>NC_081413.1:183446075-184120450 GCF_030272615.1 Cryptomeria japonica
AGGAATGTCAGGTTTAGGACTTTTCAAAGTCTGTTTTGGGAAAAGAAATTCCTCTGCTCTTGTGAATGGCATATGGGAATAGGATGTAGGGAAGCTAGTGGTCCAAGGTGTTTTCATTGATACAGACCGGTTGACTTTGATTGCACAAAATTATGACTCTTTGGCAAGGTGCATCCGAAACATAAAGGGGCCAATCCTGATTGAAATCAATGAGGATGAATTCAGAAAGGCTTTCAAACTTAGTGAATCCTCCAATTTATTGGAACCTATTGATTTTGAATCATTAGCCCAGATTTACAATGTACAGAGGGATCATCTTAGGAATGGCCCATTAAGAGAGTTCTTTGTGAAGATAGGAGGGTTAACAGTTGTAGGCCCTAGCACAATGGAACCATTCTCCCTCAATTTATACACCATTCTGAATCCTTCTTTGGCCATTACATTTGATTATGCTCCATACCTTGCTGATGCCATTCATAAAGGGTTAATAGGAATCAAGAATGTTAAGGTTGACAAGCCATTTGGATGGTATTCTATGTTAATGCACATGTTCCTGTTCAAGGGTGCTGACTACTTTGCAAAGGAGATGGACCTGATTAAAGTCAAGGATAATTAGGAAATGCCAGTACAATTGTGGAGTACTGTCTTATCATGGGATAGAGAGGATGGAAGTTATCTAAAGTTTGATAGATACTTTGCATCTAAGATCAGAATCCTCTTATGTAGAGAAAACCCTAGAATCCCTAAAGCTCTATTGGAATTCATTAGACCTAAGGAGTTTGCAGAGGATATCAAGATTGCTCACAATTGGGGAGACATCTAGTTGTACCCTATGTCTACTATTTTCAGAGTGTTTCATTTTAGAGGCACCCCTTATTTATTACCCTATCAAGTCCCATTGAAAATAGGGATTGTAGAAGTGCTAAGATAGATTGGAGGGGTGCAGGAAGTTGAGCTGACTAACAAAGGTAAAGGGACTATTTTCCCAACTGTTACCATGGCCCACCATTTTGTAATCACTAAGGGTGGATGGAGATTCTTTGATGATTTCTTTAAACCATATAGGTTATCAACTGTAGTGTCAAGATGTGCAAACCCTGAGGAATTCTTCAATGGCATGTTCAAGAAAAGAGCAGTGTGTAGAGGTAGGCCTCATCAATTTCAATTTCCTGAGGATTTGATTATGAACAAGTTCAGCTTAGATGAGCAGGAACTAAGGAAGGAGAAGTGGGTGGCATATAAGAAAGCGCTTGAATTTATTCATCAGTTTGATACTAGTTATGACACTCTATCTAGTTTCACCCCATTGGAGGAGAAAATAAAGTTTCTGATTCTTTATTTTGAAGATGTAATGTAGACCCTAAAGGAAAAAAGAGAGGCCAAAATGCAAAATGATCCCGATAGGGTTAAGATGGTCTTGGACAAGCCTGCTTTTGCTAAAGTAATCCCATCAGGTGACTATGCAATGCTCAAGAGACCAAAGTACACTGTAATGATGCCAGTGACAGGTGAGCCTTCCTCTTTGAAAGGGAAAAGGAAAGTTGAAGATATTGTAGACATTTAGGATTCCCCTAAGAGGCAAAAGGTGGGAGAAGAAATTCAAACTGATGAGCCTCAATATTCCCCATCTGAATCTTCTATCCACATTGGAGATGAACAAGCTGTAGCTAAACAATTATTGCAGTTAGGGAATCTTGGTGAGATTGCCTATACTTATGAGGAGACCCAAGAAGGGATGCCCGAAGAGCCACGAGATGCTAAAGTGGATTTAACCGATGATGAGTTAAAAGGCCAAGAATTGGACCTTACTGTTAAGCAAGCTAGTGAAAAATTCCTAGCTGACAGCAACTTCGTTACATCAGGAGCTTTTCTACAATTTCTCTGGAAACAAAACATTGATCAATTCAAAATCAGATGTGAGAAAAGGGTAAATGAATAGCCTCTCAAAGATGTAGCCCAAATAGAAGAAGAAGTTAAGAAAAGAAATGATCGAGGAGTTCAAAGCAATCACCCCTGAGAAAGGGAGGGATATGTTGGATAAAGCTGGTGTGTTAATTCTCCCAGAATGGGATATAGCAGATGCATTGATCCTTGATGCAGTAAGAAAGGAAACAAAGCCAATGGAAGGTGTGACCTTCAACAAGGATAATGCTACCATTGTCCTATTGTCTTTAAAGAAAGATGAGAACAGGAGGAAGAAAAATGCCTCAGATTCTAGCCTCTTTGGAGGAATGATTGTCAAGAGGGTTCAGGACACAGGAGTGGTGGAGGCAGCTAATACTGTTCTAGAAACTGCAAAGTTTAATGTAGCAGTAGTAGAGAAAGAAGCCCAAGAAAAGGCTACTCTCCAATTGAAGTTGGAAACTATTTTAAAAGCTTATAATGAAGTTAAGGAAGGAATAGCCAATAGGGACAACATCATCACTAAACTCCAGAGCCAACTGACAAGTCAACATCATCAAGGTGAGCCTTCAAAATTGATGATCGCTTCCTCTCCAGCAAGACCCCCACCTACTAGTCCAATTGTAGAATTTCCCCCTTCTCCTATGCCTTCTGGTTTCCAACCGGCTGAGACTTATTAGCATGAAATGGAAAAGTTGAAACAAGCCCAAGCCTTATTTTCAAGCAAGTATGAGGAAAAGATAAAGGCAACAATTTCAAGCTTTGCTGACACTGTTGATGCTCCTACATTGTATATCAATATGAAAAGAATTTTGGATACTCTTAATGAGTTGAATGAAGGTAAGGCTATTTTAGAGCCTATTATGAATAAATGGTTGCCTAGGGAAGTGGACTTAGAATTGATGTGTGTGTCATATGATGAGGCACAGGTTGATGTCACTATCAAGTCTACATGTAAGTTGGCAAAAGGATTGACAAAGTTGGCTGAAGGAAGAGCTAATGTGGAAAGAAAAGCTAATTTATATCAGAAAGAGTATACCAAGCATAAATTTGCATTGTTCCCTAGAGGTTTTGTCAACCAGAATTAGTTAAAGGATAAATAGGCATGGCTAGATGAGTTAGGGGCTAATTTATCCTCAAGGGTAAATGAGATAATCAATACAGATGACACCTCTTTGTTTGTTAAAACAATTGAGTAAATAGAGAAGATCAAATCTCATTATGGGTTTTTGGATTCAGAGGTAAGGAAAGTGAGGAACACTTGGAAAATGTTGTTAAAGTTGAATAAAGAAATTAATGGCCACTCATGGCCTAATGATGATGTTTTCCAAGGATTGTCCCAAAAGTATGTGGTGGCCGATGTGGAGGTTCAAGAAGAAGATGCTCCGGAACAGTTAGAACACGTTCCAAAGTAGTTAGAAGGTGCTCCTGAACGGTTAGAGGATATTGCAGAGGAGCCACCAACTGAAGAAGCCGCTGAAGTAGAAAAGGACATGTAACTGCTTCTTGAGTGAAGTAATATTTTGTAAGAAACTCTCCTAGGAAAGTCCAAAGCTTTGTATGCATCCATATTGTTATAAATGGATACTAGGACTAGTAGAAAGATGATCGAAAAAAAAATTGTAAGAAAATGCTGCAAAAATTTATCTGGGCTTTTCCAAGTTTTAATGGAGAATATTCGAATGTTTTTGTAATACTTTTTTGAAGAAAATATCAAATATACAGACCATTGGTTTTGAGTTTAAACTTTGTGTTGTCTTCAAATATGATTGCAAGTGTTACTGTTTCATTCTGAGTAATCTAGGGTTATTTCATTTGAATAGGGGTTGTAAGGCAACTTTCAGTAGATATGTTTCTTAGCTTTTCTCTTCAGGAGGGGAATTAAATATGCAGGAATCACTTCTACTAGTAAATTCCTTGTGAGATACTTTGAATCTTGATGAGCGTAGTTTAATTTGGTATGAATAAATTCTTATGTGTGTCAAGCATATATAGGGATCTGCAGAAGCCAAACTAATGGGATATGGGGATATATTTGATTGTGGTAGTATTGTTCGAACTTAGGTGACTCTGTGACCTTGGATAAGGCACTAGTATAGATCAAGGTTGTTTATTACATATTTTGTAGGGCAATACTGAACATGAGTACAATTTTCATTCCTTTGTTTCAGTTAGTTGTAAGGTTATTAGATCCACTGGTTTTTGGACTGGTTTGCTGTGGATTTATCTTTTAAAAGTGTGAATTTAGTTCACAAAGGTATACCCGCCTGGACTTTGAATAAGTTCGAAGCGTAGAAGGTTAATCAAAACTTGTCATATGTTGTCTTGGAAGTTTCCTTCTCTTTAATATCTCTTCTGCATATAGAGTTATCATGTCACTATAACGATGTTAAAGTGAATCAGATTTTGGGAACAACAACAGGTACCATGGATTCTGAGTTAGCGCCCGTCAAAGTTTGACAATTTTCAGCACTTAGGACGCTCAAGGGACGACGTCGGTAGGGTTTGACTCTGACCATTTGACCAAGTGGGGGAGAAAAATAGGAGAATGTATAGGGTAATAATGCCTAACTGGACATGTCAGAGTCAATGGTTCATCATTGTGATGAGTATAACGATAAATTGGGCACGAGACAACATTCAAATGAATGAGATTGATGATTTTTTTGCCCACCAAAATATTGCTGCCCTAATAAAACCCTAGGGAAAATTGAAAAAATGAGATAGGCTTTTGTGGGGACCCCTCTCATGGCCCCGTAGGTTCAAATAGATTGTTCACAGGTGCCATGGATTCCATGTTAGGTCCTGTCAAAGTTTGACAATTTTTAGCACTTAGGGCACTGAAGGGACAACGTTGGTAGGGTATGACCCCGAGCGTTCGACTGAGTGGGGGGGAAAAATAGGAGCATGCATAGGGTAATAATGTCTAATTGGACATGTTGGAGCCAACGATTCGTCATCATGATGAGCAGAACAAGAAATTGGCCATGAGACAACATTCAAATGAATGAGACTGATGATTTTTTTGCCAACCAAAAAATTGCTGCCCTAATAAAACCGTAGGGATAATTGAAAAATCGAGATAGGATTTTGTAGGGACCCCTCTCATGGCCTTGTAGGTTCAAACAGATCATTTGTACATGCCACAGATTCTGAGTTAGGTCCCATCAAAGTTTGTCAATTTTTAGCACTTAGGGCACTCAAGGGACTATGTCGGTAGGGTATGACCCCGAGCGTTTGACCGAGTGGGTGACAAAATAGGAGCATGTATAGGGTAATAATACCTAACTAGACATGTCAGAGCTGACGATTCATCATCCTGACGAGCAGAACGAGAAATTGGCCACGAGACAACATTCGAATGAATGAGACTGACGATTTTTTTGCCAACCAAAAAATTGCTGCCCTAATAAAACCATAGGGAAACTTGAAAAACTGAGATAGGATTTTGTAGGGACCCCTCTCGTGGCCTCGTAGGTTCAAACTGATCATTCACAGATGCCACAAATTCTGAGTTAGGGCCCGTCAAAGTTTGACAATTTTTAGCACTTAGGGCGCTCAAGGGACGATGCCGATAGTGTATGACCCCGAGCGTTCGATTTAGTTGGGGGCCAAAATAGGACCATGCATAGGGTCATAATGCCTAACTAGACATGTTAGAGCTGACGGTTCGTCATTGTGACGAGTTGAACAATAAATTGGCCACGCGACAACATTCGAATGAATGAGACTGACGATTTTTTCGCCAACCGAAAAATTGCTGCCCTAATAAAACTGTAGGGAAACTTGGAAAACAGAGATAGGATTTTGTAGGGACCCCTCTCATGGCCCCATAGGTTCAAACCTATTGTTCGTAGGTGCCATGGATTCTGAGTTAGGGCCCATCAAAGTTTGACAATTTTAGCACTTAGGGTGCTCAAGGGATGATTCAGGTAGGGTATGACCCCGAGCGTTCGACCGAGGTGGGGGGAAAGATAGGACCATGCATAGGGTAATAATGAATTGTATCAAGTATTGTTCATTAAATGAATTGTATTGTATTGTTCATTAAATGAATTCTATTATTCATGAATTGTATTGTTCATTAAATGAATTATATTGTATTGTTCATTATACAAACAACACTTACGATGAAAGGAAATGAATTGTATTGTTCATTAAATAACCATTATTAACCATTGTTAATTATTGGAATGAAGATTAAACATTTCCATGATAACACCACGCACAGATGAGCAACAATTTATATGATTGAATATCAACTTCTGTATATATAAAAATGTAAAATGATTACAAATGTATATCCATACACAAATATGGCATAAACACCAACTCAAACAAAATGTATGTCTAAATACGTGAATGTATGTCCATATACAAAATATACATGCCAACTAGACATGTAAGCACCCCAAAACTATCAATAACATCCTAAGCTGCTGATGAATCATCAAAATCGATCCTCTTCACCGCACTGCTCGGCTCTAAAGGATCCTACACAAGAAAAACAAACCACAATTAATATTAGTTATTTTATATAATTCACATTCGAAAAGAACATAAAAATGAACTATAATTGAACTATTCATGTTTAACTCATCTCCATGTTTTCTCTTCAGCTTTGCAAGACTCTTGATGTATATCTTTAGTAGAGGAGGTATGTTTTCAATATTTTCATACACAACCTACATATGTTCAGAAACATGACATTGATACAAGTTAGCATATAATTGTCACTGATAATAACAAATTATATCTACTAAACACAAAATAAAATAAACACACATCTACTCGAGGCATCTCTTCTTCTTCATCATCTTCAGGCATACTGGGTGTAGTCATCAAGGATGTGAAGCCAAGAATTCTCTGTACATATACACAACAAGTATATGAAACTATCAATCTATGTCTAGACGTGTATAATCATTATAAGCTATTTAAACTATTCATTTAGTCATATTTGCATTCAATTACCTTTCCCTTGTCTCCAAATGCACTACCAGATCCTAAATCACATTGTCCCGCACTCATTCTACTTGTGCCCTACAAGAGTAAAATAAGATATACATGCAAGTTACTACATAATCTAATTAATACCAATATAAATGATGAGCATGTATGTACAATAAAATATAAACGACTAGGTGCAATAATATATGTACCCTCAAGCTATCAAGGCCAAATGAAATGGCTGACAAGGCGCCCTCCTGAATCTATCTCAACTCCTCCTCAGTCATCAACTGTGAAATAGACCATGTAAATAAAAAATAGTACTTAATATTATCTAGATTATAGATATTCATTTAAAATATAGCATGAAATGTGAAAATAAAAATCTTACCACTACATCATCAATGTAAGATGATGGTGCCTCCTTGCCTCTAGCATGCGAGGACTCCCTAGGGTATCCTCTAGTCTATGTCATAACATCTGGTGCATCATGCATCTCATGCACCTCATAATCTGCACTATCCGCAGGAGGATCAACAGGATGTCCAACTCGACCCAACCATACATGCCCACACATGACACAACTATGGGGCACACATATGTGTGGAGCCGAGGATGACATGTCAGCACCACTGGATGCACCGCTACCATCAAAAGTAGGCTGAGCTATTGACCTAGCCTGAGAAAACAAAAGCCTACTCAAAGAGTGAATAGTCCATATGGTCCGTGAAGTCGCCTCACAAATGATATCTGGATGTTGTACTAGAGGTGGGGGATCAATAGGAGGAGGGGGGACATATGGGCCCTAGACTACTCTGACTGCCCTAGGTCTATTTTGGGGCATACCTAAACCCACACCCTGGAAAGGTTGGATGTCAAAGTAGTTCACAAGTTTGCCTAAAACAAACTCAGCATACAATTTTTTTATAAAGTAAAAGGGGACATCAAGATTGTTGTTGAGTGGTTTGTTGAAAACCATCCACTAATGATCCCAAAGGTTTTTCACAAAACCATCATTTGTGTACTATTTAATAGAAAGTTTTATTTTTTGGGGGTCCACGGGTTGACCAGTGCGGGGATTCACAAACAATGAGGCAATATCAACTTTTGATATCGCGAGATCCTTGATCTCCTTATATGACAAGCCATCTGCATATTGTTCCCTCATAGAATCTCGCCACAAAAGGGTGGTATTGTGCTCCTCAGTCATGGTTTCCATACTCTTTATGATCGAGGTGAGGTAAAAACATTGGGTTTAGACGAGGGATCCTACGATATACATCTGCAATCCCCCTCAATTCATTCAAATTTTGTGCAATCAAATCCCGAATTAAGGGGGGGGGGTTGGCAAAGGAGGGTTTGGTTGTTGTAGTTGTGGTTGATAAATTTTTTCATTGTTATCCCCCATTTTTAATCTAATTGAATGTAAACAATTGAATTTAGTTAACAAATTTAAACAATTTTGTATTTGATTTAAGAAAACCTAGTTTTCATGAAAAAAGCCATATTTTCAATGAAAAATCAAATAAATAGTAAAAAAAATTACAAAAATTGAATGAAAATGATTGAAAACAATAAAAACCTTACCTTTCAATCTATTTTTTAGCAATTTTTGGGCAAAACACTGGATATTGGATTTCTATAAAATCGTCGAGCCATGGGTTAAAAATGACTCACAGGCTATCACAGTCGAAATCTATTGGCTCAGAAAATTGGATATCCAATTTTTATGCTTAAATTATTTTAAAATAATATTATATTATATAATATAATAATATATTATATAATATAATAATATCTTATATAATATATTATTATATTATAAAATACATATTATATAATATAATATAATATAATATGTATTATATAATATATAATATAATATAATATATATTATATAATACGTATTATATAATATATTATTATAATATATAATTATATAATATATTATTACATTATATATTATATAATATATTTTTTAATTTAAAATTACAAATAAAAATCGGATATCCGATTTAATCAAATATCCGATTTTATCCGATATCCGATTTGCTTAGGTAATTACCATGCCAAGGTGTATTGACACCTAGGCCAAGCAAAAAGTCAACACGAATTTTCGCGTTTTTAGGCGAGTGGAGAAGGCTATTTTTTTTACATCACCACTTTTTGGCCCCCCTTGATCCTGCACTAACCCATAGTAAACATGCTAATTACAAGCCCTTAATCTTATCGTATAGATTACACAAATAAACAATAGTCAACATCATCAAACTAGTAGATGCATTGAGACCAACTGATAATGTATCTTCTAGCTAGACAAATTATAACCAAGATAAAAGCATTGAATTCTAATTAGCATATGAAGTCCTAGATGTTATTTCTAAATATGGTTTAACATATCTTATTCTCTTCTTTTTAAGAATGAACTTGAATTTTATAGGTTGGCCAAGTCAAACTAGGCAAATAAGGGTTCAATTTTAGATTCTATTAGGGGTCTTAGAAAGGGGTACATTTGCTACACTCTTGGTTTATCCATACATTTATTGGTTGTTCTTCAATATGACTCATAGATATATGTAGTCATTTGTTAATTGTATTTCATCCTAAGAGACCTTCTAAGTCTAAATGCTTGATGTGGGTGGAGTTTCCATTCCTAAACCTACCTTCCCTTCCTTAAGGAAATAGCTATCTAGCTAGGGTATGTGGCCCAATAAAAAAAAATGAATAAATTTTCCTACTTAAGAGTTCATCCATGTGCTTTTGTTGAATTATAGCTATCATAATCCCTACTATCTCTATAACAACTTTTGGCTCGTAGTTTCACTATGAATAAACTTGTATCTTATCTAAATAAACCAAATGCCTATTGTCTTTTAGACAAGATGGCTGTCTAATTAGAGATTTTCATATCCACAAATAATGTGCTTCCACTTATACCTTATTTGTTATCCCAAAACATGTTGAGGA
This sequence comes from Cryptomeria japonica, assembly GCF_030272615.1. Taxonomy (NCBI): domain Eukaryota; kingdom Viridiplantae; phylum Streptophyta; class Pinopsida; order Cupressales; family Cupressaceae; genus Cryptomeria; species Cryptomeria japonica. The sequence continues at coordinate 183,455,895 of NC_081413.1, forward strand.
AAAAATTTCTCCTTAACGTATGAAACGCTCTCATCTAGCTAAAATATTTCAACTATCCTCTCTCAATTCCAAAATCACCTTCCTTCTCATTTTCTCTTCATAAACCCACTTCTCCCACTGTTACATGAACTCTTCTAATGAAACACTCAGCATGGGCCCTCCCATGCTAGTCCTCCTCTTAAAAACCAACCACCTTCTAAACTTTCCTCTCTTTAGGATGTAGTCCTCGACAAAAAGTGGCATATGATCAAGAATTGTGTAGAACTTTGAATGCATTAAGAAAAATATAAAGTATTACAAAAATATCCCCTTATTCACCTCTTCATGCAAACTAAATATAGTTTTTAAAATACTTATTAATCCTTCTTAATAATGCCACATTATGACTCGTTAATGGCATTTGTTCCTCACAACTCTCAATCTTTAATTTTGGCTAATCAATACTAGGTGTTAAGGACTAGAGAGGAGGAAAATATTATTTGTTGAACACACCTTAGGACCAAGAGTGGGGTGAATAAGTCTGAACCTTAAAACACTAAACTTAAACTTTATCTTTTCAAAACATTGTCAACTTATTTTTAACCTTATCAAAAACAATGAAACACAATGCACAATAGAAAACTAGCTTTATGTGGAAAACCCAAATAGGGAATAACCAGGATGAGAGTCAACTGACAATATATGAAATGATTACAAATTTATTTTACGCTCATTGTCAAGGAGGCACATTGCCACCTAAAAGGACCTACAAACTAAGATGCACTATCCCTAGGCAAGATACATATTGGGACTTGTAGGTTGAAGCTCACTGCTCCAAGGAAAGATACATGAGGAATTGCAAGTTGAAGTTTACTGCTTTAGAGCAAGATACAAAGAATTATAGATTGAAGATCACTTCTCCAAGGAAAGATGCGATAGCACAACATTTCAATCAATAAGATCAAATTTTATCCAAATATGAAGCTATACTTGAACCACTGTTACAAGAAACCAATTCCAACAATAGTCACCACCACACATCCACTATTTTTGCATCACAAAATTGAAAATGATATGGTCTTGAATAGCACACTCGTACCAATTTTGATTCACACACTCACATGACAATGACACCCATGATACACCATGAACCCACATTGGTTTGATCCTCTCTCTCTATATAGCAATATTTACATCTCAAAACATCAATTAGGTTGGCCAAAATAGGGGAAAAGCATAAGTCCAATTAAGCTAGTCACCAAATACAATTGTGATGAATTCAATCCAATACATGATATCAAGAGGACCTAAAAAATCATATTAAACTTCTCTAAGTGGCTCCAAATAATACACATGATGGCACACATCATCCAAGGTTGGCAACAAGGTAATGTGTAGATAAACAATGTAGCACATAGTCAGTTGGCCCAAAAACATATCATCCAAATGAAATAACTTAATGTGGATCCTCACACACCAATGGTAGAATCTAATTATGACTAAACACACTCTCCAAAGTTGGCACATTTCTTTAAGATCATAGCACAAGATGGAAAACAAGACTCTGTTGGCCAAACCACAACAAATTCCCAAAAAGACAAAATCAAACACAATGCAACACCAGCTTGAACATCCAACACCATGTAGAAAACACATAGAAATTTATAGAATATTAAACAACATCCCAAAAACTTCTTCTCTCACTATCACATCTATGCATGGTAGCATAACACAAATAGATATAGGACACTTCATTGTTAGAATGCCAGGAAACATAGACCTAAATAAAACATCGATAAATCTTCTTACAAAACACCTCAACACCTAAAAGTAGAACTTAGACAATGCACAAACATTACAAGCATGCACTCCAAGTCACAACACCTGAAACATCAATGTGGAGAAATGTAGAGCATTTTTTAGACCAATCAAATGTACTTATCATAGATAATCAGATTGTAAGAAAACAATAATCACTAGCCACTTTAGCTACAACACTGAGAACATGAAATCATAGTCGTGTAATGTCCATAGAGCATAAGCATCATGTTCAAATTCGCAAGACCAAATCCCCAACTATAGAGAAATGCAGAGCAATCTTCTAGCTAGACTTTAAATACTATTGAATATCTTAGACAACTAAGAGGGGGGGTGAATCAGTGGTCAACCAATTTAATCTTTTACTTATTCCATATAAACAAATCTAGTAAATAAACTTATGTTTAATTAACCATTAACATTATAAGCGTGAAAAAGAACACACATGAAACATCCACAAGAAACACCAAATTTACATGGAAAACCTAAGAAGGGAAAAACCACAAAGAATGCTAATTCTCAATTATGAAATACCTATTAGCGTGACACCGATTAAGGTAATTTTTACAAAGGGTGGCTCACTACCAGAATTTTCACTATAGGTGGGCTCACTACTTGGCTACAACTACCAAAAAAGAAGGGCTCACTATCCAAAAAAAGAAGAAAGAAAAGAAAGAATCCACCATTGAAACACAATTGCCACAAAACTGCAATGCCGAAAGAAACCTTTGACTCACCACCTCTAGTACAAACAAAAACAACACACAACCATAATGTTCAACCACAACATCACACAACCTCAAACACATTCACAAAAAATAGATCATCCTTTTCAATCCACTCACTTCTATATATTCTTCATTATGATCATCCTTATTTATACTAATCTCTGAAATAAGAATTTCCTGTTGGCAATTGACACTCAATTGGTTGGTTTCAATATGTTGTCATTGATGGAAACATGGTAATTTATTCTATAGTTAGTAAGGCTCCTTTTGTGATTGAGCAGTGTGCTCTCAGTGTTCTTGGATTCCAATAATTGGTATCAGAGCCTTGTGCCTCAGAGGAAGTTTAATAGCTTGAGGGAGATCCTAAATGTGGAATCCATGGATATGAGTTTGGAGAAGCAACTTGAGGTGACACTTGAATATTATGATGCTGAAAGGATGGAGAACTTGAATCTACAAAATGAATTGAATTCTGCTAAGGAATTCATTCTTGTTCTACAGGAGAGGTTGCCATCTATTCAACCTAGGAGGAAGGAACTTTTGTAGAATAAGGATGATGATGAGAAAGATGCACTTAAGGAATAGTGTCAGAAGCCGAGTCAGGAGAACATGGTCATGAGAAATGAAATGCAAGCTATCTATGAGAATGTCTAAGGATATTGAAGACTGGAAGAAAAAAGAAGAAAATCTTGTTGTATCTCTGAAGAACAAATTTGAAGAATGTGGTAGGTTGGTTCATGAGAATGATATGTTGAGAATTGATTTAGTACAATCCCAGAGTAATGAACAAGACCTTGAGAGACAATTGATAATTCTAAGAGGTGATCTAACTATTGCAAGTGAGTATAAGAAAATTCAAGATTAGTTGAGCACGGCTAGATGAGTTATTGAAGAGACAAAGACAGAATGAAGATTCCAGTGGACTTGGATTTGAACAAGGACAGAGTTCCAGTATTGCAAATGAATATCAAAACCATAAGGCACCAGTAAGATAGTTTAATGCTTGTAAATTTAATGGTAGATGCTTTGTTTGTAATAAATTTGGTCACATGGCTAGGCAATGTAGATATAAAGTAAATCAGAACCCTGATTACGCTCCCAGTCAATGTTCTAAATGTAATAAGTATGGACATACGACAAAAGATTGCAGAATGAATGTTAAGTGTTATGCATGTGGAAAATTTGGACATATGGCTAATCAGTGCAAGTCAAGCAATTATACTGGTTTTAGAAAAGCAATTCAAAAGAATAATGCTACATGTTATGCATGCAATGAGGTTGGACATATTGCTAAATTCTGTAGAAGCAGAAATCCACCAGTTGGTAATGGAGGATAAAATGAGAAAGGGAAAGAAAAGGTTAATAAAATCTAGCAAGATCATACCCAAAGATGGCATAGGAAGTCAGAAGATCAATCTATAGATGGGGATGCACTGGTTACTCAACCAGGAGAGGAGGTTGCTCCTACACCGGTAGGAAGCTCAACCAATAACTAAGGCATATGCCTTAGGAGTAGGCAAAATTCTTGAAGATGCTGCATATGCCCTAGGAAGAGGTTCTGAAAGAAGTTCCAGACATTGAGATGTTTTATCGAGATCCAGTGTTTTCCACCGGAAGTCATTTATATCAATGATGGATTAGGGTTTTTCTTGGAGGATAAAAGGTTGAATTCACTTCATTTCTGATCACTTTGCATTCAGAGTGATTCAGAGAGATTCAGAGGAAGTCTAAGGCGACTCAGTGTGATCGATATCATCTTGAGTGATTTCACCAGTGATTCGAAGAGGTCTTTAGGGTCTTTCACCGGTAGTGATTCACATGTATTTATCTTCAATCATGAAAGTGGGATCATCATTTGTACCTATCTTTGTTGCAAATCCGACTGTTGTTGAGGTCAAGGACCGTCCCAGGCTGATTTTCAAGCAATATTCACATGTTGCTACCTTGGATGATTTAGTTGGAGCTTTTTCCCATGTTCCGGAAGAAGTCATGTATGTTGAAGATGTAAGAGCCTACATTCACTATCATATTGAGGATTTGGGAATGATTGATATCAAGAGCATTGATGAGCCTAAATAATGGCTCTATTTTGATAGATTTTTGCTATAATACTCTTTCCTAGGTCTTGTGATTAGATGAAATTTGGATCATAATACTCTCCTAGTTGATACATTTTAAGTGTTTTGAAACTTATTTGACTTATACTTAACAATGCCATAGAATGGTTTTAAATGATTTATCTATGCAAATATCTTAAATTAATTTTAAGCATGATTTACATTATATCATGTTAGCATTAGTATATACACATGTTTGTTGTGCACATTAATATCATGATGTAGGGTCGGCAAAGGAGAAGTAAAGACTAAATGGCGGTTTAAAGAAGCACCAAGTATATAGCCGCAATGCAGACCCAGTCAGAGAAAAGCAGTAATGATCAAAGCCACTTGACCGGTTCTTCAGCAGAATGATTTATGAAACATTTATAACTATTCTTAGTAGAGCTTAGATCCAGGAAGCAAGCCATGCTATATTTTCTCAGCTGCAGGACAGATGTTGTTCTGTTTTCCTGTGCTGACTTATTCTTCTTCTTTTGTTAATAAATCTTATTCACCTATTCCGTAGGAATGTGGTCGATCAGTTAGGAGTTTGTTATAAGATTTTTTATAAATAAAGGGATCTCTCTCCTCTCAGAGTAGTAGAGAACGACCATAATATTTGTAATATGCAGCCTTCTAGTATTTTATGTATTTTTCACAGTCAAGATGAAATAAAGAGATCAATGTCATTTTGAATGCTAAAACAATTGTAATCTGAAAGTTTTGGAGATACTCACTCAAGGGGGCCCACTTGGTGAGTAGTCTTTTGTGTGTTCCAGTTAGTTTTCATTCTTCAGTAATAGTTGTTTTAACAATCGTCTATTTATGCTGTTGGCATTATGGATGAATTGATTATGTGTTGCATTGATGTTTTGTCATTGATGTCAACACTAGTTGTTATGGTTGGTTACCGGCAGACAAGTTTTGGTTACCGATAGAAGATCTAGTATTTTATGTATTTTTCACAGTCAAGATGAAATAAAGAGATCAATGTCATTTTGAATGCTAAAACAATTGTAATCTGAAAGTTTTGGAGATACTCACTCAAGGGGGCCCACTTGGTGAGTAGTCTTTTGTGTGTTCCAGTTAGTTTTCATTCTTCAGTAATAGTTGTTTTAACAATCGTCTATTTATGCTGTTGGCATTATGGATGAATTGATTATGTGTTGCATTGATGTTTTGTCATTGATGTCAACACTAGTTGTTATGGTTGGTTACCGGCAGACAAGTTTTGGTTACTGATAGAAGATCTAGTATTTTATGTATTTTTCACAGTCAAGATGAAATAAAGAGATCAATGTCATTTTGAATGCTAAAACAATTGTAATCTGAAAGTTTTGGAGATACTCACTCAAGGGGGCCCACTTGGTGAGTAGTCTTTTGTGTGTTCCAGTTAGTTTTCATTCTTCAGTAATAGTTGTTTTAACAATCATCTGTTTATGCTGTTGGCATTATGGATGAATTGATTATGTGTTGCATTGATGTTTTGTCATTGATGTCAACACTAGTTGTTATGGTTGGTTACCGGTAGACAAGTTTTGGTTACCGATAGAAGATCTAGTGTTACCGGTAGAAGAGACTATCTGTTGAACACTTCCAACATGTTTGGATTAGTGAAGTGTATTTGATTTCATGTGCTATATGATCCATGAGCATGTTTTGGTCAGTTGGTATTGGCTTGGTAATCGGATGCTATCATACTCTTTGGTAAACCCTTACCGACACTGGTTTAAGGCTTTACAGATAGAGCTTTCATTAAGGAATCATGACAGGATGCATAGTTGGTGTTGGTGTAGCTTCTTCATGGATTTTAGGATGATGAGGATGTTCTTTGATCATGATTCAACTACTTGAAGACATTTCTTTGGCATGGTGGACCTAGAATAGGTCCAGTACCTATCTAGGTTATGGACTGGTATCATGCTAACGTGTACTGTACACGTTACCGGGATGTCTCAAGATGATTTATGGATTTGTTATTATTATTTTGATCTTAAGCTGACATGGAATATCATTGTAATATATAATTATGCAATGATCTTATTGTAATATCTGTAGGTGGTTGACCTAATCAATTTAGGCCTTAGGGTTTGTATAAATGAGAGGTAGAAACTCTTTGTAAAGTATCATGGTTATTGGAAAGGTCATGGTCAAGGAATGTAATGTGTGAATATTGTAATATCATTCAGGCAGAGGAGTTGGTCGATCATTGGTGATCAAATTGGATTCAGAAGAGGATTGTCCTTCGGCACTGAGCTTAACTGGGACTGTAATTAGGCATGGTAGATGCTATTTCTAGCAGTTTACTCTATTGGATTGTTGTCCATTTATCTTGAGATGGTTGTAGCCTCTTTGTAGTCAGTGAGACTCTTTTGTAATGAGAAGTACGCTCTAGGTAGTGTGCCTTCATACAAGTGCAGGTCCCTCATTGTAACACATACTTTCTGTAGAAGTATCATCTGACTGTGGGTAGGCTTCCCACCATGGGTTTTCCACGTACAAATCATGGTGTTATGTGGTATGTTTTCTTTGTATTGATAATCTGGTTAATTGTTAAGTTGTATTGTTTACCAGTATCTTTCCCTACCGACATTTGAATGCGCTTTACCAGTGTTTGATTTGTTTAAGGTTGTATTGTGGATTAAAAGTTATAATCTGTTAACAACTGATTCACCCCCTCATCTCAGTTGTTCACTGGTTATCTTAACAATTGGTATCATAGCTTTGGTCCTCTTTTGTAGAAGCTTAACTGCTTGAGGTAGATCCTATGGCAACTAACACTTCTAATCCACCAACAACAATTTTCAAAAGAGAAATCCCTAAGCTTGATGGAACAAATTATGGGATATGGAAAATTCAAATGGAGACTCATCTTGGATGTCTTGGAAAGGATATTTGGGAGATCACTGAGAAAGGATACATACCTTATGATCCGAAATTTGGCAATCCTGCTCCTACAGACCTGGATAAGAATATTAAAAATGATTGCAGAGCTAGAGAAGCCCTCTCGTGTGCACTTACTAATCAGTAGATTATGGGATTGACTAACAAGTCATTGACTAAGGTTATGTGGGACAAATTGAAAATTTTGAATGAAGGTGATCCTACTATCAAAATTTCTAAACTTGATGGTTACCTGGTAATATATGAAACCTTGAAAAGGAAGATAATGAAAGAATTGTTGCGTTTATGGAAAGAGTAAATGAGATTGTTATAGGAATTCAATGTTGTGGAGGATTTAGAAGTGAAGATGAAATAGTTTCCAAAGTCTTAAGAGCCCTTCCATCATCTTACAAGATGAAGGAAACTGCAATTAATGAGTTAAGAACAATGGCAAATGCCTCAATTAACTGAGACATTCTGATTGGGAAATTATCTGCTTTTGAGCTTGAAGAATTTGGATCTTCTGGAGCTATAAAGTCTGAACCTGCTTTTCATGCATTGTCATCATCTACTAGCAAAAGTGATTGGAAAGCCCTATATGCAAAAGAATTGGAAGACATGAGAAAAGAAGATGAAAAACTTGAGCAACTTGAAGCCTTATTTGCTAGAAGAATACCTAAAGGACCAACTGGAAGTAAGTATGAAGAAAAAGAACCTTTTAAATGTTTTGCATGTAATAAGATTGGTCATTTTACATCTAGATGTCCTAAAAGGAATGCAAGATTTGAGGAAAGAGTTAAGAAATCTTTTAAGCTTAACCAAAACAAATATAGATTCAAGAAGAGTAAACAATGCTACATAGCAGATGAGGAAGGAGTAACTGATGACTCTAGAGATGAACGAGCAAAAAACTCTGCTAGTGGATCTGGAAATGGAAAGGAATGGGTGTTCTATGCTTTGAAGGAAGATGAACCAGAACCAACTATCAAGAATGAAGAAAAAGTCCTGGCAACAAAAGTTGAAGATAAGGATGAATGGGTAATTGATAGTGGATGCTCACATCATATGACTAGAGATAAAAGGAAATTTTTGTCCCTGCAATAATACAATAGCAGTCAAGTCAGATTTGGAGATGACAAGGCATGTATGATCAAAGGTAGAGGTATTATTTATTTGGATGGAAAGCATAACACTGATAATGTCTATTATATAGAAGGTTTAAGGCATAATCTTTTGAGTGTTGGTCAATTGGTTGAAAAGGGTTTTCAACTTCAGTTTAAAGATAGAAAATGTAAAATCATTAACAAGACTGGTTTGGAGATTGCAACCGGTATTTAGACAGGAGTCAATATCTTTCACTTGAACACTGGTAATAAGACATGTTTTATGCTCATATTCATGAGAGTTGGCTATGGCATAAGAGTTTGTGTCATGCTAATATTGATTGTATTGTTAAGACCAGTTCAATTGAGGCAGTTAGAGATATACCTAAGATTATGAAGCCTCATAATCTGGTGTGTAATGAATGTCAATTGGGTAAGCAAGTCAGAAGTTATTTTAAGAGCATACATGATAAAACTAATGATGTACTTGATTTGATTCACACTGACTTATGTAGTCCAACAAAGACTAGAATCTTTCAAGGTGATAGATATTTCATGCTGATTATTGATGACTATTCTAGAATGATGTGGGTGACTTTTCTAAGGGAGAAGTCTAAAGCTTTTGAGAAATTCAAGATCTTTAAAGCAAAGGTTGAAACTAAAACTGGATCAAAAATCAAATGTCTAAGATCAGATCATGGCGGTGAGTTCACTTCTCATGAATTTAACAATTATTGTGAGACAAATGGAACAAGGAGATGACTATATGTATCTAGGACTCCTTAGCAAAATGGAGTAGTTGAAAGAAAGAACAGAACCATTTTGGATGCAGCTAGATCTATGATGATGGAAGCCAAATTTCCTCATATCTACTGGAGAGAAGAAGTGAGTACAATAGTCTACACATTCAATAGAGTTCACATCAAAGGTGAAACCGGTAAGACCCCTTATGAACTATGGTTTGGACATACACCTACTATTAAGTATTTTAGAATTTTTGGAAGTAAATGCTATTACCAAAGGGATGGTTCAATTGGAAAGTTTTATCCTAGATGTGATGAAGGGATATTTCTTGGTTATTCAATTCAGAGCAAAGCATATAGATGTTATAACAAAAGATTGCAGAAAATTATGGAGTGCTAATATGAAAGTGGATGAACAATACGAAAATCATTCTATATCATATGACAGGGAACCAATAGTGGAAATGATCATAACTGAACCAACAATGCCTCAACCGGTACAAGAAGCTAAGACAGTTACACCGACACAATCAAAAAATTCAACTGTGACTGATGATTAGAGAAGTGAACTTGAAGTTCAAAAGACACCTAGGTATGTAAGATTAAATTATTCTGAAGATCAAATTATTGGAGATAGAAACAAGGGAGTTATGACAAGAAGAAAAATGGCAAATGAAGAGGTATGTCTTATTTCTCAAGTTGAACCAACAATTGATATTGAAGCTTGTAAGGATAAACATTGGTTAAAGGCTATGGAAGATGAATTAGATAAAATAGAGAACAATGAAACTTGGTCTTTAGTTTCTCTGACTAAAAATAAGAATGTTATTGGGACTAAATGGGCTTTTAGAAATAAACTGATTGGGGATGGTCAAGTTATTAGGAATAAGGCTAGATTGGTTTGTAAAGGATATTCTCAAATGGAAGGAATTGATTATGGTGAGATATTTGCACCTATAGCTAGAATTGAAGTTGTTAGACTATTTCTTGCCTATGTAGCTTATAAGAACTATAAGGTTTATCAAATGGATGTTAAATGTGCATTTTTGAATGGTGAGCTTGAGGAAGAAGTTTACATTGAGAAACCCGATGGATATTCACTGACAGATGATAAAGATATGGTTTGGAAATTGAAGAAAGCTTTATATGGATTGAAACAGACTCCTAAAGCTTGGTATGCAAGGTTGGATAAATATCTTTTGAAGCTTGGTTTTACGAAAGGCAGTGCTGATAGAAATCTATATTATAAGATCACTAATAATGATATTCTGATTATTGAATTTTTTGTTGATGATATCATTTTTGGAGGAGAAGATAAACTGTGCATGGGAATTTGCTAACATGAAGAATGAATTTGAAATGTCCATGATTGGTGAAATGAAATTTTTCTTAGGTTTGTAGATTACTCAAACTGACAAAGGCATCTTCATCTGTCAAACTAAGTATCTGAGGGAATTGTTGAAAAAGTTTTGTATGGAGAATTCCAAATGGGTAAGTACTCCTATGGCTATAAGTGAGAAATTATCTATCAAGGATACTTCTACACCTCAAAATCTAACAAGGTATAAGTCTATGATTGGTGGTCTGATATATCTAACTCAGACTAGACTTGATATTATGAATGCAATAAGTATTGTTTCAAGATATCAAAGTAATCCTAAATAAAATCAAGAATGTGCAGTAAAGAGGATATTCCAGTATTTGCAAGGAACAACATAATATGGTTTATGGTATTCTAGAAATGATGATTTCACTTTATGTGCATATACTGACTCAAATTGGGCAGGTGATACTGATGATAGGAAGAGCACTTCTGGTGGAGCTTTATTTCTTGGAAAGAAATTGGTTTCATGGATCAGAAAAAAATAGCCATGCATTTCTTTATCTACTACAGAAGCTGAGTATGTTGCAGTAGCAACTAATTGCACTCAAGTCTTGTGGATGAAGCAAATGTTGAAGGATATCAGGGTAAATTGTAGTGAACCGGTAGCTATCTATTGTGATAACTCTACAACTATTGACATGTCTAAGAATCTGGTATTTCACTCTAAGACTAAGCATATTTCAATAAACTATAACTTTCTGAAGGACAAGGTTGAAGCAAAGGAATTAAAATTGGTTTATGTGAAAACTAAAGAATAGATTGCAAACATATTCACTAAACCACTGTCTAAGGAATCATTTGAGTATTTGAGAGATAGGTTAGGGGTTTCTGCCCCTCCAACAGAGACTTGATTGATGAAGTTTGTCACCAGTCCGACATGCATTACCAGAGACATTATTCATTCTGACACGGATGAGTGGTGCTACTACTCAGGGGGAGTAGTTAGCTTTGAGATTCACAGGTTTATATCATTGCTTTGATATTTTTGTCAGATTTTTGACATTGATGTCAAAGTGGAAGTGATAGTAATGTGAAAAAAAATTCACAACCTTATAGAGATATCATTCACAGGGGGAGAGCTATTGATTGTTGGTTGTCTTCCATAGAGGGAGACTTGTTTGGCATTTCTTGGTACTTAGATTTTTTTCACATCTAGTGTTGCCATCAATGCCAAAGGGGGAGATTGTTGGCATTATGGATGAATTGATTATGTGTTGCATTGATGTTTTGTCATTGATGTCAACACTAGTTGTTATGGTTGGTTACCGGCAGACAAGTTTTGGTTACCGGTAGAAGATCTAGTGTTACCAGCAGAAGGGACTATCTGTTGGACACTTCTGGCATGTTTGGATCAGTGAAGTATATTTGATTTCATGTGCTATATGCTCCATGAGCATTTTTTGGTTAGTTGGTATTGGCTTGGTAATCAGATGCTATCATACACTTTGGTAAACCCTTACCGGCATTGGTTTAAGGATTTACCATTAGAGCTTTCATTAAGGAATCATGACAGGATGCATAGTTGGTGTTGGTGTAGCTTCTTCATGGATTTTAGGATGCTGAAGATGTTCTTTGATCATGCTTCAACTGCTTGAAGACATTTCTTTAGCATGGTGGACCCAGAATAGGTCTGGTACCTATCTAGGTTATGGACCGGTATCATGCTAACGTGTACTGTACACGTTACTGAGATGTCTCAAGATGATTTATGGATTTGTTATTATTGTTTTGATCTTAAGCCGACATAGCATATCATTGTAATATAGAATTATGTAATGATCTTATTGTAATGTCTTTAGGTGGCCAACCTAATTAGTTTAGGCCTTAGGGTTTGTATAAATAAGAGGTAGAAACTCTTTGTAAAGTATCATGGTTATTGGAAAGGGAATTGTCAAGGAATGTAATGTGTGAATATTGTAATATCATTTAGGCAAAGAAGTTGGTTGATCATTGGTGATCGAATTGGATTCAGAAGAGGATTTGGTCCTCCAACACTAAGCTTAACTGAGACTATAATCAGGCATGGTAGATGCTATTTATAGTAGTTCACTCTATTTGACTATTATCCATTTATCTTGAGATAGTTGTAGCCTCTCTGTAATTAGTAAGACTCTTTTGTAACGAGTAGTATGCTCTAGGCATTGTGCCTTCCTACAAGTGCAGGCCCCTCATTGTAACATATACTTTCTATAGAAGTATCATCTAACTGTGGGTAGGATTCCCATCATGGTTTTTCTCTTTGCAGGTTTTCCACATATAAATCATGGTGTTATGTGTTATGGTTGCTTTGCATTGATTATTTGGTTAATTGTTAAGTTGTATTGTTTACTGGTATCTTTCCCTACCGACATCTGTATGTGCTTTACTGGTATTTGATTTGTTTAAGGTTGTATTGTGGATTAAAAATTATAATCTATTAACAACTGATTCACCCCCCCTCCTCTTAGTTGTTCACCAGTTATCCAAACACCTACAACCACTGGAAACAGTTCCCATGTCTGTTCCTGCAACCACAACAGCAGAGTAGTTCCTGTTGCTTGCGAGAACTTTATCATTTAATAGTAGTTGTTTAAAGTAATTTCCAGTTGTGAGATTAAGTATTAGTTCATTGAGATTTTCCATTTTTACTTTAAAGAATTTCCTTTCCTGTAGTAATATAGAATGGTTGCGACATGAACTTGGTGCACATACAGTGTTGGCCCATTTTAAGTTTACGTCTTTGGTTGATAAATAAATGAGGCTTTTCTACAAGAAAGCTAGCTATTCAAGGATATTCAATCTCTGAATTGTGTTTTATTACCTAGTTGCCATTCCAGTTGTAAGGACCAACATTTTTGGCCCTGTTGCCAAGGATGGTGCCAAGCTAAGAACCTATTGTAACCATTAGTTTCTAAGTTTTCCTAGTTAGCTCTTTTAATTTTCTTCATTAATCTACAATAATAGGAGATGAAGAGATGAATTAGGAAGATTTCCTCCTTTGCATTCCACTCATGATATAAGATCAAATGAAGCACCTGAAGTAAACCCTTTTGCAAAAAGTTATGTGCAAAATAGAGGTGTTTTTAATTTGTCAGAAGGAGACCTAGACTTCCAAAATGAACCCCCTAAACAAATGTTTTTACCTTTAGTCCTTTATCAGAGACCAATGGCAATGAATCCTCCACCTCCTCCTATAAACCCAACTTTTGAGTTTCCCATTTCTGACTAGCATGATAATGCAAATTTGAAGAACATACCAGTTTCTTCTCTCCCAAAATTTCATGGTTTGGTAACACAAGATCCAGATACCTTTTTGTTTGAATTTGATATCCTTTGCAGAAGGTATGATTATACCACTGACGCTCATAAACTTAAGTTATTCCCTGCTACTTTGAAATTAGCTACCTTGAGATGGTTTATGAGTGTAGGAAGAGATGTAATCACTACTTGGGAGGAGATGAAAAATAAACTTCTTGGATAAGTATGAAGACTATTGCAGGGTAATGGACTGACATGGTGATGATATATTCAGGATGACACAAAAAGAAGATGAAATCCTGGAAGACTATTTGGAGAGGTTTTTATTTAGTGTCAGGAAATCCAAGCATAGTACTCTAAGTGAAGATTCTATGAAGTTGATCTTTCTAAGGGGAATCAATGAGGATTGTGTTGACTCCTTAGATTTAATGGGAGGAGGAGATATTACTCAAGTTCAATGGGATGACATCAGACAAATCTATCAAAAGTAATCCAGAGCTGCAGCCAAGAGGGGAAGACACTATAGGCCTGGTTCTTCAATTGCAAAGTCATCTACAATAGTTTCAAGAATGGAAATAACTCATCTATTAAAGGACTCTAAAGCGGATATAATTAATAATATGGCTACCCAATTAGATACACTTCAGGAAAGGAAGAAGAATGAGGAAGTAGAGGCTATCCTTGCTGAATTTTGTCCTCACCATCGACAAAAGAAGAAGGACTATAGATGTAAATTGCTAGCTAAAATTGATAGCCAGCAAAGTTCCCCAGATTTCAAACCTTTCTATGGAGATGATGAACAACTCTTTTATGCTGCACAATGAAGGCCTTGGCCTCCAAGATAAGGTTTGTAGCAAGATCCATTGTCATTTTCTAATCCTTATATGAACTTCATGCACAAAACAATCAGTGGCAACCTCCATATTTCCATAATTTTGGAAATTATACTCCTCATTCTTGGAATAACTCTCAAAACCCTTGGCCTAATTATTAGATTCCTTCATCTCAATGGCAACAGCCACAAGGGAATTGGTCTTCTCCTCAAGGTAACTGGCAATAGTCACCGTAATGGAGGGGAGGACAACAATGGGCAAACCAATCATCAGGTTTCTTGCAACCACAACAACAGTACCAATAGCTGGCTTTAATGCTACTAGCCCCTAATGCCACTCCATCCAAGCCAACCCAATTGCCAACTCAACCTATGCCAAATCCAAATAACAAACCCCATCAATAGCAACAAGTTTTTTTGACTGATCCTAATAACTATCCTTCATACTCTCTCAATATAAGTGATATTCACTTACGGTTAGGGACAACACTGCCTACTCCATCTCCTCCAGTCATAATAGAATTACCATCTGAGGAGATTGCTCAAGAAACCACACCTGATAAACTCGAAAACCCTGAGCAGGTTCATTAGTTTGAAACTTCAGACACACATATAAGAACTCCCCTGTTCCCTCAAAGATTGCAGATAGAAGTGTCTAGGCATCAAGATGATATAGCTTTTGATCTTATCGATCAACTAAAACATATATGTGTCAAGATCCCTTTGTTTCAAGCTATTAAGGACATTCCAATATATGGAAAATCTATTAAGGAGGCATGTTTGAAGAAACTTGGGAGAAAGAAAAAGGACCCAAAAATAGTGCATGTAGTAGGACAATTAGCTGATATGATGTTAGGAAAAATTGATGTCCCTAAATATTCTGACCCATGTAGCCCTATTGTGAAGGTAGTTATTAATGGAACTCAAATTAAAAATGCCTTGATAGACTTAGGAGCAGCCATAAATGTGATGACTAAGGATATCATGTAGCAACTCAACATTACTAGTCTTAGATCAACTCCAACGATCCTGCAACTTATTGATAGCTCTAGTGTTCAACTTGAAGGGATGGTTGAAGCTATTGTTGTCACATTATATTCTTGGGAATATCTTGCTAATTTTATAATCCTCTCTCCTAAGGCAACATTAGGTGGATATCCAATTATTTTGGGAAGACCTTGGCTTGCAACAACTGATGCATATATGGCCAGACATAGGAGAAGAAGTAGAGGAAATTAATTATGTTCAACAACTAATGATGTTAGTAAGGGAACCATTCATACCACTTCAAGAGGATGATACAGTACTCTCTAAAATCATAAGAAATCATCATGGAGCAGCTCAACAATCATTGGGTATACTAGTAAGTCCTCTACTTACTCTTCTTCCATTTGCATGCTCTTTAGATTCTCTTGCAGCCACAGATATATTTCACACATTGTTACCACAAGAGATTCAAACCTTTTGTCTATTTGAAATATTTAATGTTGAGTTAGTAACTCAAATAGAGGTTGCCGCAGGAATAAATATAAATATCAATAGTCAATTAGTAGCAGATCAAAGATTGTCATTAATAGAATTACTCAAAGCCCAACAACAAGCTTTCACATGGGATTATCATGATATGAAGGGATTAAATCCTACATTGTGTAACCATAGGATTTATATCAGAGAAGATTGTCAACCAATTAGACATCCTTAGCGAAGGATTAATCTTGCTTTAAGGGAAATAGTTAAAGAGGAACTACAAAAGTTGCTTAATGCAAGATTTATTTACCCTATTTCAGACAGTCAATGGGTTTCTCCTCTAGTTATAGTTCCAAAGAAAGGAGGGAAATGGAGAGTTTGTGTGGACTATAGGGACCTCAATACTGCTACCAAAAAGGATCACTTCCCACTTCCATTCATAGATCAAGTATTAGATTCTCTAGCGGGTAAGCAATACTTTTCATTTTTGGATGGGTTTAGTGGTTATAATAAGATCAGAATAGCTCTGGAAGATTAGGAAAAGACCACCTTTACCTACCCCTGGGGCACATACGCCTATTTAGTTCTCCCTTTTCATTTATGTAATGATCCTGCAACCTTTCAAAGGGTCGTCCTCTGTATATTTTCAGACATATCCCATGATTGTATGGAAATTTACATGGATGATTTTACTGCTTATAGGACTACCTTTAAGGAGGCATTACAAAATCTGACCAAAGTGTTGCAGTGGTGTGAAGATCACAATTTATCCCTAGACAGTGAAAAATATTTTATGATGATGCAAGAAGGAATAGTGTTGGGGCATCGTATTTCTCAATCAAGTATTCAAGTAGATCCAGCTAAAATTGAAGTAATACATGCTCTTCCTGCCCCTGCAAAACAAAAGGATGTAAGAAGTTTTTTAGGCCATGCAGGGTACTATAGGAGATTTATCAAGGATTTTAGTCAAATAGTAGGACCATTATATTCTCTATTAACAAAGGATGTTGAGTTTGAATGGACAGTTGCATGTGAAGAAGCATTTTCTAAACTAAAAAGAGCCTTAACCCAGACCCTTGTGCTTAAAGGCCCTGATTGGTCAATTCCTTTGCACATTCATACAAATGCATCTGATTTTGCAATAGGAGTAGTTTTGGGGCAGAAGCAAGGAGTTTTGGAAAATGTAATTTATTATATCAGTAAAAAATTGCAAGGACCAGAACTGAATTTTACTGTCACTGAAAATGAAATGTTAGTTGTCATCTATGCCCTTAACAAGTTTAGACACTATATAACTAGTTGTCAAATCTTTGTGCATACTGATCATGCACCCATCAGGTACCTCATGAACAAAAGCTCCATTACAGGTAGATTGGCAAGATGGTTGTTGTTAATGCAATAATTTGATATTACTCTCATAGATAAAGCAGGCAAATGTAGTGGCATATTTTTTTGTCTAGAATTCAAACACCAGAAAATCTTGATGTCATTGATGATTCTTTTCCAGATAAGCATTTGTTTTCCATCAATTTGAATAGTCCATGGTATGCTGACATAGCTAGCTACCTAGCAGCTAACAAGATACCTCCTCATTTCTCACCAAAAGAAAAAATATTGCTGGTAGAAAAGAGTTTCAACTTCTCATGGATAGAAGATTGCTTATTTTATACAGGGCCAGATCAAGTTATGAGGAACTGCATAAGGGAAGATGAGACATATGATATCCTTCATGCCTATCATGATGAGCCTTGTGGAGGTCACTTTGTAGCCAAATGAACAACTCTCAAGATATTAAGTACAAGGTGTTGGTATTTTGGATATGTTGATATGGTTTTGTCATTGATGTCAACACCTATCATCACTTGTCAACACTTATCTGCACTTGGAGATCCTTGGTTATGTTCACCAACAAGTCAGAGACTTATGCACAGTCACTGGTATTTGGTTCACCGACACTTGGAATGACTTGGAGACTACTTGGTTATGTCGAAGACATTATTTGATCACTTGGTTTTGGCGATTTGGTTATTTGTTTATTCAGGTTTTCATATTTGCTATTATCGGCAAATAGGTCCAGGTTATGCACTGGTAGGCATATGTATTCCAGATCAGCATGACATGTTATGGAGATGATTTATTATTATTGTAAATGTATTGAGCTGACATCATGCATTGGATATTGATTTATTTGTAATTGATTTTATTGTAATATCTTTTAGTGAGCCGACCTATTCAATTGGTCTTAGGTTATGGTATAAATGTAAGATCTCATTTGTGAGATTGATATGCGATTGCAAAAAGAATTGTAATAAGGTATATGCAAAATTAAGCAGAGCTATATAAACAGATATCATTTGAAGGTTGAAGGAAGGTTTTTGTGAAGGCAATCAGAACTAAACCGGTACTGAATCTAGCATATGAAGATGCTATTTTATGCAGTACATTATCATTGGATTTAACCATCCAATTGTAGTCAGTGTGACTCTCATTTTGTGATTGAGTAGTGATCTCTAGGTAGCTGGGCTTTCTGCATGTGCAAAATCCATATTATACACACATACTATCTGCAGCATTATCATTTGATTGTGGGTAAGGCTTCCCACCGTGGTTTTTCCCCTTACAGGGTTTCCACGTACAAATATTTGTGTTATGTATTGTGGATGTTATTGTATTTCTATTTCATGTATTAATCTTTACCGGTACTGCAATTAACCGATAAAACTGTCTACCAGCATAAAGTTTGGTTTACCGGCCTTAAGCATTAAGTTTTGGTTAAGTTAATTTTAGTTGAATTTATTGGACAACTAATTCACCCCCCCTCTCAATTGTCTCTAGGACCTAACAATTAGTATTAGAGCTTAGTTCTCTTTTTGCAAAAGTTTAACAGCTTGAGGAGATTCAACATCTTCTAACTATTTCAGGAAGGAAAGTCTGAAACTTGATGGAACTAACTATGGCATATGGAAGATTAGGATGGAGACACATTTGAATTGCATTAGAAAGGACATATGGGATGTTACAAAGAATGGCTATACTGCTCATACTCAAGGTCAACCTAATCAACCTTACTTCGCTAAAGATGAGGAAAATGATTGCAAAGCAAGAGAAGCACTTTTGAGCTCATTATCAGATCAACAAGTCATGGGATTTTTAGATAGATCTACTGCTAAAGCTATTTGGGACAAACTAGAAACATTGAATGAAGGAGATTCCATAGTCAAAATTGCAAAACTTGAATGCTTCCGAGTCAGGTATGAAAGTCTGAAAATGGAAGAAGAAGAAAGAATTTCTTCTTTTATGGAAAGAGTAAATGAAATTATTTTAGGTATACAATGTTGTGGAGGAACCTTAAGTGAAGATGAGATTGTTTCTAAAGTTTTAAGAGATTTGCCACCGGCATATAAAATGAAAGTTACTACTATAAATGAATTGAGAACAATGCCTAATGCACCAGTATCTAGAGACACCCATGTTGGAAAACTTTCAACTTTTGAACTTGAGGAATTTGTTCTTGTTACTACTATTAAGACAAATCTAGCTTTCAAGGCATCATCACCAACTTCATCATCATCTGATAAATCTGATTGGAAAGCCTTCTATGCAAGAGAACTTGAATAAAGCAGGAGAGAAAATGAAGAACTTGAAGCACTATTTGCAAGGAAAATGCCTAAAGGTCCAATTGGAAGTAAGTATGAAGGTAAAGCACCCTTTAAATGTTTTAACTATAATAAGATTGGTCACATGGCTTCTAGATGTCCTGATAGACATGTAAGATTAAGAGAAGAAGCTAAAAGAACATATAAACCTAACCCTGATTATCATAAATATAAGTTTAAGAAGAATAGAGACAAATCTTGTTATTATGCTGATGAAGGAGTTACTGATGATTATAACGAGGATCTGACAGACAATGGATGGGCTTTTGTTGCTATAACAGAAGATCAACCAACACCTACTATTCAACCGGTAGAGCAGGCCCTGGTAGCTAAAGTTGAAGATAAGGATGAATGGATTATTGATTCAGGATGTTCACATCACATGACTGGTGATAAGAGTAAATTCTTAACCTTTCAGGAATACAATGGAGGTCAATTAAGATTTGGAGATGATAAAGATTGTTTGATCAAAGGAAAAGGCACTATATCTTTTGATGGTAAGCACAATACTGATAATGTTTACTATGATGAAGTTTTGAAGCGTAATCTTTTGAGTGTTGGTCAATTAGTCAAGAAAGGATTTCAGTTACAATTCAAGAATGGTAAATTCAAAATCTTAAACAGAACTGGTTTGGAAATTGCAACCGGTAATCAGACTAGAGGTAATATCTTTCATTTGAACAACAATGAGAAAGCATGTTTGATTGCACATATTGATGAAAGTTGGTTATGGCATAAGAGACTTTGTCATGTAAATTTTGATTGCATTTTGAAAATCAGTACAACTAAGGCAGTAAGAGATTTACCTAAGATTGTTAAACCTCATAATCTGATATGTAAGGAATGTCAATTTGGAAAGCAAGTTAGAGAAACTTTCAAGAGTATTCCAGAGAAGTCTAACAATGTTCTTGATTTAATTCATACTAATTTATGTGGTCCAACAAGAACTAGAAGTATACAAGGAGATAGGTATTTTATGTTAATCATTGATGACTATTCTAGAATGTGTTGGGTTACTTTTCTCAGGGAAAAATCTGAAGCATTTGGGAAATTCAAACTATTCAAGGTGATGGTAGAAAATGAAATAGACAAGAAAATAAAATGTTTGAGATCAGATTAAGGAGGTGAATTAACATCTAAGGAATTTAATACATTCTGTGAAGTGAATGGGATCAGAGGACAGTTATCAACACCTAGGACACCCTAGCATAGTGGAGTTGTGGAAAGGAAAAACAAAACTATCTTGGATGCAACCGTAAGTATGACATCAGAAGCAAATGTACCTCATGTATACTGGAGAGAAGCAGTCAATATAGCAGTTTATACATTCAACAAAGTTCACATCAGAGGTTTTACCGGTAAGACCCCTCATGAACTATGGTTTGGTAATACTCCTACTCTTAAATATTTCAGAATATTTGGAAGTAAATGCTATATTAGAAGAGATGAGTATATTAGAAAATTTGATCCTAGAAGTGATGAAGGAATATTTCTTGGTTATTCATCTAAGAGCAAGGCATATAAATGTTTTAACAATAGATTGCAGAAAATTGTTGAGAGTGCAAATGTGAAGATTGATGAACAGTTTAGAGGAAATTCAAGGTACACAAACTTTGAACCAGCAATAAAGATAATCACAAATGAACCTACTATGAATACACCAGTACGAAATGGTGATATAGTTACACTAGCATCATCTGAGGATTCAACAGTCACTGAAGAACAACAACAAGTAAGAACACCCCGGTATGTAAGATTGAATCATTCTGAAGATCAAATAATTGGAAACAAATTTCAAGGAGTTATGACTAGAGGAAGATTGGCAAATGAAGAGGTATGTCTTATCTCTCAAATTGAACCTACATCAATTAATGAGACATGTGAAGATAAATATTGGATTAAAGCTATGGAAGATGAATTGGAACAAATTGAAAGGAATAACACTTGGTCATTAGTTCCCCGGTCTAAAGACAAAACTGTAATTGGAACTAAATGGGTTTTAAGAAATAAACTTAATGGAGATGGTAAGGTAATCAGAAAGAAAGCAAGATTAGTGTGTAAGGGATATTCATAGAAAGAAGAAATTGATTACAATGAAACCTTTGCACCGGTAGCTAGAATTGAGGTAGTCAGACTTTTATTGGCTTTTGCAGCACACAAGAACTATAAAGTATATCAAATGGATGTTAAATATGCATTTCTGAATGGAGATATTGAAGAAGAAGTTTATATTGAATAACCTGATGGATTTTCTTTGACATATAACAAAGATATGGTTTGTAGGTTAAGGAAAACTTTATATGGACTAAAACAAGCTCCTAGAGCTTGGTATGCTAGATTGGACAAATACCTTTTGAAGCTTGGATACACTAAAGGTAATGCTGACAACAATCTATACTACAAAGTGACTAATGATGAAATCTTGGTTATTGAAGTTTTTGTTGATGATATAATCTTTGGAGGAGAATATGGATTGTGTAAAGACTTTTCTAACAAAATGCAGCAAGAATTTGAAATGTCTATGATTGGAGAGATAAAGTTCTTTTTAGATTGCAGATTTCAGAAATTGATAAAGGTATGTTCCTATGTCAATCTAAGTACTTGAAGGAATTACTAAATAAATTTGGCATGGAAAACTATAACCGGTAAGCACACCTATGACTACAACTGATAAATTATCTTTGAAGGATGAATCAACACCTGTTAATCCGACTTGATACAAGTCTATGATAGGAGATTTACTGTATTTAACACAAACAAGACTTGATATTATGAATGCACTATGTATTGTTTCAAGATTTCAGAGTAATCCTAAAGAAAATCATGAACCAACAGTGAAAAGGATTTTCCGGTACCTACAAGGCACTACAAATCTTGGTTTATGGTATTCTAGAGATGAAAATTTTGACTTATGTGCATACACAGATGCTAATTGGGCAGGAGATGTGGATGACAGAAAAAGCACCACTGATGGAGCATTTTTTCTTGGTAGCAGACTAATTTCATGGTTGAGCAAGAAACATAGTTGTACAAGTCTATCAATAGTAGAATCAGAATATGTTGCAACAACAACTAACTGTACATAGGTATTATGGTTCAGACAAATGTTGAAGGACATAAAGGTAAAAGGCAAGGAACCTATAACTATTTACTGTGATAATATGGTAGCAATTGATATATCAAAGAACTTGGTATTTCACTCTAAGACTAAACATGTTTCTATCAAATTCAATTTTCGAAAAGAGAATGTTGAAGCAAAAGAAGTGAAATTGGTTTATGTGAATACTAAAGAGTAGATTGCAGATATTTTTACAAAGCCTTTGCCTTAGGAGACCTTTGAATATCTTAGAGAGCAACTTGGAGTCCTACCTCCACCATTAGGGACTTAGACAGTTGATGTTTGTCATCAACCAACAGAATTAACAAAGAAATCTTTTATTCCGGCTTTGATGAGGAGAGCTACTTCTCAGGGGGAGTAGTTGGTATAATAAGTTGGTATTTTGTATTTAATTTGGATTTTGTAATGCTTTGGCATTTGATGTCAAAGGGGGAGATATTGATATGGAAAAACACATTATCCCCTGGGGGAGAGATTGTTACTTTAGGGAGATTGTTGGTTTTTGGTTTTCGGCATTTCTGTTTTGGAACTTTGATGGTTTTTCCATCTCGTATTGCCATCAATGTCAAAGGGGGAGATTGTTGGTATTTTAGATATGTTGATATGATTTTTTCATTGATGTCAACACCTATAATCACTTGTCAACACTTATCAGCACTTGGAGATCCTTGGTTATTTTCACCAGCAAGTCAGAGACTTATGCACAGTCACCGGTATTTGGTTCACCGACAGATTATATTGTTCACCGGCACTTGGAATGACTTGGAGACTACTTGGTTATGTCAAAGACATTATTTGATCACTTGGTTTTGGCGATTTGGTTAATTGTTTATTCGGGTTTGCATATTTGTTGTTACCGACAAATAGGTCCAGGTTATGCACTGACAGGCATATCTATTCCAGATCAACACGACACATTATGGAGATGATTTATTATTATTGTAAATGCATTGAGATAACATCATGCATTGGATATTGATTTATTTGTAATTGATTTTATTATAATATCTTTTAGTGAGCCGACCTATTCAATTGGTCTTAGGCAAAATTAAGCACATCTATACACGTAGACATCATTTGAAGGTTGAAGGAAGGTTTTTGTGAAGGCAATCATAACTCAACCGGTACTGAATCTAGCATATGAAGATGCTATTTTATGCAGTATATTGTCATTGGATTTAACCATCCAATTGTAGTTAGTGTGACTCTCATTTTGTGATTGAGCAGTGAGCTCTAGGTAGTTGGCCTTTCTGCATGTGCAAAATCCATATTGTACACATACTATCTGCAATAGTATAATTCTATTGTGGGTAAGGCTTCCCACCATGGTTTTTCCCCTTATAGGGTTTCCACGTACAAATATTTGTGTTATGTGTTGTGGATGTTATTGTCTTTCTATTTCATGCATTAATCTTTACCGGTACTGCAATTAACTGATAAAATTGTCTATCGACATAAAGTTTGGTTTACCGGCCTTAAGCATTAAGTTTTGGTTAAGTTAATTTTGGTTGAATTTATTGGACAACTAATTCACCCCTCCCTCCTCTCAGTTGTCTCTGGGACCTACCATAGGGTACTATTGCCAAACCTTGCACAAGGATGCAATCAAATATACCAAGAAATGTGACAAATATCAAAGAATGGGAAGACCAATTTGGTGTGATGAAATGCCTTTACATCCCCAGGTGGTTGTTACACCATTTGACAAATGGGGCTTAGACTTTGTTGGGCCAATTGATCCATCATCAAATGGTTGGTCCTACATTCTTGTTTGTACCAACTATGTCACTAAATGGGTAAAGGTCAAAGCCTTCAAGCATGCCAGAGATAATAAGGTAGCAGAATTTTTATATGAATAAATCTTCACTCGGTATGGAGCTCCTAGAGAAATAGTAATGAATCAAGGGGCACAATTTACTTCCACTTTGATTACAACCCTAGTTAATGAATACAATGTCAGGCATAGGAAATCTACTCCTTATCATCCTTAGGCTAATGGACAAGCAAAGATCACTAACAAAGAGCTTGAATCAATATTGACCAAAACAATAACTCTTAACTGAAAAGATTGGTCTAAAAGATTATTTGAAGTAGTATGGGCTTATAGAACCACTTGGAAAACCACAATAGGGTTTACACCATTTGAAATGGTATATGGGACAAAAGAAATGATGCTTGTATAATTTGAGCATAAAACCTTGAGAACAACTATTGCCTTAGATATGACTCTTTCTGC
Organism: Cryptomeria japonica; assembly: GCF_030272615.1. Classification (NCBI taxonomy): domain Eukaryota; kingdom Viridiplantae; phylum Streptophyta; class Pinopsida; order Cupressales; family Cupressaceae; genus Cryptomeria; species Cryptomeria japonica. The sequence continues at coordinate 183,481,178 of NC_081413.1, forward strand.
AACACAAGAGTAAAGGCTCCTGCAGCTTAATGCCTTAGATGAGATAAGAAAGTCCACCCTACAACACACCGAATTTGTTCAAAATAAGCACATGAAGTGGCATGATCGCTATATCAAAGATAAATCATTCAAGCTAGGCGATTGGGCCCTTCTTTATGATTCAAGGTATAAAGATAATTAGGGAAAATTACAGACATGGTGGTTAGGACCTTTTGAGATAGTTGAAACATTCTCTAATGGTGTTGTCAGATTATCTACAATTGATCCTATTAAGTTTAAATTGTTAGTAAATGGTCATCAGTTGCGCCTGTACCACAAACCTCTTAGCAAGGATGACTTTCTACAACAGTTTTTCACTACTGAGCATGCCGAGAATCTTGCAGCAACTGGCGATGGCTTTTCCATCACCACTCCATCTTAAATCTTTGCTGCATGATCATAATAAATACTTCCACATCTAGAGGAAGTACATTTCTGCGTAATAAATATTCTATTCTATATTCACTCATTTCTTTCCTTCCACTCCATCTATTTTTGCCTCATTTTCCATTCATGATGGCTCAATGTCTTCAGCTATAGTCATTCTCATGTGATGTCAGGTATGCTTGTGTGTATTTATTTTTGTTGCATGTATATAATTAAACCATATTAACTATCATTATGATATTTTGCATAGTATCCTTTTTCAGTCCTCCTCCGTATGTGTGGACACCTGTTAAACCTTAGGTTGGGGGGGGGGGGGGGGGATGTACGCTAATAATGACTCTAGCAGATAATTCTTATGTCCTCTCAGATTGCGTTTTAATTTTTTAAATTTCTAGTTTGAGGTGATTTTTTGTACTTTCCCCTTCTGTCTGCTTAGAGCTATTTTTATATTGCAGCTAGGTTCCGACCAAGTAAAGGCACATTGTGTATATTTTAGTGTAGAACTTAGTTCAAAAATTGGGAAGATTTACACCATTATAGAGTAGAAAGTGTTATCACTACAATGGGTGGTCCGCCTGTTCATCATGAACTGACAGTACATGAAGTCCTTCTTTAGGACCAAGATTGTGAGCCAATATTCCATAACAATGGGTGACTGGATTATTTTTTGAAGCCAATGGAGTTTAATAAGAAAAGTGCAAGGGAATTCATCCACACACTTTCAGATAATGGAGAAGCCCAGGTAAAAGGTTTGAGAGTGGTGGTTACAGAGAAATGAACTGCAAAGGTAACTGGGTTACCAACAGACAGAGAAAAGTACTCAGAATCCAAGGATGCACATAGTGCAAGAGTAGAATTTACACATCTAGGAGACCCACCCTTAGTAGTAGATAGACAAGGAGCTAGGCAAGAATATCTTTTGCCTGAATGGAAAGTAGTAGCATTGTATGTTTTAAAGTATTTAACCTGTGAAGGAAGGTTCTCATGTCTGCATTCCCATCACTTCAAGCTTATAAGTTATCTATGCCATGGAAGAAGGATGAATGTTCTAAGCCTATTGTACAACCTTCTTTCCATAAGCGCAACAAAGACCCAGAAAGGTAGGCCTCACTTTGTTTCTCATCATTACCTAATTAAGCTATTATTTGAAATATCTTTGAGAGATGTCTCTCTAATGTCTTGGAATGAATTTGTTGAAATTAGGATGTTTAGGGTAGAAAACATGGTTATAGAGGAGCCACTTCCATCTCAAGAACAAGAAAATTTGGAAAACCTTGAAAAACCTAGATCCCCTCTTGAACCCTCATCCTTCAGGATATCATTAGAATAAAATATTCCTATATCAAAGGAACCCTTACAAGAAGAAGCTACAATAGGGGTCCCCTCTCAAAGTCTAATAAAAACTAGGGCTGCCGCATGAAAGGAAAAAGGCAAAGAAAAATAGGTTGACATAGAAAATAAGGAAGAGAGAGGTAAATGTGAGAGTTTAACCTCTCCTGCAGCCAAGAAAAGGAAAGTTGTAAAAATAGTTTCTCCTGTAATCATTGAAGTGGTTGAAGAGTTGGCTACAGGAAGTAGTCCTATAGTTGCAAAAAGGAAATCTCGGAGAAGCAGTGGTAGGCTTTGGAAAAAGCTTAAAAACCAAGACCAATCAATGGAGCCAAATGTTACCATCCTGATTGACTCTTCAGAATAAGAGCCACACAGTCCACCTCACAATGATGTTCCTCCTTCTTCACCTAATGAACCCCAAAGGGAATAAGAAAAAGAGGAAGAAATGCAAAATATAGAGGAAGAACAAGAATTGCAGCTGCAAGAAGAGGGGGAACTCTAGAACATTGAGCAACTGTAGAAAGAAGTAGGATTTGAAAGGCTGGAAAGCTTAGCATCTGTTGTAGAATAGGTTATTGAAGCAGGGAGAAAAGTAAAAAGAAGAAAACTAGGGCACCTATTCATAGACCACTTGCTTCCCTTATTAGTCATGCAGTGGGACTTGTTCTCTATGAGGATTGAGAATTGGAAAAGGTATAAATGCAGATGATACTCAACTGGCAGAAGAAAATTATTGAACAAAAAGATGAGGAAACTGCTCAGCTTAAAGCTGAGGTGGAAACTATAGCCACTATGGTACCACAACTAATGCAATGTTGAGAACCTCCTTGTGTTTACTCTTTGTATTTAAAAGAACAACATATTAGTTTCCATATGATGAGAATTGTCAAGGATTTAAGTCCCTCATTGCAGACAACGGAGGAATTCTACAGTGCTTATCAGACATCTCCTACATCAATTAAGAATCTACTTTGTGAATTTTATGTACATAACTATGATGTTCCTAATGATGTCGATTGGAACTCTCTCCTCTACATTGGAGATATCCAATTGAGAGCTCTTATGTCATGGATGCAGAATGAAATAGAAAGGGGAGAGAAGTTTTAGGTGCATAACAAGGAAGAACTTGAGCTTTTATTGCCCTTAAGGGCTGAATCAAGGGAGCTTAGGAGACTCTATTTTGACTAGCAAAAGATTGTATATGAGTCAGATTATGCAAAGGATATCCTACCCTTAAGGGAAGAAGTGTATAAAGAATATGAACAAATGGCTCCAAGGGAAGGACAAGTAGCAATAGGAAATTTAGTCCAACACTGGAATAGCCTACCAGATGAGTTAAGGCAATCTGAGCCACACTCTATGCAAAACTACCATGCAGCCTTAAACAAAGCACCCAAGTATATGCACTTGGGAATAACAAAGGGACGACATTGGCTGCCTCTTAGTTTTCAACCTCCAATCCTCCTATGACCACTAATGAGATGTAGGGACAATGACCCACCATACAATGAAGCAGTGGAACGTACTAGGTGGAAGAGATTGGAGAAAATGAAGGGATTTTACTGGAGTTTGTCGGTAGAAGGTTTTGGGTAGGTTACTCCAGGAAGTTTTCGAATCAATGCCAGAATTCAGAATTTTTCTATTGCTGGAGGATCAGCAAGAAATTAGGTTAGGGGGAGATGATGAGCCTGAATAATGGCTCTATTTTGATAGATTTTTTCTATAATACCCCTGCCTAGGTCTTGTGATTAGAGGACATTTGGATCATAATACTCTCTTACTTGATACCTTTTAAGTGTTTTTGAAACTAATTTGACCTATACTTAAGGATGTCATATAATGGTTTTAAATGATTTATGTATGCAAATATCTAAAAGCAATTTTAAGTATGGTTTACATTATATCATGTTAGCATTAGTATATACACATGTTTGTTGTGCACATTAATATCATGATGCAAGGTCAGAAAAGGAGAAGTAAAGACTAAATGGCAGTTTAAAGAAGCATGAAGTATATAGCCACAATGCAAACCCTGTCAGAGAAAAATAGTAATGATCGAAGCCACCTAGCCGGTTCTTCAGCAGAATGATTTATGAAACATTTATAACTATTCTTAGTAGAGCTTAGATACAAGAAGCAAGTCATGCTATATTTTCTCAGCTACAAGACATATGTTGTTCTATTTTCCTGTACTGACTTCTTCTTCTTCTTCTTTTGTTAATAAATCCTGTTCACCTATTTTGTAGGAATGTGGTCGATCATTTAGGAGTCTGTTATTTTTTTTTTTATAAAGAAAAGGATCTCTCTCCTCTTGGAGTAGTAGAGAACGACCATAATATTTGTAATATGCAGTCTTCTGGCATTTTATGTATTTTTCATAGTCGAGATGAAATAAAGAGATCAATGTGATTTTGAATGCTAAAACAATTGTAATATGAAAGTTTTGGAGATACTCACTCAAGGGGGCTCACTTGGTGAGTAATCCTTTGTGTGTTCCAGTTTGTTTTCATTCTTTAGTAATAGTTGTTTCAGTAATCGTTTATTCCTGCAGCCACTAGAAACAGTTCCTGTGTCTATTCTTGCACCCACAACAACAGAGTAGTTCTTGTTGCTTGCCAGAACTTTATCTTTTAACAATAGTTGTTTAAACTAATTTCTAGTTGTGAGATTAAGTATTAGTTCATTGATATTTTGTGTGTTTACTTTAAAGAATTTTCTTTCCTACAGTAATATAGAATGGTTGTGATATGAACTTGGTGCACATACAGTGCTGGACCATTTTAAGTTTACGTCCCTCGTTGATAAGCAAATGAGCCTTTGCTATAGGAAAGCTAGCTATTCAAGGATATTCAATCTCTGAATAGTGCTTTATTACCTAGTTGTCATTCTAGTTGTAAGGACTAGCAAGCATGTACATGAATGAGTTAATGGGAGATTATGGAAAGATTAAACTTGAATACCAACATTCTAGATATTCCATAATTTGAAGATGAAATTGTTAGATGTGTTTTGAGCAGGGTGCATGGAGAGTTTATTTGGTTGGATAGACCATATAAGATTATGAGGGAGACCATTAGGGAAATCACCGGTTTACCACAGGTTGGACAACATCTAGAGAAAAAGTTTCAAATGATCAGGTTAACAAGATTACTAGCGCAACATCGGACAAGCGGTCAATGAGGATCAATACTATCACCAACACATATATCAGATTCTGCATCATGGTCATTGGTTATAGGGTAACTCAATCAAACCGACTGAACTTTGATTCTAGCTCCTGCATTTATGCAGCTCATAAAATGATGAGGGAGAATGAGAAGTTAGATCTATGTGGTTGGATGTTGGATGATTTATTGATTAACCTAGGAAATATTAAAGGAGAAAAGAAAGGGACATTCCATTATGGTAGCCTAATTGTCTATTTAATGTTATTTTTCATCAATGAGACTCCCAGTTTTGGGAAGAGAAAATGGGCATTCGATATCTCGGTAGGGAGGCAACTAAAATAGTCAATTGCTACATTGGGTAGTCAAGAGATGATAAAGTGTGGGAATATTTTAAAGCATTTCAAAAGGATATGAATTCTAGGATGAGGGTTCCCAAGCACATTGTCGAGAAGTACTCAACCAACATATCCTTCATGGTCAAGAAAGATGAAACTTTGATGGAAGCTGTTAGGCCCCAAAATATTTGGATTGAGGAAATGGGTTATGAAGTTGATGCACAGATTCTTGATACTTATGCACAAATGCTAATTGATGCATCGATAGATGAAACTACAAAAACCTATGGCATTGCTAAGCAGAAGACACAAGAGGTTGAAACTGAGTTCAACCAGAAGAAGAGAGAGAAGAAAGAGGGAAAGGAAAGTAATTTTGTTGAAAAGGTTTCACAGGACATCAAAGAATTGATTGATATTGTTCTAGAAATATTCATTGAGCCTATTGCAGCAGAGTCTGCATCTGATGATGACACACCCCTAACATTCAAAAGGGTAGCAAGGAAGAAAACTAAAGAAACCAAGGTAGAGGCTAAGAAGCAACTGGTTAGGAAAGTTACTATCAAGGTATCAACATAGAAGAAAGCACCAAAAGAAACACCTTCATCCCCATCGGGTATTGGAAGAAGGAAGAAGAAGGATGACATTGATCTTGCAATTGAATCTGGTAATAAAATTATTATTCCACCAAAGAATTGTACAGAGTTAGTTGATGAGATTACTAAAGATGGTATGTTAAAGAATGTACAGTTTTATTATGAACATTTAGATAATGATGAACAAAGAGAAGTAGAGGAAGCAATTTTGTTATATTTGGATATTCATAAGAAATCCCTATTAGAAATTGAAGACCAAATACTGCCACAGTTGTATGATATGTTATAATCTAGAAGACTATCAATAATGCAAGAGGACAAGCATATAAATATTCAAGAGTTGTTATTTGTTTGTGTTTCTATTGCTCCAGAGGAGATGTATAAGACACTTGAAGTTGCAGATAGGAAAGTATTTAACAAGCAGCATAAAACAATTAGTCTTATGTTAGGAAGGGTCTATGAGATAATCAAGGAGACCCACAAGGCATGGGTTAAGTTATTTGAAGAGAACCATGGTTTTTATACTTCATCGGAATCTAAGATAGATGCTACAAATATCTCTGTTGAAGGGAAGGGTAAATGTATTATGGGTACTTCACCCTCAATTTTGAAAAAAATTAAGATAGTGTATATTGGGCCCTTGGTAGATAGAAATGTACAGACAAATGTTGAGATACCAGAAAATACAAAAGGTATAAAGGTTGATAATGTACAAGTTACTAATGTTGAGGACAATAGTCCTCCGGATCAAATTGTACATGATGAGGATAAAGTTCCTAGGGTGGAACCGACAGTTACTGAGACTGCACCAAGTGGCAAAGCCACTGGTGCAAGTAAGGAATCTATAAAGGTTAAATCATCAGAGGAGAAGAAAGAGGAATTCGATAGGAAACTAGTAGTGAGTCCATCATTGTTGTTAATTGATACCTCATTGGTTGAAAAGAAAAGCATAACCGAGATAATTTCTACTAAACTCATGATGATGGCTACACAAAAAATGATAAAGGAAGGATCTATGGATAAAGGTGTTATTGATCAGTCTATCATTGTTTTGCATAGTCTTGTCCCAGTGTGTAAATTTGGCAATGAAGCAGGCCCATATGGAAAGCTTAAGATAATCACTAAACACATTTTAAAGGATTTTCAGTCCTTGCAACATATATCAAACCAACAAGCACTGGAGAGGTTCACACAAGCAAAGAGAGCTACATTTTATCAAGTGATTGAGTCTGAGAGGAAGAAGATTAATGAAAATTTGAAATTGACAGATAATACATTGAGTCAGTGTACAAATATCTACAGAGCATGTTGTAATACAGGTTTGCTCACAACTAAGACAGATAGAAAGATTAAGGACATTCAGGAGGAGATTGTAGGTATAGCCAATTCTTTTGATGGATTGAATTCATTGACTACATCCATTGATGGTCAAATTTTGGTTTTGGAAGCCCAAGTTTTTTCTCTTGAGAGGGAAAAAGAAAAAATCATGAGAGCCAAAGGTCTTAGAGGTTTGGTGAGTCCCCGATTGTATTTATTAAGTGTACATAAGAAGGAGTGTATAGATATGGTTGGTAAGCCCACACTAATAGAGTTAAATGAGAAAGAGTCATTTGCCCATATGCTAAATGGACGTGTATCTATTTCTGATACTTTCAAATTAGGTTGGGATACTTATCTAGAGCTTTTGGAGAAGGCCTATCCAAAAAATTTCAAATATATTCAGCTCCAGTAAGGTATTTTGGGACATATTCATTGTATAGTCTTTCATTCTTCATCTCAGTTTTCAATTTTTGGTACTTTTTGGTATTTTTTATGGCATTGATGTCAAAGGGGGAGTGATATTGATGTGAAAAAGAAAAAGGGATTTGTATACATTAGGGGGAGTATAGGTGGAAAACTATGGAAGTATGGAGTATTTTGTATTGATGGATATTCAACTCAGGGGGAGCAAGTTCAGGAAGAAACCGACAGTTGGAAACCATGACCATTTTTCACATGAGTGTTGCCATCAATGCCAAAGGGGGAGATTGTTGGCAATTGACACTCAATTGGCTGGTTTCAATATGTTGTCATTGATGGTAACATGGTAATTTATTCCGGGTTCATATGTTGTGTTAGTTGTATACCGACAGGCACTTCACAAACACTTCACCGACACCAACAGGTTAGAAGGAATTCTTTGGTCATCAGAATTGCAGGCTGTGTTGGCATTTTTGATGTTTATGTTGTGATTGTCATTGATGGACACACACTTGCATTGAGATCCTCTTTATATGTATGAGTTAGAGCATAACTGGTATTTGTTCCAACCGGTATGTTGAATTATAGTCTTTAGACTATTGATGTTGTGCAGATTGTGTTTCCTGGTCTGAAGCGACATGTTGATCCCAAGTGGTATGAAGGACCAAAGTGGCATAACACATTTTTACCAGTCTTCATTTTTTGTCAAACCGACAACTGGCATTTTGTATGAATCGGTAATACTCTGTGATGAGTTACCAACCAACATTGTGTGATGAGTTACCATTCACCGATTGTTTGATGGTGCCGACACTGTAGTGGTGCTTTTTGTGTGGTGTTACCTAGTATGTCCAGGTTCATTGAACCTAGGAAATTGTAATGTAATCCTATTGGACCAACATGAAATCAGTTTCCCTTTTTAAGGACATCATGTCTAGGGTCTTAGGTTGTTGATGTTGTTGTTGTTGCGATAGTTGATATTGTGGCTAGGGTTTAAGGTGGTTGAGGAGTTGGAGAGTTTATGAATGTGTAGAAGACTGAAGTAATGTAGGAGTGCATTAAGAACAAGCTACCAAGGATCTAACCAAGTAGTCTATGCAACTGGATAGATCAAACTCTTGTTGATTACTCACATCTTTGACAAGTCTATAGCCCTTAACTAGGTAGGCCCAAAAAGCCTTTTGTAAATCTTCTAACAAGGTGGTTCACATCTGTGGATCTGAAATCATCTAGCAAGGTAGTCTTTAATTGGACTTATCTCCTAACAGAGATTGAGATTCCTAACAGGATCTATTCTAGTAAAGAACATTGTAAGACCTTAACCGGTCTGACCTTCACTGGTCTGGTTTCTATTATGTAGATAGTCACTTGTGAGTTCCATCTCACCATGGTTTTTCCCATTTGGGTTTCCACATCAAAATCTATTGTGTTATGGTGTTTGTGCTTCTGTGGGTGAATGCATTATTAGCTATTTGGTTTGCATGTTTGTTAACTAGTTTGTCTATTAAACTGTTTTACCAGTTTACTGTTAGTCTTGCAAAGTGTTTAAGTGCAAAGATTTTTGGCATACTAATTCACCCCCCCTCTTAGTATTCATCAATTAGTATCAGAGCCAACCTTTCTGTAAGTTTAACCACTTGGAAAGAGATATGGGGGAATACAATTTGAGGGAACTTACCCACCGGCTCACTTAATCTGAGCAAGCCTATGATGATCTTATGGTCAAATATAAGGCATCTCAAGCAAAAAGGAGAGAACATGCAAAAAAACTGATGGAGCTATCTGAAAATAGTTCTTTAGATGAAGCAGACATGGAAGCCCTAATTGCTGAAGTAAATAAGTTGAATGAATCAAACTCCAACCTGAGAAAGGAGTTGGAAGGACTGACTATCTGGATGTGTCAAGAGCTTGAGAACCAGAGGAAAGCTGAAGATCTGGTGAAAGAAAGAGATCATGAGATCTACAAGTTGAAACAAGAGATGAGTGCCCTAAATGCTCAACTGCATGCAAGCAAAGTGGAAAAGGAAGACATGCAAGGAGAACTGAATGCTACCATCTCTGAGAATGAAAACCTATTGGAAACAAATGCTACTATTTCCAAAGAACTCTTTGAGTCAAAGGAAATACTTGCTAAGTTCAACAAGAGCACTGTCAAACTAGAGAAAAAGCTTGAATTTGCCAAACCGGTCAAGAATACCAATGGACTTGGTTATTCTGGTCATGAGGAAGGTGAGACCTCTGGTACAAATGCTAGAACATCAAAGAAACAACTGGCATCAAAGGATAAAGGTAAGCAAAAGTTTAAACTTGTTTCCTTTAACTATCTTAAAGAAGGACATACTGCAAATGTGTGTAGGAGTAAGGCTTACAACAATTTTCCTTATTTCCTAAATGATAAGCCTAGATCCTATAGATTTGATGGTAACTGTTATGCATGCAACAAGTATGGGCATAGAGCATCTGAATGCAGGTCTGTTATGAATAGCACTGGAAGATATCCTCAGAGGACCCAAGGAGCTGGTCCTGAACCTTTTGTGAACCAGAATCACAATCAGTTTAATGCCTTCAATCATCAACCAAGAAGCGGTGGTTATCAAGAAGCAACCAGATGGAGAACAAATTGTATGATCAGTCATGGTCATGGTCACACTACTACAACATGCAGAAGGAAGAATGGAAACCTGAACAATGGACCTTGGAGAGCACTTGGATTGGTCTGCTATCACTGCAACAAATTGAGTCACATTGCTAAATTGTGTAGATCAAGAAGGAACATATCTGATGATATACCGGTCACTCTTGAAGGAAACATTGATGTTGACACTATTCAAGTGGACATGAACAAAATCTGGAAGGAGAAACCAGTGGTGTTACAAGAGGAACCGGTTTCTACACCTAGTGTGGAAATCACAGAACCGACAAACTAAGCTTCAAAAAGCTTAGGGGGAGCAAATGGCAAAATGTTTCAAACCCCCGGTTTACATCGGTAAAAGTCCTTAACCAGTATGTGATACCTATCATTTGGCAGAAGACCAGAAATGGTAAAAAGACAAATTAGGGTTTACGCCTTGATGAAGGAGCATTAATGATGGTAGGTGAGGAACATGTTTAAAAGCATTTTTCAAATCATTTCTCACTATCAGTTTTCGAGAAAAGAAAAGGTTTTTTTAAGAGAGCAGAGCAACAAAAAGGTGATTTGAGCAGAGATTTTGAGAAATTGAGAAACCGAGAAGGAGATTCAAATTCAAACTGGAAATGGTCAAGTGGTGAACACAAAGCGCTGATTCAACAATTGACAGAGTGTGAAGTGAAGGAGAATCCGCAAGCCCTAATTTCACATCTTTCAAAAGGTATTTCTCAAGTTCTTAAGATTTCTATCATGGTTTCTGCATCTCATACCAGTTCTAGTGCATCTGTCGAGTCTGCAAGTTTTATTCAAAGAAAGTCCAAGTATAATGCCCTATCACAAGTTCCGGCCGGTATGATAGTAGAAGAGGGAATTTCTGACTATATAGATTGCAAGATAGAAGACCTAGGGTCTCTAGCTATCCACACCCAGTTAGGCTTATTTTGTGGAAAAGACAAGAAGATCAAACCAGAGTTTAATATTTTGGAGAAGAAAAAGCTCCACAATGCTGTTTACTTCCTGGAGGATTTCACAGAAGATCATATAAGGATCATTCTGAGCAGAGTCCATGGTAATTAGATGTACTTGGAGAGAACAAATGACATCATGTTGAAGGCAATTCATGCAGTCACCAGATTCTACAACATAGGGGAAGTGCCAGCCCTGAGGACAGTAAGCAAAACTGAAATGTCCAAGCTCACCGGTTCAGTGAGTGACTCACGAGGCATGACAACAAATTCTATCAAGGATATCTCGTTAAGTATGCATGTATGGTGATTGGATACCAGACATTCTCAACCAGTAGAATTAACTCTGTATCTGCTACAGCGGTAAATGTCACTTACCGGATGATAAAGGAGGATGCATCATTTGATCTGTGCACCGGTATGCAGAGACAACTCCTGTTGAATCTAAAATCGATCAAACAGGATAATGCACTTCGGTTCAAGTTTGGACAACTACTGGTTGGGTTGTTCTTCTATTTCCAAGGCTACTTTCTAGGAGTAGGAGATATCCAATGGTCTAGTGACCAACCGGTGACCAAGCAAATCAAGGAAAGCATTGAAGCAATTAGAACCGGCTACCCTGATGTTCTGAACAAGTATTTTGATGAGTTCAGAAGGAAAATGAGCCAATAAGTGAGGATATCAGGTGACATCGTCAAGAAATACGAAGATGATATTTGCTTTATCATCCAAGTAGATCAATGCACAATGGAGGTTGTTGAGCCTAGACAGGAAGAAGTGGAGCTAATGGGCTATGAGGTGATGTACGATATGTTGGAAGGGTATGCCTCTACTCTCATTGCCTCACCACTTGATCCTATGATGAAGAGAAGCGACACCTACTTAGAGAGGATAGCACCAGTTGAGGAGCCACCAGCAATGAAAGAAAAAGAGCTGGCAGTAAAGAAGGCAAAGGCAGTGCCTGCAGCATCTACATTGGTTACTACTGCAACTCCAAAAGTGACCAAGCGGTCACCATCCAAGAAAAAAATAGAAGCAGCACTGGCTAAAGTGTTTGAGAGGAAGAGGAAGACAAAGAATACCTCTCCAAACTCAGAAGAAACCATGTCCGAGGAAAAGCCAAAGAAAATACGTCAAGCAAAGAGGAAGACAAAGAATGAACCGACATCTTCTACACCTGTAAATATAGATATCTCTTCCTACAAACCTTTGACACATTGTCAAAGAACAATAAAGAATATTAGGAGGAAAGTGCTAAATGACTCAATTGAGTGTTTTGACGACTTTAATGATGATGAAAAGGAAGTGGTTGAAAAGGAAATAATTCAGTATTTATGTGCTAATGACTGGTTGCCCTCAGAGATTAAGTCTTAGACACCAGATTCTTTATATATGTCATTAGATAATAGATGGTGCATTTCCATAGAAAAGGAATAGGAAATCAGGGAGAAAGTTTTTGCACAATACTTTCCTGACTTGTCAAATTCTGAATTGTTTGATGTTATTGACCAAAATAAAGGACTCTTCTTCACTAGAAGAAGAAGACTCTGGCTGTTAGAAGGTAGAGTTGATGATGTTGAAAAAGACACTCATCTATATATGAGAACTGCTATCTAGACTCACAAAGCATGTCTAGCCAACTGGCAAGCTGAAGAAAAACCGGTTATATCTAAACTGGATGAAGTATTTGATGATGAAGGAAATCCAGTTGTTGAACCGATCGACACCATTGATGTCGGTTCTCTGGACATTGAGGATGTTACTCAGAACACACCATCTGAGGCAACAAGGTAGGAGCAATAGGCTAAATAGGTTGATAAGCAAGCCAAGGACAGACAGGAAGCAACAAAGCAAGAGGCAAAGCATAGGAAAAAGGATGAAGAAGAGAAGAAGAAGAAAGATGAAGAGAAGAAGAAGAAGAAAGATGAAGAGGAGAAGAGGAAAAAGGATAAAGAAGAGAAGTAGAAAAGAGATGAAGAAGAGAAGAAGAAAAAGGATGAAGAGGAGAAAAAGAAGCAAGAAGACGAAAAGAAGAAGAAGGAAGAAGAAAGGAAGAAGAAGGAAGAGGAAGATAAGGAATAGGAGAAGAAGAAGGAAGTAGAAAAGAAAAAGGCTGAGGAGGACAAGGAAGCAGAGAAGAGGAGAGAAGCGGAGAAGAAGAAAGTGGAAGAGGACAAGATAGGAGAAGTAGAGAAGAGAACCCAAATGGAGACTCTAAAGGCAACCGGGAGTCAAGCTAAATCAACTGATCTCACTAGTCCTATCGATCTCTAGTCTGCAAGTGAAATGAAGCTAATGTAGAGCATCAAGGTAGCTCAAGAGAGCCTTGAAATCATTCAACAGAAGAAGGAGCAGGAAGTAATTCAAGTGATTGTGGATACGCTTACTGATTTGATACCCAATACAAACCTTCCCAACACTAATTCATCACTTGCTAAACTCAAGCTCCTATGCACAGTAGTGGATGATCAGGTGCAGAGCCTTGAAGAGGCAGCAGAGGCCAATGTTAAGAAGGAGCATCAAAAAACTCTTAATATAGCTCTGGTGAAGAAATTAAATGAGCTCTGGGATGAACTGAAGAAAGAACAAAAGGATATAAGGGACGCTCTAGATGAGGGGAATCTGCTACTTAGCAGGATCTGCCAACATCATCTGTTCTATGATGATGTGCTAGCTCAAAAGCAAAAACTTGAAAAGGAATTGCAATCCTACTTGAGCACATTCAAGCCACCTTATGACTCCTTTACAACTTATGGGAAAACCGTTCACCGGTTTCACATCTAGTCAGCAAAAATGGAGCAAGAGATCAGCACTCGGTCTAGAGATTTGCAGGAGCTACAACTAGTTCTACTCCCATGATTGCAAATTCTTTAGAAGTGCTATTTGAACCTGGATGCCTTAATAGTTACATAGGAGATGAGCACAATTGATGCCATGGAAGAATGGGTCTCCCAGATGCAGACACAACAAGAAGTAGCCACCTCCCTACTTGAGTCCTGGTCTTTGTCGATGAAACAATTCTTGCAGGACTTTAAATCTATTTTTGACAAGTATCATTGCTTGTTGTCATAAACTCTTATTATTTTTAATATCAAATGAAAATAGGGTTGTTCAGCTGTACTTTGTCATTGTTGGCAAAGGGGGAGAAAAATTCTATTTGGAGAAGTATCTGGTAATCAAAATTTTGATTATATGCTCTGAATATCTCAATGTTTATACTTTATATGCAAAAATGCTATACACTGTATTGTTAAAGGGATAGTGTATATGCTTAGGGGGAGCAATTTTGCTAATGGCATGATTTTGTTGTAAAACACTTAGATGTCAAAATTTTATTTTCCTAAGTATTCCCATCAATGCCAAAGGGGGAGATTGTTGGCATTTTTTATGTTTATGTTGTGATTGTCATTGATGGACACACACTTGCATTGAGATGCTCTTTATATGTATGAGTTAGAGCATAACTGGTATTTGTTCCAACTGGTATATTGAATTATAGTCTTTAGACTATTGATGTTGTGCAGAATGTGTTTCCCGGTCTGAAGCAACATGTTGATCCCAAGCGGTACGAAGGACCAAAGCAGCATAACACATTTTTACCAGTCTTCATTTTTTGTGAAACCGACAACCGACATTTTGTATGAACCAGTAATACTCTATGATGAGTTACCAACCAACATTTTGTGATGAGTTACCATTCACTGATTGTTTGACGGTGCCGACACTGTAGTGGTGCTTTTTGTGTCGTGTTACCTAGTATGTCCAGGTTCATTGAACCTAGGAAATTGTAATGTAATCCTATTGGACGGGCATGAAATCAGTTTCCTTTTTCAAGGACATCATGTCTAGGGTTTTAGGTTGTTGATGTTGTTGTTGTTGCGATAGTTGATATTACAGATAGGGTTTAAGGTGGTTGAGGAGTTGGAGAGATTATGAATGTGTAGAAGACTAAAGTAATGCAGGAGTGCATTAAGAACGAGCTACCAAGGATCTAACCAAGTAGTCTATGCAACTAGATAGATCAAACACTTGTTGATTACTCACATCTTTGACAAGTCTGTAGCCCTTAACCGGGTAGGCCCAAAAAGCCTTTTGTAAATCCTCTAACAAGGTGGTTCACATCTGTGGATCTGAAATCCTCTAGCAAGGTAGTATTTAATCTGACTTATCTCCTAACAGAGATTGAGATTCCTAACAGGATCTATTCTAGTAAAGAACATTGTAAGACCTTAACCGGTCTGACCTTAACCAGTCTGGTTTCTATTATGTAGATAGTCACTTGTGAGTTCCATCTCACCGTGGTTTTTCCCATTTGGTTTTCCATGTCAAAATCTATTGTGTTATGGTGTATGTGCTTCTATGGATGAATGCATTATTAGCTATTTGGTTTGCATGTTTGTTAACCGGTTTGTTTGTTAAACTATTTTACCGGTTTACTATTAGTCTTGCAAAGTGTTTAAGTGCAAAGATTTTTTGCATACTAATTCACCCCCCCTCTTAGTATTCATCAGGCTGACATGGTTTAGAATCAGATTATCGGTATTGGAAGCTGAAATCTTTTGGATCCAACATCGGCAATTGATTTTGATATCCATGTTTTATGTTTTCTAGCCGACATGTATATTCATATTGTAATTATCTTTATAAGCTGACATAAGGCATGATAAATTATAAAGGGTATATAGGTCAGTTGGGTAGATCATTTTTGAGATATAGACATATCACGGGAATATTTATAAGGAAGGAAATAATTAAGGAGATGCAAAACATATGAGAGAGATCATGTATGTGAGGATATTTATGTAAGGGTTATTCCAGTACAAGGTTAAGGGTTTCAAACCAAAACAGACAGAGCTTAACCAAAACTATATTCAAGCATAGAAGATTATATCTTTGCAGTTCAATCATTTCTCTAGATTGTAGTCTTGATTTGTATGTAGTCAATGAGTCTCATTTTGTGATTGAGTAGTGTGCTTTAGGCTGTAAGCCTTACTGCAAGTGCAAGCCCCTATATTTTGTAATATCTCTTCATATGGCCAGTGGAATGATATTGTGGGTCACAAATCCCACCATGGTTTTTCCTCTTTAAGGTTTTCCACGTATAATTTTGTGTGTTATGGTATACATTCATGTGATTGGCTTATTGGTTTCTTTACTTCTTTCAATTTTATATATACCAGTATATCAATTGGTGTATGCATGTTTTAATAAGGTTAAAATTGGTTATTCTGGTAGAACACTGATTCACCCCCCCTCTCAGTGTTCTTGGATTCCAACATTTCCCAAGTCGGCCAAAAATAATTCATCAGAACATACTTTGAAATAGGTCTACACTAAACACTCCCATAGTGAAAAGGAATGACAAGTGGACCACACCACAATGCACTAGATCGATCAAAACATCACATTATCCATGCACCACAATCATCGAAGAAAAAAAAAACATTCAAGGTCAACTGGACCCAAAATGAAAATATCAACAACCACAACTCCGGAGCATATTATCATGTCCTGAATTAGAATATCAAAGATAAAGACATGACTAGCATAAATCGAAAATATTATCATCAGAACAATAAATGTGTTAAAATACAGAGCACTACAAACAATGTTAAATATCACCATCATTGAACAAACATCCATAGAACCAAATCATAAGCATGACATCCAACAACATACTAAAACCTCAAAAATTACAACTGCAACATATCAAAAATGGCAAGCACGAAACAATCACTAAAATACATAATCAATATGTTGACATCAATGGCAACCATACTAACAAACCATCAACTTCACATTTGCAATAAATACTTTTTCTTGCATATAACATTTCATCATATTGCAAACATTCTGAAAACAACATTAGCTTGAACAAGAGTGTTAGGGAAAAGGAAAACACATCCTAATCATCATCATCATCATCCTACCACAAATCCATACCTAATCATCATTACCATCAACACATCATACTAAATATACACATCAGACACCAAGAAAGGTGGTCATCTACAATCCAAGGCAAATGCCACCATTAACCATCAGTATTGTATAACATCTTCCTCAAAAAACCATGATAACACAACAACACTAATGACCATACAACAACTACCCATCATCATGACCACATCATCAAGGATAACATATATTGTCTGACATAAAATTTTTTGGATATTGTTGTTGCTAGTATATGTTGGAGTTATTGATGTCAACATATTCTTATGTTTTGATGTTGTAGAGAGCTGTTTGATGATTTGGTGATTGCAATGAGTTGATACGGTTGGTTTATCTATTTGATATGCTGAATCAGCTAGATATACTTCATTCTTTATTGATTTCATGATGCTATGTGATGATTTGATCGAGTTGAGGATTCTGGTATGGAGATATGTTTTCAATGTTTAGTGTTACAGTGTTTTGGTGTTTGATCTGTTGTGCTTCGGTATGATCACATCTTGTGTTGCAGATTTGGGAGAATGTTTGTGATGTTCATGTGCATCTTCATTTCAGATGGTTCATGATTTGATGCTCCACAAGCTATCTTTCTTATTCGAGTTGCTGCTGAAAAGTGTTCTTGAGTATTAGCATGTTGATCTCGATAAAGATTTGATTAAGTGGTGTTGGAGCAGCTATTGCAGATGGTTCTAAAGTGCTTGTTGGTTCTTCCTAATCATGTCCTATTTGTTTTGGTGGTCTGCATTTTTGAAGATCTTATGGGTCCAGTGATATTTTTCGTGTTATGCGGTATTTTTGCTGGTGTAACATATTGTGGTTGATCTTGGCGAGATTTCTGGTGATGGTCCGAGTTCAAGGAGTTGATTTAGGTCTATGCTATGTTGTATATGATATTGTATTGGTCTGGTGGTTAATTTATGTATTGTGTAATGTAATTTTATAATTAGGTGTTGAGGGTTTGACCAACTTTGTAGTCAAGGTTTATGATTTATATAAATATGTGTTATATTCGTGGATCGGTGATGTATGGTGTTGAGTCTACATTATCATAGAGTGGTGTATGTGTAAATTATTAGACATCTCAGATAACCAGAGGAAAACTAAGAAGGGGGGGTGAATCAGTTGTCACCAGATTAAAGAACTTTAAGAATTTAAATCCTTATTATCGGAACACATAAACTTAATACCAAAATGCATAAACCAAACACCAGAATGATTGATAAAGCATATAAACATAAACAGAAATCAAAGAACAATTACCATCCATCCATAACACATGACACCAATATTTGTATATGGAAAACCCGGTAAAGGGAAAATCCACGGTGGGAAGCCTGTCCACAGTTAGATAATACTTATGCAGTAAGTATGTGATTATAATATGAGGGGCTTGCACATGGAGGAAGGCCAACAACCTAGAGTGCACTACTCATCATAAAAAGGAGCCTCACTAACTACACAAACATTGGACTACAATCCAAAAAGAAGAGTGAACTACAAGTATAGCATCTCCTATGCCTAAGTACAGTTTCAGTTAAGCTCAATACTGGAGGCCTTAAACCTCTCTTATAAACCCAATTCGATCACCTATGATCAACCAAACCTTTTTCATATGATTACAACATTATTCACACACAGATCATCCCATAATTTTGACCTATCAACCATTGGTCTACAAAGAGATCTTACATCATATTTATACCAACCCGAGACCTAAACAATTAGGTTGGCCACCTAAAAGATAATACAATAAATTCATAACATAAACCCATAATCCAATGATCAACAAAGTTGGCTTAGGACAAAAACCATGTAAACCAATTATTAAATCCTATCAGTAACGCATCAGGAACATCCTCCAACACTTTAAAGAAACCGATCCATAACCTAGATAACACCAGACCCAAAATAGGTCGCTATAAACCAAATTCAACACCACCGATGATCTAGAACACAAAAAATATAACCAACAACATCTTGAAAAGACATCTAGAATCCGTACCAACACCACTTATCACATGCATCAAAAGATCTTCAACAAAGCTCTATCGGTAAAACCCTTACCGATGACCAAAAGACTTACTAGAACAAATGATAGTTCCTGAGTAAATCCTGAATGAGCTGATCGTGATACACATTTGAATAGCATGAATGATAGATCCAAACCAATTCCACAAACCAAAGCATACTAGATCCTACTGAATCAATATCATAATCAACCACTCTGCCAAAATTAATCAGAAACCTGTAAACAACCAAAACAACCAGTGTTGCCATCAATGACAAAACATCAATGCAACACATAATCAATTCTAAATTGCCAACAATCTCCCCATTTGGCATTGATGGAAACACTAGATCTGGAAAAAATACAAGTGCCAAGAAATTCCAAACATGTCTCCCACAATGGAAGACAACCAACAATCTCCCACAAAATGATATAGCAATAAAGTTTTGAACCAAACTCCCTTTTGATTGATATTCTATTAAGCTTTGTTTTTCACATATATCTCTCCTCCTTTGACATCAATGCCAAAGATCTGGTATAAAACATCAAAGAAAAATCACAAATCCTCTGAAACATACAACTGACTACTCCCCCTGAGTAGTAGCACCACCACATCAATCCAAAATGAGTAATAACTCTGATAATGCATACCAGACTGATGCCAATCAACATCACTCAGGTCTCTATCGGAGAGGCAGGAACCCCCAACTTGTCTCTGAAGTACTCAAATGATTCTTTAGGAAAAGGTTTCGTGAAAATATCTACAATCTGCTCTTTAGTGTTCACATAAACCATTATGACTTCATTTTCTTCTACCTTCTCCTTCAAAAAGTTATACTTGATAGATATGTGCTTTGTCTTATAATGAAATACCGGATTCTTTGATATATCAATAGAAGCAGAGTTATCACAGTGAATAACTACTCGCTCATTACAATCCACCTTTATATCCTTCAACATTTGCTTCATCCATAGAACTTGTGTACAATTAGTACAATTAGTAGCATCAACAACATACTCAGCTTCAACAGTAGATAAAGAAGTGCATGCCTGCTTCTTGTTGATCCATGAAACAAGTTTCTTTCTAAGAAAGAAAGCTCCATCAGATGTGCTCTTTCAGTCATCAACATATCTATCCCAATCTGCATCTATATATGCACATAATGTAAAGTCATCATTTTTAGGATACCACAAACCATATTCAGTTGTTCCCTACAAATACTTGAAAATCCTTTTCACTACACTCGTGATTTTCTCTAGGATCACTCTGATATCTTGATACAATAAAAACTACATTCATTATATCCAGTCTAGTCTGAGTTAGATATAAGAAACCACCAATCATAGATGTGTACCTAGTAGGATTTACTGATGTAGATGCATCTTTCTTTGTCAATTTACCACTTGTAACCATAGGAGTACTTAACGGTTTACAATTTTCCATACCAAATTTCTTCAACAACTCTCTAGCATACTTAGTTTGATAGACGAAAATACCTTTATCAATTTGAGTAATCTGCAAACCTAAGAAAAATCTCATCTCCCCAATCATAGACATCTCAAATTCATTCTTCATATTGCTAAAGAATTTCATACACAACTTATCGTCACCTCCAAAATGATATCATCAACAAAGACCTCAATAACCAATATATCATCATCAGTGATCTTATAATATAAATTACTATCAGAATTACCTTTAGTGAAATCAAGCTTCAAAATATATTTATCTAGTCTTGCATACCAAGCTCTAGGAGCTTCTTTCAATCCATATAAAGCTTTCCTTAACCTGTAAACCATGTTTTTGTCATTTGAAAGTGAAAATCCACCAGGTTGCTCAATATAAACTTCCTCTTCAAGATCTCCATTAAAAAATGCACACTTAACATCCATCTGATAAACCGTGTAATTCTTATGAGCAATATAAGCAAGAAATAATCTCACGGCTTCAATCCTAGCTACCGGTGTAAAGGTTCCATCATAATCAATTCCTTCCTTTTGAGAATATCCTTTACAAACCAATCTAGCTTTATTCCTCACAACTTGTCCATCCTCATTCAATTTATTCTTGGAAACCCATTTAGTTCGAATAACATTCTTATTTATAGGATGGGGAATTAAAGTCCATGTGTTATTCTTTTCTATTTGATCTAATTCTTCTTCCATAGCTTTCATCCAATATTCATCTTTACAAGCTTCAATTATTGATGTCAGTTCAACTTGAGAAATAAAACATACCTCATCAGATGCCAACCTTCTTCTTGTCATCACTCCTTTTCTTTTATCTCTAATGATCTGATCTTCAGAATGATTCAACCTTAAATGCCTAGGAGTCTTCTAATTTTATGTTCCCCTGTCTTGATCTTCAGTTCCTGTTGAATTTTCTGATACTGTCAGAGTAAGTGGTTCAAAAAACTATTCCAGTATAGGTGCTACCGGTTCAGTTATGATCATTTCCACTTCCAGTTATCTCTCATAATTTTTTATTTGACTTTTGTTCTGCTCATCCACTTTGACATTTGTGCTCACCATAATTCTCTGCAATCTTTTGTTATAACATATATATTCTTTTCTTTCATTAGAATAACCAAGAAATATTCCTTCATCACATCTAGGATCAAACTTTCCAATGGAATCATCCCTTTTGATATAGCATTTACTACCAAAGATTTTGAAATACTTAACTATCATTGTATGACCAAACCATAACTCATAAGGTGTCTTATCGATATCTCCTTTGATATGAACTCTATTGAATGTGTATACCATCGTGCTTACAACTTCTCTCCAATAGATATGAGGCAAATTAGCTTCCATCATCATGGTTCTAGCTGCATCCAAGATAGTTATGTTCTTCCTTTCCACAACTCCATTCTGTCGAGGTGTCCTAGGTGCAGACAACTATCTTCTTATCCCATTCTTCTCACAATAATTGTTAAATTCACCGGATGTGAATTCTCCACCCTGATCTGACCTTAAGAATTTAATCTTCAATCCTATTTCTGTATCAACTTTAGTTTTAAAGATTTTAAAATTTGCAAATGCTTGAGACTTCTCCCTTAGAAAGTAACCCACATCATTCTAGAATAATCATCAATGCTTAGCATGAAATATCTATCACCCTGAAAACTCTTGATTCTAGTAGGACCACACAAATAAATATGAATAAGATCAAGAACATCATTATATTTGTCTTGTATACTCCTAAAATAAATCCTAACTTTCTTTCCCATTTTACATTCCTTACATACCAGATTATAGGGCTTTACAATCTTAGGTATATATCTAACTTTCTTAGTAGAACTGATCTTCACAATGCAATCAAAATTCACATGACACAACCTATTATGACGTAGCCAACTCTCATCAATTTGTGCAATCAAATATGTCATCTCACCAGAATTCAAATGAAATATATTACCTTTAGTCTATGTACCAGTTGCAATTTCCAAACCAAATCTGTTGATAATCTTGCATTTTCCATCCTTGAACTGTAACTGAAATCCCTTATCCACTAATTGTCCTACACTCAAAATATTATGACTTAAACCTTCAACATAATAAATATTATCAGTGTAATTCTTACCATCCAATGATATTGTTCCTTTTCCCTTGATCATGCATGCTTTGTCATCTCTAAATCTAACTAGACCACCATCAAATTCTTGCATAGATAAGAAGTTCCTTTTATCTCCAGTCATACAATATGAAAATCCACTATCAATTACCCATTCATCCTTGTCTTCAATTTTAGTAGCAAGGGCCTTCTCTTTGGGTACTAGATCATCTTCCTTGATAGCCAAAAATACCCATTCCTTTCCATTGCCAGATCCACTAGCTGAATCTTGTGCTAGTTCGTAATCAGAATCAGTCACACCTTCCTCATCCACATAGTAGCATGATTTGTCCTTGTTTTTCCTATACTTATGCTTATTTTCATAATCATGGTTAAGCCTAAAAGAATTTCTATCTCTTTCTTCAAATCTTAAATTCCTTTCCGGACATCTAGATGAAAAATGACCTATCTTATTACATGCAAAGCATTTACAAATTGATTTTCCTTCATACTTACTTCCTGATGGCCTTTTAGGTACTCTAATGGCAAATAAGGCTTCAAGTTGCTCAAACTCTTCATCTTCTTTCTTCATATCCTCTAGTTCCCTCGCATATAAAGATTTCCAATCACTCTCGCCAGTAGATGGTGTAGATGCATGAAAATCAAGTTCAGATTTAACAGCTCCAGAAGGTCCAAATTCCTCAAGCTCCAAAGCAGATAATTTCCCAGCCAAGGTATCCCTATTAACAGAGGTGTTTGCCATAGTTCTAAGCTCATTAATTTATGTAGCCTTCATCTTATAAGCCGGTGGCAAATCTCTCAGTACTTTAGAAACTATTTCATCTTCGCTCAGAGATCCACCACAATATTGAATTCCCAAAACAATCTCATTAACTCTCTCCATAAAGTAGTAATCCTTTCATCTTCTTCCATCTTTAGATTTTCATACCTTACCTGGTAACCATCTATTAGAATAACTAGTGGACAACTGAGAGGGGGGAGGGGGTGAATCAGTTGTCAATAGATTATATTAATCAAACCACTTTATAACCTTTAATCGGAGAACATAAACATTAAATATCGGAATAGCAGAAACAAATACCGGTAAGAAATGAAACTTAAGAATGAAACAAAGAATCAACACAATGAAACCATACCACATAACACCATGAATTGTACGTGGAAAACCCAGTAAAGGGTAAAACCATGATGGGAAGCCTACCCACAATCAGATGATACTTCTGCAAAAAGTATGTGATACAATAAGGGGCCTACACAAGCAGGGAGACACACTGCCTAGAGCGTACTGCTCATTACAAAGGAGTCTGACTAACTACAGAGAGGTTATAACCACCTCAATATAATTGGACAACAATCCAAAAGAATGAATTGCCAATGATAACATCTACAATGCCTAATTACAGTCCTAGTTAAGCTCAATACTAGAGGCCTTTGACCTCTTACATAAACCCAATTCGATCACCTATGATCGACCAAATCTCCTTCGCATATGATATTTCATTCCATGACCACGACCATGATCTACAATAAGATCTTACATCAATTTATACAAATCCTAATGCCTAAACCAATTAGGTCGGCCACCTAAAATATATTACAATAAGATCTGTAGTCACATAAATCTATCCACTTAATTAAATGAATATTTAGTATTTATTTGATTATTTAACCATCAATCAATAATCAATTAAATTAATATTTAATTAATTTATCTTAGACCTCTTCTCCTATTAATTAAATAAATTATTCAATTTATTTGATTTAATTCACTTAACCAAATTCAAACCATTAATTAAATAAATAAATCATTTTTGTTTAATTAAATCTTCTCTCACATTTAAATAAATTAATATTTATTTAAAACCCCCAAAATCTCATCTCTCACATTTAAATAAATTAACATTTATTTAAATCACCTTTATCCTCCACCTACTTGCATTTTCCTACAAATGCAAGTTGCACAACTCTTTTAAATAAATTATTTATTTAAAATCCTATTTATCCTCACCCACTTGAAACCTTTAATGGTTTCCCTTAAAGTCTTCAAACTTAATGGCTTCCCTTAAAGTCTTCTTAAGACTTTAATGGTTTCCCTTAAAGTCTTCAAACTTAATGGCTTCCTTCTAGAGTCTTCTTAAGCCTTTAAAGGTTTCCCTTAAAGTCTTCAAACATTTAATGCTTTATCTTCCTTTTTCTCATTTAAATAAATTAATATTTATTTGAAATGTAAATTACACCATTTGATTGAAATGAATGATTTTATTTTAATTGAAAATCCAAAAATTCCTCCCACTTGCATTCTCTTACAAAATCCACTTGCATGCCTAAATCCCTTCTAGATTCTTCTAACTCCTTCAAATTAGCCTAATCCTATCCTAATCATTGTCACATTCCTAAATAAAAGGAAGTCACTTCTCAAAAACCTCCTAAGTCTTCAATAACCATTAAAGGCTTTATGTCTTCAAATGGTTAACCTCTAAAGTCTTCCAAACCATTAAAGGCTCTTATATAACCATTTATGGTTAACTCACCTTTTACCTTTGGTTAGAGACTTTCCTATAACTTAACCATCCTTTTGACTCATGGGTCTCTTCAAAGAATTTATTTCTTTGACTAAGGTAACCATTTAACCCTTGCACATTCATTTATCCCTTGGATAAAAGGAATATCCATTAACTTAACCCTAACCCAACCCCCCAGGGTAACCATCATGTCCCCTCAAGCATTTAATGATCCTTATCTCTCCTCTCAAGCCTCCTCATGGTGATACTTGTCAACATGGGATTGGGTTGAAAGTCTCATATGGATTGAATATCTTTCAAATCTAACCCTTGTTAAGATTACTCAATCTTAACCCTTCATTTCCCCATTTCTTCTATAAATAGAACTCTTCTCCTCAAGCAAAGGAGGAAGCATTAGAGTATTGTTGTTATACTCATATTAGCATAAAGCTTTTTCATAGCATCACTATCTACACTTGCATAGCATTTGTTTATCACATCCAACCATCTTGAATCTCCATATGGCATCCATGGCTAGTGCTAAAAGCTGAGAGCTACACTCATGTGGAACTTGGAGAGGAGAGGAACAAGGGAGGAGCAACTATGAGCATCTTGATTAGCATTTGGAGGAGTATAGTTTATCTATTCTATATTTGTATGCTTTCTATTTCATGCATAATATCTCTCTTGATATGCCTCTTTAGGATAATCTTTTGTTGCTAACATTAATGTTTGTTTCTTGTGCTCATGTGTGTGTTGCCATCAAACAGATTTTCTAATCCTTTTTGCAGAGCATCAAGATCATTACATACATCCACATTACAATGATATACCATGTTAGCTTTAGACCAAAACAACATTAACCAATCCATAAATCATCCCAGTAATGTGTAGAGAACACGTAACATGATACCGGTCCATAGCCTGGACCCAAATAGATTCATCATACCAAAGTGATGCCCCCAATCAGTCGAGGCACAATAAAAGATCACCTTTTGCATCCTGAATTCCATCTAGAATCTGTACCGACACCACTTATGTATCCTATCAAAGATTCTTAGTAAAAGCTCTATCGATAAAACCTTAAACCCTTACTGGTATAGGCTTACTAGAGTGTATGATAGCATCTGATCATCAAGTCAATACCAACTGACCAAAACATACTCCAAAGACATCAAACCAAACATATTTCATTGATCCAAACATGTCGGTAGTAGCCAACTGATAGTCCATTCTATCGGTAACCAATCATAATAGCTAGTGTTGACATCAATGACAAAACATCAATGCAACACATAAACAATTCCTTCATATTGCCAACAATATTCCCCTTTGGCATTGATGGAAACACTAGATGTGAAAAAGAACAAAAATTTATCATAGAATATATAACAATGAAAAACTCAAAAATACCAGTAGCTTCCCCTGAGTAGTGTAGTCCAATCTGAAAACTATTCTGAATCTCTCTCCCATATGACATATTATGACATTATTTTTCACATATAAATCTCCCTCTTTGACATCAGTGCCAAAGATATGACATAGATATCAAAATCTTGTGAATGTCAAAGTTGACTACTCCCCCTAAGTAGTAGCACCACTACATCAATCCGGAGCAAAGGATAAAGCTGATGATGCATACTGGACTGATGCACTACTCCATCAGTTAAGTTTTTGCCAAAGGGGTAGATACCCCTAACCTGTCTCTAAAATATTTAAATGATTCCTTAGAGAGCAGTTTAGAGAATATATCTGCAATCTATTCTTTAGTGTTCACACAAACCAATTTGACTTCCTTTTCCTCCACCTTTTCTTTCAGAGAGTTATATTTTATTGAAATGTGATTAGTCTTAGAGTGAAATACCGGATTCTTAGATATGTCAATAGCTGCAGAGTTATCTCAATAGATAACTACCGATTCACTATAATTTACCTTGATATCCTTCAACATTTGCTTCATCCACAAGACTTGAGTGCAATTAGTTGCTGCTGCAACATATTCAACTTTTGTAGTAGATAAAGAAATGCATGACTGTTTGTTGCTGATCTATAAAACCAATTTCTTTCCAAGAAAGAAAGCTCCACCAGAAGTGCTCTTCCTATCATTAGTATCTCCTACCCAATCTACATTTGTATATGCACATAAAGTGAATTTATCATCTCTAGAGTACCATAAGCCATATTCTTTTGTTCCTTGCAAATATTGGAATATCCTCTTTACTGCACATTCATAATTTTCTTTAGGATTACTTTGATATCTTGAAACAATACTTACTGCATTCATAATATCCGGTCTAGTCTGAGTTAGATATAACAAGCCACCAATCATAGAATTATACCTTGCCAAATTTACCAGTGTAGATGTGTCTTTGATAGATAATTTCTCACTTATCACCGTAGGAGTACTTACCAATTTGGAATTATCCATACCAAACTTCTTCAACAATTCCCTTAGATACTTAGTTTGACAGATAAAAATGCCTTTGTCAGTTTGAGTAATCTGCAAACCTAAGAAAAATCTCATTTCACCAATCATAGACATTTCAAATTCATTCTTCATATTATTAGAGAATTCCATGCACAATTTATCTTCACCTCCAAAAATGATATCATCAACAAATACTTCAATAATCAAAATATCACCATCAGTGATCTTGTAATATAAATTACTGTCAGCACTGCCTTTGGTAAAACCAAGCTTCAAAAGATTTTTATCCAACCTTGCATACCAAGCTCTAGGAGCTTGTTTCAATTCATATAATGCTTTCCTTAACTTGCAAACCATATCTTTGTCATCTACCAGTGAAAATCCATCAGGAAGCTCAATGTATACTTCTTCCTCAAGATCACCATTCAAAAATGCATATTTAACATCCATTTGATAGACCTTATAGTTCTTGTATGTTGCATAGGCAAGAAATAGTCTAAAAACTTCAAATCTAGCTACTGCTGCACATGTCTCACCATAATCAATTCCTTCCATTTGAGAATATCCTTTACAAACCAGTCTAGCCTTGCTTCTTACAACTTAACCATCTTCATTTAGCTTATTTCTAAAAACCCATTTAGTTCCAATAACATTCTTATTTTTAGGCTGGGGAACTAAAGTCCAAGTCTTATTCTTCTCTATCTGATCTAATTCATCATCCATAGCCTTTAACCAATGTTTATATTTACAAGCTTCAATAACAAATCTTGGTTCAATTTGAGAAATAAGACATACCTCTTCATTTGCCAGTCTTCTTCTAGTCATAACTCCCTTGTTCCTGTCTCCAATGATTTGGTCTTCAAAATGGTTTAATATTACATACCTTGGTGTCTGCTGAACTTTAGGTTCTTTGTTCTGATCATCAGTCACAGTTGAATTTTTTGATCGTATCGGTGTAACTGTCTTAGTATCTTGTACCGGTTGAGGCATTATCAGATCAATTATGATCACTGCCACTGCCGGTCCTTTAGGTACTCTTCTAGTAAATAAGGCTTCAAGTTGCTCAAATTCTTCATCCTCTTTCCTCATATCTTCCAATTCTTTTGCATATAGGTCTTTCCAATCACTTTTGTCAATAGATGATGATGCATGAAAAGAAGGTTCAGATTTTGCAGCTCCAGAGGGTCCAAATTCTTCAAGCTCAAAAGAAGATAATTTTCCAATCAGAATGTCTTTGTTAATTGAAGTGTTTGCCATTGTTCTCAATTCATTAATTGCAGTAGCCTTCATCTTGTAAGCCAGTGGTAGGGCTCTCAAAACTTTAGAAACTATTTCATCTTCACTTAGAGATCCTCCACAACATTGAATTCCCATGACAATCTCATTTACACTTTTCATAAATGTAGCAATTCTTTCATTATCTTTTATCTTCAAGTTCTCATATCTTACCTAGTAACCATCAAGTTTAGCAATTTTTACTATAGGGTCACCTTCATTTAGAGTTTGCAATTTATCCCACATAACCTTTACAGGTGATTTATCAGTCAATCCCATGATTTGCTGATCAATGAGTGCACACAAGAGGGCTTCTCTTTCTCTGCAATCATTTTCAATATTTTCGTCCAAGTCTATTGGAGCAGGATTGCCAGATGTCGGATCATAAGGTGTATATCATTTCTCAATGATCTCCCAAATATCCTTGCCAAGAAATCTAAGATGAGTCTCCATTTAGATTTTCCATATCCCATAGTTCCTTCCATCAAGCTTAGGGATTTCTCTTCTGAAAATAGCTGCCAGTGGATTTGAATTATTAGTTGTCAAAAGATCTACCTCAAGCGGTTAAGCTTCTGCAAAAGAGGATCAAAGATCTGATACCAATTGTTAGAATAACTGGTGGACAACTGAGAGGGGGGGGGGGTGAATCAGTTGTCAACAGATTATATTAATCAAACCCCTTTATAACCTTTAATCGGAGCACAAAAACATTAAATACTGGAATGGCTTGCTGGCTTTTAGGGGCTTTTGTGGGTTTTCCTAGGTTTTCTACTGGTTTTCCTTTTGTTCTGTTTCTCTCTGTTTCTTGTGGCTTTGTTGTTTAAGTCTTTCTTGTAAAGGGTTTCAGGGCCCCTTCAAAACCTTCTTTTTCATTAATCATAAACATTAAATAATGGAATAGTAGAAATGGATACCAGTAAGCAATAAAACTTAAGAATGAAATAGAGAATAAACACAATGCAACCATACCACATAACACCATGATTTGCATGTGGAAAACCCAGTAAAGCAAAAAACCATGGTGGGAAGCCTACCCACAGTCAAATGATACTTCTGCATAAAGTATGTGATACAATAAGGGGCCTGCACATGGAGGGAGGCACACTGCCTAGAGCGTACTGCTCATTACAAAGGAGTCTCACTAGCTACAGAGAGGTTATAACCACCTTAATATAATTTGACAACAATCTAGAAGAATGAACTGCCAATGATAGCATCTACCATGCCTGATTACAGTCCTAATTAAGCTCAATACCAGAGGCCTTTGATCTCTTACATAAACCCAATTTGATCACCTATGAGCGACCAAATCTCCTTTGCATATGATATTTCATTCCATGACCATGACCATGATCTACAATGAGATCTTACATGAAATTATACAAACCCTAAGGCCTAAAACAATTAGGTCGCCCACCTAAAATATATTACAATAAGATCATTACATACATCCATATTACAATGATATACCATGTCGGCTTTAGACCAAAACAACATTAACCAATCCATAAATCATCCCAGTAATGTGTAGAGAACACATAACATGATACTGGTCCATAACCTGGACCCAAATAGATTCATCATGCCAAAGAGATGTCCCCAATCAGTCGAGGCACAAACAAATATCACCTTCTGCATCTTGAATTCCATCTAGAAGCCGCACCAACACCACTTATGCATCTTGTCAAAGATTCTCAGTAAAATCTCTATTGGTAAAACCTTAAACCCTTACCGGTATAGGCTTACTAGAGTGTATGATAGAATCCGAATATCAAGTCAATACCAACTAACCAAAACATACTCCATAAACATCAAACCAAACATATTTCATTGATCCAAACATGTCGGTAGCATCCAACTGATAATCCCTTCTGTCGGTAACACTAGTTCTTCTAACGGTAACCAAAATTTGTTTGTCGGTAACCAATCATAATAGCTATTATTGACATCAATGACAAAACATTAATGAAACACATAATCTATTCCTTCATATTGCCAACACCATCAAGTTTAGCAATTTTAATAGTAGGGTCACCTTCATTCAGAGACTCCAATTTGTCCCATATAGCCTTTGCAGTTGAATAATTTGTTGATCAGAAAGTGCACACAAAAGGGCTTCTCTAGCTCGACAATCATTCTTAAGCTCTTTATCCAGACTAGCTGAAGGAGGATTCCTAGATGTTGGATTAGATGTAACACCATTCTCAGTGATCTCTCAAATATCCTTTTCAAGACATCTCAGATGAGTCTCCATCCAAATCTTCCATACCCTGTAATTTGTTCCATCAAGCCTAGAAATTTCTGTCTTGAAAACAACAACAGATGAACTTGAACTGCTAGATGCCATAGGATCTTCCTCGAGCGGTTAAGCTTTTGTAGAGAGGACCAAGCTCTGATACCAATTGTTAGACAACTGAGAGGTGGGGGGGGAGTGAATCAGTTGTCACCGGATTAAAGAACTTTAAGGAATTAAATAATTATTATCGAAACACATAAACTTAATACCGGATTGCACAAACCAAACACTAGAATGAATGATAAAGCATTTAAACATAAACATAAATCACATAATAGTTACCATCCATCCATAACACATGACACTAAGATTTGTACATGGAAAACCCGGTAAAGAGAAAAACCACGGTGGGAAGCCTACCCACAGTTGGATAATACTTCTGCAGTAAGTATGTGATTACAATATGAGGGGCCTGTACATGCAAGAAGGCCAACATCCTAGAGTGCACTGCTCATCACAAAAAGGAGCCTCACTGACTACATAAACATCAAACTACAATCCAGAAAGAAGAGTGAACTGCAAGCATAGCATCTCCTATGTCTAAGTATAGTTCTAATTAAGCTCAATACCGGAGGCCTTAAACCTTTCTTACAAACCCAATTCGATTACCTATGATCAAAAAAATCTTTTGCATATGATTACAACATTATTCACACATAGATCATCCCCTTGACCTATCAACCATTGATCTACAAAGAGATCTTACATCATATTTGGGATCTAAACAATTAGGTCGGCCACCTAAAAGATAATACAATAAATTTATAACATAAACTCATAATCCAATCATCAACCAAGTTGGCTTAGGCCAAAAACAATGTAAAACAATCATTAAATCCCTTCGGTAATACATTAGGAACATCCTCCAATACATTACAGAAATGAGTCCATAACCTAGATAACACTGGACCCAAAATAGGTCGCCATAAACCAAATCCAACATCACCCATAAACTAGAACACGAACAAGATAACCAATAGCATCCTGAAAAACCATCTAGAAGCCGCACCAGCACCACTTATCACATGCATTAAAAGATCTTCAACAAAGCTCTACCGGTAAAACCCTTACCGGTGACCAAAAGGTTTACTAGAACATATGATAGCTCCTGGGTCATCAAATCCCAAACCAACTGATCGTGATACACATATGAATAGCATGAATGGTAGATCCAAACCAATTCCACAAACCAAATCATACCGGATCCTACCGGATCAATATTGTAATCAGCCACTCTACCAAAATCAATCAGAAATCGGCTAATAACCAAAATAACCTATGTTGCCATCAATGACAAAATATCAATGCAACACATAATCAATTCCAAACTGCCAACACGAACAAGTGAATTTATCTTTCGGCATGGTGTATTGAGAAGAGACTATTGTAGGGAAGACAAATGAGCTTAACCGGAACTGTCAGCAGGCATTAGCAGATTCTATTTTTGTAGTTCATCTTTTTTGGATTGTAGTACGAATATCTTTGTAAGGTAGTGAACCTGCCCCAAGGGTTTTAGCCTTCTAAGTCATTATATTTTTAGCAGTAAGCTCTAGGTAGTTTTCTTGAATGCATTTGCATTTCCTATTGTAATAATTAAACATACTACTACAAAGTATCATCTCATTGTGGGTAGGTTACCACCGTGGTTTTTCCCTTGACTGGGTTTTCCATGTCAAAAAATTGGTGTTATGTGTGTTGTTGTTGTTGTTGTTGTTGTTTCTTTTATCTTTCTTTTTACTTCACTTGATCAGATCAAAGATAGTGCTTAAATTGTTTAATACGGTGAAAATTGATTCACCCCCCTCTCAGTTTTCCTTCCTTGTTGTTGCCAACAAGTGGTATCAGAGCTAGATCCTCTAGAACAATCTTGACCACTTGAGGAGATCCGGGATGGAAACCTAT
Organism: Cryptomeria japonica; assembly: GCF_030272615.1. NCBI lineage: Eukaryota > Viridiplantae > Streptophyta > Pinopsida > Cupressales > Cupressaceae > Cryptomeria > Cryptomeria japonica. Next base: position 183,514,307 of record NC_081413.1, read on the forward strand.
GTGTTCAAGAAGGAGAGTCCTAGATTTGATGGAAATAATTATACTCTATGGAAGGACTTGATGGAAGTTCACTTTAAGTGTATTGAAGAAGATTATTGGAAGATTACAAAGAATGTCTACAATGTTCCTTCAAATGGATCAATTACTACTGATGAAATCAAGAAGATTAACATAAAATAAGAGCTAAGGAAGCTTTGCTGAGTGATTTGACTGATTCAGAGATGACTAATGTGATGTGACTTCAAACTGCTAATGAGATCTGGAAAAACATAGAGATCTTATATGAAGGAGATGTGCAAGTTAAAGATGCTAAGTTGTAGAGTTTGAAAGAAAAGTATGAGACATTAAAGATGGGAGAAGATGAGAACATGAAATCATTTATGGCTAAAGTGAATGAACTTGTTATGAACATCAAATGTGCTAGTGGAACTCTTGAGGAAGATGAGATTGTTACTAAGGTGCTGAGATCCTTGCCTTATGCTTACAAAGATAAAGTTGTTGTTATTGATGAGATCCAGAGTGTGACTACTATGACAAGAGATATGTTGGTTGGTAAGCTAGCTGCATTTGAGTTGAGTGAATTTGGTGAATCACATGATAAATCTAAGAGTGCATTTAAAGCCTATGTATCTGGGAAGCTGGAGTATGATCTGGGAGAGAGTTCATCTAGGGTGTCAAAATATGAAAGAGAAATGGGAGAGATGGAGGAGTAGAAAAAGAGTTGGATGATCTTGAAGAACTTATTGCTCAGAGATTGCCTAAGGGAGCCAGTAAGTATGATGGAAAGTTACCTTTGAAATGTTTCTCTTGTAATAAGATAGGACATTTTGCTTCTAGGTGTCCTGAAATAATATCTAAGTATGATAAGCATGAAAGGCATGATAGATTTGATAAGCATGATAGATATGAGAAACACGATAAGTATGATAAGCCCTATAAGCCTAAATAGAAGTATAAATATTAGAAAAGATGTTATTATGTTGTTGATGAATGTGTGATAGATGAGGAATCAAAGAATGAGAATTAAGGAGATGAATTTGTATTTATTGCTATGAAGAAAGATGATTCGGTATGAGTGAATCCTACAAGCTGCGTTGCTGAGAAGAATGATTTGTCTGCAAAGATTGAAGAGAAAGATGAATGGGTAATTGACAACAGTTTCTTACATCATATGGCAAGTGATAAAAGTAAATTTGTGAATATGGAAAGGTATGATGGAGGTATAGTGAGGTTTGGGTATGATAAAGCTTGTGTGATTCATGGTAGAGGTTTTATATCTTTTGATGGTAAGAATGATATTGATGATTTTTTATATGTTGAAGGTTTGAAGCATAATCTTTTGAGTGTTGGATAGATGGTTGACAAGGGATATGATTTGGAATTCAAGAATGGTAAATGCAAGATTCTAAATGCCTTTGGCATAAAGATTGCAACATAGACTAAGACAAAAGGTAATATCTTTGCCAGTGAGAAAAGTTATTTCATTGCTTAGATTGATGAAAGTTGGTTGTGGCATAGGAGGATGTGTCATGTTAATTTTGATTGCAAGATAAGGATAAGTACTACTCAAGATGTTAGAGATTTGCCTAAGATTGTAAAGACTTGTAATCCGGTATGTAAAGAATGTCAGTTGGGAAAGAAAACAAGAACTTCATTTAAGAGTAAGTTGTATACACCTAATGGATTGTTAGCTCTTGTGCATATTGACTTGTGTGGTCCTACAAGAGTGAGAAGCATGTAGGGTGATAGGCATTCCATGGTGTTGATTGATGATTACTCTAGAATGATGTGGGTAGATTTTCTAAGGGAGAAATCAAAAGCACTGCAGAAATTCAAGATATTCAAAGCTAAGGTGGAGATTGAGACAGGGTTGAAGCTAAAGTGTTTGAGATCTAATAGAGGAGGATAATTCACATCTAGTGAGTTTGATTCATTTTGTGAGAGGAATGGAATTAAAAGACAATTATCTTCTCCTAGAACCCCTCATCAGAATGGAGTTGTTGAAAGGGAGATCAAAACTAGTTTGGATGCTACTAGAACTATGTTAATTGAAGGAAATGTTCCACAAACCTTTTGGAAAGAAGCTGTTAGCACTATTATCTACACATTCAATCAGGTGCATATAAAAGGTGATTCAGTTAAGACTCCTTATGAGCTATGGTTTGGTCATGTTCCTACAGCTAGATATTTTAGAGTTTTTGGAAGCAAATATTATATCAAAAGAGATGAGGATATAGGGAAGTTTGATGCAAGATGTGATGAAGGAATATTCTTGGGATATTATACTAAGAGGTTGAAGAAGATAGTGAAAAGTGCAAATGTGAAGGAATTGTTGAAGAAATTTGGGTTAGCTGATTCTAAACCTGTTGGAACTCCTATGGTGACTGGATGCAAGTTGTCTAAGAAAGATGAATCTCGAAAAGTTAATCAGACCTTGTACAGATCTATGGTTGATGAACTGTTGTACCTGACTCAGACAAGACTGTATATTATGCATGCAGTTTGTCTTTATGCCAAATTTCAAGCTGATCCTAAAGAGAGTCATGTTATTGCTGTGAAGAGGATTTTCAGATATTTGAAGGGGACTATTGATTATGGATTGTGGTATCCAAAGAATGATGATTTCATGTTATGTTCTTATACTGATGTTGATTGGGCAAGTGATGTAGATGACTAGAAGGGCACAACCAATGGAGATTTCTTTTTGGGGAAGAATTTGGTTTCATGGGAAAGTAAGAAACAAGATGTTATATCCCTATCTACTACTGAAGCTGAATACATGACTGCTACTAGCAACTGTACTTAGGTAGTTTGGATGAAGAAAATGCTGAAGGACATTAGAGTTATATATGATAAGCCTACTATTATTTATTGTGACAATTCAAGTGCTATTAATATTTCCAAGAATTTTGTACTGAACTCTAAAACAAATCATATATCAATTAAGTATCACTTCTTGAGGGAGAAGGTCAGTGATGAGGAAGTAAAATTGGAGTATGTATCTACAAAGAATCAGATTGCAATTTTTCTTACTAAGCCCTTGCCTGCAGATACATTTGTCTATTTGAGAGACAAGCTAGGGGTCTTTTCCCCTCCTAATCAGAACTAGGTGTACGGAGATGCATCAATCCGATGGACTCCATAGTCTTATCTTCTTATCTGGGTTCATGAGTTGGTGCTACTTCTCAACTGGGGTAGTCAGTGAAAGATTGTCCTTCTTAGAGGGAGAGATGCATAATTTGTATTTTATCTTTGGCATTGTTGTCAAAGGGGGAGAGAAGCATGTGAAAAAATGCCTTATCTTTGGATCTTTGTGTGAATGATCTTAGGGGGAGTTTGTTGGTGTTGATTTATTCCTTTTCATTGATTTTTTTTCACTTTCATATGTTGCCATCAATACCAAAGGGGGAGATTGTTGGATATTGTTGCTGCTAAGATATGTTGTTCTCACTCATGTCAACATATTCTTGTGTTTTGATGTTGCAAAGAGCTATTTGATGATCCAGTGATTCTAGTGATTTTTGGATTAAGGAAAAAACAAGTTTTGAAGGGGCCTTGAAACCCTTTACAAAATGATTCTAACAGGTATAGAATCAGAAAGAAACGTCCAAAACAAAATAGGTTGCAAGGATAAACATAAGATATAATAGCCAAAGAGACAACAAAAGCCTAGTCGGGTACAAAAAGATAGCAAAAAGACCAAACCCAGATATAGACAGAACCAACAACAAAAAACTACCCAATTACATGAGGCTTTTGCAGGTCTCAATGACCTTAGCCTCTAGGGAATTCATGGTATCAACAACAACCTTCATAGCTTTATGATCCAAATTCTGAATAGCCACCTTTTTCTTAATGTTTCCATGGGTCCTTTTGCAGGGTCCTTCACCAGTTTGAGCCACCTCAGCATCATCACCAATAATAACAACAACCTTATTTGGTTGTTCCAGACTATTCACCATGGTATTCATAACCATTGCAGACTATTTGACAATTTTGTGACTGCTAACCATAATAGTCTTGAGGGTGTCCTAGATCTTGTTGTAGCCTTCCTCGACATGGGTGATGCATTCCTCCATCGTTTTCTTCATTTGATCAACCCCTTCCCCTATTTTCTTGATATAGTCCATGATCGATTTCTTCTCAACCTCAGTCTAAATCCCTTCATTATTTGGACTACCATGAGTAGAACCAGTAGGGAGAGAATCCATTTTTCTACCCAGGGCTCTTTGGTTAATCCTAATTGCTTTAAGTTTATGAAACAACCACTTGAACAAGATGAAAGTATTAATAGCATGTTCAGGAGCCATACCTAGCACATTTTCATAATCCCCCCTCTTATTGTTAAGCTCATTACTTTTGGGATGAAGGTATGTAATACCAACCACACCCACATTACCAGTATCCATATGGGACGGAGGAGAGGCCGGGACATTAGGGAAAACAAGTTTCTTATCATCTTTTGCTTTCTCACTAGAATAGGGGGAGCCATTCTCAGCAGAAGTAGAGGGGGCGAGACATAACAATGATCTTTTGACCTTTGATACCCTTCCTCATCTTAGGTTTTAAGCTTGAAGGAATTTCCATTTTAGCTTTCTTCAGGGGAGGGCAAATCTCGTCAGACCCAGACCTAGAGGCCTCATTATTAGACTTGCCTACACTAGTCTCATCATTCTCAGAAATAATGTGGATGTAATCATCAGGGAGAGGAGGAGCACAAAAATGGGCATCAACAAGGACCAATAGGCCTTCATGCATGATGGGAAACTTAACAAGGTTCTTGCGGTGGTCACTAAAGTTAGCCCAATGAGTTGACCTGGTCGGTTTATTTCTTTGATATTTTGAATCAACTAGAGATACTTCATTCTTTATTGATTTCATGATGCTATGTGATGATTTGATCGAGTTGAGGATTCTGGTATGGAGATTTGTTTTCAGTGTTCAGTGTTATAGTGTTTGATCTCTTGTGCTCCAACATGATCATATCTTGTGTTGTGAATTTGGGAGAATGCTTGGGATGTTCATGTGTATCTTCATTTCAGATGATTCGCTATTTGATGCTCCAAAAACTATCTTTCTTTTCTGAGTTGTTGTTGATAAGTGTTCTTGAGTATTAGCATGTTGATTGATAAAGATTTGATTAAGTGGTATTGGTGCAACTATTGCGGATGGTTCTAAGATGCTTGTTGGTGTTTGCTAATCATTTCCTATTTTTTTGGGTGGTCTGCATTGATCAGTGTGCATATTTTTGAAGATCTTATTGGTCTGGTGATATTATTTGTATTATGTGGTATTTTTGGTGGTGTAACATGTTGTGGTTGATCTTGGTGAGAATTTCAGTGATGGTGCATGTTTGAGGAGTTTATTTAGGTCTATGCTATGTTTTCTATGATATTGTATTGGTCTAGTGGCTAATTTATGTATCATGTGATGTAATTTTGTAATTAGGTGTTGAGGGTTTGGTTGACCTTGTAGTCAAGGTTGATGATTTGTATAAATAGCTGTTATATTTTTGGATCGGTGATGTATGGTGTTGAGTCTGCATTATCAAAGAGTGGTGTATGTGCGAACAAGTGAATTTATCTTTCAGTGTGGTGTATTGAGCATAGAGTGTTCCAGGGAAGAAAAATGAGATTAACTAGAACTGTCATCAGGCATTAGCAGATGCTATCTTTGTAGTTTATCTTTGTCGGATTGTAGTCTGAATATCTTTATAAGGTAGTGAACCTTCCCTTAGGGTTGTAGCCTTCTGGGTCATTATATTTTGAGCAGTGTGCATTCTCCATTGTAATATTTACACATACTACTGCAGAGTATCATCTCATTGTGGGTAGGATCCCGCCATGGTTTTTCCCTCGATTGGGTTTTCCACATCAAAATATTGGTGTTATATGTGTTGTTGTTATTTCTTTTATCTTTATTTTTGTTGTTGTTGATCAGATCTGAGATAGTGCTTAAATTATTTAATCCAATAAAAATTGATTCACCCTGCCTCTTAGTTTTCCTTCCTTGATGTTGCCAACAAAGTTAACATCAATGGCAACACATATTATGGACAATTAATGGAAACACCATAGATAACATTACAAATATCTACATAAAATATCCCTATCAAAATTATCTCTTCTCCTTAGGTAGTATCTCCCCCCCTTTGACATCAGGGACAAAGGGCGCACAAATACACCTCATAATTATTATATCACCTAAACAACAAAAAATAACTCTCCCCTTAATTGATATCTCTTACCCTTTAATTTTGTGTCCAAAACATTCTCTCCATATAGTACCAATGACCCAACCACTTGCTCCCCCTGAAATAAACACTCAACATCAATCCATGACTAAGGATATATCTTGAAATTCTTCCCCTAGATGGATGCACCATTAGATGTATCTTAGTTGGAAGATGGAAGGGAAATTTATAATAAATACTCTAAGGTATCCTTTTGGAGTTCCTTATTGAATATGTTTGCAATCTGATCCTTAGTGGGTGCGTACTCCAATCTCAATTCCTTCTCTATATCTTTATCCCTTAAGAAGTGATGCTAGATAGAAATGTGCTTGGTTCTTAAATGCATAATAAGATTATTTGAAATATTTATTGCATTAGTATTATCACACATAATAGGAATGGGCTCATCATAAATCACCTTGACATCTTTAAAAGTCTTCTTTATCCACATCACCTGCGTGTAGAAGGATGCTACAATAATGTATTCTACTTTTACAATGGATAAGGATACTAAATCTTTCTTCTTGTTGAGCCAAGAGACCAATCTACCTTCGAAGAAAAATGCTCTACCACTAGTACTTTTGTCATCAACATATCCAACTCAATCAACATCTATGTAAACCATGAGAGACAAATAACTATCCTTCTTGTACAACAAACCATAATTCAAAGTTCCTTTCAAATATTTGAATATCCTTTTGACCACCACATCAAGAGATTTATTAGGATTTTCTTGATATCTAGAAACCATACATAGTACATGCATAATATCAGGTCTAGAAGTAGTCAAGTACAATAAACCACTAATCATAGATTTATATTGATTCTGATAATCTTCTAGAGATCCATCATCCTTACTCAAGTGACAACTAGTAGTCACAGTAGTACTCACTACTTTAGCGTTCTCCATATTAAAATTCTTTAACATCTTGTTAACATACTTTTCTTAAGAAATAAATATTCCATTATCTAACCAAGCAACTTGAAGGATAAAAAAGAAGGATAAATCACTAATCATTGACATCTCAAATTCCTTCTGCATTTCCTCTCCAAATCTTTTGCATGTCTTATCTTCTCCTCTAAATATGATATCATCAACATATACAACTACTATCAACAATATTCCATCCTTAGTTTTCAAATATTTTATCCCTATTAGTTGTACCTTTTTTGAGGCCATGCTATAGTACATACCTATCCAACCTAGCATACCAAGCCATAGGGACTTGCTTGAGGCCATATAGAGCCTTTTTCAATTTGCATACCATGTCTAGATCTTTTGCCAACTGAAATCCATTAGGTTATTTTATGTAGAGTTCTTCTTCTAGGCCACCATAAAATCTAACTTGACGTCTGTCTAATATAGCTTAATGTTTTTGTGAGAAGTAAAAGCCAAGAACATTTTGATTGCCTCCATTATAGCCACTGAAAAAAAATTCTTCTCAAAATCAATGCCTTCCACTTCATAATAGCCCTTACACACCAATTTGGCCTTGTTCTTTGTCACTTTTCCCTATTCATTCATTTTATTCCAAAACTAACACATGGTTTCAATAATATTCTTGTCAACAAGTCTAGGAACAAGTTCCCATGTCTAATTCTTCTCAATCTAACTAGGTTCTTATTTCATATCTTTCATCCATCGTTCATCCTTGCATGGACCAGGAAATTTTTTAGGCTCAACCTTTGATAGAAGATAAATATTTACCTATTTTCCTGCCTTGGCAAAGTCTGCACTTCTTCATTCTTGTCGGTAATAATCTAATTTTAGAGTGATTGTTTTGAACATATCTTGATGGAGTATTGGGGGTATTTTCTGATTCCTTTTCCTTTGTTTGTTGTTGTTCTTCTTTTTACCTATTTTTTATAGCAAGATCAATTAGGTAGAGATTTAGTGTTTTTAACATAGAAAAGGTACACATTTATTCTGCTATTATTACATTCATGTGCATGAAAAAAGAAAAAGAAGATTACATCTTCATGATGCAAATTCAAAATAGTAGGAGAGTACACATTTAAAAAAAAAATAGTAATCTATTATTACAAATGAATGTACATTGTCTCACACAAGCCGTGAGACTAATTGGTGGTGCAAATGAGTAATAAAGTATATACTTGTAGATGCAAATGTAAAGAAAAATGCAAAATAGGGAAGGGTGACTCATCATTGCCTGAATGATGATCCTTCTTCAAGTTGTCTTGTAGCATCTGCAGTCCTTCACCCATCTTGCATTCAGTTGTGTCTCCTTGTTGTCTTGTACTTGCATTTGATAAGATAATGTGTTAGAGCAATGAGAGCCATCATTCACTATCTACATATGCACCTACAAATACATAATCTATCCCTCATGTATATCACAAGAACTAATATCTCATTAGGCCCAAGAGACAAATATCAAATCAAACCATCAAGAGTAAATCAAATTTGTTTTGTTTTTGTCTAACTTGTTTGTTTCATGTGTAGATACAGGAAAGTAACATGATTGTTTATCAGCTGATTATGAGTGGTGTAAAATGTGGCTCCCACAAGGGTTGAGCCCAGCTCATAAAGGTTTTTGATTAGTAATGTCCCAAAGAGGTATCGAGATTTTAGTTTGGGACAAATAGTTATCCAGAGAAATTCTAATGCTTTGATAACCATCATGTCTTAAAGCAAAACCTCGATACCTCAATCAAAGAAAACCACTTCTCAGCATAAGTCTTATATGGTAGTCTCAATCACCTTCAATGGTGCAATTCAATGGATAATAGTGAGCATGTTAAGACAATATAAAGATAAGCAGAGCAACATTATGGAAGACAAAAGCAGTCTATGGGGTTTTGACAGTCTTCACAAAAAAAAGCAATCATGAGCAATTAGTCTCAAGAGCACAACATAATAAAGTTGAAGCTGGAGAAAGACCTTTTCATTAGCAAAGGACTTGTTACAGTCAAAAGGGTCTGTTATTACAAATGATGTAATGCACAATTAAGATGAGCACAATGAATGTATGCTTCCAAGGTAGTGATGTATGGGTCACAATGAGCAACTATCTAGAACAATGATACATGATATTATTTTATAGTTTGATACCAGTAGATATTTCATGCAATGACAATGATCTCATTAGAGAAATCCCAAAATGATGGACATATCACCAAGAACTCATGACTGTGACAATATACATGCATCATTGTTATAAGGAAAATCACTATGAAAAGCCAGTCCCAGTTAAATGCAATCATACACCTGTAGGGCAGACCCTGACACAATGTAGTAGATGGAAGAATATGGTCCTTTGTCAAAACAAAGAGTTGGAACCCTTCAAAGCACATCCTAAGAGAAATATATTTTATTAAGACAAAATTTGAGGTCTTGAAAAGCTACAACAATCATGGTCCACAGGGGCTAAAACAATGAGATCACATTCAGCCATAAAGTAGACATGGTCAATGAAAGGACAATGGGCAAGACCATTGACAATTTTATCCATCAAGACAATGAGCATACTATAAGATAATTGAAAGGCACTATTGGTGATATCAAGGTAGAACAACCATTAGCATTGAAAGTATAGTCATTTGGTAACCTCATGAGCAGCCAAGTTGAGAAGACAGTGAGAATCTAAAGAGTAGTCTTAAAAGATGATGTATAGTTTTAGGCAAGTGAGATAGCAGTCCAAGGTGAAGTCTTGTAAATTAATACAATCACATATATACTGATGAAGAAATGATAGTAAACAAATAAGAATTATAGCCATCAATGAGGGTATACAGTCATGAAAGGATATCACTATTAGAAACAATTGCACCAGCTAAAGAGAAAGATATATTTTGTCTTTTAAATTCTTGACAGTAACGATTGTTAGAGGATTAGTCATCAAGACAACACACAAAAATAACAACTTTAGAAAGGGGGTACTGATAGTCACAAATTCTAGTGCACACATGAGGATTTTGTGATAAGTATTAAGAGGGAAATACTATGTCAAAGCCATAGTCACAACAACTTAAAAAATAATGGATATATATGCAGGAAAATAATAAGAACAGTCTTATTGAAGAGACAATGATAGCCCCAAAGATCACTATCTTGATTTCCACAATCTCAAAGCCAAATAGTGTTGGCATTCTACACTCTTATGAGAATATTTAATGTTGTCATTGATGGCAACCAACTGGAAATCACCTGGCAACCCACCAACAGTTACTAGCACTGGCAATTGATTCTACATACACTGACAGGCACTTCATCGACAACGGCAACAATGCATATCGGCACTCAAGCCGACATGGAATAAACTTTTGTTTATTGTTTGATAATGTAATTATCTCTTGTAAAATCTGACATGGCATATGCTAAAAGACTCCTATATGTATGAGATCTTATAGGTCATTTTGATGAAGTGAGAAAAAAGGATAGATGATATTTTTGTATAAGGTGATAAAGTTGATAGTGAAGGTTTTGGTTATTGACTGAGCTTAAACCGGTACTAAACCTGGCATAGTTGATGCTGATCTGAAGCAGTACATTGTATTGGATTTTGATAATCCATTTTGTAAGTTAGTGAGACTTCCATTTTGTAGTTGAGCAGTGAGCTCTAGGCTGTCAGCCTTCCTGCATGTGCAAGTCCCTCATTGTAAGTAATATTTATTCACTAGCTAGTCAGTGAATATTGTGGGTCACAAATCCCACCAAGGTTTTTACCACACTGGGTTTCCTCATTAATATCTTGTGTTATGGTGTGTTCTCTATGTTGCATCTGTTATTCTTATTTGCTGCATTAATTCTCATTTACTAGTACACTATTTTTGGATACAAAGTTGTTAATAAGTTTAAATATTCTCTTCACCAGTTAGACACTAATTGACCCCCCCTCTCAGTATCTTTGTGACTGTCATTGATTGTAACAATTGGTATCAGAAAATTCCTAAAGGTGTAGCATTTGCAGAAGACCCTAGAATTTATATACATTTCAATATAGAAGAACTAGGTTCTGAGGAACTAATGAAATATTTACAAAAGTAAATTGTGATGAACATGGTGCTGTTAAACCCGAACATAAAATTGTGGAAACTCTAGGTTTTGTGGAAATTATAAATATCTCTCAATTTCCAGAGGAAGTAGTAAGGATTGTATTGAGTAGAGAACATGGAGAATTCTTATTGTTGGATTTTGTCTGTTTACCCACAACAGGCAGCATACCTGATAAAACAAAGAAGATTCCCAACAACAAAGTGATAAGCCTAACCGGAGAAACATCTGACAATAGATCACTAAGAGTCAATGATATTAAGGACATCAATGTGATAATTGTAAGTATGGTGCTAGGTTACAAGGCCACACATACCAGCTGACTTCACATTGTTTCTAGTCTCTATATACACAGTGCTTATGAGATGATAAATAACAATGCAGTGATAGATGTGTGTGAATGGCTAAAAGATGAGCCTTTTGACAATTTGAAAAAGATCAAAGGAGATAAGAAAGGCACATTCTGCTTTGGAAATCTTTTGGTATGTTTAATGTTTTATTTCACTAAAGAGATCCCCGGTACATGACCTAAAGACTTTGGATATGATATACCAGTAGGAAAGCAACTATAGGAATCTTTTACCAGCATGGGAACTGCTAGAGACAAAAACATAACAGACTACTTCAAAACATTCCAAGCTAACATGAGAACTAGAGAAAGGTTACCACAGAGTGTAGTAGACAAATATAACAAAGAGATCTATTTTTTTATTAAAAGAGATGAGACATGGATGGAGGCAGTACTCCCTAGGACTATCTAGGTCATCCAAATGGGATATGAAGTAGATCTTACCATTTTGGAGACATATGCTAAAGCTTTACTGGAAGCATCAAGAGAACCATCAGAAAAAGTCTTTGGTAGTGCTGAGACTATTGAAGGAGATATAAATTTGTTGAAGAAAAGGAAGAAAAGAGAAAAAATCATTAGAGATGCTTCTAAGAAAGTGAAGGAAATCAAAGAAAATGTCATGAACATTAGTGGCATATCGGCTAGTGAGCTTTAAGGACTTCAACCAGAGGTACATATTTCACCAGTTGACACATCTTCTAGAACTGACAGTGAGAAGGCAACAAAGTTTAAAAGAGTTGAAAGGAGGAAGAGAAAACCTTCACTGTTACCCTCTCATTCCCCTAAGAAAGCAAGGACTCTGAGAAAGAAACACCAAGCAATAAGGGGACCACCCAAGAAACTCACACCAAAGAAGAAACAACAACCGATTATCCCTTCTTTAAATGATTTATTGAATGAGATAACTGATGATGGAAATTTGGCTAATGTACACAAACTGTATATCACATTTAATGATTCTGACAAGGAAAGCATTGAGAACAGTATAATTCTAAAATTGGACATATATAAAAAGGTTTTAATTGAAGTTGTGGATGATTTACAAAATGAACTATATAGAAGATTGGAAGCAAAAAGGATAGTAGTGATGGAATCAGACAAGAAACTAAAAGTTGAAAAACTTCTAGTTGTACATCCTGTTAATTCAAAAAATTGATGAATTGATTTTTGAGGCTAACCGATCCATTTTTGCTAGTGGACACCAGCAAGTAAGCTTAATGGAAGGAAGAGTAAAAGAGATTGCAGATAATTGGGATATATTTTTTGTGGAGAAGGAAAAACAAGAGGAAATGAACTGACCGAAAAAGACATTTAAAGTGTATTAGAAGGACAAGGACAAGGGAAGAGGAAAGATTGGTGGAATTCCAAACATCAAGATTACTGACAATCTACCACCACCACCTTTGGATACTGCACACACAGATGATCCACTAGTTATTGACACTGAAGGTATTACACATGATGATACAAATCCTAAATATGAGATACTATTTACCATGAATGTGGATACTTAGGAAGTAAATATTGTTGTGGACAAGGATAATTCAGAGGTTAAGGAAGACAATGTTGATAGTGGCAACATGGCAAAGAAACTAGTAGAAACTGTTTAAGTTGAGATCCCAACCCATACAGAGCAACCGTTAGAAACTAAAAAACCTACTGAACGTATAGATGCTGGCATAGGGCCACCAGAGATAGAGATACTGGTAGTTTAACTTTCAGGAAAACAATCTAAAGTAGAGGCACACACTGAAATAGAGAAACTGATAGTCATTGACACATTAAAACAATCTAAGAAACCTTTGTAGGTTGAGATGCAAACCCAGATTGATCCTCTGGAGGAAAATGCAAGTAAAATGGTTACAAGTGATGGAAATATAGAGGTAATATAGGTAATTGGTTAGACATCCAGCACATCAGCAAGTGAATTTAGGCCTACTAATGTTACAGAGATACTTTTGGATTCAATAAAAAAGATAATGGATTGCAATGGATTGGCCTACAAGGCAATTGATAACACTATACCTATTCTTAAATTGATTGCACCAAATTGTAACATAGATCATATTAAAAATTCTTTAGGTACATTGGACACATTGTCCAAATTTATTGCTGATAATGTAATAACCATTGACAAAGTGAATGAGGACATAATAAAGGAGAGAGTTGAAAAAGAGAAGGACAAATTCTTTGAAGACACCATAAAGAAGTGTACAGAACACCTGAATACATTATTACTAACACTGAACTCTACAATTTTGGAGTACAAAGAGCTATAGAGGGAAACATACAAACCTCACCTTCTGACATGGGATATAGATAAGGAAATCAGTAAAACACATAAAGAAATTGATGGCATAGCTGATAACATAATTGGCTCATCTGGACACAATAATTTTTGAGCAAGAAATGGTAGGTTTTGAGGAAAAATTAGAGAAACTTGAGAAAGAAAAGGCAAGGATAAGGTCTAATGCCCGAGAACTTAAAAATAAACTTGGTCCCAAGTTGGAAAATCTTATTTCTCAGAGAATAAAAATATCTAAGGCATTACTTTAAGGAGAGAGATCACCAGATTATCACATGCATTATCTCACTGACATGATCCAACAGACTAAGGCAACCTTGAATGACAACAAAAGGTTTATGCAGAGTCTAAATCTAGTTTTGGCAGATATTTTTTAGATTGTAACCAACCGGTTATAGACTTTGAGGTGAAATTTTTGCATTCGTTTGACCATTTTTTACAACCTTTGTCATTGATGTCAAAGGGGGAGTAGTGGAGAGAAAAATGCTTATTCAGAGGAGATCATTTTCTCAGGAGGAGCACATCTTTTTGGAAACTTTTTGGATTTTAGTTTTTGGATTTTTCTCATGAGTGTTGCCATCAATGCCAAAGGGGGAGATTGTTGGGATTCTACACTCTTATGAGAGTAGTTGATGTTATCATTGATGGAAACCAACTAGCAATCACATGGCAACCCACTGATAGTTATCGACACTGGCAATAGACTTCTACATCCACCAACAAGCACTTCACTGACAATGGCAACAATGCATACCGACACTCAAGCCGACATGGAAAAAAAATTGTTTATTGTTTTATAACGTAATTATCTCTTGTAAAAGATGAAATGGCATATTGTAAAAGACTCATATATGTATGAGATCTTATAGGTCATTTTGATGAAGTGAAAAAAAAAGGATAGATGATATTTTTGTATAAGGTGATATAGTTGACAATGAAGGTTTTGGTTATTGACTGAGCTTAAACTAGTACTGAACCTGGCATAGTTGATGCTGATTTGAAGTAGTGCATTGTATTGGATTTTGATAATCCATTTTGTAAGTTAGTGAGACTTCCATTTTGTAGTTGAGCAATGAGCTCTAGGCTGCTAGCCTTCCTGCATGTGCAGGCCCCTCATTGTAAGTAATATTTATTCATTGGACAGTGAGTGAATATTATGTGTCACAAATCCCACCAAGGTTATTACCACAATGGGTTTCCTCATTAATAGCTTGTGTTATGGTGTGTTCTTTATGCTGTCTTTGTTATTCTTATTTGCGGCATTAATTCTCATTTACCGATACATTGTTTTCAGATATAAAGTTCTTAATAAGTTTAAATATTCTCTTCACCGGTTAGACACTGATTCATCCCCCCCTCTCAGTGTCTTTGGGACTATCATTGATTCTAACAAATAGTGATATTTTGAGGCTTAAATACAACTAGAAGAAGGCTCAGGATGGAGTATTAGTAGCCATAAAAAGGGGTATCAAAGTGTAATGCTAGGGTATAGTGCATGATAAATGTGTAAATAAAGGTACAAATCATGCAAAGAATAGATTATATTATGTCTTCCTAAGATGGAACAAAGATCACAATAAATCCTTAAGGGTGAATGTAGTGAGTGGAGACATAATACATGAAAAAGATTTCATGAAACCAAGAATGAAAAAGTAACAAAATGAGTACGGGGAGTATGACAGTCAATAGCATGAGCACAATGATGTTTTAAGTTTCAATAGCACAATGCAGCCATTACAAAATGAATAAAGCAGTCACAAATCAAAGACAGTCAGATTGTAAAAAGTAAATAGTTCTAAGAGAAACAATCAGTCACATGAGAGTGCAAAGGAGCAGTAGGGATATAATCCTTACAAGATAACAATCATGGAATAATGCCACATAATCATTGTCAAACCATAAGGCTCTATATTCACATTGAGCATGTAGTTTTCAAGTGTATAACTATTATGAGAACTTTGAGATCTAGAAGATGTATCTTTAGATTTTAAGAGAAAGCCACTATCAAGAGAACAACCACAAGGAAGATCACTGTCAAAGAGATAATAACAGTAAAAGCTAGAAAATAGAGTTAGGGTAGGATAGTTGGCAAACAAGGAGATCACGTCTTAATAGTGAAGTGCAGCTATAAGACTCAATATACAGTGAATAATAATTAAAGCATATTTCAAGGAGAAGTCTCTGATAAAGAAAGATACAATCAAACCAAAGACAAGGAGCATCATGAAGACTCATAGATAAAAATATATAGTCAATAGCATCAAAAGATGAGCAACCTTTCAATATTAAAAGACTAGAAATGCATTCCATACTTCATATTATAATGTCAACTATATACACAACATGTAACTCAATTTACGGCTAGGGTACAATGAAAAGAGTAGCCATTTCAACTCAAGGATATTCGAAGCCACAGTATATCACCGAACAACAAGAATGGAAAAGGTTCTTAAAGTTATAAAAGTCCAATAAGCAAAGCAGTCGTGAACACTGCCAAGGAGGTATTAATGTCATATTTTATGAAGTCCAACTTCTGACTTATAGAAGCAAATAAAAGGAGGGGATTGTGCCACAATGAGTTCAACATATTCATCATTGAACAACATCTTTTAGCAAGACCAAATAGTACAAGACAGTGCAAACCTTTTTAGGATGGTTCTTACTCACAAAGATAGCAAAGGAGAAACCCTAGATCTAGAAGATGTATGTCATGTCCCCTCCTGGATCGTTATATATATAAGGATAGAAAGAGAGAGACCCTAAATGAAGAAATTATTATTATTAATTAATATAATAATTACTAATGAATGATTAATTAAAATTCATTAATTAAATATTACTTATGAAGGTGCATATTACAAAGAGCACAAATGGAGGTGTATTCTTCTATGCCATGCCCCATCCTTAATCATCATATTTTTCCTAACCAAGAAATGTGACCTAAATATAGCAATTAAAATATTGTTAATTATTTATTAATTTAATATTTTAATTTATTCATTATATACAAATGATATAATAAAATAAATATAACAATTATTATTAATTAATTAATATTTCTTAATTCATGATATTCATAAAATGTTTTAATGAAATACTATCACACCATTCAAGTGTCGTAATGATTCTACCACATAAGTTTACCTTGATCGTCAAAGGAAGAATCATCTAGTTTTGGATATACGATATGTTCACTAGCCCAATCATTGGTCAAAGACTCGATTAAGACTTGAAGTATAAACAATCAATAGTTTATACATTTCAGATAGGATGCAAGCATACCATTTATTATTTATGGGCATCATGGAAGGTTAATACGGATGGCATAAATGATGTCAAAGATTAAGGAGCCGATTCTTCTCTAAGGAAGTTCACAGAATAGTTTCATCTTAAGACACTGCTACAGTATAGTTTCCAATGAATAACACAAGCGATCATGTTAATATCAATGAGGATATTGATGACTGATTAAGCCATTACAATCGATTAATTTTGGAGCAATACAAGATGAGTTTAGGAAGAGACATCGGACATGTCTCTTGGAGGCATCCAATCTAATTGCAAAGATATAAGGAGGAAAAAGAAATATAGAAAGGGAAAAAAAGGAGGTGCTTAATACATAGGCTAATATATGAAGTTTGAAATGATATTATGCAGAATTTAATAATAAGATATAGGTAGACTGCAATACGTATGACAGTCATTTAATTTCTTTATTGTGGCAGACAAAATCTGACACATGTCAAGCCTGTCTGCTCTTACAGACAAAATTATAATAACTAATTACATTAGGCAGTGGTGGTGTTAAGCTCTTACAACCAGAATTATAACAACTAATGTTTTTAGGTAGTGGGACGTTAATAATTTATATAATAAGTTATATATATATATATATATATCAAAATAAGGAATAATATAAATATTGTAAATATGGATATCGATAATAATAACTATTAATATCATAATTACTATTAATACAATACTTTTAGAGATTAGTATTAATTCATATAACTAGTAATTAATAAATACATAAATGATTTATAAATGAATCAGAACAAGATTAATTGTTTAGTAGGGTAAGAGATGTACAGAATGTAGGCGTAAATAGATATAAGTAATAATATTTTAATATATATATTAATGAATATAATGAATAGTTTAATATATATATTAATGAATATAAATAATGAACATTTGAATACATATGTTAATGAATATGTATGAACATAAGTAATTAATACATATCAATGAATATTAGGAATATATGTTAAGAAATAAATGTGAATATTGGATAATGAACATTTTTATGAATATATGTTAGGAAATACATGTAAATCGGGAATATGTAAATGTGGATTGTGGAATGGAAAATAGTAGTATAATGCAAAAATGTATTATAAATATGATTACATGATGGAGGCTATAGGGGGGAAACTCCCTTAGTCTAAAGGAGGGATTATGAGAATCCCTAGGGCAGTATATATATTGAATATCTATATGCATATATATGGCTTGGTTGACTAAGTTCATCCAAGAAGAGACAGATCTGGCTGGTCCCCTCTGAGGACTTGGATGATGGGATGCATCATCCAAGGCAATGAATTGACATATGGTCTTCCTTGGATGGCTTGGGTGTAAGAAATTACACCCAAGACAGGAATCAAATTAACCTTCGATTTCCTCGATGGCTTGCGTATAAGAAGTTACACCCAAGACAGAAATCGAATTAACCTTCGATTTCCTCGATGGCTTGGGTGTAATAAGTTACATCCAAGATAGGAATCGAATTAACCTTCGATTTCCTAGATGGCTTGGGTGTAAGAAATTACATCCAAGACAGGAATTGAATTAACCTTCAATTTCCTGGATGGCTTGGGTGTAAGAAATTACATCCAAGATAGGAATTGAATTAACCTTCAATTGCCTAGAGGGCTTGGAACCAAGATGGGTTCCAAGAAGGCGAGCTTCACAACTGCCTAAGGACATGTCCCAATGCTGCACACATATCCTTTTTAAGAATTGAGATTAGTGTAATTAAGTAATTGAACTTTAATTGCAAATGAGATTAAATATGTATATATTTTTTGTGTTCTAACAATCTGTTTTGCAGGACGATGATCTCTAACTAGTAGGGACATTACAATGTATCTTCATATTTTAAGAGCAATCATAGTCATTATATGAAAAAGTGATCCATTCCTTGTACAGTCATAAGAGAGCCATTTGATTATGAATGATAGAGAGAAGATGTGTCACAGCTGAAATGCATAAACCACTGTAAAGAGGATATCATAGCAAGTAATGAATAAAATGAAAGATCAAATTAGCAGCTCCAATACATAGTCAAGTATGAAGAAATAGCATGAAAAATCACGGCCCATATCACAACAAGCAAAGATAGACAATGGTTGTGAGATCATAGAGAGGCAGAAATATATAGACAAAACGATTAAGGAAAGCCAGATCTAAGAAAATGACAAACTTACCTCACTTTTAGTGCAAAAGTCTCCTGGAAAAACCATCACAAAATGAGATAGCAGAGTTTCAACCTCTAAAAGCACCATGTTTAGCCTAGGTTTTCATCTTGGCAGTCGTTTTCATCAAAGCTCAAACAACAAAGAAGAAAAGATGAAAATGTTTCATTTTTGCTTATGTCTAGGGTTTAGAAACCCTAGAAAGGCTGATAAGTAAAGCTTTTTTTTTTTTAAATAAAATTAAAAAACTATTTTTTTATTCTACAACTTACATCCCTTTTTATTCATGAGTAAACACTTAAGTGTTCTGATATTTTCCTTTTAGGGTTCGGATGGCATTGTAAGTAAAGGCGAAAAGATGCATTGGTCTACAAAGTTTTCAAACCTTTAGGAATGGATATTTTATTTTGCAAAGAGGAACTTGTAAATATTTTGTTGTTAAGTACTGATAGGTATAAATCACTTACAACAAAAGATATTTTTGAATACAAAAATAAATATCTTCGATGTATTGTGAAGTGATAGTAAAAGAGGGAGTTGTTTTAAGCATGTGTCTAGGGTCCTTGAGTTCCTTGTTGACAAATGAAGATAATGTAGGTGTTTCAGCCACCTAATTAGTAGTTTCACTTCAATTCGAGAGTTCGCATGGTTGAGAGTTGAGTCGAAGAGGATTTTTAGGGTTTCAACTAGTTGTTTCTGGCAGTTATATCCTTTTTTTAGGGGGATTTTCAGTTGCATTCGACCCCAAGGAGTTGTGTTCAGTTTGGAAACTCATGCAATTTTGGAGGAGTCTACTTTTAGTTAGGTTCTTAATTTGAGGAAGGGCTTGGAGTTCATCTATTTTGGAGGCATTGTTGTATAAGTCTCTCTCTTTCACTCATTATTCACGAGATTTAAGTTTTGTACTTGTAGTGGCAACAATTATTTCATGCTTTGTAACTCATTCCTAATGTGTTTTTCCAGATTTGTAATGCAGAAAGTTCCTTGTTTTCAATAAAGAAGCTTCATTTCTTCTCCATTATTTTGTTTTTGAGCATTGTTTGTGAGTAATTTATTAGAGATATTGTCATTTCATCTTGAAATCCTTTATTTTTGCTTCATTCCTTCTATGTTTGATTCATAAATATCATGTTTTAGTACAGGTCTGTGAATGAGTTTGTTTCTTTGTTGCATTAAAATTGTGAAAACTTCATTGTTCTCATTTTTTGTATACATCATAAAATCAGAGCCTTTCATAAGAATCATTTTTGCAAGCATGTGCATGTGACTTGTGAGTCAAAATAGCTTCATTATTTGAAGTATCTTGTGAGTTTGTAAGCAGTTGCAGGTCTTTTATCCATTGGTGTATCACCTTAAGCATTAGTTTTTCAGTTTATGCATATCTTTCTATCCCTTTTCCAGTCATTTTTCAGATAGTTTTGGGTGATCAAATAGGAAGCTGATATAATCCAAAGGTCTACTCTCCCAATAGGATACCCATAGCCTAAGAGTAGTCCGATGTTTCATGGGATTTTAGGTATTCCACACTTGCATCAGGTGCAAATCCCCATGACAACACTTCTTCCTCTTCTTCTTGTTCCTCTTCAATGTAGGGAGCAACATAAAGCATACAATCCTTAGGTATAGATGCAATCTAATCCCAATCTTCATCTACTCTAACATTTGCACTTTCAAGTATCCTGTTGAGTCTTTTGTTGAAGCATCTATAGGCCTTGTTCCTTGTTAAGAATCCATAAAATATTCTTTCATAAACCCTTGTGTAGCATCATAAATTGTACTCCCTTATAGTTTTGTCCTTATTTGGGCCCTCACCTTGGTCTTCATGTCTTGAGGCCCGATCAAAGCCTTGATTCCGCTCACACATTGTAAATAACTCATTTTTTTCCAACATGCACACTTTCTCCCCCTTATTTCTTGGTTCCTAATTCATTAATATGAGGGCACAAGAGCACCCAATGCTCTAGTCCACCCAATGAAGGCCCATTTTGGGGCCTCTCAATGATAACATCATTTGGGCGGGAACCTAGATCCTATGTCGACTCATGTTAGAAAATTAAGTTGTATTTTGTCAAGAAAGTATAAAAGGAGGTCTACCCCTCTCATTTTGATATACATTGGATCAATTGGGAAAATTCAACCAATCAAACATGTATTTAAATTCAAGTGAGAAAGCAATCAATCTTCTATCAAGCATTGGAGCAAAAGCAAGGTTAAGATTCAAGCATTGGTGTTGACATTATTGTTTTATATTTATGAATACTTCATGAAACTCTGATTCCTTGTGGAGACAAACAACACTCCATAAAAGGTATAACATTAGTGCTTCAGAAATTATTCAACATTTCCCTCAAAAGGAAATCATTTTCATTATAGCAATTCAATTACATTTCATTTCTATTTCATGGTTAATTCCAAAATTAGGGTTTAATCTAAGGTAAACCCCTAATCCCAACCATTTCCCCTTCTCTACTATATGCAGGAACATTTACAGAGCTGCAATTTTTAGGATCAACTTTAATCATAGAGATGAATAGGTTCCCCTTTGGACGGTGGAAAGTGTGGAGAACCAGAGTGACAAGCATTCTAGTCCCCAAAAAATAGGATGGCCTTTTTGGAATAGATCTGAGAACTCGCATATTACTCAAATGTAGGTTCTTGGCTCAATCTGATGACTGTAGCTAACTGTTTATGCATTTTTACTTCAATTTCAGCACATTTACCCTAATTTCAATATTTTCACAATTCAACTTAAAGAGAGTCTCAAATCCTAATTCAATGAAACCAATAGAATTTCTCAACCCTATCCTTCTTGATTTGAGACTAGAGCTAGTGAGTTCACCCCTCTTTAATGTGGTAGTCTCGAAGTAAAATATTAGCAGTTTTATTACATCATTGGGTGAAACCCTAATATTTTCACCATAACACCTTGAATAAAACTTTCCAATATCATCTTTATCTCTTTTGATATAACATTTGCTTCCAACTATTCTAAAATACTTGACACTAGCAAGTCTTTTATGGTAAAGCACATAAGGGATATTATAACGATTAACTCTCACCTTCACTCTATTAAGAATATATACCAAAATATGCACAAATTTCTTTCAATAATCATTTAGTAGATTAGCAAATTTCAACATTTTTCTAGCCATTTCTTAAATAGTCCATTTTTTCCTTTTAGCAATTTCATTCTATTGAACAGTGTCCTGGGAGCAAATAGATGCGTCCTAATACCACGCTCTTCACAAAATCTTTCAAACTCATTTGATGTAAATTCACCTCCTCTATCAAACCTTATGAATTTGATCTTAACATTCATTTCATTTTCAACTTAGATTTAAAAACCTTTAATATATCTAAAGCTTCTAATTTCTCTTTTAGAAAAGTAACCCATGTCATTCTAGAATAATCATCAACAGGTATCATAAACTACCTTTCACCATTAAGTTCCCTTGTTCTGGTAATACCACATAGATTCGTATGTATGAAATCCAAAGGTTTCAAATGAAGTAGAAGAATCCTTGTTCTTTAATCTTGTCTTTATTTTTTTTCCCATTTGACATTTCTAGCATAATGTATTTGCAGGCTTGGTAATCTTCAGTAGATCTCTAATAGCATGTGTAGAACTAATCTTCACTAAGTTATCAAATTTTATTTGTCCTATCCTCTTGTTCCAAAGCCAACATTCACTACATTGAGTAATTAAATAGCTCTCACATATGGCTTCCTTCAAGTAATACTTATTTCCATCAACTCTTGTTCTTTTTGCAATTAGTCTTCTAGAGCTACCTTTTTCTGATTTCACAACCCTTATCATGGAATGTAAGTCTATATCCTTTACTATACATTTGACTAAAACTGAGAAGATTGTTCCTCAAACCCATATCATACAAAACATCCTCTGTCTTGATCTTCCCATCAATGGATATTTCCCTTTGCCACAAACTTGAGCAAATTCTACACCACCAAACTTGACTAATCTGCCATTTATCTTTTCAAAAATAAAAAAGTTTTTTTCTATCACATACCATGTGGTTTGAGCGACCACTGTCAATCAACCATGCATTTAGATCCTCCTTTGGATGCAAATAAAACCACATAATTAATGGTATTTCATTGTTCTCATTAGACTATTGAATATTGATTTCCTCATTATCATCAACTTTCACTACCATAAACAAAGTTTCATCACTAGAATCATCACAGTCCTCATATTCAGATGAATGGCTACTTTATTTGGAGTTAAAAATTCTTTGAGTTATCTCCTTTGTCTATGTCATCCACCCTCTTGTTTCTTTCATCTCTTCTTCTATTGGTTTCTTCTCAATAAGGAAATCTAGCTAAAAAATGACTTATCCTTCCACAATTGAAATATTTTAGAGGGAACTTACCTTTGTATTTATCAATGCCCATCTTTAGTCTTCTCACAAAGTTTTCTTCTGCTTCATCATAGTTGTTATCTAGGTCAAAATTATTTTCTCCCTTCTTACTTTCTTTAAATGTATCTTCCTACTTTGGTTTCTCCAGTTTAATATTTCTCATCTCAAAAGTAGGGAGGGCTTTGTAGAGTTGATCCATAGTATTAAGTATCCAAATCTCTACTATCTTCAATGACAAACACCTTAGGAATAAAATATTTAGGAAGAGTCCTAAGTACCTTTGTCACAGCTTCATCTTCTTTCATTTCTCTACCAACACCTCTAATTCCATAAACTACTTGTTGTCACATGTATTTCCACGCAAGAGTAAGATTGAAGCTCAACAATATCATGAAACATGGAACATACTCGAGCCTATGTGTTTCTCATTGTGAGGATGAACCTCCAAATTATGTGTTGGCTCCCTTTTTGATATCCTACAACTATTGATTTCTTGACTTGAGAAAAGAGATAAAAGGATGTTCTTAAAATGAAATACTAAACTAATAGGTGATTCACTAATAAATGAAAGGACTTGATCTGTTATCTAGACTCACAATTACTTAACTATGAGGTTGTAGATATTCACAACTTAGTAGTACATGTTTTGCATAAATGATTCATTTCAAATGTTTTGATGTTTGTTGATTGTTTGAAAGAAAACAATGTTCGTTTCATAGCATTCATTCAACAAAACAAAATACTCATTAAATGACCTGCACTATAACATGTGTTTCTTCATACCAAATATTGAAGGAACTTGATAAAAATAAAGGATTTTTTATAAAAATCACAACATATTTATCAAAATGTTCACAATTAATAGTAGAAAAAAGAATTTAGAGAAGGAACAAGCTTCTTTATTGATATGTAGGAGTCATTTACATAACAAGTCTGAAAATGCTTATAAAATAACTGAATTACAGGAATGAGTTACAAAGAATCAACTTGTTGCTACAACAAAGAAATGAATGAGAGCTAGAGAAGAAAAGAAGGAATTATAGTCAGAAAGGATCCAAAAATTTGAATTTGAAATCCCTATCTCTTTGACTTGATGACTTAGTTGACTTAACTGATCCTCCTCAAAATTAACTCCCGACTGACTGTCAATTTCAAAAACTCATCTCTTGGCTGGATGACTTGAAAATCCCTTAAAAAAGGGCCTTGAACTACTATTTTAGAATTGATTACACTCCCAAAACTACCCCTGACTGATAGTCAACCCATATGGGCCTTCAAATAAAGAAAATAACTATTGTTATGGCCTCAAAATCTCCCTCAAAATGTGGGAATTTATCTTTGATTGACCCTCTTGGCTTGATTTCAAAACTTGAACTAGGGTTTGGCATTAATGACTCCCTCAAATTTGAAATTCAAATATGTTATCATGCCCTTTTGACTCCTTTTTTGATAATCACGACTACCACTAATACCTTGAGGACTAAGATTACTATACTAATTTGTCTTCTTTTTCAGAGCCGTTAAAACATCAAATATTTCCAATAATTATCTATTATTATTTATCTACTTGAGGCCCGAAAACTACTCTTTCTGAGTAGCTTCTTCTTTCTTCAATGATTTCATTAAATATATGTGTTCTTACATGATGACTGAAACATATCTTCTTCATTCACTATTCTCTATGCATATGAGATGCCCTTTCCTACCATAAGTGACTATTTTTGTATTCTTTTCATTTGGTTTTGGATTCATCCTTGACTAGGTATTTTCCTTTACTATCTTTGTTTAGGCTTTATGACCATCTTTGTGCTTTGATTACATTGTGACTATCTTTCTCTAATGTGCTTTGTAGATGAGATCTTTTCACTATCCTTTTTTGACAGTCCTCTCAATCAAATATGCTTGCTACTGTTGTTCTTAATGACTACCATCCACTATGATCTATAACACAGATAACATTTTATTCATTAGTCTCAAGACTATGTATTAGGGCCTTGCATGGACTCTCATCTTGATGGTCTACCTCTACCATGGAGATTTGACTATAACAACCTATTCTCTTGACCTTTGAAAGGTGACTGTTATTGAGCTTTAAATATTGCACTTTTGATGAGTTGGAAACCATTCATATTATCCCATTATAATCTCATAGGACTAATGCATAATGTGTCTCATTATTTCCATGAAGTGACTGGTCTCCTAATCTTTACTACTTTTAGACTCTTCATTGACTGTGATCAAGCTCTATTTGCCCTTTGAACTATCAAAAAAGCCAATAAACTCGATGTTTATTCTTATGCTCATGAAAGTGTCTTCCTTTGCCTACAAAGTGTCTTAGGCATCTCAGAGATGCTTCTACAAGTTCATTGTTCTATTGTCTATTTTTCTTTGGATGATTATGTTCATTATCTTCTATACCTGCATCTCTAATCTTTTTCATCTTGCTCCGATTTGATGGCATGACTATCTTTAGTCTTTTCTATAATGTTATAAAAGTGCACAATACTATCACAGATCTTTCTCCCTGACAACCATGACTAGAACCTTTCTTTTGTTTGCTCTAAAGTATGGATTTCTTATAATATCTTCCTATGTCACACAAAATATTTCTTCTCCTTATGATGCTCCAAGTCTTTGAATGACCTCACTGCTATCTTATCACATGAAGCTTGAAATGCCTAAAATAAAGAATGGATACATTATAAGACCATGACTGTGACATGTCTCTTTCTTGATCTTTTGCATGGTGGACTGCTATTAGTTTGGTTCTCAAGGTCTTTGACGCACTTTGATCTTATTACTATTTTGAACCCCTTTTACATCATTCATGCTCTGATTTTGTGGATGCTCTTTCTCTGTCATGAGATTATTGTCCACTGTAACCATCATTCTCATCTTTAGACTACTCCTAACCTTTTTGGTTGTGATCTCACTATTTGGAAGAGTGCATTTCTGTAGGACTGTACTTTGGCTTTCACTGTCCTTATCTTGTGACCCTCTTTTGACAATGATCTTGTCTTTTAATGATGCATGCATTCGTTCACTGGTTATAAGGTCTACAAATTTTTTAAGGCCTCCCTTCATTGGTGTGACTGTCATGGCTCTTTCTTTTTGATCATTTGGTTTCTCTTTTCTGAGTTAAATTTTTGTATCAAGACTACTTGTATTGAAAACCTTGACTCCTTCTGAACTATGAAGTCTTTTTCCTATCAGCATTCTTCTTGATTTTGTTTTGAGTGTATATTATCATTCTACATGACTATCTTTGTTATTTTTTAATAGATCTGTAGATGATGTTGTTGTAGTGATTCTCAATAATTGCAACCACACCTTTAAAAAAATCTTTTCTCTATCTAAGGTTTACACAATGCTTAGATCTTTTCCTTGACAAGAGTATCTACTACCAATAAATCACTATCTTTGGTCATAGGATATTTGATGATTATAAATGCAAAAAGTGAGGCTGTGATCTTTCCTTAAAATAATCAAACTGCTACTACAATCCAAGTCTTGCATACCTTAAGCTCTTTTTAATCTGTATTCACTACTATTTTCTGAGTTTGATATTCATGACTATCTTGGATTATCATTGATGAGGGTCTAAAAACTGCTATTATCTCTGTGTGCCTAAGATCTACTACTTTAGGATTTCTCTAATGGCATGATGACTGCACTTTATTATTGCTTACTATCCTAGGGTCATTCTTGGTGACAATGAATGGTTTCCTTTACAGTGACTTCTTCTCTATATTCTTCATGACTCTGTGACTGTTTCTTTGTAATATTTTCATTCCCTATGAATGCATAATCATTCTCTGATGAAGAAATTCATTGCCAAATGAAGCTTTTTTGTTTATGGTTGTGACTGGAATTTGAGCTTCCAATATGTTCTTGTGTGAAGGGAAAATGTCACAAGACTGAAACTATTCCCTCTGGCACCTTTTGTGATTGAATCTTGCCACAACTCCTTGTTCTTAGACTATTAATATCTTCTCTGTGAGTTTCTTGACTCTATATGCTTGTTATCATGTAGGTGCTTTCCTATTCTTCGTATTTGTTGTGTTACTGAGATTGATACATTTTAGCAATCATTTGACTCCCTTAAATACCACATGTTCATCTTACATGATCACTACTCTTTGGAAAAGACTATAAATCTGTTCTTTGATATAAAGCTCATTACTGCTAGTACACTGTTTATATGTTCATCTCTGTATGATGATTGTGCTTACTCATGACTTTTTTGTGGAAACATTAAACTCATTTTCTTATAATAGAAAAGATTAAGATGTATCTTATGGTAGTGTTGCTATGTCATTTTTTGTAATGCTCACCAAAATACCCTAGAGAAAATGGCTAAACTAACTAACAAATAGAGATAAAAAAAATTTAAAAACATCTACCAAGGCATCATATATATCTACCATTACTCATATGTATGAATCATAACATATCATGATTTCATAAACAAATTAAATATAACCATAATCATAACCACATATATCACAAGTGGAAACAACATCATAACAATTATCATTTCAATTCTTACATCTAATCTTTCATTCACTCATTCACTTTCTCCCTAGGGTATCTTAATGCCACTACTTACTAGCAAAATCATAGTAACATATCCATGTCATTGAATCATTAGCATCCATTTCATTTAAGTTATACACAAGTACTTTCTTCCTATCTTGATATTATGAGCTTTCAAATGCATATCTTCATAAGCTCATTGACTTTCTAAGTTCATTTTAAAGCACCAAATTAAATGTTTCCTAATCCTCATATCTTCCATTATTAATATATCACATTATATATATATATATATATATATATTTCCCCTACAAATGGAACTAGATTAATTACTTAAGAATTAACCATTACACATATCATCAAGTTACTATCTACAAACATATGGAAGATTATAACTACAAGTACTATTCTTCCTTCCAATTAGGATCCCATGCTACTAGACCAATTCAAGAACCATTTGATACAATAAATAATGCACATAATCTAATCATTCAATTACCTAATCCAACATAGATCTCAATCTTAACATAATAAACATTGTTACAACATGAGCTATACAATGAATACATCATCCAATCCCATTACAAGATCATAGTCTCTACATCACCATTTCCTATTTCATAATTACTATTGTTGGCAAGAGGCATTGCATATATGATCAGATGTTTTCATTTATGGGAACTTCAGTCAGATATCCAATCTGTAGTTCATGAATCATTCATTCGAGAAGATTGATCGAGGTCCAGTGAGGTTTGGTGAGAAGAACAAGACATCCGAAAAAGTGCTCAATGTTTTGGTTGGTGGATTATTTTGATTGAGTATTTTTCTTTGTGGATTTGGGAGATGTATTATGGATATGCATTTACCTTATTCCAGGTTTGTGGCCTTCGTTGCTAAGTTTTGTGTTGGTTGGAAGATCCGATAGATAGTTTTTTGGTAGAACAGTGTTTTGGTGTAGTGACATGTGAAGATTTGTTGTGTGGATCATGTAGAGTAAAATTGGTGGTTGTTTGTTTTTTCAAGGTCGATGAGCCATCATATGGGAAGCATCTGGACATCTTGTTTTGGTCCTCTTAGTTGTTTTTGGATCAGATTGAGCCGACTTGGGTAACATGTTTCATGTTGAGTGTTATGCAGTTTTTGGGCTGACATGGAATTGATCTAATTTGATGGTGTGGATATATTAATACAATTGATATAATCATTTGGCATGAAAAATGGTGATGTAAGAAGTGTGTATGAGTGATTGTGCATAGTTTCATGTGCATAGTTGAAAGATTTGTGCTCCGGTATAATGTAGTATTTCATAACAAAGCAGAGTAGAGTGTAATCATGTTTTTTGTGCTTAACTGGAACTATTCCAGGCATTTATAGATGCTATTTCATTGTTCATGTTCATTCATGTTACCTTTGTAACTGTTTTGAAAGGCAGTGAGCCTTCCAGGTTCTAGCCCTTATTTGTCATTGAGCAGAGAGCTCTAGGTAGTATGCCTAAATACATGTGCATTCCCCTTAAGTAATATTTTTATAATTCTAACAGAGTATATTAATATTGTGGGTTTGAATCCCACTTTGGTTTTTCCCTTAATTGTTTTTTCACGTAAAAATATAGGTGTTATAGTGTTGTTAATCTTTACTTTGTGATTCAACACTTTCTTTTTCTTCATTTGCATTAAATGGTTGAAAAACCAGTCTATTAAAGTTAAAATTGTTGAGCACTGATTCACCCCGCCTCTGAGTGTTCTCTTGATTCCAACAATTAGTATCAGAGCCTAGTTCCTCGAAAGGAGCTTAACTGTGTTGGTATTTTGGTATGGTTTTGTCATTGATGTCAACACCTACTAAACACTTATCAACTCTGGCACTTTGGAGAATTAGTAACATTCACCGGCAAGCAAATGACTTATGAATAGTCACTGGTATCTGGTACACTGGCAGGATATAATGATCAACGACACTTGGAATGATATGGAAAATACATGGTTATGTCGAAGACATCATTTGGACACTTTGTCTTGAAGGTTTGTTAATTGGCATATTCATATTTACATATTTGTTGTTATTGGCAAATAGGTCCAGGTTACACAAGCAGGTTTATCTTTTCTAGATCAGCATGGCACGCTATGGAGATGACTTATTGTTGTTGTAAATGCATTAAGCCAACATGGTGAATCGGTTATTGCATTAGGTATTAATTTATTTGTAAAATGATTTTATTGTAATATCTTGTAGAGCTGACCTACTAAAATTGGTCTTAGGGTATGGTATAAATGTAAGATCTTATTTGTAAAATCGGATGTGGAATGCAAAGAAAAAGGATTGTGTGAAGATATATGCGAGAATAAGTAGAGGTATACATGTAGACATCATTTGAAGGTGAAGGAGGGTTTTTGTGAAGACAATCAGAACTACACCGGTACTAAATCTAGCATATGAAGATGCTATTTTGAGTAGCACATTTTTATTGGATTTAACCATCCAATTGTAGTCAGTGTGACTCCTATTTTTTGATTGAGTAGTGAGCTCTAGGTGCTTGGCCTTTCTGCATTGGCAGACCCCATTTTTATACACTTACTATCTATAGTAGTATCATTTGATTGTGGGTAAAGTTTCCCATCGTGGTTTTTCCCCTTACAGGGTTTCCACGTATGAATATTGATGTTATGTGTTGTGGATGACTTTGTCTTTTTGTTTCATGCATTAATATTTACCGGTATTACAATTATCTGATAAAACTGTCCACCGGTATAAAAGATTGTTTCACCGGTATTAAGCGGAAAGGTGATTAAGTTGTTTTTGGTTTAAATTTATTAGACAATTGATTCACCCCCCCTCTCAGTTGTCTCCGGGACCTAACAATTGGTATTAGAGCCTAGTCCTCTTTTGTGGAAGTTTAATAGCTTGAGGAGATCCAATGTCTACTAACTATTTCAGGATAGACAGCCCTAAACTTGATGGAACCAACTCTGGCATATGGAAGCTCAGAATGGAGACACATCTAAATTGCATTGGTAAGGACATTTGGGATGTTACAAAGAATGGCTATACTTCTCCTAGTCCTGGTCAGCCTAATCCACCTACCTTGGGAAAAGATGACAAAAATGATTGCAAAGCAAGAGAAGCACTTTTGAGCACATTAACAGATTAGCAAATCATGGGACTATCAGATAGGTCTATTGCTAAATCTATTTGGGATCATTTGGAAACACTGAATGAAGGAGATTCCATAGTCAAAATTGCAAAACTTGAAAGCTTCCGGGTTAGGTATGAACATTTGAAAATGGAAGAAGATGAAAGCATTTCTGCTTTTATGGAAAGAGTAAGTGAAATTGTTTTGGGTATTAAATGTTGTGGAGGAACCTTAAGTGAGGATGAAATTGTTTCAAAAGTTTTAAGAGTAAGTGAAATTGTTTTGGGTATTAAATGTTGTGGAGGAACCTTAAGTGAGGATGAAATTGTTTCAAAAGTTTTAAGAGGATTGCCACCGGCATATAAAATAAAGGTTACTACTATAAATGAGTTAAGAACAACGCCTAATACATCAGTAACTAGAGATACATTGATTGGAAAACTTTTAGACTTTGAAATTGAATAATTTGGTCTTGTTGCTACTATAAAGATAGATTTAGCCTTTAAAGCATCTACATCATGTGCACCATCATTTGAAAAATCAGATTGGAAAGCCTTTTATGCAAGAGAACTTGAAGAAAGTAGGAAAGAAAATGAAGAACTTGGAGAACTTGAAGCACTATTTGCAAGGAAAATGCCTAAAGGACCAGTTGGAAGTAAGTATGAAGGTAAAGAACCCTTTAAATGTTTTAACTGCAATAAGATTGGTCATATGGCCTCAAGATGCCCTGATAGACATGCTAGACTAAGAGAAGAAGCTAGAAGAACATACAAGCCTAACCTTGAATATCAGAGATACATATTTAAGAAGAATAAAGACAAATCTTGTTATCTTGCTGATGAAGGAGTGACTGATGATTCTGATGAGGATCCGACAGACAATGGATGGGTTTTTGTTGCTATAATAGAAGATCAACTGGCACCTACAATCCAACCAGTAGAGCAGGCCTTGGCAGCTAAAATTGAAGTAAAGGATGAGTGGATCATTGATTTAGGATGCTCACATCATATGACAGGAGATAAAGGTAAATTCTTTCAAGAATACAATGGAGGCTTAGTAAGATTTGGAGATGATAAAGCTTGTTTGATCAAAGGTAAGGGTACAATATCTCTTGATGGTAAGAATAATACTGATAATGTCTACTATGTTGAAGGTTTAAAGCATAATCTTTTGAGTGTTGGTCAATTAGTTGAGAAAGGATTTCAGCTACAATTCAAAAATGGACAATCATGAATAGAACTGGTTTGGAAATTGCAACCAGTAATCAGACTAGAGGTGATATCTTTCATTTGAATAACAGTGAAAAGACATGCTTGATTGCACATATTGATGAAAGTTGGCTATGGCATAAGAGACTTTGTCATGTAAACTTTGATTGCATGGTGAAAATCAGTACTACTAAGGCAGTTAGAGATTTACCTAAAATTGTCAAACCTCACAATACAGTAAGGAATGTCAATTTGGAAAACAAGTTAGAGCTAGTTTCAAAAGTATTCCACAAAAATCCAATAATGCTTTTGATTTAATTCATACTGATTTATGTGGTTCGGCTAGAACTAAAAACTTACAAGCTGATAGATATTTCATGCTAATCATTGATGACTATTCTAGAATGTGTTGGGTTACTTTTCTCAGAGAAAAATCAGAAGCACTTGGAAAGTTCAAACTATTCAAAGCAATGGTAGAAAATGAAATGGGTAAGAAAATCAAATGTCTAAGATCAGATCAAGGAGGAGAACTTACATCTAAGGAATTTAATACATTCTATGAAGTGAATGGAATCAAAAGACAACTATCAGCACCTTAGACACCATAGCAGAATGGAGTTGTTGAAAGGAAAAAAAGAACTATCTTGGATGCAGCAAGAAGTATGTTATCAGAAGAAAACCTACCACATGTATATTGGAGAGAAGCAGTAAGTACAACCTTCTATACATTCAACAAATTTCACATCAAAGGTGAAACCAGTAAGACCCCTCATGAACTATGGTTTGGTATTACTCCTACTCTTAAATATTTCAGAATTTTTGGAAGTAAATGCTATATTAGAAGAGATGAGTACATTGGGAAATTTGATCCTAGAAGTGATGAAGGAATATTTCCTGGTTATTAATCTATGAGTAAAGCATATAGATGTTTTAACAAAAGATTGCAGAAAATTGTTGAAAGTACAAATGTGAAAATTGATGAACAATTCAGAGGAACTTCAAGGTATATAGATTCTGAACTGACAACAGAAATTCTAACAAATGAACCTACACTGAATCCATCGGTACAGAATGAAGATCTAGTTACACCGGTATCATCTGAAAATTCCACAATATCTGAGGAACAACAACAAACAAAGACACCCCGGTATGGAAGACTGAATCATTCTGAAGATCAGATATTTGGAAACAAGTATAAAGGAGTTATGACAAGAAGAAGATTGGAAAATGAAGAGGTATGTCTTAATTCTGAAATTGAACCATCATCAGTTAATGAGGCATGTGAAGATAAATATTGGATTAAAGCTATGGAAGAAGAAATAGAATAAATTGAGAAGAATAACACTTGGACATTAGTTCCCCTACCTAAAGATATAAATGTAATTGGAACCAAATGGGTATTCAAAAACAAACTTGATGAAGATGGTAAGGTTATCAAAAATAAAACAAGACTAGTGTGTAAGGGATATTCTCAGAAAGAAGGAATTGATTACAATGAGATCTTTGCACCGGTAGCCAGAATTGAGGTAGTCAGATTTTTTTTGGCTTTTGCAGCACACAAGAACTACAAAGTTTATCAAATGGATATTAAATGTGCATTTTTGAATGGAGATCTTGAAGAAGAAGTTTACATTGAACAACCCGATGGATTTTCTTTGATAGATGACAAAGATATGGTTTGCAGGTTAAGAAAAGCTTTGTATGGATTGAAACAAGCTCCAAGAGCTTGGTATGCAAGATTGGATAAGTATCTTTTGAAGATTGGTTTTTCTAAAGGTAATGCTGACAACAACTTATATTATAAAGTGACTAATGATGACATCTTGGTTATAGATGTTTTTGTTGATGATATAATCTTTGGAGGAGAAGATGGATTATGTAAAGAATTTTCTATTTAAATGCAGCAAGAATTTGAAATGTCTATGGTTGGAGAAATAAAATTCTTTTTAGGATTGCAAATTTCATAGACTAATAAAGGTATATTCTTGAGTCAATCCAAATACTTAAAGGAGTTACTAAAGAAATTTGGGATGGAGAACTCTAAATCGGTAAGCACACCTATGACTACAAATGACAAACTATCACTAAGGGATGAATCTACACCTGTTAATCCAACTAGATACAAATCTATGATAGGAGGTTTACTGTATTTGACACAAACTAGACCTAATATTATGAATGCAGTATGTATTGTTTCAAGATTTCAGAGTAATCCTAGAGAAATCATGAATCAGCAGTAAAAAGGATTTTCCGGTACTTACAAGGCACTATAAATCTTGGATTATGGTATCCTAGAGATGAAAATTTTGAATTATGTGCATACACAGATGCAAATTGGGAAGGAGATGTGGATGATATAAAAAGCACCACCGGCGGAGCATTCTTTCTTGGAGGTAGACTAGTTTCTTGGTTGAGTAAGAAACAAAGTTGTACATCTTTATCAACAGCAGAATCAGAATATGTTGCAGCGGCAACTAATTGTACACAGGTATTATGGCTTAAGAAAATGTTGAAGGACATAAAGGTAAAATGGAAGGAACCTATTACTATCTATTGTGATAACACTGTAGCAATTGATATATCTAAGAATCTGATATTACATTCTAAAACCAAACATGTTTCTATCAAACTGAATTTTCTAAGGGAAAATGTTGAAGCAAAGGAAATAAAACTGGTTTATGTGAATATTAAAGAGAAAATTGCAAATATTTTCACTAAACCTCTACCTAAAGAGACTTTTGAATATCTCAGAGATCAGCTTGGATTCATAACCCCATCGGTAGAGGCTTAGGAAGTTGATGATTATCATCAACCGATAGAATTAATAGAGAAATCTTTTATTCCGGCTATGATGAGGAAGCTACTTCTCAGGGGGAGTAGTTGGTATACTGAATTGGTAGGTATTTTTTTTACTTTGGCATTTGATGTCAAAGGGGGAGAGATTGGTATGGAAAAACACAAGGAAAACACATGTTTCTCCCAAGGGGAGAGATTGTTATTTGAGAGAGATTATTACTCTCTATATCTATATTTTGATTTCTGGTTATGATCTCTTTTTAGGAGATTGTTGGTTTTTGGTATTTGGCATTTCTGTTTTGGCACTTTGATGGTTTTTCCATCTTGTGTTGCCAACAATGCCAAAGCGGGAGATTGCTAGTATTTTTGTATGGTTTTGTCATTGATGTCAACACCTACTAAACACTTATCAACTCTAGCACTTTGGAGAATCAACAATAGTCACTGGTATCTGGTACATCGGCAGGATATGATCACTGGCACTTGAAATGATATGGAAAATACATGGTTATGTCGAAGACATCATTTGGACACTTTGTCTTGAAGGTTTGTTAATTGGCATATTCGTATTTAAATATTTGTTGTTACCGGCAAATAGGTCTAGGTTTCATCGGCAGGTTTATCTTTTCTAGATCAGAATGGCACGCTATGGAGATTACTTATTGTTGTTGTAAATGCATTAAGACGACATGGTGAATCGGTTATTGCATCGGGTATTAATTTATTTTTAAAATGATTTTATTGTAATATCTTGTAGAGCCGACCTACTAAAATTGGTCTTAGGGTATGGTATAAATGTAAGATCTTATTTGTAAAATCAGATGTCGAATGCGAAGAAAAAGGATTGTGTGAAGATATATGCGAGAATAAGCAGAGCTATACACACAGACATCATTTAAAGGTGAAGGAGGGTTTTTGTGAAGACAATCAGAACTACACCGGTACTGAATCCAGCATATGAAGATGCTATTTTGAGCAGTACATTTTTATTGGATCTAACCATCCAATTGTAGTCAGTGTGACTCCTATTTTGTGATTGAGCAGTGAGCTCTAGCCGCTTGGCCTTTCTGCATGTGCAGACCCCATTTGTATACACTTACTATTTGTAGTAGTATCATCTGATTGTGGGTAAGGTTTCCCACCGTGGTTTTTCCCCTTACAGGGTTTCCACGTACGAATATTTGTGTTATGTGTTGTGGATGACTTTGTCTTTTTGTTTCATGCATTAATATTTACCGGTATTACAATTATCTTATAAAACTATCCTCCGATATAAAAGACTGTTTCATCGGTATTAAGAAGAAAGTTGATTAAGTTGTTTTTGGTTTAAATTTATTCGACAACTGATTCACACCCCCCCCCCCCCCTCTTAGTTGTCTCTGGGACCTAAAAAATAGCTTGAGGGAGATTTGGGAAGTTGTCTTAATGGATTCCAGTGGTCTTAAACAACAACTACTTGTTGCACTTGATGATCTTGATTAATCCAAAGCCAAAGTCCGGTAATTGAAACAAATCTCAAGGATGTTGAAAATTTTATTTAGACATACAAGGAGCAATTGAGTAAGTCCAAGGAAAAGAGAAAGGAACTTTTTGATCAGCTTCAGGAGAAAGAAAGTCAAAGTATTGATGAAGAAGCCCTAAAAGAAAAGATAGATGAATGTGATAGACTTGCTAGAGTTAATGCACTTCTAAAGAATAAAATGGAAGCTATTATGATGAGATTGACAAAAGAGATTAAGGAGAGGAAGAAGAATGAAGAAAATGTTGTTCAATCCCTAAAAGATAAATATGAATAATTTTGCAAACTTGAGAGTGAGAATAGCCAACTAAAGCTTGACTTACAAGATGCTAGACAACATGAGGAAGATCTTGAAAGGAAGATATTTCTTATTAGACATGATCTTGATGTTGCAAATGAATACAATGAGAAGTTTTAGATTAGTTCAGCTAAGCTTGATGAAATGCATGCCAATTAGAAGAAACCTAATGACACACAAGGTCTCGGATATGAGAAAGGAGAAATCTCTGGATCTGGTCAAAGAAATCCTAAGACTCAACAATAGAAGAGCAACTCAATAAGGCCTCTGCTAAGACAACCTAATGGTCATAAAATCAATGGTAACTATTTTGTTTGCAATAAATTTGGTAATATGGCTAGTCAGTGCAGAAATAGGATGAACAATAATGGTTCATCTTTTACCAATCAATGTTTCAAATGCAATAAGTATGGTCATAAGACGAATGTATGCAAAAGTTTGATGAATAACTTTCAAAATTGGAGAAATTTCAGATGTTATGTATGTGGTATGTTTGGCCATGTCTCTAATCAATGGAAATGAAAAAGAAATCAGATGAACTTCAAACCTATGCAAGGAAATGTTGTTTTCTATATTGCTTGCAACAAATATGTTCACTTTGCTCAGTATTGCAGAAGAAGAAATATGAATAAGAGAGGTCTGAAATAAAAGAACAAAAAATGTGAAGGCTGATAAGAAGGGTACAGGAAAATTTGAGGAAATGAGAGATCGGATGAAGAAGACTTGGGTCAAAAAGAGTGATTCTTAGGCAAGACATGGGTCCACACCAGATTCTGGTGCTAGAACCTCATATAGTAACTAAATCTAGGGCATCTGGCGTTGGGGGAAGCTTTCATGAAAATATTTCAAACCCCCTATTTGAGATCTATGCTTGCTTCTGACAGGTTACAGAGGTATATATGATAATTGCAAATACTTACGATGGATTTTTTAAAGATTTCAAGCAGATCTGAAGGTCCATAGAATATCTTTGTGAAATGAAGAGTATCTGAAAGTATTAGGGTTAAGTGAATTTATTACAGTGAAAAGATATGTATGCAAAGGATAAGAGGTGAATTAACCATTCATTTCTCACTTTTCATTCAAAACAGAAGAGAAGAAGAATGCAGTGAAAGAAAATTTGCAAAGACTCCAAAACGATATCCAGATTTGGTGAATGATCTTGCATCTGGTTGAAAGGTATTTAATATTGAAACCCCTTTTTGGTTGAAATTTTGAGATTTGAATCTGATAATATGGCTACATCTGGTACTGCAACTCCTTTGGTTGTTGAAGTCACTGAGTGTGCACGTCCGAGCTTCAAGAATCATCCATTCATTTCGATGGACGATGATCCTAAGAGCATATTTTCATCGATGCCCTTCAGAGTACTATATATTAAAGATATTAGGGTATATATGCACTGCCCCATTGAGGAATTGGGTAGCTCCCAAATGCTAAATTTGTATAATAATCAACTAGCAAACAAGAGTTTGGTATTGAAACCAGAATTTCAAGAATTGGAGAGCAAGGGTTTTGTGCAGTTCATTAGGTTTTCGATGTTGTATGAACAAGAATGGATTCGGTTCATCTTGAGTCGAGTTCATGACAAATTTATCTGGTTGGATAAGCCTCACAAAATCACCAATATAGTCATTCAAGCCCTAATAGGATTATGTGCAATCAGAGAACTGCCATCCCTAAAAGTTGTGAAGAATGACATTGTGACCAATGCGACAAGATAAATTTTTGATAAACGGGCAATGACAATCAACAACATCCTGGAACACGATATGAGGTTTGCATCAATGGTCATTGGGTACAAAATCTATATTTCTAGGAGAGATAATTATGTTTTAGGTACTACCATTTATGCCACATATGAGATGATGAGAGAGAACAAGAAATATGATCTTTGTGAATTACCTTGGAGTGAGCTTGTCAAGAATATTAAGAAGATCAAAGAAAATAAGAAACGTCCTTTCAAGTTCGGCACATTGCTTCTATGTCTATTTTTATACTTTGTGCAAGAGTTTCTGGGTGTTGGTCCATTGCAATGGGCATTTGATAGACCTATAGGAGTTCAAATCAGGGAACACCTATACAAATACGATGACTCCAAGGTTTGAAACAAGAACCTATGGGGTTATTTTAAGAACTTCCAGAAGGAAATGCATGATAGGGAAAGGATCCCTAAGTCTATTGTAGGGAAATATCAAGATGCCATATGCTTCATGGTAAATATTTATCAGTGTTTGATGGAAGCTGTAGAGCCTTGGATCATATGGATCATGCCTATGGGCTATGAGGTCGATGAAGAAATTTTGGAACTCTATGCACAACATATGTCAATAAAACTGATGGACCCTAATGAGGAAAGATTTGGAACATACACAGAGAAAATCTTAAAACTTCATCAGTAGTTTAATAAATCCATGATTTAGAAAAGGTTCAAAAAGAAGTAGAGGCTCTTGCAAAAAGTATGGGGATAACAAAGGAAGTTGTCTGAAAAGCTAGAGAAGAAAATACTCTCTCTAAGGAGCAGTCTATGAAGAAGGAAGAAAAACCGAAAGTGCCTAAGCCTAAGCCAAGGCAAGTTAGAAGCATGGCTCCCTCCTCTAGTCCTGCAAAACCAACAAGCAAGCCTAAATCTTCAATCAAGCAATCTGGTGGTCAAAAGAAGAGGAAGACAGGTAGATTTGTGATTGTGGATGAAGAAGAGACTGACTGTGATGAATCCGTGAAGGAAGAAGGTTCAAACTCCACAAGTCACCAAGATCACAAAGGAGAAGCCTTACGATAGAACAAGATCTAGTAAGAGATCCAAGGCATTTAAGTTTGACAAAGCTTTGAAACAAGAAAAAAATACTATTGTTCATCCGGCAACATTAGATGAGATTGTAAATGAAGTTGTTAAGAACGGTAACTTGAAACCAGTATTTGAGTGGTATGACAATTTTGATGAATCTAGTAAGAGAGCATTAGAAGAGGCTACTGTAGAATATCTAAATGTGTATAGTAAAGTATTGATCAAACAAATGACAGTCATACCCAAGAGCTTGTATGAGATTTTGGATGCTAGAAGGCAAACAACTAATAATGAAGATAGCAGACTAAAGGAATATGTGTTGGTTAACTTATGTTCATTTATTACTATAGAGGAGGTAGATAGATTGTTTAAACTAGCAAAGAATAAATTCAAGAATAAACACAGGGTAAAAAAAAACATGTTAGGAAAGATAGATGAATTTGCCAAGGAGACTGGAAAGATTTTGGCAAATTTTTTGATAGATAATCAATATGAGGTAAATGAGAATAAAGAGAAAGAAGAACTTCATCTGGAAGAACTGGACATGACATCTTAGGACAATCTGAAAGTCGAGAAGACAGTGGATGACACTTCTGTTCTAGAAGTTTTGATAGTTGAGCATGCAGAGTTCAATGTGCTAGAAGTAGTTGGAGAAGAGGATATAGGGAAAGTAGAGGAAGGAAAGGACA
Source organism: Cryptomeria japonica (assembly GCF_030272615.1). Taxonomy (NCBI): domain Eukaryota; kingdom Viridiplantae; phylum Streptophyta; class Pinopsida; order Cupressales; family Cupressaceae; genus Cryptomeria; species Cryptomeria japonica. Next base: position 183,555,024 of record NC_081413.1, read on the forward strand.
AGGTTGAGAATCCTCCAGCTATTGTTGTTGACCCTCTGATTTCTGAGAAGAATGAAAAAAAAAAGAAAAAGTGGAGGTCAAGGTTGAAGTCAAGACTAAGGCAAAAGACACTAGACAGAAAGTAAAGGGAAAGAAAGTCATTGATGATCCATAATTCATTCAAGGTCCAATTGACCTCGCTTCTTTGTCCCCAATTCAAAAGCTTCAACTTGCATCTTTTGCACAAGCCAAGATAGTGAAGATCTTTTGAAGTCCCATTATGAGGATAGTATGTTGATAAATATGGCAACTAGTGTTTTTGAAAATTTGATGCCCTCATTTCAAAAGGATACTTTAGATACCCCATTTGAGCAATTAAAGAGTTTGATTAATTTTGTAGACAAACATTTTGAGTCTTATGAAAGATCAGCTGAAGAAAAAGTCCAAAATGAATTTAATGAAAAGAGGCTTCAAAATTTGAAAAGGATGATTGCCAAAGATAGAGCCACATTAGGAGAATGTGTGAAGAGCAATCAAGATGCATTCTTCAAAGGTGGGAACTTGTACAAATCATGTCTATCCTTGAACAAGTTCACTACAGATATTGAGGAATCTAAGGTGCATGAGAATGAGCTTGAACACATATCTCAGTCAATTGATTCACTGACAACATCATTGAGTAGTCATGAGAATCAAGTAATATCTCTACTTGAGAAAATCATAAGCTTGAACCATAACCGTGAGAAAATAATTGGGAGAGTTAGTGAAGTTAGGAGTCTCATTACTCCTAAGCTAGACATTATGCATAGTTCCTTCAAAGATATTGAAGATGAGCTAGCCAATGGTGATGTTGGGACTCAAAAATTCATTCTTGATTTTTGACATCCCATGTAAAGTTTTGTCCAAATGCACTTAGATTTGCCTTTGCAGAGTAAGACTAAGTTGCTCTGTTTGAGTACTTGCCATTCTCCACCTATTAAGTTTCATACAAAATCCTCTTGGAGGATCGTTATATACCTTATAGACATGTCATGTGCCTATTTACAGCTTCCTTAGATTAATTATGATGCATTTGTGAAGTCTTCTTTGGAGGTCGTGAGGTTAGGTTTGCATTTTGCACCTTTCTGCATTTTTCTGAGTAGCCCTATTTGAGGCATTATATATTTATGCCTATTGATTGTCAGGACAAATAGAGAGTTGCCTATGATTCCCTGAAATTTTTTGAAGCCCTATGCCAAGTGGCTAAGTCTCATCAATCCGTTTGACAAGTTTTCAAAGTTGACTCCATTTGCAAAAAGTTCAGTTCTGCAACTGAACATTGTCAAACAACTATTTGAAGGCCACTTTGAAAATTAATATTTTACGTCTAGTTGACCTGGACTTCAAATTAATTGTACCCCATCATTCTCTATAAAATTGTCTGCCATATCCCAGATTTGTAGCTTCCCAACTTGTCATATGATCAGTTTTTTAGACCCATTCAAAATGAAATTTTTCAAGGTTTCAGCATCAACATGTTCAAATTTTTCAGAACAACTAACTTTGAGGGTTAATAATTTTCACATGCGACCTAATCAGGTCAAACCCTCTTGAAAACTCATTTAGGGAATATTCATCTACCAGTGTGCAAAGTGGCGGCTCATAAAACGGTGATTTGATATTTTTTCAAAATAGGTTTTGGATGCTACTCATGTTGTTTAAACTGGTTTAGATTCTGAGAGGCCTGAGTAGGCAACTTTGATAATTAATATCTTTTGTCGGGGATGTCATATTGACAATTTGTCAGATGCCCTAGATTCTTAATATTGCAGTCTATCACCATGCTAGCTCCTTGGCCTTGGTCAGGTATTTTTCTCAGTTTTTAAAGCACATTTCAGGAGCTACTTGAGTGTTTTGGGAAATTGTTGAAGTTGCAAAAAATGATTAGAATGAAGATCCTGAATTCAATTTATTAGGTTATGAGCATGTCTAGTTAGTGAATCAGGGAAATGTTGATATGTGGCGACTGATCAGCAAAGTATTGTACACTCAACACGTATTGATGAAAACCGACATTGAAATAAAACCCTAAAAAGGTCTACTTTATTTATTGCCCTAAAAACGCATGTTATAAGCGGCTGGGATGCTTAAGGCATTGTAAGGTTGATGTACTGTTTTTGCTGGATAATAAGAAAGATTGGACAGCTATGTATGGTGGATGTAATCCATTCTGGGTGAACGACGTTAAATCTCTGTGTTATCTGTGTCCTGTTTTATTCCTTTATCTTTTGTATTTAAATCTACATATAATTGTTAGTTCATATTTGCTTCAGATCTGCTTGAAACCCTAACAATTGGTATCAGAGTGAGGCTTTCTGTAAATTGGCTAGACTTTTAGATTTGAGTGGGAGCAATGGATGATTCCAAATTCAAAGTTGAAAAGTTTAACGGCCAGAATTATCAGTTATGGAAAATGTAGATGGAGGATTACCTATATCAAAAGGATTTGTGGCGGCCATTGGAAGGAAAGGCAAAGAAAATGACCACAATGACAGATGAAGAGTGGGACATTTTAGATAGAAAGGCACTGGGATCCATTCGATTGTGCCTTGTACCATCTATAGCATTCAATATAACAGAAGCAAAAATGACTATAGATTTGATGGCGACATTGGCTAAGTTGTGTGAGAAACCCTCGGCTTTGAATAAGGTATTTCTTATGAAGCATTTGTTTAATTTGAAAATGAGTGAGGGAGGATCTGTAGTGGAGCACTTAAATGAATCTAATACAATTACCAGTCAATTGTCTTCGGTAAAAATTACCTTTGCAGAAGAGGTTAGGGCTCTCTTGATTTTATGTTCTTTGCCAGAAAGCTGGAATAGTTTGGTTATGGCTGTGAGTAACTCTGTCTCTGGTAAAAATACTTTAGTATTTGATGATATTGTTGGTGTTATCCTAAGTGAGGAAATGTGAAGGAAAAGCACAGGTGAGACTCCAACATCATCAAGTAGTGTTTTGAATGTGGAGAACAAAGGAAGATCAAAGGAAAGAGGAAAAGGCCCTTGGAATGAGAAGTCATGAGGGAAGTCAAAGAAAGGATGCTCTCAATCTAGAGGAAAGAAAGATTGGTGGTACTGCAGAAAGCCTGGTCATCTAAAGAAAGACTGTTGGTCTCAAAAAAATAAAGAAGGAGACAAAAATGAAAATAACAGTAAGGAAGCTAATATTGCAAGTAATACTTTACAAGATGCTTTAATTTTATGTTTGGATAACGTTAATGATTCTTGGGTAATAGATTTTGGGGCTTCATTTCATGCTACACCCCATAAAAAATATTTTCTAGATTATGTTCAAGGCGATTTTAGACAAGTATATTTGGGTGATGATGAGCCCTATCAAATTGTTGGAAAAGGAAAGATAAAGATCAAGTTGCAGAATGGAAATGACTAGTTTCTGTAGGAGGTAAGACATGTTCCTAACTTAAGAAGAAATTTAATTTCTGCAGGGCAACTAGGTAGTGAAGGTTGCATGGTTACCTTCTCAGATAGTATCTGGAAGGTCATTAAAGGATCATTGGTAGTAGCTAAAGGTGTGAGGGTAGGCACATTATATCTGTGTACCGGTAACACTTACTCTACCTTAGCTGCTATAGATAAAGTTACTGCAGGGACAACAACAACAATAGATGTTGCAAGAATAGATTCGATAATGTGGCACCATAGGCTTGGACACATGAGTGAGAAAGGGATGAAAATCCTTCGCTCTTGAAATCTATTGCCAGGACTAAAGAATATTGATTTAGAGTTCTGTGAAAACTGTGTTTATGGCAAACAAAAAAGAGTCAAATTCTCAAGCTTGGAAAAGAGAAGAAGAGTGAGAAGTTAGAGCTTGTGCATTCAGATGTATGGGGATCGGCTCAAGTAGAATCTCTTGGTGGCTCTTATTATTATGTCACTTTTATTTATGACTCAACCAGAAAAACATGGGTATATTTCCTAAAACAAAAATCAGATGTTTTTGAAACTTTTAAGAAATGGAAAGCTTTGGTTGAGAATGAGACAAGAAAAAAGTTGAAGTGTCTCAGATTGGATAATGGAGGTGAGTATTTCAGCAAAGCATTTGAAGATTACTTCTCCTTAAATGGGATTCGAAAGCATAAGACAGTTCCAAGAACTCTACAAGAAAATGGTGTGTCAGAGAGAATGAATAGGACTATCATGGAACGCGCGAGGAGCATGAGATTGCATGTTGGATTGCCCTTACATTTTTGGGAAGATGTTGTACATACTGTTGTCTATTTGATAAATAGAGGACCTTCAACCCCTTTGGATGGTGGTATTCCAGAGGAGGCATGGATTGGTAAAAAGGTAAATTATTCTTTTTTGAAAACCTTTGGTTGTAAAGCTTTTGTCCATGTTGATAAAGAAAACAGAACCAAGCTTGATGCTAAATCTCATAAATGTACCTTCATTGGATATGAGATAGATGAATATGGCTATTGGTTATGGGATTTTGAAAATAAGAAAATAACTAGAAGTAGAGATGTTATATTCAATGAGAAGTTTATGTATAAAGAATATATGCAGGAAAAGAAGTATGAACAGGACAAACAAGAATATGTGGTGTTGGATGAGATTCCTGAAAAATGGAATGCCACAGGTACTTGATGCTCAGCAACAACAGAATGTCCAACAAACTCTTGCAAGTGTTAGACATTCTATGAGGTCAAGTAGACCTCCTGAAAGATTTTCTCTTCTTTGTATTTTATATTATTAACTGATTCTGGTGAACTAGAAGAATATGAAGAAGCAATGCAGGTGGATGCCAAACAATAGTGGGAGCTAGGGATGAAAGAGGAGATGGACTCCTTGATGAAAAATAAGACTTGGGACTTAGTCCCTTTACCTGTAGAAAAAAGAGCCTTCCCTAACAAATGGGTTTATCGGTTGAAGGAGGAGGAAGGAGGTCAGAAAAGATATAAGGCTAGACTTGTGGTAAAAGGTTTTGCACAAAAAAAGGGTATAGATTATGATGAAATATTTTCTCCAGTTGTAAAAATGACTTCAATTAGAACCGTACTTAGTCTTGTGGTTGCAAATGATTTACAGCTTTTCTCCTTGGAGATTTGGAGGAGGAAATTTACATGTTGCAACCACAGGGATATGAGGTCAAAGGTAAGGAGAACTCGGTGTGCAGGTTGAAGAAAAGTTTGTATGGCCTAAAGCAAGCAACCCGAAAATGGTATTTAAAATTAGATAGTTTCATAGCTGAACACAGTTATCATAGATGTCATTCTGATCATTGTGTATATTTTAAGAGATTGGATAATGGCAGTTATATTATCCTGTTGCTTTATGTTGATGACATGCTTGTTGTTGGGTCTAACATGCAACAAATAAATGATCTTAAACAGAAATTAGCCAAGTCATTTGCTATGAAGGATTTGGGTGCAGCTAAGCAAATTCTCGGTATGAGGATTACATGGGACAAGAAAAATAGAACCTTGAATTTATCCCAAAGCGAGTATATAAAGAAGGTGTTGAAAAGATTTAACATGCAGGATGCAAAAGCAGTTAGTACACCTTTGGCTAGTCATTTCAAATTGACTAAGGAGATGTGCCCAAAGGCATAGGAAGAGGTAAATAAAATGTCTAACATCCTGTATTTATCAGCTGTTGGTAGTCTGATGTATGCAATGGTATGCACAAGGCCAGATATTGCACATGCAGTGGGAGTTGTGAGCAAGTTTATGAGTAATCCGGGTATGGAACATTGGAATGTTGTGAAATGGATTCTTCGGTATTTGAAAGGAACCACTACAAAGGCATTATGTTTCAAAGGATCTAATGCTTCTCTAAGTGGATTTGTTGACTATGATATAGCAGGTGATATTGATTCAGAGAGGAGTACTATAGGGTATGTTTTTACTATAGGAGGAACTGCAGTCAGTTGGATTTCTAGGTTGCAAAAGGTTGTTGCACTTTCAACCACTAAAGTTGAGTATGTTGCTGCTACAGAAGCCAGCAAGGAGATGATTTGGTTACAATGTTTTCTGGAGGAATTGGGTCAGACACAAGAGGATCGCCCATTGTATACCGATAGCTAGAGTGCCATTCATCTTACAAAGAACTCTACTTTTCATTCAAGGACAAAGCACATTCATCTCAGGTACCACTTCATCCGGACTATTTTGGAGGAGGGTCAGTTACGGCTTGAGAAGATTCACACAAGTGATAATCCTGTTGATATGTTCATGAAGGCAGTTCCACAGGAGAAGCTGATTTCTTCATCAATTTCTGTTGGTCTTCTTGATTGTTAATTATGAAATTTATACTAGTCAAGTCCCAGTGTTTTATCCAGTGGATGTTGCAAGTACAGTGGTGTCATCTAGTATCAGTCTCCAAGTGGGAGATTGTTTGGTGTGGAGCCTGATCAATCTCCAAGTGGGAAATTGTTGATATGTGGCGACTGATCAACAAAGTATTGTACATTGTAATAAAACCCTAAAAAGGTCGACTTTGTTTATTGCCCTAAAAACGCATGTTATAAGCAGCTGGGATGCTTAAGGAATTGTAAGGTTGATGTACTATTTTTACTAGATAATAAGAAAGATTGGACGATTATGTATGGTGGACGTAACCCATTCTGGGTGAACCACGTTAAACCTCTGTGTTATCTGTGTCCTGTTTTATTCCTTTATCTTTTGTATTTAAATCTGCATATAATTGTTAGTTCATATTTGCTTTGGATTTGCTTGAAACCCTAACAAGAAATGCATTATAACATGAATGCAGATGGGTGGATACCTTAGTTAGGAAGTGAACAACAAAGACATTATGTTGATTATGCATATACAAGTATTGAAGACCATGCAGGTTATGGTCTCCAAGTTCATCCTTGTGATAGTGCAACCTATTATCAAGACTAGAATCACATAGTTCACTATCCTAGTGCTCAAAATGATGATTATGTATCAAATTTGGACTCAATTGTAGCATATGAGAATAGGGTAGATATGGGAAATGTTCATTACTATGAGTATGCACTAAATGGAGAAGATGAAGCTTCACATCCTAGCTACACCTATGAAGATGATGACGCTGATAATGAGTTTTTTGCTCAAACTCATGATATGGTGCAATAGTATGACATCAATGAAGTGCAAAGGCCAAGTACACCTGAAATAAATGAGCCTACATATAGTGATCAACAAATGGACACGGTGTATACAACTGAGAACCTATTGTATGATGATGCAATGGATATAAACCAACATTTACTTTACAATGATATGCTTGAGATCAATTCCTATGTGGTCTCAAACCCACTTTTTGAAGAGGAGGATGATGTTTTGTCAGTTTGTGAGAGTGACCTCCATGAAGCTGAGGAAATGGTTTCATATCTCTTATACAAGTCTAATTTTAGTGAGAAAGACGCGGGTACTTCATGTTCTTCATGGGAAGAGCTACCTATGTACCGTAAGGAAGTGGATGAACAAGAATCACAAAGTATATAAGACTAACCTATCTCAGTGCTTGCTGATGTAATAGATGTTTCAGATTCTTGTATTGAATTAGACAGTGAGAACAATAGTTGCCTTGATTGGCAATATACTCTGGTCAGCATAAGCTATGCCCATGACATGAAAGAGACCACCAATGCCTATGAAGGCATAGAAGTTTTTGATCTTCAAGATGACAACTATGATGAACTTGAGAGTGTGGGGGTTGATGATGATTTAGAGGTTCACACAACTGAAGATGAATATATCTACGAGATTCACTATATGGACAAATATAAAAAGGATTTACATGGTGATTTTAATGAGAGCTTGTTGGGCATGAGTGAACTTTTTGATGAAGGCCCCTGCATGCATATACAAGAGGATTCAAAGGATGAGTTGGATCTATTGTTCGGTGATGAGGTGGAAACACCTAATGTTGACAATGAAAGAGTGCATGAGTATTCTTAGTTTTTAGGACAACCATGTGCCCATTTGACAAACCATGCATCCAAGGTATGTCATATTGGATGCTACAATGAACATGGATGTATTTCATTCAAATATCATGACAACCATGTGTTGTCCCATAATGAATACTTTCAGTTGTTGAATGAATATGCATTGCAAAGTGATTGGGGTAATGAGAGCAATAGTATAAATGAAACATCAACTGGTAGCATGAATGGTTATGCTTATGATCAGTGTGTTTTTAGTATTTACTTCAGAATGGGCATAATGAAATCAAAGGGGTGTCATATCTATAATAAGGGTAAGTTTTGGTTATATATGTTTGGTGGTCCGAGACCACCCACTGATTTTTAAAATCAGATTTTCAGAGTGATGCGAACAGTGGTAGAGTGGCCCATTGGAGTGGGGACTTGGTCTGCTCCTCCAAAGATCTGAAATCTTGCTATGCCCGCACGGGGCATGCATCCCCAACCAAGAGCCACAGTTGGGACTCAAAAATTCGTGCCTTATTTTTGAGGTCCCATGTAAAGTTTTGTCCAAATGCACTCAGATTTGCCTTTGCAAAGTAAGCCTAAGTTGCTTTGTTTGAGTGCTCGCCATTCTACACCTATTAACTTTCATGCAAAATCCTCTTGGAGGATTTTTGTACACCTTATAGACATGTCATGTTCCTATTTTAAGCTTCCTTGGATCAATTATGATGTGTTTGTGAAGTCTCCTTTGGAGGTCTTGAGGTTGGATCTGTATTTTGCACCTTTTTACATTTTTTTGAATAGTCTTGTTTGAGGCATTACATCTTTATGTCTATTAATTTTCAAGACAAATAGAGAGTTGCTTATGATTCCTTGCAATTTTTTGAAGCCCTATGCCAAGTGGCTAAGTCTCATCAATCGGTTTGACAAGTTTTCAAAGTTGATTCCATTTGCAAAAAGTTCAGTTCTGCAACTGAACATTATCAAACAACAGTTTGAAGGCCACTTTGAAAATTAATATTTTATGTCCAGTTGACCTGGAATTAAAACTAATTGTACCCCATGATTATCTGTAAATTTTTATATCATGTCCAAGATTTGTAGCCCCCCAGCTTGTCATATGATCAGTTTTTGAGACCCATTCCAAATGCAATTTTTCAAGGTTTCAACATCAGCATGTTCAGATTTTTTAGAAGAGATGAATTTGAGGGTTAATAATTTTCACATGTGATCTAATTAGGTCAAACCCTCTTGCACAATCATTCAAGGCATATTCATCTACTAGTGTGCCAAGTGGCGGCTCATAAAGCGGTGATTTGATATTTATTCAAATTAGGTTTTGGATGCTACTCAGGTTGTTTAAACAGGCTCAGATTCTGAGAAGCTTGAGTGGGCAAAATTGATAGTTAATATCTATTGCCTTGTATGTCATATTGACGATCCACTAGATGCCCCAAATTCTCAATTTTGTAGTCTATTAGCATGCCAGCTCGCAAGCCTTGGTCAAGTGTTCTTGTCAGTTTTTAAAGCTCGTTTCAGGAGCTACTTGGGTGTTTTGGGAAAATATCAAAGTTGCAAAAAATGATCAGAATAAAGATCCTAGTCAGTAAATTAGAATATTTTCTTCAGGCCAGTTGCACAAAAAATGAATTTTTTTAGTCGGACCCACCCGGGCCCTATTAAAGTTATAGCCTGAGTGAAACGAGACGAGGCCTTTTTAATTAAATATACATTATTTATAATCAACTTGATTTAAATAATGTTATATTTTAATTAACTTGAATAGAGAAAATAGATAGATATTTTAAATCACCTTTTTTATTTAAATATCCCAATGGTTAAAGGAGAAGGAAATTCTATAATGACTAGAGCAACCGTAATAAGAAATAATTAAATATTTTAAAGATTGAATTTCTATCTCTAGATGCCTTCATTAAACGTGAGTCTTGGTCGGCCTTATTCCCATGAACGCAAAGGAGAAGAGTTGAAATTTTTTAAGGGAGCCTGCGGGATAAGCATTAGGGCAAGGCAAGTCTTTCCCTTGTTTGCCCCGCGGGATAAGTTTGAATTTCGGGGGAAGGTTTTCTTGTTGTCCCGTGCGATAGACAAGGGGAATAAAAACTTATGCGGGATAATAGAATGAAGTCGTGGTAGGATGAAAAGAGGCATGCCCACAAAAGAGCACAGCGCATGATAAAGAGTCAGGGCATAAAAAAGTAACAAGAGGTCGAGGGATGAATAGAATTTAAAGAAAAGGCTAAACATGGGGATGATATTAGGATTATAGAGAAATGTACTTTCCATTTACTTTGAAGCTAAATGAAATTATTTGAAGAGCATGTTTGAAATGCACTGTGTTGAGTGAGGAGATAGATGTATTAATTAAATGCACACTTTGGAGGATGACGTGATTTCATTCTAATGTTGGAATTTGATAAGGAGCACCAAATGCTATGAAGAGATTGCCAAATAAAGTATATTGTTGGTGCAAACCCAGTGACAACGGTAATATAACTTCTGGTGAGATCAGTGATTGTGTGGGCAATTTTCTTATTGCCTCTGGATTAAGTACGCATAAATGGTAGTAGAAACCACATTGGCCTCAAAGGGATGTGGATAAATTTATCTTTGGTATTATTCTATGAAATTTTTATAATGACATGTGTATTATATTATTGAGTTCTTATTTAGCAATATAGGGTGTAGTCCCAAATTTAAGTTTGTGCTTCCTGTTCAATGTACTCGCCGTGGAAATTATAGATGGTAGGGTAAATGATAGATAGTAAATGTTTCAGGTTTCCCATTGAAATAACGAATTGTTGCTTCTATGTAGTGTGTGTGCCTTCATAGTAAACTCCAACATAGGGACATTTTCAAAGTTATAGATCATTGTTGCTTTGCATGAAATGAAGTGAACCAATGAGTGAATGGTGCTAGAAAGGAGGCTGATCAATGAAAAATGAAGAAGTTTGTTGCTAAATCCAGCAAAACGTGAGGAGAAAAGTTGGAAAGGAGACAAATATATTTGGTTGCAAAATGGAGTGCAACAAATGTATTTTTATAATGGTATCAAAGGGAAATTGATTTATTAACATGGATAAAGTGCAGTGATGAAACATTTTTATTAATTCTGAAAATTACTTATACAAGAAAAGAAAAGCAAATGGAAATTGTTTTCACAAATCAAAGGTAAAATAATGTGTGTGGATACCTGTGGGTGAATTATTTTCACTCGGGAGATAGAATAGAAGGTTGCAAGAAGAATTATGTTTTATAAAAGGGTTGCAGCAGAGAATATGTTTTCTCACGTCCAAAATTTTCAGGCACATTTTTTAGGATGTTATTGAGTAGTAAATTTTCTTTTTCACCTTACAGAGGATGTCCAGATCATTTATTATGCCTTGGCGGCCATTTTAGCACTGTTTTAATTGTTTTGGGGGTCTAAGAAATCTGATAAATGGCAAAGATAAGATAGTCACAACCTGCAACTTTTCAATATTTTGGGGCAGTTTTGAATTATTTGTGGTTTAAAATAAGTTTTACAATAGCACCCAAAATAGAGCAATTAACTTTGTATGCTTTCTAAAGTGTGGTGGTCACAAAATCTTCAGCCAAATGATTTAAGTTTGCCAAAGGGTTTACATTTTGTTCCTTCTATTGTTTTCACATTTTGGTAAATTGCACCAGCAAAGAAATTATGTGTAGCTAGCGGTTGTGGGAATTAAGTTCATTATATTTGATGGTAAGCCATAAAGAGGGAACACTTGTGTAATATTTCACTGAGACGTGAAATATCCTCATGGAAAGAAAGCTGTAAAAGCTTTGGCAAGAATAAAGTTGGGATAGTGAAATGTTTTTACATTGAGGTAAAATATTTTTACCAAAGAAAACAAATACCATATGAGTATTAGAAGGTAAAGAAATTAATTAAAAGTGAAGGGCAAGGTATTACAAATCAAATATTTTTCTTATCAAATGGAAGTACTTTTACAAGGAAATAGATGATGGTTAACTAAGAATCATTTTATTTCACCCAAGGAAAAATATTTTGCCGTAAATGTCTTCACCCAAGGCAAATATGCTTTCACATGAGCATTAAAATACAAGGAAATGGAAGGTAATAAATCTTAGTGAAAATAAAGCAAAGTTGAACACATGTGTAAGTAAAAAGCTGAGTAAACAAGCAAGAGTAAATGCTTATTTCACAAGGGAAGTTACTTTATTAAATATTGCAATGAGATTGCTTTGGTTAAGGGTAAGATTTTCCTCATAGGAAATAACAAATGACAAGTTGCAAATGAAATATTATCTATGAGTTTTGTTTTGTTCAAAAGGGTGTATCTTTCACCAAAGAGGAAGTACATACAACAAATGATAGGGTAACTTCTTTTCAAATAAGAGGACAGAAAATGATAGCCTACACAAAGGGGGATTTTCTATTTAAAAACACGGGGAAAAGATAGAGGCTACAATCAGAAATCACAACAAACTACAAATGGAACTTTTTGGTCAAAGGGTCAGAGTTGAATATGACATGTGACTGTAGAGATTTTTTCAAATCTCTCCAGATTTCTTTGGTAACTTGAAGGTGCAAATCAAAGGGCAAATAATTTGTAGGGCATTTTTGTAAAGTGTTCTTAGTTAGGTGCAGATAACTGAAAGTTTGTCTTAGTTATTGAGTCTTTTTCTTTGAAATGTATTCATATTTTTATGGTATCAACTTGTTGTCTCCATTTTGTAGTGTAAGTTTCTTTGAGTGAAATAATCAAGGATTATTTTCAATCTTCAAGCACATTTGTTGTTTTGAGTTATATTTTCTAATTGCTATCTGTTCAAAGGATGGAGTAAATGCTTTCATGAGTATAATGGGATTCTTGTGTTTTATATGGATTACTAAGTATGATTATTTGACACTATTTTAATGACCATGTTATTACAAGTTAATAGCATTCAATAGGTCTTCAAAGCATGTTACTTAAGTGATCTTTTATGTGACTCTGCTGCCCTCTCTTTGGCACTAGTCATTTCTTTACAAGTTTTGGTTCAGTTGGTTCCATATATTATCAAAATTATGTCATTTATGCTTTTCCTTTATGTTGTTGGAGTAGGATTAGTTTACTCTTTGTTCCTAGTATTTCTTATGGAGCAAAATGGGATTATGCTCAAGTAATGGTGAAATGTCAAGCACCTATTATCATGCGTCTGAGAACTATCCACCTTGTTAAAATAGGTCTACTAGTTAGTTTGTATAAGTGTATCATTTTCAGACCCACAATAGGAACACCCTCCTAAGTCTAGTGGATCTTGAAGTGTAGAAGGCTTGTATAGCCTTGTTCAGCTACATTTTCTTATCTTTAGTCTATTGATATCATTGATTTCATGTCCTAGATTGCAAATCCCATAGTCTGGTGTTGTGTATCTCCTTAGGATTGAAGGTAGCAAGAAAAATCGCTAATAGGTAATTCAAATGATGTAAAGATAACAGAGGCATAATTTTATTTTCTTAGTTGGTTCATAACCGTATTGGAGAATCTATAGAATGGTTGGGATACCCACTTGGACTCATTGAAGAATTCTTATGCTGATATCTTCAAATTTTTGTGAGTGTATAAGGATTGTGTGTGCATAAGAAAATAACATTTTTTACTTTCGGTATCTTACCTTTGTTGGAAACCAATAACACTGAGAGGGGGGGGTGAATTAGTGTTATACCGGAATAGTAAATTTTAGCCCTAACAAGTCATTCATACACCAACTGGTATACCAGTATAAACAAAATTGAAAGAAGTATACAACCAAAAAGCCAAACACATAAATGAGAAACATAGCACATAGATTTATACATGGAAAACCTCAAAGAGGAAAAACCACGGTGGGATTTTTGACCCACAATATCAATTCACTAGCCATATGAAGAGATATTGCAATATATGATGGGCCTCCACTTGCAGGAAGGCTTACAGCCTAGAGCACACTGCTCATCATAATAGGAGCCTCACTGACAATATAACAACCCATACAACAATCCAGATAAGTATGAACTACTTAATATAGCATCTCCTATGTCAAAATACAGTTTCGGTTTAACCTCTGTCTATTCTAGTTAAAACCCTAAATCTCAGTACGAGAATAACCCTTACAATGAATTCCTCACATACATAGTCTCTCTAATATATTTCATATTACATCGCATCCATTTATTCATCCTATCATTCTTATCCTTATTATAAAATGATCTAATCAATCTCCCCTATATACCCTGTACAAATTTATGCCTTATGTCAGCTTACAAAGATATATACAATATCATATTTACATGTCGGCCATATAACATAAATAAATAAGAATTAAAACAATTTGCTGATGTTGGATCCAAGATGTGTCGGCCTCCAACACCGATGACCTTTTCTATACCAAGTCGGCCTGCATTGTCAGTGACCAAATAAATCTTCTATCCTACCAGTGCCGGTGTCGGTGAAGAGTCCGTGAAGTGCCTGTCGGTACACCATATGAAGCTGGAACCCAAAATCATGTTGCCATCAATGACAACATAATGAAACCTAACCAATAGAGTTTCAATTGCCAACAATCTCCCCCTTTGGCATTGATGGCAACACTCATGTGAAAAATAGTCATGGTTTCAACTATCGGTTTCATCCTGCCCTGCTCCCCCTGAGCTAAATATGCAAAATGCTCCAATACTCCAAAATTCTTGTAACTCCCCCTAATATATGCAACCCTTCATTATTTTTCACATCTATACTACTCCCCCTTTGACATCAATTCCTAGAAATTGTAAAAAGAATGTCAAAGAATAATAACTGTACAGTGAATACCTCCAAAAATGTCTTACCGGAGCTTGACCAATTTCAATATTTCCAGGTAAGATTTCTCTAATAACTCCATATAAGTATCCCAGCCGGTTTTGAAAGTGACAAAGATGGATACAAGTCCACTCAATAAATATGCAAGTTAATCCTTCTTAGTGACTTCTATCGGTGTGGGCTTACCAAGTATATCCATGCATTCCCTCTTATATACACTAAGTGAATCCAATCTTGGACTCACCAAACCTCTGAGACTTTCGGCTCTCCAAATGATCTTATCTCTTTCCTTTTCAAGAGCAAAAATTTGGTTCTCCAAAGTCAAATTTTTTCCATCAATAGATGTTGTCAGTGAAATTAGTCCATCAAAAGAGTTAGCAATACTAGCAATTTTGTCTTGTATCTCTTTTCTCTTTTCATCTACTTTTGTTGTAAGAACATCAATATTGCAACATATCCTGTATATATTAGTACCTTGTTTCAAATAATTTTCTATCAAAATTAGTTTCTCCTCAATCTTTTTCTTCTCTCTTTCAATCATCTGATTAAAAGTTGCTCTCTTAGCCAAAGTGAATTTTCAAGTGCTTGCCGGTTAGAGATTTGTTGTAATGCTTGAAAATATTTAGAGATGTGTTATGTTATTACCTTAAGCTTGCCAGAAGGGCTGGCTTCATTCTCAATCTTACATTCTAGGACCAATCTATGCAAAATAGGTATGGATTGATCTATAATCCCTTTGTCTATGGTACCTTCCTTCATCAATTTCTGAGTGGCCATCATCATTAGTTTTGTGGGACTCATCTCTCTGATGTTTTTCTTTTCCACTAGAGAAGTGTCAATTGTCAATAATGATCTTCTAGCAACTTGTTCCCTACCAGATTCCCCTTTTTTCTTTAGTGATTTAACTTTTATTGCCTCCTCACTTGCATCGGTGTCTTCACCACTTGCTGCAGTCTGTGCAACTGTTGGTTCCTCTCTATGAATAGTATCCTCAACCTGTACATTAGTATCCATAGGACAAGGTTCCTCAATGTTAGTGTGTTGTACAATGTTCTCAGCATTAACTGGCATTACAGTATCTATCTGTACATTTGTTTTTACTGCTGGCTCAATTTCTACTATCTTGATATTCTTAAAAACTGAGGGTGGAGTACCTATAATCCCTTTACCTTTCCCTTCAATCAGTGTATCTAGAGTATTAGTCATTGTCTTTGGTGAAGTGAAGAATCCTCTATGCTATCCCAAAAAAATTATCGAAGCCTTTTGTGTTTCCTTTATTATCTCATTCATCCTTCCTAACATCAGGCTAGTTATTCTATGTTTTCTATTGAATACTTTCCTATCTCTAGCCTCAATTGTCTTTTCCATCTCATCTGGAGTTATAGCAACACATATAGCTAAAAGTTCTTGCATCTTAATGTGCTTATCCTCTTGCATTGCAGATAACCTTCTAGCATCTAACATGTTGTATAGCTCTATTGGTATTTGATTTTCTATTTTAGTTAATGCTTTCTTATAGATATCCAAATATAGAAGAATTGTTTCCTCTACCTCTCTCAGTTCATCAACTTCAAATGTATCATAATAAGACTTAACATTTTTCAGCATCGCATCCTTAGTTATTTCATCAACAGTTTTAGCACAAGTCTTAGGCGGAATGATTGTTACATTACCAGTTTCTAGTGCCAAACTAATGTCACTCTTGTTCCTCCTTCTAGCAGTACCAGATGCAACTAATGGTGTAGCCTTGGATTCCTTCTTTCGTCTCGATAATTTGATGGTGACCTTCCTAACTGGTTTTTTCTTTTCTTCCACTTTAGGTTCTTCTAGTTTCTTCCTCACAATCCTTTTGAATACTAATGGTGTGTCATCTTCAGACTCAGAATCTGCAGTCACAGGTTCAATGTGAACTTCCAAATCCTTCCTCTTTCTCCCTTTCTCCGGGACAACATCAATGAGTGCCTTAATGTCCTTAGAAACTTCTTGTACAAACTTTCTTGACTTACCTTCTTGTTTTTCCCTCTTCTTTCGGTTGAACTCGGTTTCAACCTCAAGAGTCTTTTGTTGTGGTGATCCACAAGTTTTTTTGCTTCATCTATATCTGCATCAAGTAGAATTTTTGCATATGCATCAAAAATTAATGCAACCACCTCATTGCCTATTTCAGCTATCCAAATCTTCTAAGGCTTGACTACCTCCATGAAGGTCTCATCTTTCTTGACCATGAAACATATGTTGGTAGGGTATTTCTCTACTATATGCTCAAGTACTCTTATTCTAGACCTCATAGATTTTTGAAAAGCCTTGAAGTAACCCCATACCTTATCATCTCTAAGACTTCCCAATGCAGCAATTGATTGTTTTAGTTGTCTTCCTACCAGGATGTCAAAAGCCCATTGCTTCCTTCCAAAACTAAGAGTATCATTCAAAAAGTATAACATTAAGAAGACCAAAAGATTTCTATACCAGAAGGTGCCCTTCTTCTCACCTTTAATCTTCCCTAAATTGATCAATAACTCCTCAAGCATCTAGTCATAGAGATTTAACTTGATATTTTCTGTCATCATCCTATATGCAACCAAAATACATGAACTGGAAACTGAATTCATTTAGTTAGACTGAGTTACCTTGTAGCCTATGACCATGCTTCCAAATTTGATGTCGGTGTCAGTGATGGTGCTCACCTTCATCGATCTATTGTTTGATATGGCGTTGGTGATCTTCCTTACGAAGTCATTTGATACTTTCTTATCCGGATGTGGCCTTGTCGATGATAAGCTAGTAATTTCCTGGATGGGTTCCTTAGTGATTTTGTAGGGTCTGTCCAGCCATATGAATTCCCCATGTACTATGCTCAATACATATCTGACTATCTCATCCTCTAACTCTAGAATATCCAAAATATCAGTGAACCCTACATCTTCAATGTGTTGATATGCCGGTTTGATTTTACCAGATTCTCCCATGAGTTCATTCATATACATCTCCTTGATCTCCTAAGTGCCTAAGTCCTCTATATGAAAATGAATATAGGCCCTAACATCTTCCACATATACCACTCCCTCCGAAACGTTAGAAAATGCTCCAACCGAATCTTCCTTGGCAGCCACATGTGGATACCATTTGAAAATTGGCCTGGGATGGTCCTTAAATTTTACTACAGTTGGATTTGCAATGAAAATAGGAGCAGAAGATGATCCTGATTCCATGATTCAAGAAAAATACCTTTAGAACACTTCCAGTGAAAACCTCCAACAAATCCTTCTAGATATCGGTGTGATCACTCAAGAAGAAATCTGATCGCTTCTAAATAACTTTTGATTGTACGAAGTCGCTCTGAATCGCTCTAAAATTGCTCTGAATGATGGATGAATAACAATGAAGTGTAATCGACCTTTTATCCATCAAGAAAACCCCAATCTTCCATTGACATAAATGGCTGTCGATGAAAGATACCAGATTTCACTCTCAACATATCAATGCCAGATAATCCTCTCCAATATTTGGAACATCTTCTAGAATCTCCTCCAGGGGCATATGCATCATCTTCCATCAAATTTGCCTACCCCTAAGGCATCTACCTTAGTTACCGAATGAGCTCACTGCTGGATAGGTAACCAGGACATTCCCATCTGATGATTTCTCTTCAGTCTTTCTAACCCATCTCTGAGTATGATCATGCAAGATTTCATTAAACTTCTATTTGCCTTTATCATTTGATCCTCCATTGCCAACCGGTGGATTTCTGCTTCTACAAAACTTAGAAATATGTCCAACTTCATTGCATGCATAACATGTAACATTGTTCTTTTGAATTGCCTTGCTAAAATCAATGAAATTTCTTTACTTGCATTGATTAGCCATATGTCCAAATTTTCCACAAGCATAGCATTTTACATTCATTCTGTAGTCTTTTGTCTTATGACCAATTTTATTGCATTTAGAACATTTACCAGGAGCATAATGAGGGTTCTAATTTTCTCTGTTTCTACATTTCCTTGCCATGTGACCAAATCTATTGCAAACAAAACATCTACCATTGAATTTATAAGCATTGAATTGCCTTACCAGTGCCTTATGGTTTTGATCTTCATTAGCTATACGAAAACTCTGTCCTTGCTCAAATCCAAGTCCACTGGAATTTCCAATCTCCCTCTATCTCTTCAGTAACTCATCAAGTTGTGGTGAGTTGATCTTGAATTTTTATTTGTCCTCACTTACAACAGTTAAATCATCTCTTAGTATTATCATTTGTCTTTCAGTCTCTTGCTTATTGTTCTGGGATTGTACCAAATCAGTCCTCAATATCTCATTTTCATGAGTCAACCTACCACATTCTTCAAATTTGTTCTTCAAGGATACAACAAGATTTTATTCCTTTTTATTTTTGTCCTCAATCTCCTTACACATCCTCATAGTCATAGCTTGCATTTCATTCTTCATAGCCATGTTCTCCTGACTCAATTTCTAACATTGTTCCTTAAGTGCATTTTTCTCTTCATCATCTTGATTTTACAAAAGTTACTTTCTCCTATCTTGAACAGATGATAGTCTCTCTTGTAGGACAAGAATAAATTCTTGAGTAGAATTCAACTCATATTGTAGCTTTAAGCTCTTCAATCTTTCAGCATCATAATCTTCAAGTGTAATCTCAAGCTGCTTCTCCAAAGCCATATTCAATGATTTCGGTTTTAGGATCTTCCTCAAGTTGTTAAACTTCCTCCAAGGTACAAGGCTCTGATACCAATTGTTGAAAACTAATAACACTGAGAGGGGGGGGTGAATCAGTGTTATATCAGAATAGTAAATTTTAGCCTTAACAAAATATTCATACACCAACTGGTATATCGGTATAAACAGAATTGAAAGAAGTAATGCAACCAATAAGACAAACACATAAATGAGAAACATAACACACAAATTTATATGTCGAAAACCTCAAAGAGGAAAAACCACGGTGGGAATTGTGACCCACAATATCAATTCACTAGCCATATGAAGAGATATTACAATATATCATGGACCTGCACTTGTAGGAAGGCTTGCAACCTAGAGCACACTACTCATCATAATAGGAGCCTCATTGACTACATAGCAATCCAGACAACAATCTGGAGAAGTATGAACTTCTTAATATAGCATCTCCTATGCCAAGATACAGTTCCGATTTAAGCTCTGTCTATTCTAGTTAAAACCCTAAACCTCAGTACCATAATAACCCTTACAATGAATTCCTCACATACATAGTATCTCTGATATATTTCACATTACATCACATCCATATATTCATCCTATCATTCTTATCCTTATTACAAAATGATCTTATCAATCTCCCCTATATACCCTATACAAATGTATGCTTTATGTTGCCTTACAAAGGTATATAAAATATCATATTTACATGTCAGCCATATAACATAAATGAATAAGCATTAAAACAATTTGTTGATGGTAGATCCAAGATGTTTCGGCCTCCAATACTGATGACCTTTGTTTTACCAAGTCGACCTTCATTATTAGTGACCAAAGAAATCTTCTATTCTATCAGTGCTAGTGTCGGTGTCGGTGTAGAGTCTGTGAAGTGTCTGTCGGTACACCATATGAAGCCAAAAACAAAAATCATATTGCCATCAATTACAACAATAATGAAACCTAACCAATAATGACAACAATAATGAAACCTAACAATAATGATCTCTAAGGGGGAGTGTATAGGAGTGAAAAATGTTGATCTAATCGAGAGTTCCTTAATTCTTTGATTCTTTGAAATTCGGTTATCAGATTTTTGGTTGTAGTGTATTGTATTTTGGTTTTGGTTTGTCACTTACTCATTTTTCACTAAGTGTTGCCATTAATGCCAAAGGGTGAGATTGTTAGCAAGAGACACTACATTCATGATTGGATGTTGTCATTTATGGAAACTTGAGTTAGATATGCAATCCACAGTTCATGAATCATTCATTCCAAAAGATTTATCAAGGTCTGGTGAGGTCGAGTGAGAAGACGAGGACATCTGGTAGAGTGCCGAATGTTTTGGTTAGTGTATTATTTTTATTGACTATTTTTCTTTGCGGATCTAGGAGATATATTATGGATATGCAATTTATCTTATTCCAGTTTTCTGGCCTCTGGTGTTAAGTTTTGTGTTCCTTGGAAGATCCAATAGACAATTTTTTAGTAGAATAGTGTTTTGGTGCAGTGACGTTTGAAGATTAATTATGCAGATCATGCAGAGCAATTTTGGTGGTTGTTTGTGTCTTGGAGGTCGATGAGTTGACATATGGGAAGCATGTGAACATATTTTTTTGGTTTGCTTAGTTGTTTCTAGATCGGATTGAGTCATCTTGGGTAACATGTTTCATGTTTTGTGTTATGAGGTTTTTGGACCGACATGGAATTGATCTAATTTGATGGTGCGGATATATTAGTCCAATTGATATAATCATTTAGCATGAAAAATGGTGATGTAAGAAGCGTGTATGAGTGATTGTGCATAGTTTCATGTGTGTGGTTGAGAGATTTGTGCTCCGGTATAATGTAATATATTAGAATAGAGCAGAGCAATGAAGTAGAGTGTAATCATGTGTTTTGTGCTTCACCAAAACTATTCCAGGCATTTGCAGATGCTATTTCATAGTTCATATTCATGTATGTTACCTTTGTAACAATTTTGTAAAGTAGTGAGCCTTTTGGGTTGTAGCCATTATTTGTAATTGAGCAGTGAGCTCTAGGCAGTGTGCCTAAATGCATGTGCATTCCCCTTATATAATATTCATATACTTCTAACAGATTATATTAATATTGTGGGTTTTAATCCCACCATGGTTTTTCCCTTAACTGTGTTTCCATGTAAAAATCTTGGCGTTATGGTGTTGTTGATCTTGATTTTGTTATTCTGCACTTTGTTTTTCTTCATTTGCATTAAATGGTTGAAAATTAGGTTATTAAATTTAAAATTGTTGAACACTGATTCACCCCCCCCTCTCAGTGTTCTCTTGATTCCAACAACTATCTGAACCCCTAGAAATCAACTCCGTATAATGAAGAATCATAGAGTCCATAAAAAATCTACAACTACTCATTTACTTCCATATCCCAAGGATAACTAACATTGAAGATTAACATCTTTCAAGTCAACGCATACATTATCATTAACATATCCACTACCATTCACAAGAAATACACAAAATAATCCAATCGAATTACTCAATTACTTAGTTCCTTTCTAAACTAGAATTACATACGCATCGAATACTCAATACAACAATATTATTCTATACATCTCATTATGAATTCAACTTACTACAATTCCTAATGCATATCTTCACAAGGTACTAATTACATAGTCTTCTTTACTATTACATCTTTCTTGAGATACAAAACATATGATACCCATTCCAATTATATAGAATATACTCCAAGATCAATCCACATGAAGAGATAATATAAATCCATGTCCACACACAGAAGCATCCAAAGAAGAACATCCCAATAGAAAAAGGCATCAAACCACCCGACCATGTGGAACTAAATAGGATCCACCCCCATGCTAGGAGATGACATGGGGTTCCAACTCACATTCAACACCTGCGTTGACACCTAACAACCAAGGGACTCAACATGATATCCACAAGATAACAGCCAAAACCAATGATCAAATCACATCACATGGCTAATCATAAATCAATAAACTCCTAGAGGCATAATCAACAATAAGGCATAAGGATAATGGACACATGTTGGGAAGAGTGTCATCACATGCTATCCTCACAAAGAAGGGGCCACGCCACACCTTGATAGACATGTGGAACCATCTCCACCTTGGAGCCAATCAAGGGAGATTGGTTTACCACTCCAATTCTATTCCTAAGCTCATCCCGAGTCATCACTCAAGGGCTATGAGGTGGGGCACCATAAACTAATTTCATTATCTTGATTAAGTGATTTCCTAATTGCTCAAACCCACTAAAAAAATTATTATTTTTACCACTTGCAATTAAACATAAACTCTTCATGTGGTCCCATGATAGGTCTAGACCCTAAGCATCCTCTCTAGGAACCTCTTAGAAGCTAAATTATTTCTGGAAATCAAAGTGCAAAATAAGGACCGAGCTCCAACCCGGAAAGAATTGAAGTGATGGCCCATAAATTTGAGGTAGATCAACAATCCAATCCAAAAATCCAGCAATTTCAATCCAAGCTCATACAATCAGAAATCCAAAATCCTCAAGTAACATTTGCAAAGATGCCAACCACGACAACGCACAACCAAAGCCATTAAATAAAAAAAATTAAACAAAAACTATAGGAATGCATTGACCAATTAAAATATTTCATAAAGTTAAATAATATACCTACCATGCTTCATTTCGAGGTAAATAATATTTATTAATATTATTTACTTACCTCCCACAATTCAGCCAACAAGGTAAAAGGGTAGGTATGTTATATAATATATCCAAGAACCATGTAATAACAAAGGTTAATATATATTTAATAATAATATTATTTTGAACATTAGTACATCAATAACAAATCAAACCCAATAGGATAATAGAGTAGGTAATAAATATAATAACCAAGGGATAAATAATAAATCAAATAAAACTATATAAATAAACTCCACAATAATTAATTAATTAAATAATAATTAATAAATAAAATAAAATAAATAATAAATTATAATTAAACAATAAATAAATAATAAATAATCAGCAACAATAAATCAATTAATTAAATAAATCAAGTTCAATTGATCATTAACCAAGCCAATAAAAATAAATATTAAATAGTCATCCAAATAATAAATAAATAATGAAACTATAATACTAATGCTATTTAATTAAATGCTAATTAAATATTAATCACATACAATCACCTCAAGGCAACCCGACAAGGGGTCAAACAACGACACAAAACTCTAACCACCTACTTGTGCCACAACACAAAACCAACAAGGTGAACAACTTAAGCCTAGAGTATGAGAGCGAAACACATGCCATATCCGATAACTTGCCATTGGGATAAAGACACGATCAAACCTATGAGACCAGATGGAGTTGATGTCTTGTACTCGCAAACCTACATCCACCACTAAACACAATACAACATATATACAACACATATACATCATAAATGACTAGGCAAGTGATAGAGTCACAACATCATATATTTCTTGCAATGAGTGGTATGACATAGTCTCTAATCATTAAGACACTAAAAAACAATCACAATCATTGAAGCATCAACTTAGTCATCATAAACATAGAGTAGGGTTAGCATAATCATAATATTATCAAAATTCCATAAGAAATATGATCGATCATAAATAATGAGTACATATAAGCTATCAATTACAGGTCCATCATCAGTATTGTCTAAGGTGTATCAAACATGCAAAGGTCCATCATGCAATTCTATGAGGGACTTATGCCAAAGAGACTATCAGAGCACAAATCTAAAAGTGTTTATGACATCCTCTCACAAATGATAAGTTAGGGAGGGACACTACATCCTCCACCCCTAAAACTTGAAAGCTTAGGATGAAGATGTACCCACACATTGATCTAAAACTTCTTTTGAACACAAGCAAACTATATCCTTCCTAGAGAACATTTACAAACACTATACACAATCTCTTAACTAAAGGATTTATCAATCTTTAAAACATCTTATTTCAAACATTTTGTAGCTCACAGTGAGATAATGACAACAATAGCTTCCTTACTACGCTTCAATTACTCAAGGTGAAAGCATTACACAAGAGATAAAACAAGTCACAATACTCTTACTAATTACAATAAGCATGCTAAATCATTAAAATATTTTCAAGAAAACCTCATTTAACCACATTTTGCAAGACAAAACTAATTTTTTTGTCACTAAGTTAGCATCTATTAAGCAAAAATCACAATAATTCACACCATTCAAGCATGGCAACATATTTTTTAAACATCTAGTTGCACACAATTAAGAAGATAGAGATGCATTCTACACAATAATTCGCACATAGGCACATCCTTATACTATTAAATAAGTTACATTTCATACACCTATATGAGGAAATTTTGAATAAGCTTCCTTCAAGACTGAATAAAATCAAAAGAATCTCACAATTTCAAAAACCTATATCCTATAATCTCCAGGGAAAACAAGGTTTACAGTATTCACGCTTCTTAGTATCTACCACACTTCCGCTATGCTACTTTGATACAAACATTCAATGCATCATTCATCTAATCAAATCATTCAAATAACTCTAATCCATTAATTATGCATGATATATATACATAAGCACTCATTGGAGGTATAAAATCAACAATTCCTTTTTGCATTTATCTATTTCATATATTAAAAATTCCTCAAATCTGAATGCACCTCTATCTAACTTTTCATTAGGTCAAAGAAGTTACCAATTCATTTTACTTTATACACATATTTTATTTAGTCAACTAATATCAACATTATCTAATTGTTCACTAAGTCTAATGCACTTCTCTTTTGTATCCTCCCTTGCACACAGTATCAAAGGTTCAAAATGAACATGATATAGACATTACTTTAAACAAAACAAGGGCCCCACAATACTCAATGTACCGAATGAACATTAAAGTAAACAACGACACAAGAAAAAGTCTAAAAGAAAAATATTATCAATTCCAACATTAAATCATGAAAAGTTGCCAACAAAATCAACAAGGAATAAAGTGTGACAAGTGCCACCAAAAGGAATAAAATAGATGAAGGAAGACTTTAGAAATAAAAATCAAATTAACTTCAACGATGCTTTCACAAATCACAAAATAACTTAAGACAAAATAGCCAACTCATTCAAAGCTACATCACGAGGTTACCAATGTTAGTCACACCAAAGGGAGTAACTGCTACACAACACCCGAGCATTTAAAACCATAAGTTTATATATATATTATCACTTTAATGCAATCCAATCTTTACTAAAGTCTAGGAAAATATTCTTCATGAAAGGAGACATATGCAAGGAGAAAATAAAGTGTTTAATACACACACGAGGAATATACTCATGACATTATCAATTTCCAAGATGTCCTATCCATGAAATAACCACATTTACCAAGTTACTATAGAAATAAATAACTGAACCTCAACTAATCAGTTGAAGATGTACTACAACATTCACCATTTCCCTTAATGCACAACAATTAGCATAAAGACGATGACAATAGTCTACATGGTGTTATTAAACAATTTAATCAATAATATATTCATAGAAATAGATGTATTCATAAGCAATAGATCCCATTACTTTATCTCAAACAAAATATCAAACTTTGATTACTCCTATTCTTATCACCTATGACCATTACCTACGTCTACTGTATATCCAATTCAAATACATACTTTCATTAAACCCATTTCCATCAATCCTTAGCTATTATTATTCATAAACTAAACATTTTTAGCATTTGAGAAATATTTTCATTAAGGAATAGAGTACAACTTCATTCAATTCATTTTCAATCTTTCCTACTAGAGTTCATTGATCATGCACTATCTTAAAATTGAAATAATGTAAATAGATAACATCTTTCTTTAATCTATCCATTCAATCAAAGCACACAACTCCTTCACAAATATAAGGCTTTTATCTTACCAAACCAAGTAAAGAAATAACGATATAATTTCCAAATTTTCCTATACTATTCATGCAATGCATGAATTTTACTTCATTCAACATGTATACTATAACATGATCTTTTAACCTACTATTTCATTAAACTTTCTACATTATTCATGCAATAGATATTGTATTTATCTTACTCTTCTTTAAATGAAAATCATGCATGCAATGAACAAATCTCCAAACTTTTCTTTTGATATATGAAATGCCATATTTCATCAATGAGTATCCAATGCTTCTACTTAATATCAATAAACTCCTAAGCACCATGTGTCTTTTACTGAAATGGAGAAAAGAGGGAGGAAGAACATTGCCCAAATAATTAATGTATTCACACAAAAATTATGCATGAACAATTTGAATTTTCTAGACATGCCGCATTTAACATGCCATGCAACTACTTACATCATTTTCTAAGATATGCAAATTCAACCTTTCACGAGGTATCCTAACATTACAAATGTAGCTAGAAATCTCAAGTCCTTATTGAAAGATATGATTTACATACAATTTTTTCTCATTCTATAGCATAGTCATTTATATAGGGAAGACAACCTCTAATATTCAAGTAAACACCAGAAATTACAATGCAAACAATATCGCATGGAATCATATAGACATCTCTGAATTTAGCAGGCATTCATAAGAAATGAATACACATATTGCACACAATTATGATTTCTAGAAAGAATTAGGGAGAAAACACAGAGCATAGACATGTAAGATCTCCAAGATTCCAATGAACTTTTTCCAACTCAATTCTTAAAGAACAAATCAAGTCAAGAGAACATTATAGCACACCATTCAAGACTAAGAGCAACAAATTAAACAGAGATCCCAGTGTTTGTAACCTGGCTCTGATACCAAATGTAATACCCGACAAAATACACTAGAGAAAATGACTAAACTAACTAACCAATAGAGATAATTTTCTTTTTTTAAACATCTACCAAGGCATCATATAGATCTACCATTACTTATATGTATGAATTATAACATATCATGATTGTATAAACAACTTAAATATAACCATAATCATAACCACATATATAACAAGCAGAAATAATATCATAACAATTATCATCTCAATGATTACATCTAATCTTTCATTCACTCATTCACTTTCTCCCTAGGGTATCTTAGCATCACTACTTACTACCAACATCACAGTAATACATTCATATCATTAAATCATTAGCATCCATTTCATTTGCATTCTATCTCAAGTACTTTCTTCCTATCTTGAGATTATGATCTATCAAATAAATATCTTCATAACCCCATTAACCTTCTAAGTTCATTTTAAAGCACCAAATCAAATGTTTCCTAATCCCCATATCTCCCATTATTCATCTATCACATCATGAATCTATATACATTCTTCCCCTACAAATGGGACTAGATTTATTCCTTAAGAATTAAACATTACACATATCATCAAGTTACTATCTACAAACATATGCAAGATTATAACTGCAAGAACTATTCTTCCTTCCAATTAGGATCCCATGCTACTAGACCAATTCAAGAACCATTTGATACAATCAAGAATGTACATAATCTAATCATTCAATTACCTAATCCAACAAAGATCTCAATATTAACATAATAACCATTCTTACAACATGAGCTATACAATGAATACATCATCCTATTCCATTACAAGATCATAGTCTCTACATCAGCATGTTCTATTTCATAAATATACATAGTTCAAGTACATAATCTCCTTTACATTTACAATGACATCATGATACAATATACTATCTCAACCCCTTGAAATCAGCTCCACAAAATAAATAATCATAGAGTCCATAAGAATCTACTACTACTCATTCACTTCCATATCCCAACGATAACTAACATTGAAGATTAACATCTTTCAAGTCAAGACATAGATGATCGTTAACATATCCACTACCATCCATAAGATATACACAAGATAATCCAATCGTATCATTCAATCACTTAGTTCCTTTCTAAACTATAATTATATATGCATTGAATGCTCATTACAACAAATCTCATTCAATACATCTCATTCTGAATTCAACCTACTACAAGTCCTAATACATTTGTTCACAAGGTACTACTTGCATAGTCTTCTTTACTATTACATATATCTTGAGATATAAAATATATGATACCAATTCCAATTACATAGAATATGCTCCAAGATCCATCCACATGATGAGATAATATAAATCTGTGTCCACACACAGAAGCATCCAAAGAAAAACATCCCAATGGAAGAAGGCATCAAACCACCCAACCATGTGGAACCAAATAGGATACACCCCCCATGCTAGGAGATGACATGGGGTTCCAACTAACATTCAAGACCTAGGATGACACCTAACAACCAAGGGACTCAACATGAAATCCACAAGATAACAACCAAAAGAAATGATAAAATCACATCACAAGGCTAATCATAAATCAATAAACTCCTAGAGGCATAATCAAGGCATAAGGATAATGGAAACATGTTGGGAATAGTGTCATCACATGTTATCCTCACAAAGAAGGGGCCACACCACACCTTGATAGACATGTGGAACCATCTCCACCTTGGAGCCAATAAAGGGAGATCAGTTTACCACTCCAATAGTCTTCCCAAGCTCATCTTGAGTCATCACTTAAGGGCTATGAGATGGGAAACCATAAACCAATTTCATTATCTTGATTAAGTGATTTCTTATTTATCCAAATCCACTAATAAAATTATTATTCTTATCACTTGCAATTAAACATAAACTCTTCATGTGGTCCCATGATAGGTCTAGACCCTAAGCATCCTCTCTAGGAAATTCTTAGAAGCCAAATTATTTCTAGAAATCAAAATGCAAAATAAGGACTGAGCTCCAACCTAGAAAGAATTGAAGTGATGGCCCATAAAATTGAATTAGAGAAACAATCCAATTCAAAACTCTAGCAATTCCAATCCAAGCTTATACAATCAAAAATAAAAAATCCTCAAGAAACATTCACAGAGATGCCAACCACGACAACGCACAACTAAAACCATTAGAAAAATTAAACAAAAAATATAGGAATGCACCGACCAATTAAAATATTCTATAAAACTATATAATATACCTACCATGCTTGATTTTGAGGTAAATAATATTTATTAGTATTATCTACTTACCTCCCACAATTTAGCCAACAGGGTAAAAGGGTAGGTAGGTTATATAATATATGCAATGGCCATGTAATAACAAAGGTTAATATATATTTAATATCAGTTGTATTATAAACATTAGTAAATTAATAACAAACCAAACCCAATAGGATAATAGAGTAGGTAATAAATATAATAACCAAGGGATAAATAATAAATAAATAAAAACTATATAAATAAAATCCATAATCATTAATTAATTAAATAACAATAATTAAATAAAATCAAATAAATCATAAATCATAATTAAAAATAAACAAATAATAAATAATCAACAATAATAAATTAATTAATTAAATAAATCAAGCTCAATTAATCATTAACCAAGCCAATAAAAAAAATATTAAATAGTCATCCAAATAATAAATAAATAATGAAACTATAATATTAATGCTATTTAATCAAATGCTAATTAAATATTAATCACATACAGTCACCTCAAGGTAACCCAACATGGGGTTAAAAAATGACACAAAACTCTAACCACTGACTTTCACCACAACACGAAACTGACAAGGTAAACAACTTAAGCCTAGAGTATGAAAGGGAAACACATGCCATATCTGATAACTTGTCATTGGGATAAAGACATGCTCAGACCTATGAGATGAGGTGGAGTCAATGTCTTGTACCTACAAAACTACATCTACCACTAAATGCAATAAAATATATATACAACACATATACATCATAAATGATCAGGCAAGTGATAGAGAATCACAACGTCATATCATGCTCGCGATGAGTGGTATGGCATTGTCTCTAATCATGAGGACACTAGAAAACAATCATCAACTATCGGATATAGTGCAAATGGATCTTGATGTGTTTGGTCCGCTAGTACTAGACCAGGCTCTTCGAGATTCGAATAGCACTCTAATTGTCGCAATGTAGAACTATCAGTCGTGGAGTGGTCAACCCAAACTTTGCGAGAATCTGTTGAAGCCAAATGGTCTCAGTCACTGCGTTAACAGCTACTCGATACTCAGCCTCAGTCAAAGAGAAAGAAATAGCATGTCGCTTCTTGCTCTGCCAACAAATGGGACCTGAACCAGGGTGAAAATTGTAACCTGAAGTAGACTTATGATCATCAAGATCGCCAGCCCAATCGGAGTCTATGTAACCAACCAAGCAAAATCCTGTGCCTGCTACATAGTGAATCCCATAGTGATGTGTACCCTGGATGTAATGAAAGATGCGTTTGGCAGCTTTCCAATGAAGCTCATGTGGTTCCTGCATGAAGCGGGAAACCATGCCAACAACAAATGAAATATTAGGGCATGTATGAGTCAAGTAGATGAGACTTCCCACAAGCTAACGATACAATGTGGCATCAACTAGTGGAGAAGAATACTGAGCCTCAAGCTTGACTTCTGAAAGAAAGGGAGTCGGGGTAGGGTTACAATCAGCCATATGAAAGCATGCAAGTAGATCAAGAGCATACTTGGGTTGTGATAGTGTAATCCTGGAAGGTGACTGTGAAATCTCTATCCCTAGAAACTAGTGAAAAGGACCCAAGTCAGTCATAGAAAATCTATCATGCAAAGAAGATTTGACCCTGCTAATGATGGATACAGTGCTCCCTGTAATAATAAAATCATCAACATAGAGCACAAGTATCAAGTGAGAGTCATCCTGTCGCAAAATATAGACATTCGCATCAGAATGAAACCTAGTGAACCCTACTGAGAGAAGAAAGGAATCTATCTTGGCAAACCAAGCCCTGGGGGCCTGCTTGAGGCCATAGAGAGATTTCCTTAGTCTGCAAACCAAGGAAGTATCCTGGATGAAACCCTATGGCTACTCCATAAAAATCTCCTCATGAAGATCCCCATGAAGAAAAGCACTCTTCACATCCATCTAAAGTACAACCCAACCATGAGCTGCAACAATAGCAAGTGTCAAGCGAATGGGGTTCTTCTTGGCTATGGGTGCAAAGGTCTCAGTATAGTCAACACCTAGAACCTGAGAGAAACCTTTCACAACAAGTCGAGTCTTATACTTATCTACACTACCATCCACTGCAAACTTGGTCTGATAGATCCACTTACATCGAACCATCTTTCTCTTCTTAGGGAGATGGACTATAATCTTCCTCCATAGCTTGGTCCCACTTAGGAACCCTTGATGCTTCCTAAAATTTTTGTGGATCGGAAGCTGTAATAACCCACTTTACTTAACCCAACAAAATTTGACCACTCTTTTTTTTTGTTGTTTACTTTAATCATTTGTGTTTGATTCAATCGCATACTCTGGGCATCCATCCATTAGGATTAGGCATTCCTCCATCCAGGATGAGCATCTAACCATATGGGTTAGGCATCTATCCATACAGAGCAGAAGGTTTCATCTATGTAATACAGGATAGGCATCTACCCATACGGGGTAGGCATCTATCCGATTGGGATAGGAGGTGCTCTGGCCAGAGACTTAGACTCATCGAGACCATTCGGGTCCTGCGTCACTCACTATGTACTACACTCTTCTAATAGGAGTGCACCAAGGTCGCCGTCCTTAGGAGAAATCAAAATAACATAATACAAGCTTGAATTCCTGCTCAGAATTTCACATAAAGCCTCAGGAAGTCAAGCGAATCCATACGGGATTCCTTCCGAGTATGCATTGAATTACTTTTTCCTTTTTATTATATTTATCTTTCAAATTCGGATTCTTCTCAATCCTTCTTCTTACCAAAACCTAGACCCCATCCGTGAATGCCTAAGTACTAGGGACAACTCCGTCCCTAGACTGCCTACATACCCGTTTTGGCATGGGATCAAGGTGTAAAGTATGTAGTTCTATTTTCTACTCTATGGTTTCATGTAAACTAATTAGTGGGTACGCAACCCTTTCTAGGGTCAATGTCCCAAACAGTTTCTCTGTGGTTGCTACCCACGGTGGTAGCACTTAAGCAAAGGCTCAAGATGGCCTATTGCTTGTGGCCTAAAACAATTAGATCCTAATACCTATCATAAGCACCACCCTTGACCCAATTGTTAGTTGTCAACATCTCTTCAAGATTAAATCAATTTCATAAACTCATTTCACTCAATCAACCCTAAAGGGGGTTTACTATGGTTTAACTCAGTGGATGTAAAATCATTTAAGGATTATCTTATTAGATTATCGATCCAAGGGGGATTACCCACCCCTTGGATTTTAACTTCAAAGTGTCCCTTATTACTCCCCAATGATTTATAGGGACGATGCCACAAACGTCATTGATGCAGCTTTATTAGGCATTAAGTGCAGTAGTTCAACACGATGACATTACCCGTAAGCATGACCTAGAGGCACCGTAAATACCGAATGCTGCTAGGTTTTGGTTTTCCGACTTCCTTGATTTAGTTTTCTTAACTAAGAAGCTATGAAAAACATCATGCTTGAAAACAATTATGAATTGAACGTACATAATTAGACATTGCAAAGCTTAATTAATTAGAATAACTACTTGATGAACCACGTGGAATAAAAACCATAACTAAATTATTTAATATTCAAAACTTGAAATATAACTTGCATAATAATGACAATTATGAAACTCGCATATTAATAATTAAATGTGTAACTTGCATGAAGATGAATAAAATGTAACTTTGTCATCAATAAATGCAAATAATGTAAAGTAATTCGCATGATGCAAGAATAGTGTACGTTACATGCAAGGTTAAGCAATGTTTTATTTCTACCATGAGAATAATCACTTATAGAGTCACTGGTCCCAAAAATAGCAATTAGTTTAGACATTTGGTTCAAATCATATTAATATGAATTAATTGCTCTTAATGAATCTAAAATGCCAACTAAGTGACCCAATGAATCTTAAATAGATTGAAAGATTCTAATTATAAAATTTGATATAATTTAATTTACAATTATAAATTTGCTAAAGATAAATTAATTATAAATTCACTAAAGATAATTAAAATTACCTAAGTTAAATTTTATTAAACTAAAATAAAAATTATTTCAAAAATCCAATTGCCAAAAATTTAAATGTTATGTAGTGGCTTTTTAAAGCCAAGTTGGAGTGGGGGCCATGGGTCCCATCACCACTGTGAATCTACGGGTGCAGGCCCACAGTGATGAGGGGACCACCATGGTCCCCTCCACTACCCTGTGGCCACTGTGGTAATAGTGACTGCAAGGTAGTGGGGGGGTACCACTCCGAGTGGTTGTCATAACTCTGCCGCCCCTACGTTGGCCCGATACATTAAAAAAATAAAATTCAAAAACTACTTTGTCTATATTTTTTTTGCTAAAATTAATTTTGGAACCACTTTGCAATATTTTATATATTTATTATCATTTTGTATAAATTTAATTATATATATATATATATATATGGTTTTTTTATTCTAGTTTATTTAATAATATAAGAGGGATATATATATATATATATATATATATATATATATATACATATATATATATATATATATATATATATATATATATATATATATATATATATATATATATATGTTATTATATAAAAATAAAAATAAAAAGAATAAAAATTTAATCACGGGAATGAAATGAAATAGAGAATTTTGTTTCAGCAATATAACAGATAACTAAATTATCACAGGGATAGGTAAATGTTTAGATTTTTATTTCACAGTGATCATTTCCAACAATTTTGCCCTTATGTTGAGATAAACAAACTTTCTTTGAGAAATTCTCAGGAAATTAATATTCACGGAATATTTTCCAGAGGGGTTTTATACAATAAATCTGAGAAGAATTCCTACTTGAAATACTATATCACATAGCGAGATTTCTTAATACAATAATTATATGCATAGCGAAAGAAATTATTTATAGAGATAGAAGAATTTGAGTTTGAAACAAGATTTTATTTCTTTAATCTAATTCACAGCAAGAATCTAAACAAGGTTATATTTATCTAATCTAATTCACAGCAAGTATCTAAAACAAGATTTCATTAATCTAATTCACAGCAAGAAATTGAAAGAAGATTTCATTTAGTTAATCTAATTCACAGCAAGAAATTGAAACAAGATTTCATTTAGTTAATCTAATTCATAACAAGAGTTTGAAACAAGATTTCATTTAGTGAATCTAATTCACAAGAAGAAATTGAACATGATTTTATTTATCTAATTCACAGCAAGAAAATGAAACAAGATTTTATTAATCTAATTCACAGCAAGAAATTGAAAACAAGATTTTATTAATCTAATTCACAACATTAAATTGAAGCAAGATTTTATTATTCTAATTCACAGCAAGAACAAGATGCATGATTCAAAAATAAAAAAAGAGAACCTAGATACTTGCAGCTTGATGTAGAATCCCCTCTGAATTCTTCAACTAGCCTCCCTTGATCCTTCCTTGCAACCTTTCTTGAATTTCTTCAATCAACTACTTAACAATCCTACAATGAAATGTGACTACAAAAGAAAAACTAATGCTTGAGAAAACCTTTCTTCAATAAAGATAATCAACTCCCTCTTTTCAAAACTTGCATACAATATATAGGAAAAATCCCTTAATACCACTATCTAGAGAAATTAATTAAGAATGAGATTCTTTTTCTAATATTGGACCCATGCAAAATTGATTAATATCCTAGTGGGGGAGTTACATGCAAGGTATTGAAGTTTCCTCTAGAAGCTTCTAATTTCTCCTACAACATGTGCCATAATTGGGAATGGGAAAAAGAATAAATAAATAATGCATATTTAAATTATATTCTCCAAGTGTGTATGTGGGTCCATTATTTATTCTTTTATAATATTTATTCAATCATTTTCAATAGCTCAACCAAAAAAAATAATAGAATTGTATCAAATCAAAAAGTGATAAAGGAGGCTTGTGACATCCTCCCCCCCTTAATTTGTGCATCATCCCGATGCACTTATTGAATGTATCCAAAAGAGTCTATAGTTCATGATTAGTTTAAAACAAAAAGGGAAACAATTGTTGCATTTCCCTAGTATCTTCCCATGTGGCATTCTTTTCATCATACTGATTCCATTGTACTTTGCATTGATCAACCTCTCTATTGTGCAATTGGCACTGGCACCTCTCCAAGATTCTGAATGGCTCTATCATTATTCCTCCCATTTCTTGTACGAGTAAAGCATCCCAATTCAAAATATGTTTCTCATCAGGTACATACTTTTTAAGAAAAGATACATGTAAGACATCATGGATTCGGCTCAACTCGGGAGGTAAGGCCAACCGATATGCAACTGAATTAATCCTTTCTAATATTTCAAAAGGCCCAACATAATGAGGTGCAAGCTTAGTCTTTTTCCCAAATCTTATGGAACTCTTGTGTGGTCTAACCCTTAGAAAGACTTTCTCTACCACCTCAAACTCCTTTGGTGTCCTATTCTTGTCTGCATAACTTTTTTGCCTAACTGAGGCTTCCTTCAATATTTGCCTAATTTCCTTAGTTTTCCTTTCCATCTCCTTCAACATATCTGGTCCAACAATTACTCTATCTTCAAGACTATCCCAACTCAAAGGTGTTCAACATGGCCTACCATACAATGCTTCAAAAGGTACCATTCCCAAATATGTTTGATATGTATTATTGTAAGCAAACTCTACCAGAGGTAGGTAATCTTCCCATTTCTTTTGTTGGTCCATACAATACATGCGAAGTAGGTCTTCCAAAATCTGATTTGTCCTTTTTGTTTGACCGTCCGTTTCAGGATGGTATGCAGTGCTAAAATTTAGTTGAGTTCCCAGAGCTGATTGAAGAGTTGTCCAAAACCTTGAAGTGAATCTAGCATCTCTATTTGATATGATTTTCTCTGGCATTCCATGCAACCTAAATATTTCCTTAGCAAAGCACCTTACCAAGGTAGGTGCATCATCCTTCAGATTCCCTGGTATAAAGTGTGCCACCTTAGTGAGTTTGTCAATTACCACCATTATTGTATCATGCCTAGAAGGTGACATGGGCAACCCTTGCACAAAATCCATGCTAATAACTTGCCACTTGTGTTGAGGTACATAGTGTAACTGTAATAATCCAGCTGGATGTCCATGTTCTGCCTTTACTCTTTGACACTCGAAACATTTAGCCACATACTTGACTATGTCACTCTTCATCCCTTGCCAAAATTATAACTTCTTTAGATCTACATAAAGTTTGTTAACCCCCGGGTGCCCAGAGTAAGGGGCATTATGAGCCTCTGAAAAGACTACTTCCCTTAAGTCTCCTGAATTAGGAATATAGATTCTATTATTGTATCTAAGCAACCCATCTTCATCTAATGTATACCCTTCAACCTTAGGATTGATTGGATGGTATTCTAAAGTCAATTTGACTTGCTCATACCATGGGTCATGTCCCTGCTCATCCATTACTTGCCTTTTGAAATAAGTTTTGAATGTTGCTATAGTCATCAAGTGTCTCCTCCTACTTAAAGCATCTACCACCCTATTTTCCTTCCCCTTAATATATTCAATTTCAAAATCATATTCACTTATAAACTCTAACCACCTTCTTTGTCTAGCATTTAAGTGGGGTTGGGTAAAGATGTACTTTAGTCCTTGGTTATCTGATTTTAACTCAATGGGTTTCCCTAGTAAGAAGTGTCTCCATTTCTGTAGGGCATGCACAATCGTTGCTAACTCTAAGTCGTGGGGTGCATAATTAACTTCATGAGTCTTTAGCTTCCTATATTCGTAAGCTACTACCCCTTCATCTTGGACAAGTACTCCTCCTAGACCTTCTATAGAAGCGTCAGTTACGACTGTGAAGTGTCCATTCGGGTCTGGTACTTTTAGAATGGGTGCTGAAGTTAGTTTCCCCTTCAAAATTTGGAATGCCTTATCACTTTGTTCTATCCACACAAACCTTTTACCCTTCCTCTGTAATGAGGTGATGGGGTTTGCTACCTTAGAGAATCCTTCCACAAACCTCCTATAGTACCCTCCTAGCCCCATAAAGCTTCTTACCTCTGAAACATTTTTAGGGATTGGCCATTCTACTATTGTCTTTATCTTATCTAGATCAACTGCTATTCCTTCCTTTGATATCATATTCCCAAGGTAGTTAATATTTTCCTCGAAGAAGGCACATTTTGACAGTTTCCCATATAACTTATGTTCCCTCAACCTTTGCAAAAAAATTTGTAGGTGTACTAAATGTTACTCCTCATTCCTAGAGTAAATCAATACGTCATCCAGAAATACCAAAACAAATTTCTCCAAGTAGTCATGGAGTACTCTATTCATTAGGTTCATAAATGCAGTTGGGGCATTGGTTACACCAAAAGGAACTACTATGAATTCATAATGCCCATATCTAGTCCTGAAAGTTGTCTTTGGAATGTCCTCCTCCTTAATTCTGAGTTGATGATATCCTGATCAGAGGTCTATCTTCAAGAAAAATGCTGTTCCTTTCATTTGATCAAAAAGATCCTCTATTCGAGGTAAGGGATACCTATTCTTTATTGTGACCTTGCTTAACATCCTATAGTCGATGCATAGTCTTAAGGTTCCATCCTTCTTCTTAACGAATAAGATTGGTGCTCCCCATGGTGACACACTTGGCCTTATTAATCCCTTAGCTAAGAGTTCCTCTAATTGCATTTTAAGCTCTTGTAATTTAGTTGTGTTCATTCGATAAGGTGCCCTTGATACGGGTTCAGCTCCCGGTAGTAAGTCGATAGAAAAGTCAAACTTCCTTTTAGGGGTAAGCCGGGTAATTCTTCTGGAAATACATCCTTGAATTCTCGTAAGAAAGGGGTATTCTCAAAGGTTGGGGTATTTTCCTCTTTTCCTTCATCAATTTCAACCATATAGATTAGGCCTCCTCTTCTTCTTTCCTTCTTTAATTGCATGGTTGATATGGTTTCTATATTAATGGGGTTAAATTTCCTTGGATTTTGACCCTTTCCCCCCATCATCCAAGCATTCAATAACTTTGTTATAGAAATCTACATTAGCTTGATGATCTATTAACCAACCCATTCCAATAATTACATCATATAATCCTAGGGGTGCCACATAGAGATCTACCCTTGGTTCAAACTCAGGAAATTGTACCCTTGCCCTTGGCAAACACTTAGTTACTTCCCTAGTTGCCTTATGCCCATATTGAACCGTCCATGATGAGTCCATTTGGTTAACTTTTAATGCATATTTTCTTAGTAATTCAGGTGAGATGAAACATTCAGATGACCTAGTGTCAATTAGAATTGAAATTGGTTGTTCAAATAGTGTACCTGTAGTTTCCACAAGAACATTCTAGAATCTTTCTATTGATAACTCAATGATGAACAATAAGTACCAAACTGGTACTGAGAGGGGGGGTGAATCAGTACAGTCACAATATCTTCTCTCGAACCGGTTTAACTGCAAACACTGCAAATGTTTGACAGACAGTAACACTAGTCTGAAACAGAGTGCAACCAGTAAAGCTAAGAATAATTGTGACAAGCATTAACTAGTTGATCACTTAGCTTTCCACTCAACTTAATACTACACTTCCATTTCACCCTTATGCATGAATAGGTAATCTATCATTAGAAATATAATAACAACTAGCTCAGCATGATTTACCTTCAGACACAAATCACTTAAATCATCACATGAAAAATACTACACATGACAGACGGATTTTTCATGTGGAAACCCAACTAGGAAAAACCACAATGGGGATGAATACCCACAAGCTGCTTTTGAACTCTTTAGAAGTCTTCTCTGTTAGAAGCCTAGTCCAGTTAAAGACTGTTACAATAGGTTCTTCTAGGAACCAATCCTATTAGAGATCACCCAGTTAAGGGATGGCTAAATACCCGGTTAGGGGTTAAACCCTGTTAGAGGTTACCTTGTTAGAGGATTTCAAGAGCTCAATTAGTTTGAGTCACCCTATTAAAGGATTTATAGCAAGCTGATTAAAGCTACCCGGTTAAGGGATTTTCCTACTGTTGGTTAAAGATCAACAGGTATTACAATGATCTGATAATAGCACTCAATGCCTAATGCAGATACACTTAAGTT
This sequence comes from Cryptomeria japonica, assembly GCF_030272615.1. NCBI lineage: Eukaryota > Viridiplantae > Streptophyta > Pinopsida > Cupressales > Cupressaceae > Cryptomeria > Cryptomeria japonica. The sequence goes on from NC_081413.1 coordinate 183,594,587, forward strand.
CCTTCCTTCTGCACACACACAATGCAGGAATCAATCCTCTTATCTCATCTGGTCTTGCAAGAATCACGTATTTATTCACTTAGATACACACACACCATTTGCTAATAACCTCAGAAAGAAACACAACATCGACCTTATAGGAAACAGATAGGTCGGTAGCATAAACCCTAAACCCTAAACATTTAGGTTAAGCAATTCAGGTGGTTCAGTCCTGGCCATTAAACACTTTGCATTTGAATACAAAAGTCCTGAACATATCTCAAGACATTGTCCATCATTCGTTCTTCACCGTTTTCATGGTGGCTTGTAACCCATCACACGTTCTCCACCGTTTACAAGGACTTCACACATTCTCGAGGTAGATAGGATCAATCTCTTTCATGCAAGATCCTTCACGTGCTCAAGTTGGCATGCAAACACGATTGGATCTTCATTACAATGCTAACTCATCACACAATGTCATTAGTTGAGTCACATAGGCTTGGAGCACTTCAACTAGAAACCCTTAAGCTAAGACTACCAACCGGTAGTCATATCATGTTAAGTCTTCATAGAGAACATTCCATATGCTAGTTCACATTTCATCATACCATTTCTCTTGAACAAACATACCACTTCACCTATTGCTCAATATACCGATTCACTTTGCTAACTATTTAGTTTCAATATACCTGTTCACTTCTTTGCACATATACTAGTTCACCACATTGTACCGGTTCACATTTCAGCATATTGTTGGTTCACTCTCCAACATATTGACATCAATGACAACATAATATCATCATGTCAACATACTCAGCACAAATGCCAACAGCTCTTCGGTTCCTAACTGTTGCATGAATCCTTTGTTGGGCCCTTATTGTGGTTGATTGGCCCTAATCTGACCCTGCATCCTAGGACATTCTCTAGCAAAATGGTTTCCCCCACACATAAAGCATCCACCTGGAGGACCCCTCCTGCCTTGATTCCTAGGGGGATCATTCCTTGTTTCATTGGTCCTGGGTGGATAAGTTATCTTGTTCTGCTGGTCATTCCTATTATAGTTGCCTCTGTTATTATTATTATTTCCATTCCTCTGATATTGATTAGGGGGTGGCCTTCTTTTGGAATAATTATTCCTTTGACTTTTGTTGAAGTTAGTGTTCCCCTTGAATTCCTGCTTCCTTTTAAAAGAGTGGTTCCCATTATAGTTCTGCCCTACTAGGGTTTGAATCTTCCACTCTTGCCTTAGGGACTTTTCAAGTACTTCATTCATGTTTTTGGGTCCATGCATGTCAACCTCTACCCCTATGTTGGTATTTAGTCAAAAAATGAACTTCCTCGCTTGGCCTTCTTCATTTTTCCGGTACATAGGTACATACTTAAGCAATTTGGCGAACTTATCCCAATATTGTTTGACTGATAGGGGCCCTTGACGTAGGTTATGGAATTTTGTCACCTTCTCATCAAAGAACAATTGAGGGAGCCACCTTTTTTGAAAGTGGTGAACAAATTGATCCCATGTGATCGTATCCCTGCTATATCCATTTTGCTCCTTGGTGTTGGTCCACCAACTAGCCACCTCCCCTATGAGTTGATAGGAACCCCATAAGGCCTTGGTTGTTTTGCTAAAATATCTTAGTTCAAAATACTTTTCCATTTCATTTAACCAAGTCTTAGCTCCTTCACCAATTTGCCTCCCATCAAACTTAGACTGGGTGATTTTATTCAAATCCTTAGAGAGTTCCAATATGTTATTTTCTTTTCTATTGCCCATCATATTCCCCTGATTGCTACCAAGGTTCCCATTTTCAGTTCCACTTCGATTTTCAATGTCATTTTGCCTTGCCCTAAGGTCCTCCATTGATTTCTCCAGGAAGTTGATTTTATCCCTTTGTTCAGTTAGCAAGTTGATTATAGCCTCAACCCCATCTTCATTATTCCCTGGGTTATGTTGATCCCCTTCATGGTCTTCCTCATGGTTTTCTTCATGATTTTCCTCATGGTTAGCTTCCCTTTGTCTCTTGGTGGCAGTACATCTTCCATTTCCCCTTCCCCTTCCCCTTCCTCTTCCTCTTCCTCTTCCTCTTCCTCTTCCTCTAGCCATTCTAGGGTTTTACTTGGAAATTAAATTATGTAGTTAGTTCTTGATTTAAGATTTAATAATTTAATCTCTACCATTGCAAAACATTCCCTTAGTTGTGTAAATTGAAGTGAGCACAAGGCCTATATTTCAATCTTTTCTCTGATACCACATATAATAACCCACTTTACTTAACCCAACAAAATTTGACCACTCTTTTTTTTTTTTACTTTAATCATTTGTGTTTGATTCAATCGCATACTCTGGGAATCCATCCATTAGGATTAGGCATTCATCCATCCAGGATGAGCATCTAACCATATGGGTTAGGCATTTGTCCATACATAGTAGAAGGTTTCATCTATCCAATACGGGATAGGAATCTACCCATACGGGGTAGGCATCTATCCAATTGGGATAGGAGGTGCTCTGGCTAGAGACTTAGACTCATCAGGACCATTCGGGTCCTGAGTCACTCACTAAGTACTACACTCTTCTAATAGGAGTGCACCAAGGTCATCGTCCTTAGGAGAAATCAAAATAATATAATACAAGCTTGAATTCCACCTCAGAATTTGGCTTAAAGCCTCGAGAAGTCAAGCGAATCCATACGGGATTCCTTCTGAGTATGCATTGAATTACTTTTTCCTTTTTATTATAATTATCTTTCAAATTAGGATTCTTCTCAATCCTTCTTCTTACCAAAACCTAGACCCCATCCACGAACGCCTGAGTACTAGGGACAACTCCATCCCTAGACTGCCTACATACCCATTTCGGCACGGGATCAAGGCGTAAAGTATGTAGTTCTATTTTCTACTCAATGGTTTGATGTAAACTGATTAGTGGGTACGCAACCCTTTCTAGGGTCAATGTCCCAGATAGTTTCTCTGTGATTGTGGTAGCACTAAAGCAAAGGCTCAAGATAGCCTATTGCTTGTGGCCTAAAACAATTAGATCCTAATACCTATCATAAGCATCACCCTTGACCCAATTGTCAACCGTCAACATTTCTTCAAGATTAAATCAATTTCATAAAATCATTTCACTCAATCAACCCTAAAGGGGGTTTACTATGGTTTAACTCAACGGATGTAAAATCATTTAAGGATTATCATATTAGATTATCGATCCAAGGGGGATTGCTCGCCCCTTGGATTTTAACTTCCAAGTGTCCCTTATTTCTCCCCGACAATTGATAGGGATGATGCCACAAACGTCATTGATGCAGCTTTATTAGGCATTAATTGCAGTAGTTCAACATGACGGAATTAACCATAAGCGTGACCCAGAGGCACCGTAAGTACCAAATGCTGCTAGGTTTTGGTTTTTCGACTTCCTTTATTTAGTTTTCTTAACTAAGAAGCTATGAAAAACATCATGCTTGAAAACAATTATGAATTGAACGTACATAATTAGACATTGCAAAGCTTGATTAATTGAAATAACTACTTGATGAACCACATGGAATAAAAACCATAACTAAATTATTTAATATTCAAAACTTGAAATATAACTTGCATAATAATGACAATTATGAAACTCGCATATTAATAATTAAACGTGTAACTTGCATGAAGATGAATAAAATGTAACTTTGTCATCAATAAATGCAAATAATGTAAAGTAATTCGCATGATGCAAGAATAGTGTACGTTACATGCAAGGTTAAGCAATGTTTTATTTCTACCATGAGAATAATCACTTATAGAGTCACTGGTCCCAAAAATAGCAATTAGTTTAGACATTTGGTTCAAATCATATTAATATGAATTAATTGCTCTTAATGAATCTAAAATGCCAACTAAGTGACCCAATGAATCTTAAATAGATTAAAAGATTCTAATTATAAAATTTGATATAATTTAATTTACAATTATAAATTTGCTAAAGATAAATTAATTATAAACTCACTAAAGATAATTAAAATTGCCTAAGCTAAAATTTTATTAAACTAAAATAAAAATTATTTCAAAAAGCCAATTGCCAAAAATTTAAATGTTATGTAGTGGCTTTTTAAAGCCAAGTGGGAGTTGGGCCCATGGGTCCCATCACCACTGCGGACCTGCGGGTGCAGGCCTGCAGTGATGAGGTGACCGCCGTGGTCCCCTCCACTACCCTGCGGCCACTACCGTAACAGTGACCGTAGGATAGTGGGGGGGTACCACTCCCGACAGTTGTCATAACTCCGTCGCCTCTGTGTTGGCCCGATACATTAAAAAAAAAAAATTCGAAAACCACTTTGTCTATATTTTTTTTGCAAAAATTAATTTTGGAACCACTTTGCAATATTTTATATATTTATTATCATTTTGTCTAAATTTAATAATATATACATATATATATACATATACATATATATACATGTGTATATATATATATGTATATATATATATGGTTTTTTATTCCAGAGTATTTAATAATATAAGAGGGATATATATATATAAATATATATATATATATATATATATAAATAATTTATTATATATAAAAAAAAAGAATAAAAATTTAATCACATGAATGAAATGAAATAGAGAATTTTGTTTCAGCAATATAACAGATAACTAAATTATCACAAGGATAGGTAAATGTTTAGATTTTTATTTCACAGTGATCATATCCAACAATTTTGCCCTTATGTTGAGATAAACAAACTTTTCTTTGAGAAATTCTCAGGAAATTTATATTCACAGAATATTTTCCACAGGATTTTTATACAATAAATCTAAGAAGAATTCCTCCTTGAAATACCATATCACATAGCGAGATTTCTTAATACAATGATTATATGCATAGCGAAAGAAATTATTTACAGAGATAGAAGAATTTGAGTTTGAAACAAGATTTTATTTCTTTAATCTAATTCATAGCAAGAATCTGAACAAGGTTTTATTTATCTAATCTAATTCACAGCAAGTATCTAAAACAAGATTTCATTAATCTAATTCACAGCAAGAAATTGAAACAAGATTTCATTAACTTAATCTAATTCACAGCAAGAAATTGAAAAAAGATTTTATTAATCTAATTCATAGCAAGAAATTGAAAACAAGATTTTATTAATCTAATTCACAGCAAGAAATTGAAGCAAGATTTTATTAATCTAATTCATAGCAAGAACAAGATGCATGATTCAAAAATAAAAAAAGAGAACCTAGATACTTGCAGCTTGATGTAAAATCCCCTCTGAATTCTTCAACTAGCCTCCCTTGATCCTTCCTTGCAACCTTTCTTGAATTTCTTCAATCAACTACTTAACAATCCTACAATGAAATGTGACTACAAAAGAAAAACTAATGCTTGAGAAAACTTTTCTTCAATAAAGATAATCAACTCCCTCTTTTGAAAACTTGCATACAATATATAGGAAAAATCCCTTAATTCCACTATCTATAGAAATTAATTAAGATTGAGATTCTTTTTCCAATATTGGACTCATGCAAAATTGATTAATATCCTAGTGGGGGAGTTACATGTAAGGTATTGAAGATTCCTCTAGAAGCTTCTAATTTCTTCACAACATGTGCCATAATTGGGAATGGGAAAAAGAATAAATAAATAATGCCTATTTAAATTATATTCTCCAAGTGTGTATGTGGGTCCATTATTTATTCTTTTATAATATTTATTCAATCATTTTCAATAGCTCAACCAAAAAAAATAATAGAATTGTATCAAATCAAAAAGTGATAAAGGAGAGTTGTGACAGAAGCGGTAGAAATGACTGCATGTGGAACATCTTGATGCTCTGATCGAGTCCTCTGTGTATCTGAAGGATCCCCAACAAGAGAACCCATTGAATCAAGTGTCTGAGCCCAACAAGGTGTATGTGTAGGTGGAGAACGAGGCTCCTCAACTGCAAGTGGACCCTGCGGAGGTGTAACCATGTGAGTCAAAGTTAAAGGAGTCTCATCATCTAAATCACTAGCATCACTATCCACAATGGAGGAAGGTGGAGGAGGTAGAGAGGCTAAGCTAGGAGAGCTCTCCTCAAAGTGAACACTCCTCTCAATAAACACCTCATGTGTCTTAGAATCCATCAATCTATATGCCTCAACACCCTCAGGATATCCAACAAATATGCAAGGTCGACTCTAAGGTTCCAATGCCTTGCATTTCTGCAGAGGTATGAGAGCCCATGCTGGACACCCAAAGACTCTGAAATGTCTCACAATCAGTTTCCTACCATCCCAAGCTTCAAAAGGAGTAATACCTTGCAAAGCTTTGTGAGGAACCCAATTCTGGATGTGTGTGGCACAACTGATAGCCTCTCTCCAAAAGGCGAGATCAAGAGAATGTGCATGTATCATATAGCTAGCCATTTCTTTGAGAGTTCTATTATTGCGTTGTGCAACTCCATTCTTCTGTGGAGTGTATACAACATAATGCAGAAGATCAATCCCCTCAAATGTACAAAAATCCTCAAGTCTTTTGTTCACATATTCCCTTCCATTATCTGTATGAAGAATCTTGACCACTTTCCCAGATTGCTTCTCCACATGAGTCTTGAAGTCCTAAAATTTGTCAAATACTTCACTCTTATGAATGAGAAAGTAGACCCAAGTGAAGCGGGAGTAGTCATCAATGAAGGTGAGGACATAGTGGGCCTTGCTAAATGAAGGTGCTAGAAATGGACCTACTACATCGCTGTGAACAAGTTGAAGAACTTCTAAAGCTCTCCAAGATTTCCCCTTATCAAACTTCTCCTTGGGATGCTTGCCCATGGAACAACATGAACATACACCTTCTAAAAAACTGATTCGAGGTAGACTTGTGACCATGTCTCTAGTGTTGAGCTGCTGAAGATAGCGGTAGTTAAGGTGACCAAATTGCTCATGCCATAGCTTACCTTCTGAATTTGAATGAGTAAGCAAGGCCCTAGAAGGAGAACTTGGCACAAAGTGGGAGAATTAATAGAGCCTTGAGTTTTCATTGACTTCTCCCACTGCTACCAAGGCATCATCATCAAGTTCCTTTACCACTACTAAATCTAGTGTAAACTCAACCTTTTTCCCATTCCCATAGTGAGTGATTTGGTAAATATAGAGAAGGTTGGTAGACAAGTTAGGAACATAAAAAACTTTCTCAAATGTTCCATCATCCATGTCAACTGAACCTTTTCCTTCAACCTCTACTTGTGTATCATCACCTATGTAAATGTGAGGTACCTTAGATGGCTCCAATGAAGAAAACTGCTCCTTTGTAGAACCCATGTGATACACGGCACTCGAATCAAGTATCCACTGCTATGAAGAACCCATTGTAGCCAGAAATGCTTTCCCTTTTCCCTTGGACTGTGTGGAAGAGGAAGGAGATGAATCCTTCTTTGTGTAGGTGGATGGCAAGTTGATGTTGTTTTTCTTAAGAAGATTTGTCAACTCATCAACTTGCTTGGTGTGGCATTGATTCTCACCATGACCACACTTCTTGCAATATGCACAAGTTGGTTTATCCTTCTTAGGTGGAGTCCCCTTCTTGGAAGAGGATCAAAAATTGCCTTATGATGGAGAGGATGATTGCCCTTTTTCCTATTGTGACTTTGACTTGGATTTCTTCTTGTTGTTGTTGGAATCTTTGCCTTGACTCCCCTGATTAGCCACCAAAGCCTTGGACTTTGAAGACTTGAGAAGCCCCATTTTCAACAACTTCGATTGTTCCAATATCAACATTTCTATGAAAGCATCAAATGAAGGCATAATGTAGGAACTCCCTACTGTCAAACGATGAGTTTGAAAGCTAGTCACAAATGCTGCATATTCTGGTGCAAGCTTGTCCAACAAGTTGAATATCAACTAAGCATCTTTTTTGTCAATTCCACAATCCTTAAGCTTTGCTCTTAGCTCATTTGCTTTGGTGACATAATCTTGGATTGTATCAAAACTCTTGGGATCCAAGTTGGTGAGCTCATTAGCAATCTTGTAACCTCTCATTTCATGAACTTGACCATACAATTTCTGAAACATATCCCAAGCCTCTTTGATTGTTGTACACTTCTCAATGTGAAAAATGAGGTCATTTGATAGATACTTATGCAAAGTTCCAACAGCCATGCAATTCTTAGTGAGCCATTCTAATTGAGCATTAGGATCAGCCTTAGGATTAGGTGGTGTTGCTATTGTTCCATCTATGTAATGCGTGAGACCTTTTTCCATTAATTTGCTCCATACTTTAATTTTCCACAATGCATAATTATGTGGAATTAAAGGTGGAAATTTATGAGGACTCATTGCAACAAAAAAGAAAGAGCACAAGGAAATAGAGGCGCAATCACACAAGACACCCCCCCCCCCCCCCCCAAATTCACTCAATCAAAGAACCCCCCAAAAAAAGATGATTTGGCACTTTATACTTAGTGCCTGTACAATGGGCCACTTGCAAAAAATGGGAAAGTGGACTTCTGGTTTCAAATTTACAACTGCCTCAATAAGGCCAAAAGAGACTCAAACTAATAATGCTAGAGATCTAAACTAAGATCCAAACAAATTACAAGTACCAAATAGGCCAAATAAGACCAATATCTGAAAGTACAATTTCAACTCAAAATCTCTAAAATCTGATCATAGATTATGAAAGTAGACAAAAAAATATGCACTTTCAAAAAAAACGGCACCTGAAAAGGAGGTCATATGAGCTCAAACGAAGCCTTTGAAGTTGCAAAATTGAGGATTGGACAAGTACAACTAAGAGATTCCAAAAATTTGGAAAATGTTGTGCACCAAAATAAGAAAATAACCACACCACTATGAAGAGTACAAAAAATTAGCCCAAATAAACAAAAATTGCACCCAAAAAGGAGCTAAATTGAGCAAGTTATGGGCCTCCAAAGTTGACCCAAAAATCCAAACTGCTCAACAAAGAAGGGTCTAATTTTTTTTCAAAAAATGTTGACTGGGCGCTGACTGTGCGCTGCTAACTCAACGGAAGGTACGAACCCACAAAAAAATAAAAATAAAAAAAAATCAGAAAACTCTTTTTCAAAACTGAAAAAAAAAATTCAGAAATTTTTTTTTTTTTGAGAACCGAAAATTTCATACCGTATCGCCCGAATTGGGCAAAAATTCCTCCAACACCCAAAATTTGATTTTTGCTAAAATAGGTCGATTTTATACTCATTTTTTATGGAAACGGCCTCCGAGACGCAATGATGAGGTCAAAAATGCTCTAAGATGCCTCCAAAAAGTGTTGTTTCTCTGATCTGAAAAATAGAAGCCTTCTAAGATGTCTCCAAAAACCAATCAATGAATCCCCAATGGCTCTAATACCATGTGAGATTTTGCCAAGATCAAGGGCATGATGAAAAGTATAAAAGAATGACAAGAACAAACTGTATTCTCATCAATATGCAAATGATCAACTGGATTAACCAATACAATGTATATGGGCCTGCTTATATAGGCAAGGCCATATGGATGTACGAGAACACAATCATGACATGTGGCTCAATTAGAAACAAGGGTAGGTAAGAAATACTAGGGATAGGTAGGAGAAATAATATAATATTCTACAAGAGGTGGATGACCCACTGAATATGGAGTGTAATAGCAAAATAAGACCACAAAAGGTGGAATTTCTCCTACAAGCTATAGCCCTATGTGCACACTTCCCTAAGTATCTCAAATCCAAACTACGAAGAGATGCATTATCCTAAGTTAACTTAAGTAAAGTGTAATAATATCCATGATGAATATTTATTTACACCAACAACTATGAACATGGAAGGAAAAGCCCTCTAGTAGGATAGAGATATCATTATCATAACTATTGTCCATACATTATTTCAAGACTTTGATAAAATTATTTCATTTATTTAGGTGACTAACTCACTATTAATTTCATGGCACTAGCATTTAACATGAAACCCCTTTAACCTCTTCAATTTCTTGGACAAGGCTAAGTTCATAGTGTTTATTGTTTCTTATAAAGCTTTAAGCTTTATTGATTGTGCATTGATTATATATTGGCTTCATTATTGTATTCCTTTAAGGCTTTGTGACTGCTCTTACCTTGTGAGCTAGGAAAGAAACTCCCATTGCTATGCAATTGTATAAACCCACTATGTTTAAAACTATATATCCTTTTATTACTACTACACTTGATTTATATTTAAAACATGGCTTTTTGGGCTAATACCTTGAGGAGATGCCCATTAGCATTCGATGAATCCATATGTGAGAAATGAATAAATATTTTACCACAACACTTAGATCCTTGTAAACAATAATGGACTAATTCATGGACAATTAATCTAACAATGATTAGAAGAACATATAAGAGCAACAGATTCATGAGTTGCCTATAGTTTTACCTCTATAAAACTCCTTGACATATGTTGCAGACTCTTGAAAAATGCCCCCTCTTAGATATTTGATGCTTCCACAATCCTCAAACTGTTGTTCTTGCGAGATATGTATCCTCAATCGGTTGCTCCCACTTTAACATCTGTTATTTGACTAAAATATTTTATTCTTGGCAGGCATAAAGGTCAAAATGAAACTAGGGTTCCAGAATCCTTGGTGACCCGTGACACTCTAATTCGATCAAATGCTCGAACTTAAGGTTAGCAAATTCAAACATTATAAAAATAAAGCTCCCTCCAAATTGACAATTCACATGATTTGCTACATTGTGGAGGCACTTTATGCCATATTAAAAAAACTCAAAATCAAGGTGAAAACCTTCCATAACATTAGGTGACCCCTTTTTAGAAATTTGAGACTCACAAAACAACTTTTTTAAATTTAGCCATTGGGATGCAACCTATACAAGACATAAATCTTCAAAATGATTTGACAAATACCACTAAGACATGAGGCAAAAATTGGGCAACACTACTTCTATTACTCGGTGCATGTATCTATTAATACTTTCATCTTTTGACATTCTTATGCTTTCAAATCCACTTTTGAGGTTTTACAACTTGACTTGATTTATCTTCTTATCTCCATAAATGTTGCTAAGTTTCTCCTAAACATCCTTGGCATATTCACAATCCATCACCTTTAGGGGTTCAATATCTTATAGTCCACTTATAATTGTATTCCTTTCCTTTCCATTGTTCACATGTGCCCTAGCCTCACTCGATGTAGTAAGCAGAGTAGAGGGAGTAGTATAACCTGTTGTTCACCAAAAGTGATAACCCAAGAACACCCGCAAATCTTTCTATGAAATGGCCAATTTCAGTCTACAAAACACATCAGGGCTTGGACAACATAACATAGGATCCTAATTGATCCTCCTGCGCTTCAGGTTCTGCTAGACCTAGGGGGGGACACCCTCTTGATGCACTAAATACAACAATTATAGACACGTAACTGCATCAATATTAAGCAGATAGATCATTTCACAAGCTCAATAGGTTAGGAAACATTACAGATTGGCTAGATCTGTACAAACAATAGGATGAAACAGAGCTTGGAAAGAATGTATCACAAACACCCCAAAACATGAAGGGAAAATAGATTTATCTTTTAAAATGTTGTTCTGAAAGACATCCCCAAACTTGCAAGACCAGTGCCTTGTTCATTGGGCAACAGAGTCACAGACATAACTACAAATATGAATCATAGATGCAAGCTTATTTTCCTTAAACAAGATATTCATGCATCAATACCTTATATTAATGCACTATTTGATTCATTCACAATTTTATCAGATCTGGAAATATATTTCATCATTTATGATTGGCTACAGAGTTTAAAACCTTCCTTGAAGGATACCTATAAACAATCACACAATTTCTTTGAAACTGACAAATCTTATCCTCCTTGAGGATTCAATTCATAATAATGAAATATTTACACAGAGACAATACTATGAGGAATTTACTCATGCCTGACACAAGCAAGTCCTGCAACTAAAATCACATTTACAACAATGCACTGCAATCTTCTGTACCCTGAAACAAACCAAAAGCAATTACAAATTTGGGTCATGACATTCAGAAATGGAAGCCATCAAATCTGGAGCCTTTCTCCAAATTTCTGGAACCCTTCCAACTGAGAAGAATGGGGAATAAAAAGAGGAGGGAAGAAAAACAAATCCACAACTGAAAAATGCCAAGTGTCTCTCCTCTCTAACTGAATTTTGTTCCCGTGGAAACTGCTTCTAAAATATCTCACATTTGTCCAAATTAACTTCACAATCGGATTCCTCACTCCGAGAGCTTTCCGAAAATATATAACACTTTATACCTTGGCCAAAAATTGAGTCCTGGGCGAATTAATTCCCCAATATGCTCAAACATTTAAATTTTTCATTTATTTATATAGTCTAAAACTATATAATAAACAATTTTAAATTTAAATTTTTGCCTCCATTTGTGCTCTGACGCCTTGCCACGTGGTGGGGTCTGATTGGTCGATGGGGTTGACCGGACGCCACCTGGGATGACACCTCATCATCGCCACGTCATCTGCTTCGTCACTGCCACTTGGCCGCCACGTCATCACCACCTGTGCGCCACCTCACTGGGACCCGCCTGCTGAACTGCCACCTATCACGACACGTGGACGGCTCACGTTCATTTTCGCTATTTCGCTGGGTTTAAACTTCGTGCATCTTCCTTCGCGAAATAGCGCGAGCCGTCGATCTCTCTCGAACATGCTCGCTTGTTAACCCGGCTTTCATCTGCAAAATTTTGCCTTTTTGCCTCGAGAAGCGTGCCTACGTGGGGGGTCCACTTTGTCTTCGTCCAGTCAATTCTTCCTTCACCTCGGGAGGCATGCTCACGCATGGGCCCGCCTTGGGCGCTCATGGGCACCTTGTGTCAAAAGCCTTTAAGGCTTAGACACTATAATACTGTGCGCTTCTGCATATAAACATTAAAAAAGAACATTTCCCAGTGCATGTGGGATAATGATTAAGCCTGGGACTTCATTTTTTACTTTCCCTGAGTGCTTTCATGGTGATTTTTTGAAGCTTACATTGCTTGGAAAAGCCAGCTCGATTTCCCCTGTTCCACACAAATTGTCAACAATCATTTTCTATTCTTTTCCGTTTCAGTAAAAACCAAAACTCCCTTTGCTAAATATAGCCTCATAGAAGATTCAGCACACACAGACAGACGCACAGCGTTCCGTTTCGATGCGATGTTACGCAAAACTACGACCATAGCAAGTCGCACAGTTCAAATTTACAATCACGGACTTCTGCACTTTCTTTGTTTACCCGAGCAGCACCAAGTTCAACGGTAGCCACCCTTATAATGTAGTGCTCTTGTGGGATCTCTTTCACGCAGCCAACCTGCTGAAGCTGAATGATTTGGTCCATAGCCAGATTCATTTCCTAGTGACCATGATATAATGCATGAATGGTTTTTGTCTCTTTCCATCATGTTTATTACACGGTCCAACATGGAATGTGCCCAGATTGGCTGTGAGGTAGGATGTGTTTTTTGGCTAAGTGGTATTGAAGAATAAAAACCATGTGTTTCTATATTTGCTTCATCAATCATGTACATTCCAAAAAGGTCACATAGCTCATACCAACGAGGATGCTGTGGATAATGGCTATTTCTTACAGCATTAATGTTATGTTGCTTCATAAGAACCAAGTCCTTAATCATGCAAGATTCGATGTTAGTTTTTCCCCACTCGTGGATGATGTTCATGTCTATTGACTCCACATATGAGAATCGGTTTCCCATTGACAAGTAATTCTTTTGGTCTGAACGAAATCTTCCGAATGCCAACTTGGCAAGCTTCACAGTCTATCAAATTGTCTGATGAGTCTTTCAGCATAACTAGAAGAATATACAGGGCTGGATGTTCTGCAGAAGAAAAATCTTCAGTCAAATGTGTCTTAAAAAAGTAATCTGATATAAACACCTGTGGCTTTGACAGAAGAATAACATCACGGTGAATACCAGATAGCCACCAATGATCTTGATCTTCCAGATAAGACCCATCACTCCACCTTATCACTTGAACCGCTAATATATTTTCCTTGGAAGAACCAGGTTCATAACAAATTTCAGTGATCTCAAATTCTGCAGGAAGCCGACTATCCTGGCTATACCCCACAAGTACACCATTTATCCAAACATAGAATGCTGAATCAACCGCCTCAAAGTGTAAAAACACACGACGACCTCTCCATTCATCTAGAAGAATGAAAGATTTTCGATAGCATCCAGTGGGGTTTTCAGTGCTGACAAATGGTGGATTCAGTGGAAATGGATACTCAGTGTTTGTGTAAATTGGAATATCAAAACCATGCATTTGCCAATTTGATGGAACTGGCAAGGTTCCCCATGTAGAGTCGTCAAAGCTGATCTCATAGAACTTCTGAGGAGTTTCTTCAGGATTTGGAACTAGGAAGAAATTCCAGTAGCCACTCAAAGACATAACATAAGGTAATTCTTTGACCCAAAATGCAGCACTCTCAAGAGAAGCCGAAACAGATTCATCTCCCCATGCTGCCAGAGTAGCAGCCTCGAAATCAACATTGTTGCGCTCAATCCAAAATCTTAAAGCTCCTTCAGCTGTTGCATGACAGTGCAAGGGAACATGAACGGTTCTTTTGTTCCACTTTACAATAGGGGGATCCTCCCAAAATTTTTGAGGGAACCCTGTTTCCTTTCTTACGCTTTGAGCCATTATCTCCCCTATTTTGTTTCGGCACTATTTTTTAGTTCATGTGCTTCATGCCTCTGACCACAACAACCAACCAGCTTGATGCATGGTAAGCGCCAACATTCAACCTCTGGAAACGATCAGCATCACTTTTGGATCATCAGACTGAATTTTACAACCTCCAGGCGATTACGCCACAATTTTCGCATTTAATCGCAAAGACGTAATTTTCAATGTGGTCAAAACGCCTTTCTGGAGCTCGCCGTCTAACAGGCATGTACTTTGATATACAAGGATGATATCTACCAAACGGTTTCTCAAGACGAGTCCCGAGTGAAAAGATATTAATTTCCGAAAACGGCCAACTGGCTTTGTCGACACTGCGGACCTGATGAAGTCAATGTTCTGGCAACACATGATGCCTTTCTTAAAAATACCAAACGACCTCCGTAGGCCCTCAAATTTGGAACACAGGTACCTTTAAGTACATATTAAATCTTTGAATTCTCAATTTGATCACCAGACTAACAGGATGCAAATAGCACGCTCACCAAAACGGCTACATTAATTGATCTAACACTGGAAGTGCAGATAACTGAAAATGATGGCAAAATGAGCTCTTTTGAAAACCGATCAAACGGATTGGTAGAGCCTTGAAATTTGAAACGTAGCTCATCATTTATACCAACATCAGCCTGGAACAAACATTATGGCATGATGCTTACTTAGGCAACTTTTACACTTATGCGAAACAGGGCTCCGACTAGCTGTCGAAACAGGGACTTGCCAAAACATAGAAACTGCAAATGGAATCGGCTTCAAAAACTGAGCAAATGGATTCGTTAAGACTTGAAAATTTGTGAGCTCACTCACATTTATGCATAGAATTGAATCCACTTTGAATTTCTTCATGACAATCAACAGGGCAAAATATGTAATCGCTCAAAGTAGGCTACTCAATAAAATCTGCATTTGTGCCTAAAATGCACTTCCAGCTCACCCCTCAAAATGGTTACCTCATAAACTTCTCCAAATTGAATTCTGAAAGTTGCACATCACTGAATAGGCCAAATGAAAGGTGTGGGGGATGAATCCCGAGCCTTACCCTCTGAAAATCAACTGGCTCCATTTACCGCTTTGCTAACTAGGCCGTTCAAACTGACTTCATTTAGGTATGCAGAGCAAAAATTTGAAATGGGCCATTAAAATTGACTCAATTTTAATCAGTCCCAACATAACCTTCACCAACAGATCTCCAAATTCCATATTTCATAGAGTTCAGGTAAGATTGCATCGTCATCTTCTAGAAAGAGTAGTTTGTGCCATCAAACTTGGGAAAATGGTAAGATCCATCTTGTGCCATCCTAGATCTACATCAAGTGGTTAAGCTTCTTCTAGAGGAACTCGATGTTGGAAAGAGACACTGCACAACTAGTCAGGTTTTTTCATTGATGGCAACTCTAGTCACCATTCCCATCTCTTGTGCATGATTTTCTTATACCGGAAGTCAGAGTGAAGATTTGGTTAAGTCTGGTAAGTTAGGACAAAGCTTCCAAAAGAGTATAGCATTTTGATTGGTATTTCATTTCAGACATGAATATTTTGTGTTGCGGAGCTGAAGGAAGCTAGTTTGACATCTAGAGTATGTTATTCCATGATTTTAGCATCCGATGATAATTCATGTGCAAGACAAAAGATCTGGTATATCGGTTTTTGTGTTGAACAATGTAGTATGGCCGACTTGTATAGTCGATCATTGTGTAACTGATGGAGCAATTTTGATGTGCTCGAGGATGTTTAGCCAACATGTGGGGAGCGTCTGGACAATTATTTTTAGTCCACATAAGTATTTGAGATTGGATTCAGTCGATAGTTCATACATGTTTGGTGAATATGTTAAATGTTTTTGAGCCGACATGTAGTCGATATGATTTCATGTTGTGGATATATAAGATCGATTGTTATGATCATTTTGGAGATCGGTAGGTATGCGGAAGGTGTTAGCAATTCATTGTGTGCAATTCCACATGCACAAGTCAAATATTTATGCTCTGGATTAATGCAGAACAATAGAACAGAGAAGAGTGAGATAAGTGTGGAAAGTTTGATTATTGTGCTTAATCAGAACTATAATTTGGCATTTTTAGATGCTATTATTTAGTTCATGTACTTCAGTGACGTGTAATTCATTTGTAAGACAATGAGTCTTCCTTGGGTTGTAGCCCTTGTTGTTTTTAAGCAGTGAGTTATAGGGAGTGTGCCTGAATGAATGTGCATTCCCCTTTGTAATATTTCTATATTTCTGCAAAGTATATTTATATTGTGGGTTCATCCCCACCATGGTTTTTCCCTTAACCGGGTTTCCACGTATAAAAATATTGGTGTTATGGTGTTGTGGCTATTTGGTTTATGTTCTTTCATCTTTCTTTTCGATTATATGCATTAAGTGGTTGAAAGTACAATTCAATAAAGTTAACGATTGCATAACACTGATTCACCCCCCCTCTCAGTGTTCCTTGATTCCAACAATTGGTATTAGAACCTACTTCTGTTGGAATCCAAGAACACTGAGGGGGGGGGGTGAATTAGTGTTCTACTGGTACTGTTAGTTTTGAACTTATTACTTATCAACCTGTTAAGAGTAAATAAAATTAAAGTGCATATACCAAATAACACATAGAAAGGCAACACCATAACACGAGTATTTGTGCATGGAAAACCCTGCAAAGGGCAAACCCACAGTGGTGTTGATACCCACAATATCTATATACTTGATCAAGGCATACAAATATTACATAAGGGGGTTTACACATGCAGAAAGACCAACTTCCTAGAGCTCACTACTCAAACACAAAATAAAATGTCTCACTGACTTACGGAATATTACAAAGTCTTTTACAACTGAAAATGAACTTATAAATTGCATCTGACCATGTTGAATAAGTTGCAGTGAATGCTTTGAGAACCTTCATTGTATATCGGTTGTCTGATGCTCTATTCTGCTCTGTTATGTTACTGGTTATGCTATGCACGTGAAACTGTACACAGATGCTTCTAATCACTGACCAAAATGCTCACTGAAAATATTTGCAACCAATAATTCGCATTACATCACACACATGATCTATCCCTGAAAAGATCTTCTTAAATATCCTTCTAACTTTACCATGTCAGATTCAATGAGAAATATAAACATGAATGTTTTCAGAACAAAATTAGATCCAAACATAATCCTAATGACCATGCTGGTCATCACACGTTACCACAAATCCATAAAAAAAAATTGAGATCAAAAGATTTCCTAACTGGGTCCTATCCATTACTAGGTTCCATATACATGTTATCGGGATCTGAACATGTTACTGGGATCAGGACATAGTCAGGTATGAAGTGAAAGTCAATGTCGGTGTAAAGAAATATGAATAACAATACAAGTTAAATGCAGTGAATGTCAGTTAACCAAACAATGAAACCATTGACCCTGAGATAGTGAGTTTCCATCAATGACAACCCAAAATGTCATTAATTCTTATCGGGTGAGTGTCAATTGCCAACACTCATGTGGAAAATGTTATCAACCCTGAATTTGCCTCTGAATCTACATAACCTCTTGACCATGTACATGAATCTTCTATATATATCTGATGCTCCCCGTGAGAAATATATACATTTTTCACCTAATCTCCCCATTTGGCATCAATGATAAAGCGGGGTACCCACAAATAATTCTGTATAGTTGTAAACATGAGCCGATTCGATACAAAATTTAAAAAATCTGCATAGATATTCTTCAAAAATGAAAAGAAATTATCCCAACCATGAATGGAGATGAATCCATTCAAGAGACTGGCATAATACTCTATTTCTTCTGACTTAGTGGGATCCTCCTTCTGCAAATTAGAAGTATACTCTGTTTTATGAAACAACAAATTATCAAGTCGGGGACCAATCAGATTCCAGAGCTCATTTTCTCTCCTTATTATTTTGTCCCTATCCTTATCCAATTCCAAAATTTGATCCATAATCACCAAAATTGGACAATCCAAAGAGTTTGTCGGATTGACTATCAGCTTGTAGGAGTTAGAAATTTGAATTAAGTTTTTCCTATAGTCAGATAGTTGCTTGTCTATGGAGTCAGTGAGATTATCAAAATCTAGACACGTCTTATATACACTGCCTCCTTCAGCCAAAGCTGCATCAATGAATTGCAAGCAAGTTTGGAATTTCTCCTTATCAATCACAATCATTTGAAAAAATGTTAACGTTCGGTCCACCACAAAATTTTCTTTAGCCTCTATTAGTGAAATTTTCAATAAAAAATCATAGTGGTTAGAGATAAAATCAATAAAATCTTCTAGTTTACTTGAAGAACTTGCACCTTCCTGAGCTTGAAATTATGGGACTAACTGGTTCAGAACCTCAAAACTGCGTTCAATCAATTTTTTGTTCTTTGACTATACCTAAGCCAATTCTTGAGTGGCCTGTGCCTAAAGAGTTGTCATTGCCAAAATCTTCTCTATCTGTGACATTTGGTGGTAGGGTTTGTCAAAATTGATGGAAAGTTGTGGTAAATTTCCTTTAGCTATGGTAGAAGTGTCAATTTCCAAACCGAAGGAAAGATCCACCACAATCTCCTTACCCTTATCAGTTGGTGAGATAGCCTTAGAATCTTTTAGCTCATGTGCACTGGTGGCTTTGCCACTTGGTTCCCCATCCAAAACTTGAGTATCCTCTACACATTTATTCTCTAAATACTTATTTCCATCTACCTCTGTATCCTCTGCAATCTGTACATTTTCTACCAGGATGTCATCTGATACAAAATGTGACAAAGTAATCGGTACCGTGGTATCCGGTGGAGTGTTTTTTGGTTTCTCAGTATCTATACTTTGTTGCTCTATCAGTTGCTTATCCTTAGGCAACTGAATATACTGGGATTGCAAAAAAAATGGAACTCAACTCATAGCGTAAACCCAAAAGAATTCTTATCTAGATCTCACTTGTTTCCTTCCTAATCTCTTCAAATATTTCCAACATAAGGCTATTTATCCTATACTTGGGTTAAATTATGATGATCCGGTTTTATTAATCAAGTCATCCATTTCTAAAGGAGTTATTCTGGGACAAAGATTGACCAATTTGGTCTCCCTAATCTACCTGTCCAAAGACTGAGTGTGTATTTTTTTGATCTCTAACTTATCATATAACTCCTTAGGAAAAATTTCCTCTAGTTCTATCAATGCCCTACTAAAACAATCAAGATACAAGAGAATAGCCTCTTCTATTTGCTTCTTGTGCTTTTCCTCAAAATCATCAAAGAATGAAGAAATATTATCTAAATTACCATCATTTATTATTTGATCAATCAAATTTTGAGAGTTCATCTTCTTCTTACCGGTTCTTCTTTTTGGTTTAGGTTTGGACTACTCATCTATCTTAGGTTTCCTCTTATGTACAATTGTAATCTTTGGCTTTTGGGAAGTCTCCTTAACTGGTTCTTGCTTTTGTTCCTCTTTCTTCTCCCTCACAACTCTAGCAAAAATGCCTTTGTTTTTTGGAATCTCTTTATTTTTTGCATTAGACTCTGTCTCTTCAAAAGAAACAATCATATACTATCAGGTAGTCTTTGGCTTCTTCTTAGGTGGCTCTACTAGTGTCTAACTAGTAGGCTCAGCTGAAGATTCTTTCAGTTGTTTGGAAGTCTCTGTTGTAAACCGGACCACATTGGGTGTGGCTTGAGCTACTTTCCAGGCTTTCCTTTCGTCTTTCCTCTGCTGCTTCATCTCTTCCTTCCTATGTTCTTCCAAAATTTTGACTTTCTGCTCAACTTTGGCCCTGTCATGACCTTCACTTATTAATGTCTTTGTTGCTACCTTGGTCATCTTCTTCCAAATTGTCAGAGCTACCTGTCCCTTATGAACTTTAAGTCCTTTCCCCTAGGCAGTACCATATTTTTCTTCCTTCTCATTTACCGGTTCCTGCAATAGATGTTGTGCATAGGCATCTAGTGTGGCCTCGTCAACCTCATAGCCCATTGACATTATCCAAATTATTCTAGGTTGTACAACCTCCATCATACATTCATCTTTATTGACCATAAACCAAATGGTATCCTTATCCTTATACTTCTCTATTATAGATTTGGGAATCTGAGACCCATTCTTCATTTCCTCTTGAAATGTCTTGAAAAATGCCTATAAATTTTCTTTGCTAACCTTGTCCCCTTGCTTATCCAAAATTTGTGCAATTTGTGTTACTACCAAGCAGTCAAAAGCCAATTGAATCTTGCCAAAACTGGGAAAAGTGCCCAAAAAGTAAAATACCAAATTGATAATGAAGGAGCCATATCGGAAGGTATTCTTCATGTCTTGCTTGATCTTTTGCAGGTTAGTCATTATTTCTTTCAATGTTACACCACATAGATCATAATGGGCATCCTCCGTAATCATCTGATGTGCCATCAAATTTGTGTTACCAGAGACAAAGTTTAACCGATTTGACTGATAAACCTTATATCCGATAATCATCGCTACAAACTTTACATCTATATCTCTGACATCATCTACTCTTAGAGAATGACCATCAAAAGTTGCGCTAGTAAGTTTATTGAGCACGGTGTTAGATAACTTACACCTTGTGTTGGGAACGCCTCTGATTTTGTGCGCAAATAGGTGACATTTTTTTATGAATTCCTCCATAATCTTGTAGGACCAGTCCAACCAGATGAATTCTCCATGAATGTAGCTCAAAACATAACACACCCATTCAGCCTCATCAAAAGTTGGAAAACCATAAACTGTGTAAAACCCTTTCTCTGCAGGTGTGCAAATTCTGGTTTGAGGTGGTTGTCGAAAATTAGGTTTTGGGTGAAAATGTAAGACAACTCATAACCTCTAAGTTCTTTGATATGGTAGTGGATATAAGCCCTAATATCTTCAGTATGATAGACTTTCAAAAAAGCACCTAGTGGTTCATCCAAAAGAGATTTGTACGGATGCTTCTTAAAAATGGGACGAGGGTGGTGTTATGCCTAGCATATCTATTTCCCCGTTAGTCTCCTTGAGTCGAAATTTGGGTCCCCTTTGTTTTCTCTTTTCTTTCCTTTTTTTTTTTGACCTCGGAACTTCGGAGTCCCGAGGTCCCTTTTGCTTTTCACCTCAGAACTCTGAAGTCCTGAGGTCCCTTTTTGGTCTTGACCTCGAAACTCTGGAGTCCCGGAGTCCCGAGGTCCCTTTTGGTTTTGACCTCGGAACTCTGGAGTCCCAGAGTCCCGAGGTCCCTTTTTCTTTTGACCTTGGAACTCCGGAGTCCCGAACTCCCGAGGTAGGGGCCTCCTTTTTTCTTGCTTCAGAACCCCGGACCCTTGGAGTTCCGGGGTCGGGTGTTCCTTTTTGTCGAGCTCAGAACCTCAGGACCCCGGAGTCCCAAGGTCATGTTTAAGGCCTTCGTACAAATAGACTTGGGTAGAGCTATAAATAGAGATGATGGACTTTTAAATTTCATTTGTGCATCCATAGCTCCTCCTCCCTAGCTCCAAGTCACGAACCTCTGGACCTCCAAGTTTTCCTTGGCATTTTTGGGCATTTCGATTCACCAAGTTGGTGATTTTTCTTTCTTGTGTTGGTGGTTTTCTAGATTAGATTTTTTTTCTTCCCTCATTTTTTTTGTGATTGTTGGCTTTTGTTTTCGCATGCCCTAGTTCTTAACCCCGAACCCCCAAAGTTCTGGGTAGTTGGTTTTTATGCCCCCGGAACCTCGAAGTTCCAAGTGGTTGTTTGACCTAACCCTGGACCCCCAGAGTTCCAGGTAGCTCTTAGCCCCAGAACCTCGGACCCTCAAAGTTCCAGGTAGCTTTCAACCCGAAACCCCAGAGCCCCGGAGTTTCAAGTGTCTTCCACTTAGACATAAGCGCGGAACCCCGAACCCCCAGAGTTTTGATATTCCTTTTACACCCAACATAAGCTTGGAACCCAAGAGTTTCAGGCCTTCTTCATTTATGCCTATCCTGGGACCTCGAGACCCTGAAGTCCTAAGGTAAATCAAATTTTATGTTTGTTATAAAAACTAAGGATTTGCTTTTTGCTTGCAGGTTTGAGTGGTTAGGTAGACTCATCCTCCAGCAAAAGAGGCAAAGAAATTGATATACTCCCAGGCACCATGAAATACCATTATCAAGGATAGGTCTATGTTTCAAAGCTAGAGGATCAAATCAGATGGGTCACAGTTACTGAAATTGGGCATATAGAAATTGAAGATATCAAGGCTCAATTGGACAAACCTAGTATGGAGGCCCTCCACCAGAGAATCAAGAGGTCCGGCCTAGTTGAAGCTACTGTCCTCCCATAGTCATTACAGGCACCAGAGTTCATAATGACCATTGCTCCATTTTTTAACTCAGAAACTAGAAAGTGCACAGATGCACAAGGAAAGACATTCATAGACTTGTCTCTAGATATGCTTGGGTTCATCTTTGGAATCCCAACTAGGAAGGAAGTATTTTTGTTAACCAAAGAAGAGGCCTTAAAGGCATGGAATGACAAGATATCAGCTAGTAAGAGGAACATGAATACAAACTAGTTAGAAGAAGAAAGAAAGACAGGACTCAAGGCAATGGAGATCCTAAGGGCGCACTTAAAAGAGCCTCAAAGAGACTTAATCATCATGCTCAACAGGGCCTTGGGCAAGCCAAATTTCAAGCATTTCCATCCCTAGATGTTCCAATTCATGAGAACTATTTTAATAGGAAAACAATACTTTGATTGGCCGCAGATCCTCTCTAACAATATCTGTAAGTAGATGAAAGAAGTTCAGCATACTCAAAAGTTCTTTTTCACATCATATGTCATCTAGGTAGCCACTAGAGATAGAAAGTTTCCAGGGTTACAAGTAGAAGGTCAATTGGGAGAAGAGGAAGGACAGAAGAAGATTTGAGAGTATTATGCTCAGCTCACTCTAGCCAATGCAAAGACTCATTTTAAAAGAGTTAATGATACCTTTGTCTTCCCAATAATAATCAAGTTGATAGAAGATGCAAGATATCAGATTAGCTCAAAGGCCATGGCTATCATCCGAGAATGGGCATGTTGGTTTATCCAAAACCCATGCTCTACTTACATCAAGGTTAGCGAATTCACAGGAAACCCGATGCTGCTGCCCCGATACTGCAATGATAGGATAATTTTGCTAGAGTATGTGATGCATCTTGTGGGCCTCCAGTCACTTTTGTCATCAAAACACAAAGTAGGTATCTATTTCTTAGTATCTATTGGATACTTTACATGTTCCAAAATACAAGTAGCGAAGTTAGCAGAACAAGAGCTTCAAGATTTGAACTTGAAAGAGTATGATCATGTTAGGGAGTTCTATGATCCCTACGAGAAACTTAAACAAGCTGTGCCTAAGGCATATGAGGGGCACAAGCTCAGCTTGGATGACTTTTGGGCCAACCTTCAAGACAGTTTTGAGGTTACGGAGAAGAACTATAACAGGTTATCTATGACACAGGTGCGAGGTTTTGGAATCAAGACTAACCTCCCTAAAGACATTAGGGATGATGGTGACTTACTTGATCCATCTTATAGGGAATCAAGAATAGATAAAAGGCCCCTCTCCCCAATAAAATGGTCTGCAAGTGAAGACACAAATATGGAAAAGGTCTCCCAGGTGGTCATCAACAAGACCAAGCAAAGGTTATGCCAGAGGGTAAGGCCCAGCATCTTAAAGGTGAAACAAAAGGAGTCCAGTTTAAGGGTACCTCAGTCAAGGGGCCATAAGGAGTATGCTCGAAATACAAGGTCAGCCTCGAGGCAGAATACGTCCACCGATCCAGGTGAAGAAGATGAACCTCAAGAAAGCACTGAGGACTTACTGAAGAAACTCTAAGAAAAGATAAGGGAGTCTGAATTATTAAAGAAGTTTGTGGACCTGGGAGTGACCGATGGATTGGGAGTGGTACCACTTGCCAAAGTTCTCCCACCGAGGATGGCTATAGGGAAAAATAAAGGAGAGGGTACCCAAGAATAAGAAGAAAATGTAGAAATTACTGAGGAAATACCCACTCAGCCACCTTCAACATTAGAAACCTGGAGTCTGATTCAAATCAGGAGGAATAGGATCTTGAGCAACAACGACCACTGGAAGGCGAGAAAGAAGGGGATGAGGCAGGAGACCTCCTGAATGAAAGACTAGTGTTAACCCCTCAAGATCAAGAGGACCTTCTTAAGGATATAGCAGTTGGTCAAGGGGAAACAAAGGTAGGTGATGAAGAAATGGCATTTAATGAGGAGATCGGTGGCAAATTGGGAGAGTTACACAACCAACAAGCTCTCCAAACCAATTTAGCTCATCAAGTTATACCACCTCAAGACCCCGAGCAAACAGAAGCAGAGGAGTAGGGAGAGGTTCATGTTATAACTGCGGATATAGTGTCAGATCAAGGTGACAAGGATGAAGATATACTGCAATGGTTGGAATTTACCTTTGGGAAGAAAAGGAGAAAAGCAGAGCTCCCTAAGGTTACTTGGCAACAAGTAATTACTGAGGAGCCACCAAAGGCTAAGAAGCTGAAAACTGTTCATCACCTATCAAAAACTAGTTCTGGTGAAGTGATTGCAGATGTGGTAGTTCCATCTCAGTCCGAGGGACAAGCTTCTCCCAAATACCAAATATCACAGATAAATTTGGGCAAATAAACCAAGTGGGGGGAGTTAGATACTTTGGAGTTAGCCATGAACGTCTTCAGAGGACGCGTAGAGAAGGAGCATACTTCCAACGTGGAACTCAAAGCACAACTAGGACAATATAAGCAACTGCTAATTGAAATGAGCAAACCCATGGACTCGTGTTGAATTGATGACTTGTCTTCTACCTCATTGTTGCTAGAAGAAGAAGTAAAAGCATCAATGGAGGTGAGGTGGGTGGCAACTACAGCCAAGTCATGGGTCCAAGTAAATACAGCCAAAATAAGATTATTTTTGCAAGATACTATGGGGGTGTATAGTAAGGCGGTACAAGTAAGTAGAGCTTTGGCTTCCTGTTCCACACAATGGGAATGGAAGTCGAACATTTTCACCAAACAATTCCAAGTTTTGAAGAAGATATTGCGGCTAGGGGAAGAGATAGTGATAAAGGAGGACCTCTTAGGGGGTGATAGCTATAAAAAATTATAGTCTTATGTATACATCTTGGAGCTAAAGATTGAAATGTTTCAGCAATATATCAAGGATATGACCGAGATTCGGGACCCTCTCCTTACAGAAATTTTGTCATATGAGAATTTTGTAAAGAATATGCTAGGACCTTTTGGCCTCAGATTAGTTGATACAGGAATAATGGACCAGCAGCAAATTTTGAATCAGTGGGATGCATATGAGGCACAACACCTAGGACCCGCGTCCCAGTTTGATGTCACCCTTATGGACAGATACACATATCTGATTACTTAGTATCAAGAGGTAGCACACACAGTGAAGGAGCTAGAGGAGGGGAGAACACATGCAGATGAATTTTTGAAGAAGTATAAATTTAGAGTTAAGCATGTAGCAGATCCTCTGGTTCAAGCAATTGCATTTATAGTGGATAATTATAGATCTTTTATCAAGAAATAAAGGATAAGCACACAATTGCTAAAAATGGAAAAGCTTTTTTTATAAATCCTTAAATCTTATATTTTTAACTGCGGCTCCTACTCAAGTTCCAATTTTGAGAGAAATTTTTCATGACTACGAAAATGTGGCTCACCTAGCAGGGTTTTCGTAGTTGTTAAGTGAAGTATCAAGGCAAAAACTTGCAAGTTAAGTGCGACTCCTAGTTTTAGTTCTTAATTTAGGGTAGGGTTATTTCCTAGATAGTAGGGTAAAGAACTTCTATAAATTGAGAAGTTGGATTCATTTGTAAGGGTCCCAAATTGTTGATTTGTGGCCTACTTAGAGATTTTTAGAATATTTTTCAGATTGTTAAGAAGTTTGAGTTATTTTTGTTATACATTCATGGATATTGATGCTCTACAAAATGGGAGATTATGTTTAGACAAGAATTTGTTGTCATATAACACAAGAAAACACAAGAAACAAAGAAGAGTTAGTGTTAATCAACCAAATACTAGTCTAAGCAGGCATACCAAGAGAGACACTAAAAACAAAGTAAAGCATTTAACTATGAATATAAATGCAAGAAGACATCTCCAAATGTCTTTTACCATGCTCATAGCTCCTCCTCCCTTGTTTCTCTCCTCTCCAAGTTCCAAATTAGTGTAGCTCTCAACAACTTTTTGCACTATGGATGCCTTATGGAGGTTCAAGATTGACAAATGATTGTTCTCAAAATGATATGCAAATGTGAACAAAAACTAATATTAGATACTATGAAATGATGAATGATTTATTTTAGACCAAAATAACAATGTATGAGATTTATGCTAAATACTCTTCTTTAAAATTCACTATAATGCATGCAAGTTTTCAGGATTATGACTATGAATGCTAAATGCTTGAGAATGCTTGAGGATTTGAAAATGAGGAATGTGAGCTCTATTTATAAGTAAAATGGAGCAATGGATGGTTGAGATTGAGTAATCTCAACAAGGGTCGAGATTGAATGGTATTCAATCCATGTGAGGACTTTCAACCCAATCCCAGGATGACAAGTGTCAACATGAGATGAGTTGAGAGGAGAGGGAATAAGCATTAAATGCTTGACATGACCGAAGAGTTAACTTGGGAGTTAAGGTTAAGGTTGGGTTGAGTAAATAAATTCATTTTCCAAAAAATAATCCTTTTATCCAATGGATAAACTCTTGTGCAAGAGTTAGTGAGGATTGTTAGGTCCCGAAGACAACTGAGAGGGGGGGGGGGGGTGAATCAGTTGTCTAATAAATTCAAACAAAAAACCAATTGACCAACTTAATGCTTAATACTGGTAAACTAGTTAAATATGCCAATAGACAGTGTTAAAAGTAAATTGTTATACCGGTAAAGATTAATGTATAAAACACAAACATAAAGTCATCCACAACACATAACACCAATATTTGTACATGGAAACCCTGTAAGGGGAAAAACCACGGTGGGAAACCTTACCCACAATCAGATGATACTACTACAGATAGTAAGTGTACATAAATGGGGTCTGCACATGCAGAAAGGCCAACAGCCTAGAGCTCACTGCTCTAACACAAAATGGGAGTCACACTAACTACAGTTGGATGGTTAAATCCAATAAGAATGTACTGCAAAAATTAGCATCTTCATATGCTGGATTCAGTACCGGTGTAATGCTGATATGCTTCTACAAAAACCTAGCTTCACCTTCAAATGATGTCTTCATGTATACCTCTTCTTAATCTCGCATATTCCTTCACTAAATTCTTTTTCGCATTCCACACTTGATCTTACAAATAAGATCTTACATTTATACCATACCCTAAGACCAATTTTAGCAGGTCGACTGTACAAGATATTACAATAAAATCATTTTACAAACAATATAATATCCGATGCAATAATCGATTTAAACATGTCGGCTTAATGCATTTACATCAATAATAAATCATCTCCATAGTGTGCCATGTTGATCTAGAAAAGATAAACCTGCCAGTGTAACCCTAGATAACCTGGACCTATTTGTCGGTAAAACCAAATATGCAAATATGAATATACCAATGATTAATTCTTCAAAACAAAGTGTCCACATGATGCCTTCAACATTACCAAGTGTCTTCCATATCATTCCAAATACTGGTGAACATTATATCATGTTTGTGAACCATATACCAGTAACTATGTAATAGTTACTTGCTTGCCGGTGAATGTTGCTGGATCTCAAAGTGCTAGTTTTCAGTAGGTGTTGACATCAATGACAAAACCATACCAAAATACCAACAATCTCCCCCTTTGGCATTGATGGCAACACAAGATGGAAAAACCATCAAAGTGCCAAACCAGAAATGCCAAATACCAAAAACCAACAATCTCCATTATACCAAACTCTCCTTAAAAGATAATGTGTTTTTCCACAGATATCTCTCACCCTTTGACATCAAATGCCAAAGCTACAAAAATTAATTTTATACAAAATACTAACTACTCCCCCTGAGAAGTAGCTTCCTCATCAAAGACCGGAATAAAGATTTGTCTTTTTAATTCTGTCGGTTGATGACAATCATCAACTATCTAAGTCTCTACCGGTGGTGGTATGACTCCAAGCTGATCTCTGAGATATTCAAAAGTCTCCTTAGGCAAAGGTTTTGTGAAAATGTCTGCAAGCCGTTCTTTAGTATTCACATAAACCAGTTTTATCTCCTTTTCTTCAACTTTTTCCCTTAGAAAATTCAGTTTGATAGAAACATGTTTAGTTTTAGAATGTAATACCGGATTCTTAGATATATCAATTGCTACAGTGTTATCACAATACATAGTAATGGGTTCCTTGCATTTTACCTTTATGTCTTTCAACATTTGCTTAAGCCTTAATACCTGTGTATAGTTAGTTGTTGCTGCAACATATTCTAATTCTGTTGTTGATAAAGATGTACAACTTTGTTTCTTACTCAACCAAGAAACTAATCTCTTTCCAAGAAAGAATGCTCCTCCAGTGGTACACTTTCTATCATCCACATCTCCTACCCAATTTGCATCTGTGTATGCACATAGGTCAAAATTTTCATCTTTAGGATACCATAATCCATGATTTGTTGTGCCTTGTAAGTACCGGAAAATCCTTTTCAGTTCTCATTCATGATTTTCCCTAGGATTACTTTGAAATCTAGAAACAATACATACTGCATTCATAATATCAGGCCTGGTTTGTGTCAAATACAGTAAACCTCCTATCATAGATTTGTATCTAGTTGGATTAACAAGTGTAGATTCATCCCTTTGAGATAATTTGTCATTTGTAATCATAGGTGTGCTTACCGGTTTAGAGTTCTCCATCCCAAATTTCATCCCTTTGAGAATTTTATTTCTCCAATCATAGACATTTCAAATTCTTGCTGCATTTTAATAGAAAATTCCTTACATAATCCATCTTCTCCTCCAAAGATTATATCATCAACAAATACTTCAATAATCAAGATGTCATCATTAGTTATTTTGTAATATAAATTGCTATCTGCATTTCCTTTAGTAAAACCAATCTTTAAAAGATACTTATCCAACCTTTCATACGAAGCTCTTGGGGCTTGTTTCAATCCATACAGAGCTTTTCTTAACCTAAAAACCATATCATTGTCATTTGTCAAGGAAAATCCATCAGGTTGTTCAATATATACTTCCTCTTCAAGATCTCCATTCAAAAATGCACATTTAATATCCATTTGATAAACTTTGTAGTCCTTGTGAGCTGCAAAAGCCAAGAATAATCTAACTGCCTCAATTCTGGCTACTAGTGCAAAGGTTTCATTGTAATCAACTCCTTCTTTCTGAGAATATCCCTTACACACTAGTCTTGCTTTATTTCTGACAACCTTACCATCTTCATTAAGTTTGTGTCTAATTAAATACCCATTTGGTTCCAATTACATTTTTATCTTTAGGCTAGGTAACTAATGTCCAAGTATTATTTTTCTCAATTTGTCCTAATTCTTCTTCCATAGCTTTAATCAAAATTTATCTTCACATGCCTCATTGATAGATGATGGTTCAATTTGAGAAATAAGACATACCTCTTCATTTGTCAATCCTCCTCTTGTCATAACTCCTTTCAATTTGTTTCCAATTATCTAATCTTCATAATGATTCAATCTTACATACCGGGGTGTCTTAGTTTGTTGTTGTTCTTCAATTACTGTGGAATCTTCTGATGACATCGGGGTAACTGGATCTTTGTTCTATACCGGTGGATTCAGTGTAGTTCATTTGTCACAATTTCTGTTGCCGGTTCAGAGTCTATATACCTTGAAGTTCCTCTGAATTGTTCATCAATCTTTACATTTGTACTCTCAACAATTTTCTGCAATCTCTTATTAAAACATCTATATGCCTTGCTCTTAGATGAATAACAAATAAATATTCTTTCATCACTTCTAGGATCAAATTTGCCAATATACTCATCTCTTCTAATATAACATTTACTTCCAAAAATTCAGAAATACTTAAGAGTAGGAGTATTACCAAACCATAGTTCATGAGGGGTCTTACCGGTTTCACCTTTGATGTGCACTTTGTTGAATGTATAGATAGCAGTGCTAACTACCTCTCTCCAATACACATGTGGTAGATTTGCTTCTGATAACATACTTCTTGCTGCATCCAAGATAGTTATGTTTTTCCTTTCAACAACTCCATTCTGTTGTGGTGTCCAAGGTGCTAATAACTATCTTCTAATTCCATTCACTTCACAGAATGTATTAAAGTCCTTAGATGTGAATTCTCCTCCTTGATCTGATCTTAAACATTTGATTTTCTTACCGGTTTCATTTTCAACTATTGCTTTGAATAGTATGAACTTCCCAAGTGCTTCTGATTTTTCTCTGAGAAAAGTAACCCAACACATTCTAGAATAATCATCAATAATTAGCATGAAATATCTATCACCTTGTAAGCTTCTAGTTCTAGCTGGACCACATAAATCAGTGTGAATTAAATCAAGAGCATTATTGGATTTATCTAGAATACTTTTGAAACTAGCTCTAACTTGTTTTCCAAATTGACATTCCTTACAAATTGTATTCCGAGGTTTCACAATTTTACGTAGATCTCTAACTACCTTAGAAGTACTAATTTTTACCATGCAATCAAAGTTTACATGAATAGTCTCTTATGCCATAACCAACTTTCATCTATATGTGCAATCAAGCATGCCTTTTCACTATTATTCGAATGAAAGATATTGCCTCTAGTCTTGTTACCGGTTGCAATTTCCAAACTAGTTCTATTCATGATTTTGCATTTTCCATTTTTAAATTGTAACTGAAATCCATTCTCAACTAATTGACCAACACTTAAAATATTATGCTTTAATCCTTCAACATAGTAGACATTGTTAGTGTTATGCTTACCATCAAGAGATATTGAACCCTTAACTTTGATTGAACAAGCTTTGTCATCTCCAAATCTTACTAAACCTCCATTGTATTCTTGAAAGTTTAAGAATTTACCTTTGTCTCCAGTCATGTGATGTGAGCATCCTGAGTCAATGATCCATTCATCCTTTGCTTCAACTTTATCTCCTAGGGCTTGTTCTACCAGTTGAGCAGTAGGTGTCGGTTGATCTTCTATTATAGCAACAAAAACCCATCGATTGTCTGTTGGATCCTCATCAGAATCATCAGTCACACCTTCATCAGCAATGTAACAAGATTTGTCTTTGTTCTTCTTAAATCTGTATCTCTGATATTCAGGATTAGGCTTGTATGTTTTTCTAGCTTCTTCTCTTAGTCTAGCATGTCTATCAGGGCATCTTGAAGCCATATGACCAATCTTATTGTAGTTAAAACATTTAAAGGGTGCTTTACCTTCATACTTGCTTCCAATTGGACCTTTTGGCATTTTTCTTGTAAATAGTGCTTCAAGTTCTTAAAGCTCTTCATCCTCCTTTCTGGATTCTTCGAGTTCTCTTGCATAAAACACTCTCCAGTCTGATTTGTCAAATGATGGAGCAGATGATGTTGATTCTTTAAAGGCCAAATCAGTTTTTATAGTAGCAATAGGACCAAATTCCTCAATTTCAAAGCATGAAAGTTTTCCAATCAATGTATCCCTTGTTACTGATGTATTAGCCATTGTTCTCAACTCATTTATAGCAGTAACCTTCATTTTATATGCTGGTGGCAAACCTCTTAAGATTTTTGAAATAATTTCATCCTCACTCAGGAGTTCCTCGACAACATTTAATACCCAAAACAATTTCATTTACTCTTTCCATAAAAGCAGAAATCCTTTCATCTTCTTCCATTTTCAAATGTTCATACCTAACTCGGAAGCTTTCATGTTTTGCAATCTTGACTATGGAATCTCCTTCATTCAGTGTTTCCAAATGATCCCAAATAACTTTAGCAGTAGACCTATCTGATAATCCCATGATTTGTTGATCTAATAATGTGCTCAAAAGTGCTTCTCTTGATTTCCAATCATTCTCTTCATCTATAGTTAAGGTAGTTGGAGCAGTCTAACCAACTATAGCAACAGTATAACCATTCTTTGTAACTTCCCAGATGTGTCTCCATTCTGATCTTCCATATCCCATAGTTGGTTCCATCAAGTTTAGGACTGTCCTTCCTGAAGTAATTAGTAGACATTGGATCTCCTCAAGTTGTTAAACTTCTGCAAAAGAGGACTAAGCTCTGATACCAATTGTTAGGTCCCGGAGACAACTAAGGGGGGGGGGGGGGGGGGGGGGTGAATCAGTTGTCTAATAAATTCAAACCAAAAACCAATTAACCAACTTAATGCTTAATACCGGTAAACCAGTTAAGTATGCCAGTAGATAGTGTTAACAGTAAATTGTTATACCGGTAAAGATTAATGTATAAAACACAAACATAAAGTCATCCACAACACATAACACCAATATTTGTACGTGGAAACCCTATAAGGGGAAAAAACACGATGGGAAACCTTACCCACAATCAGATGATACTACTGCAGATAGTAAGTGTACATAAATGGGGTCTGCACATGCAGAAAGGCCAACAGCCTAGAGCTCACTGCTCTAACACAAAATGGGAGTCACACTAACTACAGTTGGATGGTTAAATCCAATAAGAATGTACTGCACAAAATAACATCTTCATATGCTGGATTCAGTACCGGTGTAATGCTGATATGCTTCTACAAAAACCTAGCTTCACCTTCAAATGATGTCTTCATGTATACCTCTACTTAATCTCGCATATTCCTTCACTCAATTCTTTTTCGCATTCCACACTTGATCTTACAAATAAGATCTTACATTTATACCATACCCTAAGACCAATTTTAGTAGGTCGGCTCTACAAAATATTACAATAAAATCATTTTACAAACAATATAATATCCGATGCAATAATCGATTTAAACATGTCGGCTTAATGCATTTATATCAATAATAAATCATCTCCATAGTGTGCCATGTTGATCTAGAAAAGATAAACCTGCCAGTGTAACCCTAGATAACCTAGACCTACTTGTCGGTAAAAGCAAATATGCAAATATGAATATACCAATGATTAATTCTTCAAAACAAAGTGTCCACATGATGTCTTCGTTATTACCAAGTGTCTTCCATATCATTCCAAATACTGATGAACATTATATCTTGCCGGTGAACCATATACTAGTAACTGTGCGATAGTTACTTGCTTGTCGGTGAATGTTGTTGGATCTCAAAGTGCTAGTTTTTAGTAGGTGTTGACATCAATGACAAAACCATACCAAAATACCAACAAGGATAACCATGGTCAAAGCAATAAATGCTTTGAGGAGACACATGGGTCACATAAGGGTTGAGTTAGGGGTTAAAGTCTTTAACCATGGGTGCAAGTGGATTTAACCTTAAATCATTATGAAGGAGCCATTAATGGTCATGTAAGAGCCATTAGTGGTTTGGAAGACTTTACAGGTTAAATTGTTGAACACACAAAGCATTTAATGATTTTCAAAGACTTTGAAGTCTTTGAGAAGTGACTCCAAGTTGCTTAGGAATGTGACAATATTTAGGGGATGGATTAGGCTAATTAGAAAGGGGTTTAGAAGAATCTAGAATGGGATTAAGATTGCAAGTGGGTTTGGTGGGTGAGAGAAAATAGGATTTTTATTAAAATAAAATTCAGTTATTTCAACAAATAGGTGCAATTGCATTTTTAGGAGAATGCAAGTGGGGGAGATTTAATGATTTAAATAAATGTTTTATTTAATTTATTTAAAAGAGGAAAAGGGTTTAAATGAAATAAATAGAATTTATTCATTTAATTGATTGTGAATTTGGTTTCATGAATTAATTAAAATAAATTGAATAATTTATTTAATTAATAGGAGAATGTTTGAAGATGAATTAATTAAATATTAATTTAATTAACTGATGGCTAGTTGATTTTTAATCAAATAAATAGCAAATATTCATTTAATTAAAATGGATAGATTTATGTGACTACAGAGATTAATATAAGAAGCAGCTTGTAGATTCCCTGATCTACGTTCATATTCTACCAAATTGTTCTGTGTAATCTAGTAACGTCTATTATTTGGAGTTAGCAATGTGGTTTAATCTTTTTGTCTATCACTTTATGAATCATATTGTGCATGTCAGGTGTATGAGAATCTTTGTGATAGGCCATATTGTTGATGATTTTATTTCCATAGATTTGTGAAATTGATGATTTTGCAGGTTTTCAGGAGGTCTGTTGTTGAATGCTAACTTGGATAATATTGGATAATTGCTTGGATTGCAGGGAACTAATTGAGTAGTTCATTAAGTTGTTATTATATTGGTCTTTATTGTTATTTTCTTGTTTCCCTTTATGCTTCACATTTTATTTCCCAGAGAATCTTAAACCATAAAAATACAAAAAGAAAGGAAGTGTAGTTATCCATAACCAGTGAGATTTAGTTCTAATGAGTAGGCCCCTTTACAGATATAACCACATCAACCATTGGGCTGTCCATCACCATTGAGACCCGACTATAGAGACCTTGGAGTAGTGAGTTTTTCTGAACTCTTTACTTTTCAGAAGAGGTGGTGAGTGTTCACACTAGCTACCTGACTGTTGGCGAGGGTGTCAAAAATAGTCGTCAACAAGTGGTTCTTAATCTCAATGACCAAAGGAGTATCGATGCAAGATGAAGATGAAGCCATTATAACCAAACACGAAAACTAGGGTTTCTGGAAAATGAAAATACCTTGAAAAACTTTCAAGAGATCAAATTGCCTTGAAAGAAAGTGCTCGCTTAGATTGCCTTGAACTCTGAAATGCTCTGGAAATTCACTCGTCTAATCACTATGAGAAGAAAATAGCTCAACCTTTTCCATTTTATCTCCATTAACCCTAATTTTTCATTGTCATAAATGCTGTCGAGAATCATTATCGATTCACATAGTCCATGAGTAGGTTTTGGTAAATGTCTGAAATCTCTTGAGCACCCATCTGTAATCAAAATTTCTGATTACAGACCTAATCTAGGGTATTTGCATGATCTTCAATGATTTGCCTTCCCCTAAGGCTGAGTTCCTTAGTTACCGGTTGTATCTGCTACTGATGTAGGACCTGATGACTCTGCCAGTTGTTCTGCCTGTGGTGTATCAAATCTTCTTACCCATCTCAACTCATGTTGCTTACTGATGTCTTCCACTTCTTCTTTTCCTTTCTCATCTGGATTTCCATTAGTTGCTAGTGGGTTCTTACTTTTGCAATATTTAGCAATATGCCCAACCTTGTTGTATGCATAACAAACAATATTCTTTTTCTGAATTGCCTTGTTAACCCCTTGATTTCCTTAATTTTCTTTTGATTTGTATTAGTTAGCCATATGTCCAAATCTACTACATGCATGACATCTTACATTTCCAAGACCGGTGAATGATGCATTGTTTTGATTATTCCTATTTCTGCACTGACTAGCCATATGACCATATTTATTGCAAACAAAGCATGTACCATTGAATTTGTGAGCATTAGGCTATCTTACCAGTGATTTCTGGTTCTGATTGTCATGTTTCTACTTTTGTCTAGATGATTGATCTTGTTGTGCAATATCGAAGCTTTCTCCTTCTTCATAACCAAGACCTCTTTTGTCATTAGCATCTCTCTAATTCTTTAGTAGTTCATCAAGTTTAGTAGAGCTAGCTTGAAATTTTTCCTTGTACTTATTTTCAGTAACCAATTCATCCCTCATAATTATAATTTGTCTCTCAAGTTCATGTTCATTGTTCTGAGACTGGACCAATTCAAGTTTCAACATATCATTCTCATGAGTCAATCTATTGATTCCTCAAATCTATCCTTCAACGCATGAGACATTTTTTCTTCAGTTTTCTTTCTGTCCTCAATCTCCTTGCACATTCTCATAGTTGGGGTTTGCATCTCATTCTTTAAGATAGTGTTCTCTTGAGTAAGTTTCTAACAATGATCCTTCATAGCATCTTCCTCATCACTATTCTAGTTTTCAATTGATCACAAAGTTCCCTTCTCTTAGCCTTGACAACTGAAAGCTTTCCTTACAAGGAAATGATGTGTTCTCTGGCTTGCTTCAATTCATTCTTCAGTTTACTATTATCCATCTGCTCATTATCAAGATCCTCAAGAGAAAGTCAAAGTTGCTGCTGCAAACTAGTTTCTATTGATTCCAAATTCCGGATCTTCCTCAAGTGGTTAAACTTCTTCCAAGGAACCAAGCTCTGATACCAATTGTTGGAATCCAAGAACACTGAGAGGTGGGGGGGTGAATTAGTATTCTATCGGTAATGTTAGTTTTGAACTTATTACTTATCAATCGGTTAATAGTAAATAAAATTAAAGTGTATATACCAAATAACACATAGAAAGGCAACACCATAACACCAATATTTGTGCATGGAAAACCCTGCAAAGGGAAAAACCATGATGGGGCTGATTCCCACAATATCTCTATACTTGATCAAGGCATACAAATATTACATAAGGAGATCTGCACATGCAGAAAGGCCAACTGCCTAGAGCTCACTGCTCAAGCACAAAATAAGAAGTCTCATTGACCTACATAATATTACAAAGTGTTTTACAATTGAAAATGAACTTCTAAATTGCATCTAACCATGCTGACTAAGTTTTGGTGAGTTCTCTGATAACCTTCTCTATATACCAGTTGTTTGATGCTCTGTTCTGCTTTGTTCTGCTACTGGTTAGGCTATGCATGTGAAACTACACACATACGCTTCCAATCGCTGACCAAAATACTCACAAAAAATATTCACAACCAATAATTAACATTCCATCAGACACATGATCTATCGCTGAAAAGAACCTCTTAAATATCCTTCTAACTTTACCATGTCCGCTACCGGAACAAAATGAAATCCAAACATAATCCTAATGACCATGTCGGCCATCACACATTACCACAAATTCATAAAATAAATAATCGGGATCAAAATATTTCCTAACTGGGTTCCATATACACATTACCAGGATTAGAACATGTTACCGGGATCAGGACATAGCCGGGTATGAAGTGAATGTCGGTGACGGTGTAAAGCAATGTCAATACCAATACCGGTTAAGTGCAATGAATTTTGGTTAACCAAACAATGAAACCATTGACCTTGAGATAGTGAGTTGCCATCAATGACAACCCAAAATGCCATTAAATATTACTGAATGAGTGTCAATTGCCAGCAAAATCCTCGAAAGAAGTCTAACAACTTAAGGAGGATCCAAGAAGGTGATTTAATGGAATCCAGTGGTCTTGAAAATCAACTTCTAGTTGCACTAGATGATCTTGATTAGTCCAAAGTTGAAGTCTATTAATTGCAAGAAAGTCTTAAGGGTGCTGAGAATTGTATTCAGTCGCTGAAAGAGTTGTAATGCCTCTCCAAGAAACCCTAAAGGATACAACTACAAACACTAGAAAAGAGTGTAATTTTTTATTTTTTTAAAATATTGAACGCATAAATGCATTAAGATAAACATTGCATTTAAATTGCACAAGTGGAAGACTTAATGTTAGACAACTCAGATAACAAGTGGAAAAATGAGAGGGGGGTGAATCAGTTGTCAACAGATTATAGAATTTTAAGCGTTAAAGCCTTATTACTGGAATACATAAACCAAATACCGGAATAGAAGATATTATTGGCATTATACACTCAAATGATAATGGTTGATGTTGTCATTAGTGGCAACCAACTGGTACCATGGTTCACAGGCTATACTAACAATAGATTTCACCTACCAGCATCGACAATCACAACAAAGGTTATTCACACCGGCAATAGATTATATCGGTAGTCCAAGCCAACTTTGAAATAATATTGTTTTGTATTGTAAATATATTTGTATAGCCGACATGATGTATTGTAAAGACTCATATATGTATGAGATCTTGTATGTTATTTTGAAATAATTTTTTAGGTATGTATGTAAGTAGTATATGAGATGTGATAGGTTATGATAGCGAATAATTGTATATGCATTTTGATGTATTTATCTTGAGAGTGAATAAGAGAAAAGCAGAGAGAATCAAGGTTTATGGCAGAGGTATCAGATAGAGCTTAAACCAGTACTGAATCCAACATTGCAAATGTTATTTTGAGTAGTACATTGTCATTAAATTTAATCATCCAATTGTGTAGTCAGTGAGACACTATTTTTGTATTGAACAGTGAGCTCTAGGCAGTTGGCCTTCCTGCATGTGTAGGCCCCTATTGTAATGAGTAATATTTATTCATATTGGCCAATGAGTAAATATTTTGGGTCACAAATCCCATCGAGGTTTTTCCCCTACCGGGTTTCCTCGCCAAAAATATTTGTGCTATGGTGGGCATTGATGCTTATTCTTTTGTTTCTCTTTACTGCATTATTATTTCCTTACCGGTATATTAATTTGGGTTATAAAGTTGCAAACAAGTTTAAATCTTTCATCTACCAATTAGACATTGATTCACCCCCCCCCCCTCCCTCAATGTCATTGGGACTGATCAAGTATCTAACAATCGGTATCAGATCCTAGTCCTCTATAGAAGCCTAACAGCTTGAGGAAGATTCTGAAACTGGTACCGATGGAAAGTTTGAGACAACAGTTGGAAGGAGCTCTTGAAGATTTTGATGTAGAAAAATTGAAGAATATCAAACTGGAAGATGAACTCAAAACTGCTCAGGAATTCATCCAAGCACTTCAAGAAAACCTGGTGATAGAAAAGAATTGCATGTACAATTGCAAAATCAAGATGATGAAGAAAAGGAAAATCTCAGAGATATTGTAAAGAAACTAAGATAAGAGAACAAAAACATGAAGAATGAGATGCAAGATTTAACCATGAGATTATGCAAGGATATTGAAGATAGCAAGAGAAATGAAGAAGATTTGGCCATAAGACTTAATGAAAGATTAGATGAATCTCTAAGGCTTAGTTATGAAAATGATATGCTTAAAACAAATTTGATTCACATGCAACATGACAAAGAGGAACTTATGAGACAAGTTAGCACTTTGGAAGGTGAATTGGTCACTGCAAGTGAATACAAAGACAATTTCAAGAAGAGTTCAGATAAGCTTGATGATATGCTGAAAAGTCAGAAACTTGATGGAGAAATAGTTGGACTTGGATTTGAACATGGAGAAAGCTTCAGGACTACAAACAATCATGACCACAGCAAACCGGTAAGGCAACCTAATGCTTATAAATTCAATGGGAAATGTTTTAATTGCAACAAATTTGGTCATACAGAAAATCAATGCAGATTCAAGAATAATCAGAATACAAACTCATCCATTGTTCAATATTCCAAATGTAATAAAAATGGTCATAACTCAGACAATTACAGAATGAATGTGAAATGCCATGTTTGTGGTAGATTTGGACATTCATATAATCAATACAGAACTCAAACCGGTCAAGGTTATGAAAAAGCTATTAAGAGAATTAATGTAACTTGTTATGCATGTAACAAGATTGGGCATATTGCAAAATTTTGTAGAAGAAAGAGTGTACCGGCGAACAATAAAGGATCTAATGACAATGGCAAAGAAAAGGTAAATGAAATCAAGCAAGAATTCACTAAATAATGGATTAGGAAGAGAGATCATAGGAATGATGAATCTGTCTCTGCACTGGCAGAACACAGTAATCCTGCACTAGCAGGAGATTCTTCATCTAACTAAGGAATAATCCTTAGGGGTAAGGCAACTAATTGAAGATTATGCATTTACCCTCAGTTGATGGTAAGAAATCACATTTCTTCTTTATCGGCACATACATTGAGTATTCACATCACCGGTGAAGCATTTAATGTAGTCGTAAGTTAACTTTTTTGTTATAAAGCACTTGAATTTCTCATTTCAACTTACCAAAGAATTCAAGCATTTGAAGAGCACAAAAATTTAGCACCAGCATTCGGGAAGCAAAGCAGCAAAGGATTTTCAAGGCATCCAAGGTTTTTCAGTTAAAACGCATTTAGCTTACGACATGGCATCTTCATCTTTTGTTCCCGAATTCATTGCAAACCCTACTATTGTGGAAAATTTCAAGCGTCCTAGACCTATCTTCAAAATCATCCCTAAGATAGCTAAGTTGCATGACTCCATTGGTGCATTTTCAAAAATCTCGAAGGGAGTCACATTTTCTGAAGACCCTAGGGCATACATTCACTGTAACATCAAAGATGTAGGGTCTGAGGATTTAAGGAACGTGTTCATAAATGTTATTACTGACAAATAAGGAATAGTTAAACTGGAACACAAGATTGTTGAGGATTTAGTGTTCATTGACATCCTTCATATGCCTAAATTTTCAGATGAGATTATCCATTATGTTCTTAGCAGAGTTCATGGAGAATTTTTGTGGTTAGATTTAGTTTTCAAGATAACTAAGGAATAAATTAAGGTTATTACTGGTTTACCTTCTACTGGCACTAGGCCTGATAAGAAAAAGAAAATTCCAAACAAAGAAGTTATGAGCTTAACTGGAGCTACATTTGACAACAAATCACTTAGGGTTAGTGATATAACTGACAACAATGTTAAATATGATAGTATGGTTATTGGATACAAAGTTGCTCACACAAATAGGTTTAATTCTATATCAAGTTTTTGCATTCATAGTGCCTATGAGATGATTATGAATAATGTTCAAATTGACATCTATGAATGGTTGAAAGATGAACTGCTAGAAAATTTGCACAAGATCAAAGGTGACAAGAAGGGAACTTTCAAGTTTGGGAACCTGATTGTGTGCTTAATGTTGTATTTCTCAAAGGTGATTCTCGATATTGGACACAAGGACTTTGCCTATGATATTTCTATTGGAAAATAGATAAAGGAGGAAATTACTAGCATGGGCTCAGATAGTGACAAACTGATAAAAGAGTACTTCAAGGATTTTCAAGCAAAAATGAGGCAAATAGAAATGATTCCTCAAAGCATTGTAAACAAATATGACAAACAAATATGCTTTTGTTTGCATTTTTGATGATTGATGTTGTGATTGTCATTGATGGACACACACTTGATTTGAGATTACTTTTTGTGTGTATAAGTTAAAGCTCAACCGGTATTTGTTCCAACTGGTATGATGTATTATAGTATTTAGACTATTGGTGTTTTACAGAAAGTGTTTACCAATCTGAAGCGGTATGAAGACCCCAAGAGGTTTGAGGATCTCAAGCGGAACGAAGGAACAAAGCAACACAACTCATATTTCCTAGTCTTCATTTTGTCAAACCGGCAACCGGTATTTTTCTTAAACCACTATTTTGTATGAACCAGTAATACTCTGTGATGAGTTACCATCTACCGATTGTTTGGTGGTGCTGACACTTTGGCGGTGCTTTTTGTGTCGTGTTACCAAATATGTCTAGATGCATTGAACCTAGGAAATTGTATTGTAATCCCATTGGACTGACATGAAATCAGATTCCTTTATAAGGACATCATGTCTAGGGTTTTAGGTTGTTGCTAGGGTTTAAGGTGGTTGAAGATTTTGTGTGAGTGTTAACACAGAAGAGAAGTTCAGGTTTGTAAGAAGAGGCAAAGTGTGAATGTGTTGAAGATTGAAGTAATGCTAGAATGCATTAGGAACGAGCTATCAAGGATCTAACCAAGCAATCTATGTTATTTGCTAGATCACTCACTTGTTGATTACTCACATCTTCGACAAGTCTAAAGCCCTTAACCGGGTAGGCCCAAAAGCCTTTTGTAAATCCTCTAACAAGGTGGTTCACATCTGTGGATCTAAAATCCTCTAGCAAGGTAGTCTTTAATCGGACTTATCTCCTAACAGAGATTGAGATTCCTAACAGGATCTGTTTTGGTAAAGAACATTGTATGACCTTAATCGGTCTTGTTCCTATTCTGTAGATAGTTACTTGTGAGTTCCATCTCACCGTGGTTTTTTCCATTTGGGTTTCCACATCAAAATCTCTCATGTTATGGTGTTTGTGCTTCTATGGGTGAATGCATTATTTGCTATTTGGTTTGCATGTGTGCTAACCGGTTTGTTTGCTAAACTGTTTTACCGGTTTACTGGTAGTCTAGTAAAGTGTTTATGTACAGTAATTTTTGGCATACTAATTCAACTAATTCACCCCCCCCCTCTTAGTATTCAACAATTGGTATTAGAGCCAACCTTTCTATAAGTTTAACCACTTAGAAAGAGATATGGGGGAATACACTATGAGGGAACTTACTCATTGGCTCACTCGGTCTGAGCAAGCCTATGATGATCTTATCATCAAATATAAGGCCTCTCAGGCAAAAGGGAGAGAACATGCTGAAAAAATGATGGAGCTATCTGAAAACAATTCTTCTAATGAAGTGGACATGGAAGCCCTAATTCAAGAAGTAGAAAAGCTGAATGAATCCAATTCCAACCTGAGAAAAGAGTTGGAAGGACTAACTATTCGAATGTGCCAAGAGCTTGAGAATCGGAGGAAAGCTGAAGATCTGGTAAAAGACAAAGATCATGAAATCTCCAAGCTGAAGCAAGAGATCGATGCCTTAACTGCTCAACTTCATGCGAGATAAGTGGAAAAGGAAGACATGCAAGGAGAAATGAACATAGCCATCTCCGAGAATGCAAACTTGATGGAAACAAATGTTGCTATTTCCAAAGAACTCTCTAAGTCAAAGGAAATACTTGCTAAGTTCAACAAGAGTACTGTTAAGCTAGAGCAAAAGCTTGAATCAGCCAAAACTGTTAAGAATAATGATGGACTTTGTTACTTCGGTCATGAGCAAGGTGAGACCTCTGGTGCAAGTGCTGAAGCATCGAAGAAGCAACCAGCATTCAAAGGTAAAGGTAAGAAAAAGTTCAAACCTATTTGTTTTAACTGTCTTAAAGAAGGACATACTGCCAATGTATGTAGGAGC
This sequence comes from Cryptomeria japonica, assembly GCF_030272615.1. NCBI lineage: Eukaryota > Viridiplantae > Streptophyta > Pinopsida > Cupressales > Cupressaceae > Cryptomeria > Cryptomeria japonica. Next base: position 183,638,194 of record NC_081413.1, read on the forward strand.
AAAGCCTACAATAATTTTTCTTACTTTATAAACAATGTACCTAGATCCAATAAGTTCAATGGTAATTGTTATGCATGCAACAAGTTTGGGCATAGAGCATCTGAATGCAGGTCTGTTATGAACAACACTAGAAGATATCCTCAGAGGACTCCAAGAGTTGGTCCGGAACCTTTTGTGAACCAGAATCACAACTGGTTTAATACCTTTAATCATTAGTCAGGAAGTGGTTGCTATCAAGTAGCAAATGGCTAGAGAGAAAACTATTTGATCTATCATTATCATGGTCACACTACTGCAACATGCAGGAAGAAGAATGGTAACATGAATAATGGACCTTGGAGAGCACCTGGAATGGTCTGCTATTATTGCAACAAACCGGGTCACATTGGCAGATTTTGCAGAATAAGAAAGAACATATCAGATGACATACCAGTCACTCCGAAAGGAAAGATTGATATTGAAACTATTCAAGTGGATATGAACAAAACATGGAAAAAGAAACCAGTAGTGTTGCAAGAAGAATCAGTTTCTGCACCTAGTGTGGAAATCACGCAACCGGCAAACTAAGCATCAGAAAAGCTTAGGGGGAGCAAATGGCGAAATACTTCGAACCCCCAATTTTCACCAGTATAAGATACCTGTCAGTCGGTAGAAGACCAGAAATGGTAAAAGGCAAATTAGGGTTTACACCCTGATATTGGAGTATTTATTATGGTAGGTGGAGAACCTATTTAAAAAGAATTTTGAAATCATTTCTCACATATCATTTTTCGAGCGAAGAAGTTTTTCAAGTGCAGAGCGAAGGAAAGTGATTTACACTGCGATTCAAAGAGTTTATCAAAAATCTAGAGAAGAATCTAAAGCTATCATCTGTTGAAGGAGTGAAGAACGCAAAGCGGTATTTCAGTACCCGAAGGAGTGTGAAGCAAAGTTCAAATTGCAAAGCCCTAAATTTCAAATCTGCGAAGGTATTTTTCATAATTCTTCGTTTATCATGGCTTTCGCATCTCATGATAGTTCTAGTGCAACTGTTGATTCTATGGACTTCATTAAGCAAAAGTCGAAATACAATGCCCTGTCTCAAGTACCAGTTGGTGTTATAGTAGAAGAAGGGATTTCTGATTACATAGACTATAAAATCAAAGACCTAGGGTCTCTCATAATCCATTCCCAACTGAGCTTATTCTGTGGAAAGGATAAGAAGATTAAACCAGAATTTAGCATTCTGGAAAAGAAGAAACTTCAAAATGCAGTTTACTTTCTTGAAGAATTTTTGAATGATCACATTTGCATTATTATAAGTAGGGTAAATGGTGATAAGATGTACCTCGAGCAGACGCATGATATCACACAGGAAGAAATTCATGTCATCACCAGTTTTTGCAATACAGGGGAAGTGCTAGCCCTAAGGAAGGTCAGCAAGATTGAAATGTCCAAGCTCACTGGTTCAGTGAGCGACTTACGTGGTATGACCATCAACTCAATCAAGGATGATCTGGTCAAGTATACCTACATGGTGATAGGTTACCGGATGTTCTCTGCTAGCAGAATTAATTCTTTCTACTACAGCAGTAAATATCGCTTATAGGATGATCAAGGAGGATGCATCGTTTGATCTGTGCACTTGTATACAAAGACAACTTATGTTGAATCTTAAGTCAATCAAACAAGACAATGCACTAAGATTCAAGTTCGGACAACTATTGGTTGGGTTGTTCTTTTACTTTCAAGGCTACTTTCCAGGAGTAGGTGACATTCAGTGGTCTGTCGACCAACCGGTAACAAAACAAACCAAGGAAAGTCTACAACCAGTTGGAACCGACTATCCAAAAGCACTGAACAAATACTTTGATGAGTTCAGATGCAAGATGAGCCAAAGGATAAGAATATCTGGTGATTTAGTCAAAAAGTATGAGGAAGACATCTGCTTCACCATCAAAGTGGATGAATGCTTAATGGAGGCCGTTGAACCTAGGTAGGAAGAAGTAGAGCCTATGGGCTATGAGGTAATGAATGATATGCTGGACAGGTATGCTTCTACCCTAATTGCCTCACCCCTTGATCCTAAGGCAAAGAGAACTGGCACCTATTTGGAAAGGGTTACACCAGTTGTAGAGCCCTTAGAAAAGAAAGGAAAGGTAGTGCCTTCAGCATTGGCATAGGTTACTACAGCCAGTCCCAAAGTGACCAAGAGGTCACTAGTTAAGAAGAAACTGGAAGCAGCACCTGCAAAAGTCTTTGAGAGGAAGCAAAAGACAAAAAGCAATACACCTGACTTAGAAGAAATAGTGTCAGAAGAACTACCTAAGAAGAAGACTAGGTAAACAAAGAAAAAGACAAAGAATGAACCGACATCATCCGCATTGGTAAATATTGACATTTCTTCTTACAAACCTTTGACACATTGTCAAAGAACTATAAAGAATATTAGGAGAAAAGTGTTGAAAGATTTAATTGATTGTTTTTATGATTTCAATGATGATGAAAAGGAAGCAGTTGAACAGGAAATCATTAAGTATCTGTGTTAATGACTGGTCGCCTTCAGAAATTAGATCTAAGACACCAGATTCTTTGTATAATTATTTAGACAATAAATGGTGCATTGCCATAGAAAAGGAACAGGAAATGAGGGAGGAAATATTTTCTCAACATTTTCCTAATGTATCAAATTCAGAACTTTTTGAAGTTATGAATAAATACAAAGGCCTCTTCTTCATGAGAAGAAAAAGACTCCTGTTACTGGAAGGAAAGGGTCAAGAAGTGATCAAGGATACACATACTCATTCTCAAGAAGCTCTTAAGATCATCAAGTGGCTGAAGCCAATAGAAAAGTTGAGCAAGAACTAGAAACTGGAAAACTGGATGAGGTGTATAACAGTGAAGAAGAACCGGTCACAGAAAAAATGGACCCCATTGATGTAGATGCCTTAGATGGTGAAAATGTTACTCAGGATGCACCATCAGAAGGAACAGGACAAGAAAAGAAGGCAGAAGAAGAAAAGAAGCAACAGGAAGCTGAAAAGAAGAAACAGGCCGATGAAGAGGATAAGAGAAAAGAAGAGGAAAAGAGGAAAGAGGAAGTGGATAAGAGAAAAGAGGAGAAAAAGAAGAAAGAGGAAGAGGATAAAAAAGAAAAGAAAGAGGAAGAGGATAAAAGAAAAGAAGAGGAGAAGAAGAGAAAAGAAGAGGAAAATAAGAAACAAGAGGAAGAGAGGAAGAAGAAGGAAGAGGAAAAGAAAGAAGAGGAGAAGTTGAAAGAGGAAGAGAAGAAACAGGAAGAGGAAAAGAGGAAGAAGGAAGAGGAGAAGAAGAAGGATGAAGAAGAGAAGAAGCGAAAAGATGAAGAGAAGAGACAAGAAGAAGAGAAAAGAAAGAAAGAAGAAGAGGAGCAGAGGAAGGCTCAAGAAGATTGGCAAAAAGCCAAGGACAAGGAAGCAGCCAAAAAGAGCACATAGCTAGAGACTCCAATGGAAACTGGTAGTTAGGCTAAACCGGTCGACATCACTAGTCCTATTGATCTACAGTTTGCAAATGAATCGGAGCTATTACAGAGCATTAAGCTTGCTCAAGAGCGATTGGATGCTCTAAGGAGGAAAAAGGAGGAAGATGTTATCCCCATGGAAACACTTACCAGTTTGATACCCGGTATGAACCTTCCCAGTACCGATTCCTCACTTGCACAATTGAAGCTCCTATGCACAGTTGTAGAAGACCAAGTACAAATCCTGGAAGAGGTCATAGAAGCGAATGGCAAGAAGTCACATCAAAAGGCTCTGGACACTGCACTGGTGAGAAAGCTAACAGAGCTCCGGTCTGATCTCCAGAAGGCACAAAAGGCCATTAGAGATGCAATGAATGAGGGAAATCTTCTACTCAGCAAGATTTGCCAACCTCATTATTCTATGATGATGTGCTCACTTAGAAGAACAAATTGCAATCTGATATGCAGTCTTTTATTAGCACCTTCAAGATTTCATATGATAGCTTCTCCACATATGGTCAAACTGTTCACTGGCTTCAACTGCAGTTTGCAAGACTAGAGGCAGAGATAAGCAACCGGGCATGAAATTTGCAGGAACTTCAACTGGTCCTATTGCCAAGACTGCAAATTCTCCAAAAGTGCTATCTAAATCTTGATGCCCTAACGGTCACTCAAGAGATAAGCATGATAGATGCCATGGAAGAACAGGTCTCCCAAATGCAAAGAGAGAAAGAGGTGGCTACCTCCATACTTGACTCATGGTCCATATCCATGAAGCAATTTTCGTAGGACTTTAAATCAATTTTTGACAAGTTTTACTCTTTACTATCATAAACACTTATTATTTTAATACTAATGAAATAGGGGTCACTCTGCAATACTTTTGTCATTGTTGGCAAAGGGGGAGAAGTATAAATTTTGAATGTTTTGATGTATACTTTCATGTTATTTCTGTTAAGGAGTAGTATACATTGTATTTTCTGCAAAAGGGATAGTGTATATGCTTAGGGGGACTAATTTTGATTATGGCATATTTTTGTTGTAAAACACTTAGATGTCAAAATTTTCCTAAGTGTTGCCATCAATGCCAAAGGGGGAGATTGTTGGCATTTTTCATGATTGATGTTGTGATTATCATTGATGGACACACACTTGATTTGAGATCACTTTTTGTATGTATAAGTTAAAGCTCAACCGGTATTTGTTCCAACTAGTATGATGTATTATAGTCTTTAGACTATCAGTATTTTGTAGAAAGTGTTTACCGATCTGAAGCAGTATGAAGACCCCAAGTGGTTCGAGGATCTCAAGCGGTACGAAGAAATGAAGTGGCACAACTCATATTTCTCAGTCTTCATTTTGTCAAATTGACAATTGGTATTTTGCTTAAACCGGTATTTTGTATGAACCAGTAATACTCTGTGATGAGTTACCAACCGGCATTTTGTGATGAGTTACCATCCATAGATTGTTTGGCAGTGCCGACACTTTGGCGGTGCTTTTTGTGTCATGTTACCAAATATGTCTAGATGCATTGAACCTAGGAAATTGTATTGTAATCCCATTGGACCGACATGAAATCAGATTCCTTTATAAGGACATCATGTCTAGGGTTTAAGGTGGTTGAAGAGTTTTTGTGAGTGTTAACACAGAAGAGAAGTTCAAGTCTATGAGAAGAGACAGAGTGTATGTAGAAGTTGAGAAAGCCAACTTCACAGACCCCGAAGATCACCTGCATGCAAATAACCTGTCACAGAAAGAAGAGATGGAGACAAACAAGCAAGGGTGCTCTGAAAGCTGAAAAAATGTATTCATCCAAGAGAGTGATAAATTACAATGATGAATCCTTATAAAAGGATATTGTGCAACCCTAAAAGAAACCCTAATAGGTAGACATTTAATAATTAATATAATTATTAAATGTCACAAATGCAAACTAAAGTGAAATCTTAAGAGAGGAATAAAGGTAATTTAATCAACATGATTAAATTAAAACCTTTACTCTAACACCCCCCTTTAAGATGAGCAAAAGTGCAGTTACAAACATGTGCAAGAAAGAAAAGGTAACTACAATGCAAGAAAGTAAACTTGGGTCCCGGCAACAAGGCCTGATCAGGTACCCAATTACAACCAAATCTCTGTAAAGTGGAGAAATAGAGAAAACCTCATGGGAAAAACTCTACTCCAAAAAGAGATGAAAGAAATAAATGCACTAATAACAGAAGGATAGGAGGTGGATAACATGATACCCCCCATAGACAACTTCTATCATATAAGTACAGATACAATGGTCTCCATAGGAGAAAAAGAAAGAGACTAGAAGCCCCCCCCACAATGAAGAAACTCTTGTCGCACATATGGATGCCTGAGGTAGAATCCAGAAAGAGATCCTGAAGCAGCATATAATATTCCTCCCTTTGGGAAGAAATGGATCCAAAGAACGAAGATGAAGAAACCCTGTGAAGAGAGAAGAATCAATCTGTCTCAAGATGTGTGCCATAATAGGATGCTGAAGAATCCCTCTGTCTGAACTGAAACAAAAGATGTCAAATCCAAATTGAATTGAAGACTCAAAAACTGCAACCTCTGAATGCACAGATGATGGTGGGCTAACAGCTGGAATATGGCTGTCAACAAAGAGGAGCTGAAAATCCTCAAAGTAATCCTCCAAGTCTACAATATAGGACTCTACAAACAAAGACGAAATTCCTGCAAGATAAGAATCCCAAGTAGCCATGTCTGAAAGATGTATGATGTCCTGCTTAGCTGAATCAATAGGAGCCAAAGAAGAGGCAATATCAAACTGATCAGGAACAAAAGGAGATGATGTTGATACATGTATAATCTTAGTCTGAAGAGTAGGAACTGTGAGACAATCCTCTGATTCATCGGAATATGTAAGGGTGTCTAAATATTGAAGTTCCTTTAAAGTAGCATGATCAAAAAGTGTGTTATCTCTCCAACCAATGGGTACAAGACAATCTGAAGCAGGATCCTTTGGGAATGGAGAAAGACTGGAGTCTCCATAGATCTCCCAAAGACATGTCCAAAGTGAGTGAGGACAATCAATGCCCGATATAGCCCACACAGTGTCAGAATCAACACTAGACAAAATAACTCCTACTATGTGATTTCTAATGATATCCCAAGCTAGTTTTCCCTCTAAAGTTGTTGGTTCAGGTATGAGATCACACAAATAAGGCAAAATATTAAGCCACCTATAGTGTGTAAGTATGCCCTTTGCCCATGACTCATAATTACCCCATTCTAGAAATACAACTGAAGGGTGAGTAGAAAAACCCATGATAACTCTTCAAATTAACAAATCAGAGACTAAATGACTTTAATACTGATAAAGCAGATCAAATAAAGCCATCCCACGCAAACAAATCATTTCCAAGTCTGAAACGTCCAAGTAATTGACAGATGTGTGAAAACACAAAGTACTGAATAAAATGTACCTAGTGTAGATTCTGGAAAAATAAATGACAGATCTGGAAAGAGCACAGAAACCCCTTTCCAATGCCTATTCGTTTGCGAAAAATGGAGTCCGTATGCAAAAGATATGGCTCCTAGAGTGCAAAAAACTTGTTCTGACTTTGACTGGCAAAAAACACTACAAAACGGCAAAATCAGAACCAGCTTTCCAATGCCTATTTCCATTTGAAAATCCGAGCTAAAATGCCCGAGTTATGCCCGATTTCGTGAAAGAGCTCCAAAAAATCCAAATAGGCCCTTATAGCCCGATTTACTCTAACAGTGTGAATGTGTTGAAGACTGAAGTAATGCTAGAATGCATTAGGAATGAGCTATCAAGGATCTAACCAAGCAATATGTGCTATTTGCTAGATCACTCACTTGTTGATAACTCACATCTTCGACAAGTCTAAAGCCCTTAATCGGGTAGGCCCAAAAGCCTTTTGTAAATCCTCTAACAAGGTGGTTCACATCTGTGGATCTAAAATCCTCTAGCAAAGTAGTCTTGGATCTAAATTCTTTGGTGGGTCACACCAAAGAAGAAACAACCGGAACAAAAGGAACGAGATACTCTTTCACCAGAAGAATTGGTAAATGAAATTACTCAGGAAGGAAATCTTAGTAATGTTAATAAATTTTATCATTCTTTCAAGGATTTAGATAAGGATACCATTGAGGAAAGTATTATTTTATATCTAGACATATATAAGAAGGCTCTTATTGAAGTTGTAGATGTTCTTCCTAATGATTTATACTTAATACTTGAAGAAAAGAGAGTGTTTGTTATAGAGTTAGACAAGAAATTGAAGGTTGAGGCTCTATTAGCCATTCATCCTGTTAACTCAAAGCAAGAAATAGATGACTTAATATCTGAAGCTAACAGGACTGTTTTTGTGAGTGGTCACCGGCAAGTTAGTCTTATGGTTGACAAAGTTAAAGAGATTGCAGATGAAACAACTGACAAATGGGATATATTCTTTGTTGACAAGGAGAAAAAGGCAGAGAAAGATACACAAAAAATTGATAAATCATTTACTAAAGTATATCAAAAGATAGATAAGGGTAAGGGTAAGGTTGGCAATATATCAGATATTACAATTAAGGACAACTTATCGCCACTAGCTCAGGACACCCCATCGATAGTATTAGAGGCACTGGCAGAAAAGGAAAATGAGCCTAGAGAAGATAAGTTATAGGAAGTAAAAGAAGATTACGTTGATCCTAAGTTAGACATTCTATTCACCATCAATGTTGACACTCAGGATATCAATATTGTGTTGGATAAGGAAATTGCAGAGGAAAAGAAAGTTGAAGCTACAAATGTTGAGATCTCTGAGTCACCGTTCAACACTGTTGAAAATCGGGAGAACATTGGGATACCGGCAGAAGCAGAAAAAGAACAAGAACAAAATGTATCTAAACTGGCAAGGAATGAAAATAAGAATGAAAACAAGAATGATAATTGTAGACGTAAGCTGAGTAATACGTTATTACTCCATAGCTTGCACCAAGAGGTCCTCTGTGTGTGTGTGGACTAGTATTCTAACATATTTTCACATATTAAATTCTACCAGCCCACTTTTCCCGCATACAATAATAAGGAAGAAAACGTGGATAAAGAAGAGGTTAAGGTAATTGGATAGGTATCTGGAGAAGAGAAGAAAATTATTGCAATACCTAGCACTTCTCCTAGTACATCAACCACAGATTACAGACTGACAAATGTCACTGATGTATTATTGGATTACATTAAGAAGATAATAGAATGCAATGCCTTAGCATTTAAGGCTATTGATGATTCTATACCAATTTTGCATATGATTGCACCGGCATGCAAGGTTGACCACATTGTTGGGTCTATAGTTAAATTGGATACATTGTCCAAATTTATTTCTTCTAATATTCAAACTATAAAGAAGATAAATGAGGAGACCATTCAAGAAAGCATAAATAAGGAGCAATTTCTTTGACAAAACAATAAAGGATTCTACAAGAAAGATTGATTCTTTGTTACTGGCACTTAATTCCACCATTCTGGAATATAAGGAATTATACAAGGAAGCATATAAACCATGCCATATAACAAAAGATATTGATGAGCAAATAAAGAAGACACAGAAAGAGATTGATGACATTGCTAACAATATGATTGGTTCTTGAGAACTCACATCAGTTTTGGATCAAGAGATGGCAATTTATGAAGCTCGAAGATTGAGAAGTTGAAAAGAGAAAAGGCAAGGTTAAAGATGAAAACCCGGGAGTTAAAGAACAAACTTGGTCCTAGATTGGACAATTTGTTAACACACTAGAATGAGTTATCTAAGGCAACTATTCAAGGGGACAAATCACTAGAGAAATAAATGCATTATCTTATCAGTATGATCCGGTAGACAGAGACTATAATTTCTGACAATACTAAGTTTTTGCAAGGTCTTAACTTAGTTTGGGTAGACATTTTCTAGATTGTACATAACTGGCTATAGGATTCTAGGTAAATTTTGACTTTTTTATTCTTTTGACATCCTTTGTCATTGATGTCAAAGGGGAAGTGGTGGTTTAATGAGAAAATGTACAGAAGGAGATCGCTTGCTCAAGGGGAGCACACTCAATTTTTGGACTTCATTTTGGATATCAGTTTTTTTATTTTTCTCATGAGTGTTGCCATCAATGCCAAAGGGGGAGATTGTTGGCATTATACGCTCATATGATAATGGTTGATGTTGTCATTGATGGCAACCAACCGGTAACATGGTTTACAGGCTATACTAGAAATAGATTTCACCTACCAGCATGGGCAGTCAAAACAAAGGTTATTAACACCGGCAGCAAATTATACCGCAGTCCAAGCTGACTTGGAAATAATATTACTTTGTATTGTAAATATATTTGTATAGCCGACATGATGTATTCTAAAGACTCATATATGTATGAGATCTTGTAAGTCATTTTGAAATAATTTTTTAGGTATGTATGTAAGCGGTATATGAGATGTGATAGGTTATGATAGTGAATAATTGTATATGCATTTTGATGTATTTATCTTGAGAGCGAATAAGAGCAAACTAGAACGAATCAAGGTTTATGGTAAAGGTATAAGATGGAGATTAAACTGGTACTAAATCTAGCATTGCAGATGCTATTTTGAGTAGTACATTGTCATTGGATTTAATCATCCAATTGTGTAGTCAATGAGACTCCATTTTTGTATTGAGTTGTGAGCTCTAGGCAGTTGACCTTCCTACATGTGCAGGCCCCTATTGTACTAAGTAATATTTATTCATATTGGTCAGTGAGTAAATATTGTGGGTCACAAATCCCACCAAGGTTTTTCCCCTACCAGGTTTCCTTGCCAAAAATATATGTGTTATGGTGTGCATTGATGCTTATTCTTTTGCTTCTCTTTACTGCATTATTATTTTCTTACCGGTATATTAATTTGGGTTATAAAGTTGCAAACAAGTTTAAATCTTTCATCTACCGGTTAGACACTAATTCACCCCCCTCTCAGTGTCTTTGGGACTGATCAAGTATCTAATAGATATAACAGTTAAGCACAAATATAAACCATAGAACATTTACCAACCATCCAAAAAAGATAACACCAAGATTTGTACATGGAAAACCCGGTAAAGGGAAAAACCATGGTGGGAAGCCTACCCATAGTAAGATAATACTTCTGCAGTAAGTATGTGATTACAAAAAGAGGGGCCTACACATGCAAGAAGGCCAACAACCTAGAGAACACTTCTCATTACAAAAGGATCCTCACTGACTACAAAATAAATCCAGACTACAATCCAGAAAGAAGAGTGAACTACAAGAATAGCATCTACTCTGCCTGAATACAGTTTTGGTTAAGCTCAGTACCGAAGGTCTTAAATCTCTTTCACCAACCCAATTTGATCACCTATGATCGACCAAAACCTCTACATATGATTACAACTTTATTCGCACACAGATAATCCTATATCCTGAAAACCCATGATCTACAAAGAGATCTTACATCATGTTTATACCAACTCGGGATTTAAACAATTAGGTCAGCCACCTAAAAGATAATACAATAAATTCATAACATAAACCCGCAATCCAATGATCAACCAAGTCAGCCTAAGATCGAAACTGTAGTACCCCTACCCTAGTCAGCTTTGTAAAACCAGTTTGACCTTGATTGACTTTTTATGTGGCAATCTTGAATGGTTGAATTACCATGAGGTAATGTTTAGTCAGATATTATGATTATTGTGTGTATTTGTTAATGTGCTTTCGCGTTGATTCTTATGTAAGTTTAAACTGTCCTCCTGATTCTTGTTATTAGTCTCGAGCTAACATCTTCATTAAATATATATATGTATGCTTGTCTGACTCTTGGTTGTAGGAGATTGCAGGTACAGTACCGCCTAGGTGTAAGGTTCATCTTCACCTGGATTCGCAGGGTTGAGTATACCTCTTTCGTCCTTAGAATTTGGGTTAGGTGGCCGTAAAACCTTTAGTTTACCCTAGTCATACTCAAATGAGTGTCACTTGTGTTCCGTCAGTTTTCTTTTCATTTGGGTTTGTGAGTCGGGTAATTGGTTGGCTTACTTGGTTTGTGTGCTTGGCGTGTGGTAAATAGAGTATTTAACCATAAGTATTTATTTTGATTTAATGTGTTCATTTACGCATTAGTAATTGAGGAATTAAAATAAATAGGTTTCTTTTATGTAATTAATCATTAATTAAAAAGATCGCCCTATTTATGTTTGTAGTGAGTTTAATTTAATGGTTAATTTTAAATAACGAATTTATTCAATTTATGCATTTTAAAAAGGAAAGATTTAAATTTATTCGAAATAGAAATAATTTAATCTCTTTTGCTTTTTGGAATAGAAAGATTAATTTTAATTATTTAAGAAAATCAATTTTGATTAGAAAAGTGAGTTTTATTCATATTTATTTTACATAGTGTGTAAGATTGATTTTGAGAATTTAATTTAATTAAAAATATTTTACCCTCATTAATATTGTGAAATGCAACTATTAGCTTTGTTAATTAAAAATTAAATGAGGGAGGAAAGCATTTCTTTTAATTAACTAAATTTATAATCTCAATGCATAAACAATTCAACTATGAGATAATTCCATAAACTTAATTAATTAATTAATTAAATTAAGTTGCAAGCTGCATGATATTAGAAATATATTTTTATTTTAATTTTAGTGGAAAAATAAACTAGATTAATTATATTTATTGTTCCTCAAATTTGAAATAAATAAATAAAAGAATAAATAAATAGATAAATAAAAGAATAAATAAAAAAATGAATAAAAGAATTAATTGGAATTAAAGTATTGTTTTAATTCTTTATTTAGAAAATTAATTAATTTGTATGAGAAAAGAAAAGAAAGAATAATGATTTTTAATTATTGCATGTTAGCTTATCTTTTGTTATTAAATTAGAAAATAAAATAACATTACTTTTATTCTAAATTTAGGTTTTTTGAGAAAAAGCTATTGAACCTAGAATTTTAGTTTAAATAGGGAATAGGTCTTTATTTTAGATACATAGGAAACAGGTCAGGAATTTAGATGAAGAAATTTATTGGAAGTTTATTGAAAAGATTAGGGCTCTTCTACAGATTTCTTCCAGGAAAGCTATACCAGGTTGGGTGGCTTTTTTTATTTGTTGGTTTTTAAGTAAATAATTCTATTTTTTTTTCTGAATGGTGTGTGTGTAAATTATTTGTCAGATCCAAAACCCTCTTCTAGTTAATTCAGGTTTGATTTAAAATTATTGCCTGATGTTAATTTTCTAGTTAATGAGAGTAATTTAATTTTGAGAAAATTAGGGAAATTATTATGAAAAAAATTATTCTCTCTTATTGATTTGTTCTGATAGTCCTTTAAATAAATCTCCGTGAAATTAGTTGATTTCTTTAGAAATTAATTTAATTGTGAATTAAATTTATTGGTTTATCTAGTTGAAAGAAAAAGTAATTGGAATAAAATTCTGTGAATGAATTTTATTGAGTTGGGAATTTTATTTCTATGTAAATTCTGTCAAAGGGGTTTTAATGAATTTGGAAATTATTTACATGTTTTAAAAAAATAATAATAATTAAAAAATAAAACAAATAAATAATAATAATAATAATAAAATATATATTATAACATATTAAATTTAAAGTGGGTTTAAAAATGTTTAATTGTTTTATTAAATACTAATTAATATGTTTGATTATTATATGTTAATAATTAATTATTAATTAATATATATTTTAAATATATGTTAATCATGATAATTTATATATTAATTAATACTTAATTTGTTAATATTGTGTATTATTAAATTATTAATTATTTATATTTTTGGGGATAAATATATAATAATTAATATTTAATTTTGGTATATGTTTTATTAAGGAAGTATCTTTTTGGGAAAAAGATAAAATATTATTTTATTTGGAAAATTGTTGAAATGAAATATATTTATTTAATTGATAATTTTTAAATAAAATTTTATTCAAGAATATATTATACGATATGCTATTGGAATTATTGGAAATTTAATAATGTATCATTTGGAAAATTGGTAAGTTAATGAGATTTTCATTTAGTAAAATAAATGGTTAGTTTATATTTTTCCTCTGTATTTAGACATAGACAAATGGACTATTGCAATTGTGGTATTGTATTCTCCTCGTTATGGTGATTTTTTTCTGTTAATATATTTTGAAAACTTAGATCATTTAGAAAACTTGATCGACTTTTATTGTTTAAACCAATAGGAAAGAAGATTGTCCTTTTTTGGTTATTGCCTATGCAAGTTTAATTTATGTATTTGCTTTTGTTTAAAGTAATGGCAAGGCCTTGATATGTTTGTTTGGACCCTGTCGTTTGGTTGATTTGGGGTACCTGTTTATGTCTTCGGTTTCTAGTTTGGTTGTTGCCTTGTGATGGTGTTTTAACTGGTCTTGTCCTTTATGTGGGTGTCAAGTGGTGATTTGTGGTTGGCCATAGCGGGTCAGGTCTCTAGTTAGAGTATTGTCGGGCAATGGACCTTGTATTAGTTGATATGTTCAGTTGGATCCATTTCTTTGTAGGGATCATTTATGTAATTATTGACTGATGTGGTCGGTTGTTTGTTGGTGTGATTCACCTTGATGGCAGAAATGTATATGATATGAAACTTATGTACCCTTAACTTATTTAATTATCAGAGGGGTCTTGCAGTTGAGCAGACCCAGAGATGTAGCCCTCTATGGGTGAACTCCGAGATCATTTTGGTGTTATGTGTTGCTTTTGTTCTTATGTTTCATGTTTTAGTGTTAGCATGTATGGATGGGATTTTGATAGAATGTGTAAGTAGATTATATGAAATTAATTGTAATGCATGGTTTCAGTCGTCTCTTTATGCAGTAATGTGGTTCATGAAAGAGTGTAGTTGATTTGCAGAATGTATTCTATAATTGTTAAGGAAATTAAGTATGCATGGAAAGATCTCGTTAGTTTATGATGAAATTCAAGTGTGTTATTAAATTGGATGCATGACTAAAATTTTAATGAAAAGTATGGACGAAGGGTATGAATAAACCTTAATGGATGAACTTTATCTTGTGATCTATATTTTGTCTTGTTGAAAGAAATTATCCTTGTTTAAGAATTTTCTCGTTATTAAGACAATCGGCTTATTGGATTAATTAGCGTAAGTTAAGTTAAATGTGGAATTAAGTAATCACGTTGGGAAACTCTTTAGGTGATAGTTGATGTCTTCTGCTATGTAATCTGTACTTTGATATCTTATTGTATCTTTATGTTGTGTCTTATTTATAAAAAAAAATTGTTGCACTCCATTCGTGTGTTTTAGCTTTATCCCTTCAGGGTTTCCTGGTGAGGCATTACAGAAACAACATAATCCAATTAATAGATCTAACCAAAAACACATCAGGATCATCCACTAGCACGTTACATAAATTGGTCCATAACCTAGCAGAATAAGATACCATTAGGTCCGATCCAAAATGCAAAACCACTGATCAACAGGAACATGAACAAGATAACTAGCAACATCCCAAAAGTCATCTAGAAGCCCCACCAACACCACTTATCAAGTGCATAAAAATATCTTTAACAAAGCTCTGCCAGTAAAACCCTTACCAGTGACCAAAAGCCTTACTAGAACAAATGATAGCTCCTGAGTCTTTAAATCCCAAATCAACTGATTGTGATACACATCTAAATAGCATGAATGACAAATCCAAACCAATTCCACAAACTGAAGCATACCAGAGCATATCGGAGCATACCGAATCAATATCATAATCCAACCACTCTACCGAAAACTGGTAAATAACCAAAACAACCAATGTTGCCATCAATGAGAAAACATCAATTCAATACATAATGAATTCCTCTAATTGCCAACACTTAACTCAAACTCCTAAAGGGTTTACCAACATGGATTACTTAATTAAACTAATCTTTACTTAGGACCAATTAATCCACTTAAGAAATATATTTATCCATTAGGAACTTAATTACACTAAATAATGATTGTTTTGTACTTTACATGAGATAACACTAGCATTTCCATGCTTCATTCATGATACAATATTCAATTACATTACAACAATGATTTTAATTTAAGATATACATTCTACCATCTAAATCTCATCATAATACATTGCAAGGATAACATAATATTACAATTGCACTTAAAATACCAAGCCTCATAAAAATACATAATGGTTACATAAAATTTCAACTTGCCATAAAGGCATACATAAACAAGTGATACACCGATCACATAAGGTCCAAGTGATACAAATATGATCCAAAAAGAAAAAAGAGGATCCAACCGCTACAATGGAATGGAGTGAGTCCAAGAGATACATCTGGAGCACCTACGAAGCTAATCCCTCGCAAGAAGGCACAAAAAAAATACCCAATGGAAAGTGGCACTACCACCCGACCATGTGGCCCAAAACGAACCACCCCTCCATGCTAGGAGATAGTAATAAGGCCCTCAAACAAATCACCATATAGAATCACATGGTCTAACATGTACATTGAGTACTCACATAAGGCATAAGCATACAAATATGACTCCCACAAGAATGCTCCAAGTAAATACAACACAAGACTACACACTAGTGAACATAAGGGAAGAGTGTCATCGCATAGCTGGTATGGGTTATCCTGGCAGGCCTCCATAGGCCCCGACCCCCATCCTGGGTTATCCTAGTATCCTCTCCCAAAATCCCGGCCCCCATCCATGACTCATGCGAACCCAACAAACCTTTTGTGAAGACAAGGTGGTTGGTTTTCCATTCCAGGGCTTCCCACTGCATCTTGAGTTTGTATAAGCTCTCAACCATGGGCCAAGCACAATTAATATTGATTAATGTTTTAAAACCCAACCCCAATTTTTTAATTAAGTTGTCACTTATTACTCAAGCTTACAAGGGGTTATCCTGGAAGCCACTTTGGGCCTCAAACCCCACTTAGAAGCCACTCTTCCTTATGACACTACACAAGCTCCAAAGAACTCCAAGGAAAAAGACAAAATCCAAACAAGCATAGGGAGTTCAAAACAAAACTAAAGAAACAACTTGGTTATACAAACCTTCTACCAGGGTTAAACTAATTGGAGGTGTGAAACGAACAACTAGTCTATTAACTAGACAAGACCACAACCAGAATAAAGCAAGTATAGCTAAAATAAAACTTAACCTGCATGGTTGACTCACACTCAACAACATACTAGCATAAACACGAGAATGACTCTTTTCAAATCAAACACCAAAATCCTCCAATCAGAGTAAACAAGCCAAGTAATCTTTTACAAAATAAAAGAAGTCACAATCTAAACAGGCCATTATCTAATCCAAATACAGATATTTTCATCTGAAACCATCTTGAATAAATTAACATATGATTACCAATAAGAACTTTAATATTCCAACGTCATTACAAAAAAATCCAATCAATTTAACATTTAATTGATACTTTCTAAATTCCAAACTTCACATTCACACACACACACACACACACACACATATATATATAACAAATGTTGGCCATATGATGGAATTGATTATATGTTGCATTGATGTTTTGTCATTGATCTCAACTCTAGCTGTTATGGTTGTTTACTGGCTTCTGGTAGAAGGATTGGGTTAGGAAGATTATATGTTGATTGTCATCGGTGTGATATGGATGATGGAATAAGTTTGTATGGATGGTTCATATGATTCTGAAGTATGTTTCAGTCAGTTGGTATTGACTTGATGATTAGATGCTATCTCATGTTCTAGTAAGCCTACTTTATAAGTCCAATAAGGGTTTCATCGGTAGAGCTTTATTGAAGATCTTTGATGTAATGCATAAGTAGTGTTGGTGTAGCTTCAAGAAGGGATTCAGGATGTTGATGGTGATTTTTTTCATGCCTCGAGTGATTGGTGGCATCGCTTTGACGTGTGTGGATCTAATTTAGGTCCGGTGCTATCTAGGTTATGGACATATTTTCATGTAACACGTTGGTGGATCCTCCGATGTGCTTCTCGAATGTTTTATTGATTAGATGATGTTTGTTTGGCCTTAGGATGACATGCTTTATTATTTTATTTTAGGATTATGTAATGGATTTATTGAATTATCATTTGGGTGACCGACCTAATTGGTTAGGTCCGGGTTGGTATAAATATATGTAAGATTTCATTGTAGATCATGGATGGATGTATGTATGTATGGGAAAGGAGTGAATAATGTAATAATTATTTATTTAGAGGATTTGGTCGATCATAGGTGATTGAGTTGGGTTTATGTAAGA
This sequence comes from Cryptomeria japonica, assembly GCF_030272615.1. NCBI lineage: Eukaryota > Viridiplantae > Streptophyta > Pinopsida > Cupressales > Cupressaceae > Cryptomeria > Cryptomeria japonica. The sequence continues at coordinate 183,655,963 of NC_081413.1, forward strand.
GTTTTTAGACCTCCGGTATTAAGCTTAACCAGAACTGTAATTTGGCATGTTTGATGCTATCACCGACAATTCTTCTTTCTGGATTGTTGTCTAGATATTTTGAGCTGTTTGACATCTCTGTAGTCAATGAAACTCCATTGTGATGAGAAGTGTGCTCTAGGCAGTGTGCCTTCCTGCATGTGCAGGCCCCTATTGTAATCATATACTTTCTATATAAGTATCATCTGACTATGGGTATGGTTTCCCACCGTGGTTTTTCCTTTTACTGGGTTTTCCATGTATAAATAGTGGTGTTATGTGTTATGATTGCATGTTATTGATTCTCTAGTTTTCAATCACACTTTAATGCTTAATCAGTTATTCCAGTATAAGGTTTTAAGGGCTTTAATTCACATAATATATTAACAACCTATTCACCCCCCCTCTCAGTTGTTCACCAGTTATCCTAACAATTGGTATCAGATCCTCATCCTCTTTTTACAGAAGCTTAACCGCTTGAGAAAGATCCTATGGAAACTAATAGTTCAACTATAATTTTCCAGAAGGACAACCCTAGGCTTGATGGAATAAACTATGGATTATTTAAGATTCAGATGGAGACTCATTTAAGATGCATTGGAAAGGAAATTTGGGAAATAACTCAGAAAGGTTACACTCCTCATGATCCAGCATCTGGCAATCCTGGACTGACAGACTTGAAAAAGAACATTCAGAATGACTGCATAGCTAGAGAAGCCCACTTAAGCACCATATCAGATCAACAAATCATGGGACTATCAGATAAATCATCGACAAAAGCTATATGGGACAAGTTGGAGACTCTGAATGAAGGTGGTCCTACTCTTAAAATTGCAAAACTTGAATGTTACCGGGTAATATATGAAATCTTGAAGATGGAGGAAGATAAACGAAATTATGTATTCATGGAAAGGGTAAATGAAATTGTATTAGGAATTCAGTGTTGTGGTGGATCTCTGAGCGAGGAAGAGATTGTTTCAAAAGTGTTAAGGGTTTTGCCACTGACATATAAGATGAAGGTAACTGCAATTAATGAGCTAAGAACCATGCCTAATTCTTTTGTCAATAGAGATACTCTTATTGGGAAGATATCTACTTTTGAGCTTGTAGAATTTGGTCATCATGGAGCTACAAAGATTGATACTACATTTAAGGCATCTACATCATCAACCGGCAAGAAAGATTGGAAAGTTTTGTATACAAAGGAATTGGAAGAGATTAGAAAAGAAGATGAAGAGCTTGAGAAACTTGAAGCCCTATTTTCTAGAAGGATACTTAGAGGTCCGATAGGAAGTAAGTATGAAGGAAAATCTCCTTTCAAATGTTTTGCATGTAATAAGATAGGTCATTTTTCATCTAGATGTCCTGAAAGGAATTCAAAATTGGAAGAAAGAGAGAGAAGATCTTTTAATCCTAACCCTAAATATCAGATCAAGAATAAGTACACGAGAAACAAAAACAAATCATGCTACTATGTTGATGAGGAAGGAATAATTGATGACTCAAAAGGAGAACTGATAGGTGATTCAGCTAGTGGATTCAACAGTGGAAAAGACTAGGTATTTTATGCTATGAAGGAAGATGATTTGAAACCAGTTATCGTAAATGAGGAAAAGGCCCTTGCAGCAAAATTTGAAGACAAAGGTGAATGGGTAATCTTTTAAGTGTAGTACAGTTGGTAGATAGAGGATTTCAATTACAATTCAAGGATGGAAAGTGTAAATTCATTAGCAAATCGGGATTGGAGATTGCAACCAGTGCACAGACAAAAGGTAACATCTTTCATTTGAACTCCGGTGAAAAGACATATTTGATTGCACATATTGATGAAATTTGGCTATGGCATAAGAGGTTTTGTCATGTAAATTTTGATTGTATTGTAAAGATCAGTTTAACTAAGGTGGTTAGAGATTTCCCTAAGATTGTGAAGCCTCATAATCCGATATGTAAGGAATGTCAAATGGGTAAGCAAATTAGAACTTCTTTTAAGAGCATGCTTGATAAATCTAGTGATATTCTCGATTTGATTCATACTGACCTATGTGGTCCTCCTAATAAAATAATCTTTCAAGGAGATAGATATTCCATGTTAATCATTGATGACTATTCTAGAATGATATGAGTTACTTTTATAAGGGAGAAATATGAAATATTTGAGAAATTCATGATCTTTAAAGCTATGGTTGAGACAGAGATAGAAATGAAAATCAAGTGTCTGAGATCAGATCAAGGTGGCAAATTCACATCCAGTGAGTTCAATAATTATTGTGAGAAAAATGGCATTAGGAGATAGTTAATTGCACCCTGGACACCTCAGCAAAATGCCATTGTGGAAAGAAAGAACATAATCATTTTGGATGCAACTAGAAGCATGCTGATGAAAGCTAATCTACCTCATATATACTGGAGAGCAGTAAGTACAATGTTTTATACATTCAACAGAGTTCATATCAAAGGAGATACCAGTAAGACACCTTATGAATTGTGGTTTGGTCATTCCCCTACTCTTAAGTATTTTAGAATCTTTGGAAGTAAGTGTTATATCAAAAGAGATGATTCCATTGGAAAGTTTGACCCTAGATGTGATGAAGGAATATTTATTGGTTATTCAACTAAAAGAAAAGCATATAGATGTTATAACAAAAGATTGCAGAGAATTGTGGAGAGCACTAATGTGAAAGTGGATGAGCAGTACAAAGACCAAACTAAATCTTATGACAATGAACCGACAATGGAAATGATCATAACTAATCCGGTAATGCCTGTACTGGAATAGAATACTGAACCAGTTACCCCAGAATCATTAGAAAACTTAATTGTAACTGAAGAGAAACACAAAGAACTTGAAAATCAAAAAACACCAAGGTATGTAAGGCTAAATCATTCTGAAAAATCAGATCATTGGAGACAAAAACAAGGGAGTTATGACATGGAGAAAATTGGCAAATCAAGAGGTATGTTTATTTCTTAGATTGAACCGGCATTAGTAATTGAAGCTTGTAAAGATAAATGTTGGATGAAAGCTATGAAAGATGAATTAGATCAGATAGAAAAGAACAATACTTGGACTTTGGTTCCCCGACCTAAAAATAAGAATGTTATTGGAACTAAATGGGTTTTTAGAAACAAACTAAATGAGCATGGACAAGTTGTAAGAAAAAAGGCTAGATTAGTCTGAAAAGGATATTCTCAGAAGGAATGAATTGATTATGGTGAAACTTTTGCACCAGTAGCTAGAATTGAAGCTGATAGACTATTTCTTGCTTATGTAGCCTATAAGAACTATAAGGTTTATCAAATGGATGTTAAGTTTTCATTTCTGAATGAAGAACTTGAAGAGGAAGTCTTTATTGAGCAACCTGATGGATTTTTACTAACAGATGACAAAAATATGGTTTGGAGTTTAAGGAAAGCACTATATGGATTAAAACAGGCTCCTAGAGCTTGGCATGCAAGGTTGGATAAGTATCTTTTGAAGCTTGATTTTATAAAAGGTAACGCTGATAGTAACCTATATTATAAGATCACAAATGATAATATTCTGATTATTGAAGAAAAATTATGCATGGAATTCTCTAATAATATGCAGTGTGAATTTGAAATATCTATGACTAGAGAAATAAGATTTTTTCTAGATTTGTAGATTACTTAGATTGACAAAGGCATCTTTATCTGTCAAACTAAGTATCTAAGGGAATTGTTGAAGAAATTTGGTATGGAAAATTCTAAACCGGTTAGTACTCTTATGGTTACAAGTGAAAAATTGTCAATTAAAGATGTATCCCCTCTAGTAAATTCTACAAGATATAAATCCATGATTGGTGGTTTGCTATATTTAACTCAGACTAGACCGGATATAATGAATTTAGTCAATATTGTATCAAGATTTCAAACTAATCCAAGATAAAATCATGAAAGTGCAATAAAAAGGATATTTTGGTATTTGCAAGTGTTGGTGTAATTAATTAGCCATCATGGATATTATTACACCTTACTTAAGTTTACTTAGGAAATGCATTTCATAGTAGTTTGGGTATGAGACACTTGGGTGTTTGTGCCATATTGGGATAGTGTGTGTAGGAGAATTTCCATATTTTGTGGACTTATCTTGTTGTTACATTCCACATTCAATGAGTGATCCACCTCATGTGGAATATTATATGGTTTCTCCTACCTACCCTTGTTTCTTACTGAGCCACATGTCATGTTTGTGTGCTCACATATCCATATAGCCTTGCCTATATAAGCAAGCTCATATTAATTGTATGTAACTTTTGATGATCCAATTGATCAGTATTTTTATCTTGATAGAATACAGTTTATTCCTATCAATATTTTGTCTCTCTATTGTATTTTTCATTGAGCCCTTGATCTTGGCAAAATCTCATAGCAAGGAACAACTGAATATGGTTTATGGTACCCTAAAGATGATGACTTAACTTTATATGCATATACAGATGCAGATTGGGCAGGTGATCTTGATGACTGGAAGAGCACATCCGATGGAGCATTCTTCCTTGGGAAGAAGTTGGTTTCATAGATCATCAAGAAGCAGTCATGCATTTCTTTATCTATTGATGAAGCTGACTATGTTGCAGCCGCAACCAATTGCACTCAAGTTCTATGGATGAAGCAGATGTTGAAGGATATACAAGTGAGTTGTAATGATCTAGTTGTTATCCATTGTGATAACTCTACAGCTATTGACATATCCAAGAATCTGGTATTTCACTCCAAGACTAAGCACATATCAATCAAGTATAACTTTTTGAAGGAAAAGGTGGAAGCAAAAGAAGTCAGATTGGTTTATGTGAACACTAAAGAACAGATAGCAAACATCTCACTAACCTTTGTCTTAGGAATCATTTGAGTATTTGAGAGACAGATATGGGGTTTCTACCATTCCAGTAGAGACTTAAATGATGCAGATGTGCATTAGTCTGGTATGCATTATCAGAGCTATCTTTTGCTCCAGATTGATGAAATAATACTACTACTCAGGGGGAGTAGTCAGACTTGAGATTTAGAGCTTTTTATTCTGTTTGATTCTTTGGCATTGTTGTCAAAGGGGAGGAATATATATGAAAAATCATTGCTATTTAATTTTCATGTTGATTGCACTCCTTAGGGGGAGTTTGGCATTATTTGGTTTTTGATTCAGTTTTGGTTTAGAGCTTCATCGCTATATCATTTTATGGGAGATTGTTAGTGGATTGGGGGAGACTTGTTTGGCATTTGTTGGCACTTAGATGTTTTTCACATCTAATGTTTCCATCAATGCCAAATGGGGAGATTGTTGGCCATATGATGGAATTGATTATGTGTTGCATTGATGTCAACACTAGCTATTATGGTTGTTTACCAGCTTCCGGTAGAAGGATTAGATTGGGAAGATTATCAATTGATTGTCATTGGTATGATCTGGATGATGGAATAAGTTTGTATGGATGGTTCATATGCTTCTGAAGTAAGTTTCAGTCAGTTGGTATTGACTTGATGATCTGATGCTATCTCATGTTCTAGTAAGCCTGCTTTATAGGTCCAGTAAGGGTTTCACTGGCAGAGCTTTATTGAAGATATTTGATGTAATGCATAAGTGGTGTTGGTGCAGCATATAGAAGGGATCCAGGATGTTGATGGTGATTGTGTTCATGCCTCAACCAATTGGTGTCATCAGTTTGGCGTGTGTGGATCTAATTTAGATTTGGTGCTATCTAGGTTATGGATTGGTTTTCATGTAACGTGTTGGTGGATCCTCCGATGTGCTTCCGAGATGTTTTATTGATTGGAAGATGTTTGTTTGGCCTTAGGCCGACATGCTTTATGATTTTATTTTAGGATTATGTAATGGATCTATTGAATTATCATTTGGGTGGCCGACCTAATTGGTTAGGTCCCAGGTTGGTATACATATATGTAAGATCTCATTGTAGATCATGGATGGATGGATGTATGTATGGTCAAGGAGCAAACAATGTAATAACTATTTGTGTAGAGGATTTGGTCAATCATAGGTGATCGAGTTGGGTTTATGTAAGAGGTTTTAGACCTCCGGTATTGAGCTTAACCAGAACTGTAATCTGGCATGTTTGATGCTATCATTGGTAATTCTTCTTTCTGGATTGTTGTCCAAATATTTTGAGGTGGTTGACATCTTTGTAGTCAGAGAGACTCCATTGTGATGAGCAGTTCACTCTAGGTAGTGTGCCTTCCTGCATGTGCAGGCCCCTATTGTAATCATATACCTTCTGCAAAAGTATCATCTAACTATGGGTAGGGTTTCCCACCATGGTTTTTCCTTTTACCAGGTTTTCCATGTACAAATCATGGTGTTATTTGTTATGGTTGCATGGTATTGATTCTTTGGTTTTCAATTACGTTTTAATGCTTAATAAGTTATTCTAGTATAAGGTTTTTAGTGCTTTAATTCACATAATCTATTAACAACTGATTCACTACCCCCCTCTCAGTTGTTCACCAGTTATCCTAACACCGAAAACCAAATTGGCTAAGAGAGGAAACAATTTTAAAACTGCATATTAAAAAAAACAATGAATTTAGTTTAAGTGGTGGTGTGTGTTCTACCCACCGCTGGGACTTAACTCCCACTCCCCAACACGTGGGGTGAGAGGAGCCCACAATGTGGGTTTCCTCCCCCATGGCTATAGGACGAGAGGCACCCACAACATGGGTAGCCTCTCCCCACAACTATGGGAAGAGAGTTGCCCAAGACTGAGGATTGCCTCTCCCCACAGCATGGGGTTTGGCTCCACACACCTCCCCAAAAAACTCAACGATTTTTTTTTGTAATTTTTATTTTTAAAATATTTTCTCTGTAAATTCAAATAGAGACACAAAAAGAAACTGTAAAACAATAATTTAATAAAATTAAATTGTCTTCTTAGTAAAATTTAAAATATTATTTTCTATCTGAGCATTTCAAACCAATTCTTAGAATAAATTTACAACACATAGCTGGATATAAACAACAAACCCCTATTTCCTCTGCTCCCAAAATTGGGGAAACTAAAACCCGTTGGCATTGTGTTGACATTGATATCAACTGGTATAGAAGGACAACCGATATGGGAGTATTGTTGACATATAGTCATTGATGTCAACTAGTGTTGCAGGTCACTAGAAAGGAAGATAATATCATTCAAAGAAATGACCACTGGAGTCACTGGTAAGGAAAGTATTTCAACTGGTAAGAGTTGTGTTGACAGTGAGTAGTTACCAACTGGCAAGCATATGACCAGTGTACAAGCAGGATGAGCGAAGTGCTTGAGTTTTTGTTTGTGATGAAGAGGAAGAATGTTACCTAAATCACATCAACATTGGAGGAGAAGGATGTACAAGTCACCAGTATGTTGTGTGGATGTAGAACAATAGGACTCCTGATGGATGAAGATTTAGTCACCATGTCAAGAGATGATTGACAGTGAATGTGCCCACAGCAGATCACATGTGCCTGTTTGAAGATATTTTGCAGAAATAGGGAAGCCACATGAGTGCATTGCATGATGTAGATGACAAGGATCCAAAACCACTGGTAAGGGGAGCTTATCTCCTATTATGCATGGAATGCATCATAGTCCTCCGAGATAATACAAGAGGTAAAGGTAGGTGTTTGAAGGCTCACACCGGATCTACTGGTGAACCAAAGGAATGCCTCAAGTGCATGAAATTAGGGATATGCAATGGACCGGTGGAGAAGCCATGTTGATTTGTCGGGAGAGATGAAGTGTGATGGGTTTGTCACTTTGAAAAACCAATTGAGATATAGTCTGGGCTGATGAAGAAGAAGGAAAGGTTGAACAGCTATAGAGAGAGGACAATGGTCAGATTGAAGATGGAGTCAGTTGAAGGTTGATGACATGGTGTCATCGAGGTGTTTACTGATAAGCATGTCCACTAGTAATGCTTACAAAGTGCAAATGAAAAAGGCTCCCAACTATTGATGATGTGCATGAGGTAAGTTGGTGAATGTGTCGACCGAGTTGAGTGTTCCACCAAAAAAGTAGAGTGCAAGGTTGAAGATAGACTGGTTAGGGTATAATCGGCAGGGTCTGTGAACTAGTAGATGAACCCGATTGTGTGGTTAGTTGGTGATCATGTCTGGACTGACATAGAAGACTTAGAAAAATGAATGTCGATAAAGAGGCCACATGGAGGTGAAGTGGCATACATGCATAGGTCGATGTGATGTGTCAGTGATGTCCTTGGCGACTAGTCCAACATTTCTGATGACTGCGAGGCTCGAGGAAGAAAAGAAGAGGATTGTGGATAGAGATGAAGAAAACAATAAAGATCCAGAAAAGACTAATCTTGCATATCGAAGAGGGTGAAGGAAACCACATCATGCACATGATTGATCAGACAAAAGGTCAAAAAACATGCTACAAATGGCTAAAGAGAGAAGACATGTTTCGCAGGGTAGATAGATGGGTGATGCTCATTGATTGCATGTTGAACATCGATCAAGGACATGATATCAGATTGGATTTGATATGTCATGATGATCAAATATCAGATCAGATGCAGATTCAGTGCATGGTGAAAACCCTAACCATGCCAATGTTCAAACTCACGTCTTGGCAGAATATCTAGCTATAAGTATGTGAGCCAAAGATATTGTTTGTGTTGCAGAATGAATGAGTGTTACTACTACATGAGAGAGAAAATTAGTCAAGTACTCAACATGAATCAGAAAGGATACTGAATGTGTGAGTCAGAAATGGGTTGAAGAGTTCAACTAGCAACAGTGAGGCAACAGGTAGACAAGAGTTGCAAGAAGATTGCAGAGAAGGTAAGCTGGGGACTGGCAGGAATCAGATGGTAGATATATGACTGTGTTATCAAGACCAGTGGTGGATAGTAGCAGTATGATAGAGAGAACCGACATAGAGGGAGAAGAGGTTGAACCGATAAGGTTGCAGTAGTGACAGGGTGACAGAGAGAACCAATAGTGAACTGGATAGAAGATCCAACAGAGAGATTTGCAGAAGTGTTACAAAATTCATTTGCAACAAGAAGTTAATTTTTGTATAAAAACATGTTATTTTTGGCAATATGGAGGAATTATTATGTGTTGCACTGATGTCAACACTAGTTGTTATGATTGGTTACCGGCAGATAGGTTTTGGTTACCGGTAAGTGTTTAAGGTTTTACCAGCAGAGCTTTTACGAAGAATCTTTGACAGGATGCATAAGTGGTGTTGGTGCGGCTTCTAGATGGAATTTAGGATGTTGAAGGTGATCCTTGATCATGTCTTGACTGATTGGAGACATCACTTTGGCATGGAGAATCTATTTTGGTCTAGTACCTATCCAAGTTATGGACCGGTATCATGTTAACGTGTTCTCTACACGTTACCGGGATGATTTATGGATTGGTTAATGTTGTTTTGGTATAAAGCCAACATGGTATATCATTGTAATATGGATGTATGTAATGATCTTATTGTAATATATTTTAGGTGGCTGACCTAATTGGTTTAGGCCTTAGGGTTTATATAAATTGATGTAAGATCTCATTGTAGATCGTGGTTGTAATGGTCGTGGTCGTCAAATGAAATATCATATGTGAAGGAGATTTGGTCGATCATAGGCGATTGAATTGGGTTTCTGTAAGAGGTCAAAGGCCTTCAGTATTAAGCTTAACCGTGACTGTAATCAGGCATGGTAGATGCTATCTCTTGCAATTCATTCATCTGGATTGTTGTCCAATTATATTGAGGTGGTTATAACCTCTATGTAGTCAGAGAGACTGCTTTGTAATGAGTAGTACACTCTAGGCAGTGTACCTTCCTGAATGTGCAGGCCCCTTATTATGTTGGTATTTTGGTATGGTTTTGTCATTGATGTCAACACCTGCTAAATACACCTACTTTGGAGATCCAGCAACATTCACCCACAATCACTAAATTGTTCAACAATCACCAGTATATGGTTAACTGGTAGGATATAATGTTCATCGGTACCTGCAATGACATGGAAGACACTTGGTAATGTCGAAGACATCATGTGGACACTTTTTCTTGAAGTAATATCATTGGTATATTCTTATTTGCATATTTTCTTTTACCGGCAAATAGGTCCAGGTTATCTAGGGTTACACCGGCAGGTTTATCTTTTCCAGATCAGCATGGCATGCTATAGAGATGATTTATTATTGTTGGAAATGCATTAAGCCGACATGTTCAATCGGTTATTGCATCGGATATTGTATTATTTGTAAAATGTTTTATTGTAATATCTTGTAGAGCTGACCTACTAAAATTGGTCTTAGGGTATGGTATAAATGTAAGATCTTATTTGTAAGATCAAATGTGGAATGCGAAAAAGAATTGTAAGAAGGTATATGTGAGATTAAGCAGAGGTATACATGAAGACATCATTTGAAGGTGAAGTTGGGTTTTTGTAGAAGCATATCAGCATTACACCAGTACTGAATCTAGCATATGAAGATGCTATTTTGTGTAGTACATTCTCATTGGATTTAACCATCCAACTGTAGTCAGTGTGACTCCCATTTGTGTTTGAGCAGTGAGCTCTAGGCTGTTGGCCTTTCTGCATGTGCAGACCCCTTTTTGTACACTTACTATCTGCAGTAGTATCATCTGATTGTGGATAAGGTTTCCCACCATGGTTTTTCCCCTTACAGGATTTCCACGTACAAATATTTGTGTCATGTGTTGTGGTTGACTCTATGCTTATGTTTCATGCATTAATTCTTACCAGTACAGCATTTCCTGTTAACATTGTTTACCGGCACAATTAACTGTCTTACCGGTATTAAGCAATAAGTTGGTTAATAAGATTTTGGTTTGAATTTATTAGAGAATTGATTCACCCCCCCCCCCCCCCTCAATTGTCCCCAGGACCTACGATTGGTATCAGAGCCTAGTCCTCTTTTTGTAAAAGTTTAACAACTTCAGGAGATCGAATGTCTACTAATTATTTCAGGAAGGATAGTCCTAAACTTGATGGAACCAACTATGGAATATGGAAAATTAGAATGGAGACACATCTGAATTGCATTGGTAAAGACATCTGGGAAGTTACTAAGAATGGTTATACTGTTGTTGTAGTTGGTCAGCCTGCTCCTATTACTTTAGGTAAAGATGAATAAAATGATTGCAAAGCAACAGAAGCACTTTTGAGCACATTATCAGATAGATCTACTGCAAAAGCTATTTGGGATCATTTGGAAACACTGAATGAAGGGGATTCCATAGTCAAAATTGCAAAACTTGAAAGCTTCTGAGTCAGGTATGAACATCTGAAAATGGAAGAAGATGAAAGAATTTTTGCCTTTATGGAAAGAGTAAATGAAATTGTTTTAGATATCAAATGTTGTGGAGGAACCTTGAGTGAAGATGAGATTGTTTCAAAAATCTTAAGAGGTTTGCCACCAACATATAAAATGAAGGTTACTGCTATTAATGAGCTGAGAACAATGCCTAATACATCAGTAACTAGGGATACATTGATTGGAAAAATTTCAGCTTTTGAAATAGAGGAATTTGGTCCTGTTGCTATAAAAACTGATTTGGCCCTCAAAGCATCAACATCATCTGCTCCATCTTGTGAAAAATCAGACTGGAGAGCCTTTTATGCAAGAGAACTTGAAGAAACCAGGAAGGAGAATGAAGAGCTTGAAGAACTTGAAGCACTATTTGCAAGAAAAATGCCAAAAGGTCCAATTGGAAGTATGAAGGTAAAGCACCCTTTAAATGTTTCAATTGCAATAAGATTGGTCATATGGCTTCAAGATGCCCTGATAGACATGCTAGACTAAGAGAAGAAACTAGAAGGACATACAAACCTAATCCTGAATATCAGAGATACAGATTTAAGAAAAACAAAGATAAATCCTGTTACATTGTTGATGAAGGTGTGACTGATGATTCTGATGAGGATCCAGCAGACAACGGATGGGTCTTTGTTGCTATAATAGAAGATCAACCTGTACCTATTGCTCCACCGGTAGAACAAGCCCTAGCAGCTAAAGTTGAATCAAAGGATGAATGGATTATTGACTCAGGATGCTCACATCACATGACTGAAGACAAAGGCAAATTCTTGAACTTTCAAGAATACAATGGAGGTTTAGTAAGATTCGGAGATGACAAAGCCTGTTTAATCAAAGGTAAGGGTTCAATATCTCTTGATGGTAAACATAACACTGACAATGTTTACTATGTTGAAGGATTAAAACATAATCTTTTAAGTGTTGGTCAATTAGTTGAGAAAGGTTTTCAGTTACAATTTAAAAATGGAAAATGCAAAATCATGAATAGAACTGGTTTGGAAATTGCAACCGGTAATCAAACTAGAGGTAATATCTTTCATTTGAATAATAGTGAAAAGGCATGCTTAATTGCTCATATAGATGAAAGTTGGCTATGGCATAAAAGACTATGTCATGTAAATTTTGATTCCATGGTAAAAATCAGTACTTCTAAGGCAGTTAGAGATTTACCAAAAATTGTGAAACCTCAGAATACAATTTGCAAGGAATGTCAATTTGGAAAACAAGTTAGAGCTAGTTTCAAAAGTATTCCAGAAAAATCCAATAATGCTCTTGATTTAATTCACACTGATTTATGTGGTCCAGCTAGAACTAAAAGCTTACAAGGTGATAGATATTTCATGCTAATTATTGATGATTATTCTAGAATGTGTTGGGTTACTTTTCTCAGAGAAAAGTCAGAAGCACTTGGGAAGTTCAAACTATTCAAAGCAATGGTTGAAAATGAAAACGGTAAGAAAATTAAATGTTTAAGATCAGATCAAGGAGGAGAATTCACATCTAGAGATTTTAATACATTTTGTGAAGTGAATGGAATCAAAAGATAGTTATCAGCACCTCAGACACCACAACAGAATGGAGTTGTTGAAAGGAAAAACAGAACTATTTTGGATGCAGCAAGAAGTATGTTATCAGAAGCAAATCTACCACATGTGTACTGGAGAGAGGCAGTAAGCACTGCTGTCTATACATTCAACAAAGTTCACATCAAAGGTGAAACCGGTAAGACCCCTCATGAACTATGGTTTGGTAATACTCCTACTCCTAAGTATTCAGAATTTTTGTAAGTAAATGTTATATTAGAAGAGATGAGTATATTGGCAAGTTTGATCCTAGAAGTGATGAAGGAATATTTCTTGGTTATTCATCTAAGAGTAAAGCTTATAGATGTTTTAATAAAAGATTACAAGAAATTGTTGAGAGTACAAATGTAAAGATTGATGAACAATTCAGAGGAACTTCAAGGTATATAGACTCTGAACTGGTAACAGAAATTATGACAAATGAATCAACAGTAAATCCACCGGTACAGAATGATGACCCAGTTACTCTGGTATCATCACAGGATACCACAGTAATTGAAGAACAACAACAGACTAAGACACCCCGGTATGTAAGACTGAATCATTCTGAAGATCAGATAATTGGAAGCAAATTTAAAGGAGTCATGACAAGAGGAAGATTGGCAAATGAAGAGGTATGTCTTATTTCTCAAATTGAACCATCATCTATCAATGAGGCATGTGAAGATAAATTTTGGATTAAAGCTATGGAAGAAGAATTAGGACAAATTGAGAAAAATAATACTTGGACATTAGTTCCCCGGCCTGAAAATAAAAATGTAATTGGAACCAAATGGGTATTTACAAACAAACTCAATGAAGATGGTAAGGTTGTCAGGAATAAAGCAAGACTAGTGTGTAAGGGATATTCTCAGAAAGAAGGAGTTAATTACAATGAAACCTTTGCACCGGTAGCCAGAATTGAAGCAGTTAGATTATTCTTAGCATTTGTAGCTCACAAGGATTACAAAGTTTATCAAATGGATATTAAATGTGCATTTTTGAATGGAGATCTTGAAGAAGAAGTGTATATTGAACAACCTCATGGATTTTCTTTGACAGATAACAATGATATGGTTTGCAGATTAAGAAAAGCTTTGTATGGACTAAAACAAGCTCCAAGAGCCTGGTATGCAAGATTGGATAAGAATCTCTTAAAAATTGGTTTTACTAAAGGAAATGCAGATAGCAATTTATATTACAAAGTAACTAATGATGACATTTTGATTATGGAAGTATTTGTTGATGATATAATCTTTGGAGGAGAAGATGGATTATGCAAAGAATTTTCTCTTAAAATGCAGCATGAATTTGGAATGTCTATGATTGGAGAAATAAAATTCTTTTTAGGATTGCAGATTTTACAGACTGATAAAGACATATTTTTGAGTCAATCTAAGTACTTGAAAGAACTACTCAAGAAATTTGGGATGGAGAACTCTAAATCGGTAAGCACACCTATGACTACAAATGACAAATTATCTCAAAGGGATGAATCTACACATGTTAATCCAACTAGATACAAATCTATGATAGGAGTTTTACTGTATTTGACACAAACCAGACCTAATATTATGAATGTAGTATGTATAGTTTCTAGATTTCAGAGTAATCCCAAGGAAAATCATGAATCAGTAGTAAAAAGGATTTTCCGATACTTACAAGGTACAACAAATCTTGGATTATGGTATCCTAAAGATGAAAATTTTGATCTATATGCATACACAGATGCAAATTGGGCAGGAGATGTGGATGATAGAAAGAGCACCACTGGAGGAGCATTCTTTCTTGGAAAGAGATTAGTTTCTTGGTTAAGTAAGAAACAGAGTTGTACATCTTTATCAACAACAGAATCAGAATATGTTGTAGCAGCAACAAACTATACACAAGTACTTTGGCTTAAGCAAATGTTGAAAGACATAAAGGTAAAATGCAAGGAACCTATTACTATATATTGTGATAACACTGTAGCAATTGATATATCTAAGAATCCAGTATTACATTCTAAAACAAAACATGTTTCTATCAAACTGAATTTTCTAAGGGAAAAAGTTGAAGAAAAGGAAATAAAACTGGTTTATGTGAGTACTAAAGAACAGCTTGCAGATATTTTTACAAAACCTTTGCCTAAGGAAACTTTTGAGTATCTCAGAGATCAGCTCGGAGTCTTACCTCCATCGGTAGAGACTTAGACAGTTGATGATTGTCATCAACCGGCAGAATTAAATGGACAAATCTTTTGTTCTGGTGTTTGATGAGGAAGCTACTTCTCACGGGGAGTAGTTGGTATATTGAATTGGTTGGTATTTTGTATGAACTTGACCTTTTTGTGACTTTGGAATTTGATGTCAAAGGGGGAGAGATATATGGAAAAACATTAAAGAAAAATATATGAAAAATACATTATCTTTTTGAGGAGAGATTGGTATTGTAAATAAATCTTTGTATAAACACATATTACTCCCAGGGGGAGAATTGGTTTTTGTACTTGGCATTTCTATTTTGGCACTTTGATGGTTTTTCCATCTTGTGTTGCCATCAATGCCAAAGGGGGAGATTGTTGGTATTTTGGTATGGTTTTGTCATTGATGTCAACACCTGCTAAATACAGCTACTTTGGAGATCCAGCAACATTCAGTGGCAATCAGTAAATTGTTCAACAATCACTGGTATATGGTTAACCAGCAGGATATAATGTTCACCGATACCTGCAATGACATGGAAGACACTTGGTAATGTCAAAGACATCATGTGGACACTTTTTTTTGAAGTAATATCATTAGTATATTCTTATTTGCATATTTGCTTTTACCGACAAATAGGTCCAGGTTATCTAGGGTTACACCGGCAGGTTTATCTTTTCCAGATTAGCATGGCACGCTATAGAGATGATTTATTATTGTTGGAAATGCATTAAGCTAACATGTTCAATCGGTTATTGCATCGGATATTGTATTATTTGTAAAATATTTTATTGTAATATCTTGTAGAGCCGACCTACTAAAATTGGTCTTAGGGTATGGTATAAATGTAAGATCTTATTTGTAAGATCAAATGTGGAATGCAAAAAAGAATTGTAAGAAGGTATATGCGAGATTAAGCAGAGGTATACACGAAGACATCATTTGAAGGTGAAGCTAGGTTTTTGTAGAAGCATATCAGCATTACACCGGTATTGAATCTAGCATATGAAGATGCTATTTTGTGCAGTACATTCCCATTGGATTTAACCATCCAACTGTAGTTAGTGTGACTCCCATTTGTGTTAGAGTAGTGAGCTCTAGGCTGTTGGCCTTTCTACATGTGCAGACCCCTTTTTGTACACTTACTATCTATAGTAGTATCATCTGATTGTGGGTAAGGTTTACCACCATGGTTTTTCCCCTTACAGGGTTTCCACGTACAAATATTTGTGTCATGTGTTGTGGTTGACTCTGTGCTTATGTTTCATGCATTAATTCTTACAGGTATAGCATTTCCTATTAACATTGTTTACCGGCACAATTAACTGTCTTACCGGTATTAAGCATTAAGTTGGTTAATAAGATTTTGGTTTGAATTTATTAGACAACTAATTCACCCCCCCCCTCTCAGTTGTCCTCGGGACCTACATATTGTACCACATACTTTCAACAAAAGTATCATCTGACTATGGGTAGGCTTCCCACCGTGGTTTTTCCCTTTACTAGGTTTTCCATGTACAAATCATGGTGTTATGTGGTATGGTTTCATTGTGTTAATTCTTATTTTATTCTTAAGTTTTATTGCTTATTGGTATCTATTTCTGCTATTCTAGTATTCAATGTTTATGTGCTTCGGTTAAAGGTTATAAAATGGTTTGAGTAATATAATCTGTTGACAACTGATTCACCCCCCCCCCCCCCCCCTCTTAGTTTTCCATTGTTTATCCTAACAATTGTTATCAGAGATTTGGTCCTCTTTTACAGAAGCTTAACCACTTGAGGTAGATCCTATGGCAACTAATACTTCAAATCCACCGGCAACTATTTTCAGAAGAGAAATCCCTAAGCTTGATGGAACAAATAATGGGATATGGAAAATCCAAATGGAGACTCATCTTAGATTTATTTGCAAGGATATTTGGGAGATCACTAAGAAAGGATATACACCTTATGATCTGGCACCTAGCAATCCTGCTCCTGCAAACCTAGACAAGAATATTGAAACTAATAGCAGAACTAGAGAAGCCCTCCTATGTGACTTACTGATTAGAAAATCATGGGATTGACTAATAAATCATCTACAAAAGTTATGTAGGATAAATTTCAAACTCTGAATGAAGGTGACCCTACTATCAAAATTGCTAAACTTGATGGTTACCGAGTAAGATATGAGAACTTGAAGATGAAAGATAATGAAAGAATTGCTACATTTATGGAAAGAGTAAATGAGATTTTCATGGGAATTCAATGTTGTGGAGGATCTCTGAGTGAAGATGAAATAGTTTCCAAAGTCTTGAGAGCCCTACCACCAGCTTACAAGATGAAGGCGACTGCAATTAATGAATTGAGAACAATGACAAACACTTCTGTGAGATTTTGTCAAGATCAAGGGTACAATGAAAAGCATAAAGAGAGACAATAGAATGACAAGAATAAACTGTATTCTCATCAATATACAAATGATCAACTGGATTAACCAATACAATGAATATGAGCCTGCTTATATAGGCAAGGCCATATGGATATATGAGCACACAATCATGGCATGTGGCTCAATGAGAAACAACAGTAGGTAAGAAATACTAGGGGTAGGTAGGAGAAATAATATAATATTCCACAAGAGGTGGATGGCCCACTGAATGTGGAGTGTAACAGCAAGATAAGACCACAAAAGGTGGAATTTATCATACAAGCTATATCCCTATGTGCACACTTCCCTAAGTTTCTCATATCCAAACTACGAAGAGATCCATTATCCTAAGTTAACTTAAGTAAAGTGTAATAATACCCATGATGAATATTTATTTACACCAACACCCCCCCTTAAGTGCAACTTAGGGGAATGATGACTCAAGTCAACAATGTAAGATGGGTCCTGGCTACTAGGCCATTATAGGTACCCATGTACAATATGCAACTACAAGCAAAACTATGCAATGCAATCTCTCACAAATGGAGAAAGGGAGAAAACCTAGTGGGAAAAAAACTCCCCCCCAAAAGAGAGATGAATGTACAAAAGACTCTCAAAGAAGAAGGACAAAACCTCACAGAGGAAAAGGTCCCCTCCATAAGAGAGGAAGGAGAATTCATATGACCCCCCTGATGAGACATCTCGCACCCCCAAGAGAGCTTGCAACTACAGGAACTTATTCTCAATGAAAGCTTTGGTGAATATGTCTGCAACCTACTCCGTTGTAGGACAATACTACAAATCAATGACCTGCTCCTAACTCAGCTCTCAGATATAGTGCATATGGATCTCGATGTGTTTGGTCTGCTGATGTTGGACCAGGTTCTTTGAGATTGCAATAGCACTCTGATTGTTGCAATATAGAACTGTCGGTTGTGGAATGGTGAACCCAAACTCTATGCAAATTTGTTGAAGCCAAATGGTCTCAGTCGCTGTGTTAACAACTCCTCGATACTTAGCCTCAGTCAAAGAGAGAGAAATAGCATGCTTCTTCTTGCTCTTCCAACAAATGGGGCCCAAACCAAGGCGAAAGTTGTAACCTGAAGTAGACTTACGATCATCAAGATCGCCAGCCCAATTGGAGTCTGTGTAACCAACCAAGCGGAGTCTTGTGCCTACTGCATAGTGAATACAATGGTGATGTGTACCCTGGATGTAATTAAGGATGCGTTTAGCGGCTTTCCAATTAATCTCATGCGGTTCCTGCATGAAGTGGGAAACCATGCCAACTGCAAATGAAATATCAGGGCGTGTGTGAGTCAAGTAGATGAGACTACCCACAAGCTGACGATACAATGTGGCACCAACTAGTGGAGAAGAGCATTGAGCCTCAAGCTTGACTTCTAAAAGAAAGGAAGTTAGTGCAGGCTTACAATCAGCCATATGAAAGCATGCAAGAAGATAAAGAGAATACTTGGGTTGCGAAAGAGTGATCCCAAAGGATGACTGTGAAATCTCTATCCCGAAAAAGTAGTGCAAAAGACCCAAGTCAGTCATAGAAAATTTGTCATGCAAAGCAGATTTGACCCTGCTAATGATGGATGTGGTGCTCCCTGTAATGATAAAATCATCAACATAGAGCACAAGTATCAAGTGAGAGTCAACCTATCACAAAATGTAGACATTCGGATCGAAATGACATCTAGTGTACCCTGCTGAGAGAAGAAAGGAATCCATCTTGGCATACAAAGTCTTGGGGGCCTGCTTGAGGCCATAGAGAGATTTCCTTGGCATACAAAGTCTTGGGGGCCTGCTTGAGGCCATAGAGAGATTTCCTTAGTCTGCAAACCAAGGAAGTATCCTAGATGAAACCCTATGGTTGCTCCATATAAATATCCTTATCAAGATCCCCATGAAGAAAAGCACTCTTCACATCCATTTGATGTACAGCACAACCATGAGCTGCAACAATGCCAAGTGTCAAGCGAATGGAGTTCATCTTGGCTATGGGTGCAAAGGTCTTAGTATAGTCAACACCTGGAACCTGAGAGAAACCTTTCGCAACAAGTCGAGCCTTATACTTATCCACACTACCATCCGCTGCAAACTTGGTCTGATAGATCCACTTACATCGAACCAGCTTTCTCCCCTTAGGGAGAGGGACTAAATCCCATGTGTTGTTCCTCATCAAGGAACTATACTCTTCCTCCATAGCTCAGTTCCACTCAGGAACTCCTGATGCTTCCCAAAATATATGTGGATCGGAAGTGGGAGCAATGAATGCATGTGGAAGGTCCTGATGCTATGATCAAGTCCTCTGTGTATCTGAAGGATCCCCAACAAGAGAACCCACTGACTTAAGTGTTTGTCAAGCCCAACGAGGTCTAGGTGGAGGTGGAGAACGAGTCTCCTCAACTGCAAGTGGACCCGACGGAGGTGTAACCCTGCGAGTCAGAGTTGAAGGAGTCTCCTCATCTGAATCATTGGCATCACTATCCACAATGGAGGAAGGTGGAGGAGGTAGAGAGGCTAAGCTAGGATAGCTTTCCTCAAAATGAACACTCCTCTCAATAAACACCTCATGTGTCTCAAGATCCATCAATCTATATTCCTTAACACCCTCGGGATATCCAACAAATATGCAAGGCCTACTCTTAGGTTCCAATGCCTTGCATTTTTGTGGAGGTATGCAAGCCCATGCTCAACACCCAAAGACTCTAAAATGTCTCACAATCGGTTTCCTACCAGCCCAAGCCTCAAAAGATTCTTTGAGAGTTCTATTCTTGTGTTTTACAACTCTGTTCTTCTATGGAGTGTAAGCAACAAAATGTTGAAGATCAATCCCCTCAAATGTACAAAAATCCTCAAGTCTTTTGTTCACATATTCCCTTCCATTATCTGTATGAAGAATCTTTACCACTTTCCCAGATTGCTTCTCCACACGAGCCTTGAAGTCTTGAAATCTATCAAATACTTCACTCTTATGAATAAGAAAGTAGACCCAAGTGAAGCGGGAGCAATCATCAATGAAGGTGAGGACATAGTGGGCCTTACTAAATGAAGGTGATGGAAATGGCCCTGCTACATCATTGTGAATAAGTTGAAGAACTTCCAAAGCTCTCCAAGCTTACCCTTTATCAAACTTCTCCTCGGGATGCTTGCCCATGGAACAACCTGAACATACACCCTCTGAAAAACCGATTTGAGGTAGACCTATGACCATGTCTTTAGTGTTGAACTGCTGAAGATAGTGGTAGTTGAGGTGACCAAACCACTCATTCCATAGCTTACTTTCTGAATTTGAATGAGTAAGCAAGGCCCTAGAAGGAGAACTTGGCACAAAGTGGGAGAATGAATAAAGCCTTGAGTTGTCAATGACTTGTCTAACTTCTACCAAGGCATCATCATCAAGTTCCTTTACCACAACTGAATCAGGTGTAAACTCAACCTTTTTCTCATTCCTATAGTGATTGATTTGGTAGATAGAGAGAATGTTGGTAGACAAGTTAGGAACATAAATAACATTCTCAAATGTTACATCATCAATGGCAACTGAACCTTTCCCTTCAACCTCAACTTTTGTATCATCACCTATGTAAATGTGAGGTACCTTTGATGTCTCCAATGAAGAAAATGACTCTTTTGTAGAACCCATGTGATAAGAGGCACCCGAGTCAAGTATCCACTGTTGTGAAGAACCTGTTGTTGCCACAAATGCTTGCCCTTTTCCCTTAGACTGTGAGGAAGAGGAAGGAGATGATTCCTTCTTTGCGTAGGTGGACGACAAGTTGATGTTTTTTTCTTAAGAAGATTTGTCAACTCATCAACTTGCTTGGTGTGGCATCGATGCTCATCATGACCATACTTCTTTCAATATGCACAAGTTGCTTTATCCTTCTTAGGTGGAGTCCCCTTCTTGGAGGAGGATGAAAAATTGCCTTGTGATGGAGAGGAGGATTGTTCTTTTTCCTATTGTGGCTTTAACTTAGATTGCTTCTTCTTCTTGTTGGAATATTTTCCTTGAATCCCTTGACTCCCTTGATTATCCACCAAAGGTCCACCCTTGATTTGACTTATTTTGACTATAGTTGACTTTTATATTATGCTTTATAGACTTATCTAGACTATATTTTGATGATTTGAATGATGATTACTCATGTGCTTCAGTGACTTATGATTGATGTTAGACAATATTGGACATATGCTATTTTGATTATCTATATGGATGTTGTTATTATCATGATTGATCATGTGATTTGATGATATATGTACTCAATGGATTTTATATGCTCACTATGTGATGGATTATTGATAGATTAGATTATCATGGTTTTGATGATGATTATGATTACGCTAGCCCTACTTCATGATTACATATGATGAGATGTTTATGAGACGTGTTTGACTATTGTTTGACTATCTTCATGATAGAGACAAATCCACATCACTCATTGCGAGCGAGATGTGTCGTCATGATTATCTATCACTTGCTTGTTCTATATATGTATATTTTTTATTGTCATTTTGTGGTTGCAGGATTTTGCAGGTACCAAACATCGACTCCACCTAACTTCACAGGTCTGAGTGTGTCTTTAGTTCCAATGGCTTATGTGGTTCAGAGATGGCATGAGTTTCCTCTCACATACTCTAGGTCTAAGTTGTTCACCGTGTGTAGTCAGCGTCTTGACATAATTCGCCATGTCAGTTAGTAAGCTTGGTCTTTTGGTATTGTGAGTTTAGTTTATGCTAGTTGATTTACTTGTTTATGTTGGAGTAATTAAGTGGCTCTTGATGTGTAATTTTATATTTGGTAATGTTTATTTTAAAGTATTTAATTTATAAGTTTTGAATATTTAATTATTTGATATTAATATTTATTTGATAATTAGCATTTATCAATTTTATGATTATTTATTTGATAAGCCTTATTGTTGTTTAATAATTATTTTATATTTGTGATTTAATCTTTAATGGTATTTAATTAATTAATTATTTATTGGACTTTCTATAGTTTAATATATAATTGATATCCTACATTTATTTGGTTCTGTAATTTATTTTATTAGCTTTTGGTTTATTTGATTTTAATCCCCATTTGGATTATTTATTTACAGCTTATATTTATTTAATAGTTTGACTTTTATTCCTAAGTGGGATGTATGAACACATTAAAATAAATAAAGAAATAAAACATTCCCACTTAGCTGGATAAGTATATTTTATTTACTTTACCTACCCTTCACTCTCATTGGTGGAATTCAAAATGGGTGAATAAATTATATTATATGGTGAGTTGGTAAAATATACTCCAAATTGGAATATTTTGATTGGCCGAAATTGAGGCTAGGGTTTTGGATTATTGTTGCCTTTTATTTTCTTTCCCGTGAAGTTTTTTGGGTTGGTTTTTGCTATTCTCTATGTGTGGGGGAAAAAAGCGAGACTAGGTTAACATGCCCTAATCCTACCTTTTGACACACATTACGGAATACGAAAGAGCCTAGAGGTATCACACAATTGGCTACTTCTTTTTGTGAAAGAGAGAGCCATGGGCTACCTATTAGGATTTCTATTCCTTTGTTGTAATTGAAAGGTAAGATTATGCAAGTTCAATTCCTAACCCTAAAATGCAAGTATGAACTAATAACAAGATTGCAGAATTGAACTTAAACAAGGGAAAGTTGCAAACACAAGGACAAGACAAGAATGCAGATGCGTACCTGGAGTCAAAATTTGACTGAAAATGTTTGGGACGGGGGCGCGGGCGCCACTGTCCTGATTCTGTCCCAAAAACTGCACCTGAAACAGCTGTTTTGCACTCTGGAAAACTGTCGGAAATGCTGTCTGTCAGGAGGACCAGGGCGCCCAGCGCCTCTATCCCAGGGACCAAGGCACCCAGCGCCCCTATCCTGGCAGGACAAGGGTGCCCCACGCCCCTGTCCTGGTCTTTTGCTCTGCAATTTGGTGTGGAGTGTTGTCTCGACCTGCTTTTCCCGGATCTGCAACCTGCGGCATCGTCCGAGTCCCGAAACCTGCACTTGTATCTGAAAAAGGTGTTTGGGTGGCTATATAGGGTTTTGCCTTAGTCAAACCCCCACTTCGGTGATTTCCACCTCCACGAATAGCCAAGTTGTATTGTAAAAGTAATGTGTGTGTAGACCTTGTGTGTGTGCAAGATCTAAAATGCAAGTAAGCAAACTAGAGCAACCTAGAAAGTAAACCCTAATTGCTTGTAAATGATAATGTAAATGCTCTAAATCAAGATGCAAAGTGATCTAAAGCATGAATGAATGATATATTGAAGCTTATGCAAAGACATGAAAACAACATGAAATCATACCCAACCCCCAAGGGAGGGGTACAAGCCAATCTTCAGTCGGTAATGTCCTATTGTTCTTCAATGTCTTCCAAGCCCTAAATGGATGAATGGAATTGATAAATACTTGATAGAGGGATGTTGAATGTTGTTGAAGTCTTCAAAGATCTGCTCTTTCACTGCATATGAGGTTCCTGAAAACAAGATCGGGATCCTTTCAAATGAAGAAAGAGAGCTCTTATGTATGAAACCCTAGGTCGCAATTTCGTCTTTTGGCCGACCTAGAGATTGAATATCCTGCCAATTTCTTGGGGTTAAGCTTTATTTTATGATTGGATCATGTTCCTAAAATTTCGGGAAAAATGTCCGGGACCATGTGCACTCCAGGCGCCATGGTCCCGGCAACTTTTCACCAAATTTTTAGGGCCGTCAGATATGATGATTTTAGAGAGAATCCCGAAGTTATAGGTGATTTTGAGATGTTTTGACCCCCGAAATCAAGCCCCCAAGTTCAAAATAGGACTTAATTAGGGTTTTTGATTAGATGATGTATTGGAGGAATAACATGAAAAGGGGCACACTTTAATGAAAGGGCCCGACTTTATGATGTGAAGGATGATGAAATAGGACCTTAGACCTAATTAATTTGATTAATTAAGTGCTAAAGGAGAAATGCAATGCAAAATGTAAAATGCACCAAGGCGGGTGCTAAACTAGGTGTGAAATTGTACCACCCTAGCAAGTGCGTACAATTTACGATGCTACATTTAGCCCCCACTTTAGCGGTCATATGAGTACTACGTGCATATGCAAGCTAAAGTACAGAAAATAAACATCATTTGAAAAAGGATATATCCATAAGTTCGTCGAACGAAGCCCCCAATGGTATCTGCTGTACACAGTTAGGAACCGCACCCTACAAAACACACGTTAGATCACAAAATCACCTAATGCTTACTAAGGAAGGTGATGAAATTTGTGAGTAGCTATATGCCCCCCCTGTTTCGACTTGCTTATTAGGGAGGTGAAACAGGGTAGCATGTTTACTTACGACAAATTGTGTAAGAGAGAATTGATGAGGGATGTTCACTGAAAAGGCTTCATCAGAGCACTTTTTGGAACATCCCGAGAGTAGGAGAATGAAAATACAATTCCTACACAATAAACGGTTTGAAAATCGCATCTCCCAAACTTAAGTTATGATGAAATGAGTGATAGAGAAAAATTAGGGTTTTGAAAGTAAATGTAAAGGAATGAAAGTATATACCTTGAAAGTGACATTTGCATTTGTCACTTTGTTGACTTCTGAATATTGTTTATTGCAACGAAGCCCACATAGCCATCATCATGCCTTCACGACAACTAGAGCGTCCCACGAGGATTGAGATCCTGCGACAGGCCGTGATCGACGACGAGCCACTAGACGAGGTGAGCTGACTGAACGTTGACTTTTGATTTTTTGCATTTAACTTTCTGTGATCGTTTGCGGGCCCTGGAATCTGACCGTGGGTCCCACACAGGGCGCCATGGTCCCTGTGGGGCGCCATGGTCCCTTCAGGGCGCCATGGTCCCTGACAGGGCACCATGGTCCCAATCAGGACTTGGCGAGAGATGCCAGGGTTAGCATATGATGTTCGATAGTTTGCATGAATGATTTTGATGATTGAGTACTGATTATAGTTATGTTTTTGTGTTGCAGGGTCTCCCATACATGAGAGAGCATACGGCAGGTCAGATTCTTCGCAGTTTGCGAGATCAGATTCCCCGGCTGACTCAAGCAAAGAGAGACACATTGTCGATCATGGGTTTATGGTCTATGATTCTTATGTCGGCCATTCGATTTCATCCCGCGATGCTGAAGGCACTCATGGAGCGATGGGATCCTGACACATGCACGTTCCAGCTTCCAGTAGGGGAGATGACGGTGACACTTGAGGATGTGTACCACATTCTTCGCCTACCGATCAGAGGAGCTACCATGACATATGCGACCGATCGGTCAGTAGAGGATCATCAGAGGGAGCAGGTATATTGCCTAGGGAGAGTCATGCCGAATGAGACGAGAGGTCGTATCATGGTCAGCTGGCTCTTACATCCTATAGGAGAGGTGCCCCTCATGAGACGTCTTATGATAGCCATCATTACTAGCTGTCTGCCCTAATGGGCGAGGTACACACATGCATGGGGGTCTCACATGGTGCATCAGGGCCATGGAGAGACATAGGAGAGTATACACTTGGGGTCGGAGTATGCTTGCACATCTCTATCATGACCTCGAGGAGTATGTTTTCAAACAGGGTTGCAGCTTGATGACATGCACACTTCTGCAGGTGTGGATATTTGAGCACTTTACATGCACCAGGCCTGTCGGCTATCCGATGAGTGTGGCTAGCGAGCGACCTAGGGTATTTGCTTATCCACTTACCAGCGAGTGGAGATTTGGAGATCTACTATATTGGAGAGTGACATTTGACAGATTGACAGCTGAGGTGACTATATGGAGACCATATCTGCGGATGCACAGATGGGATGGGATGGAGAGACAGTTAGCATGCTTACAGAGGAACCTCCTTCTGAGAGGGCGATATCCACACATCATAGTCCCATTCTACTTTGACCGAGTACGGAAGCAGTTTGGGCTAGAGCAGTGTGTTCCAGCCGATGTGCCCATCTACACTCGACACTCACGAGTCCTTCCCAGACCCAGAGCAGTAGCGAGGCCTATGATAGATGATATCGAGATCACAGATATAGAGGGGTCCGACCAGGATGTGGTCACTGATTATGCTGCAGATCCCGGGGCACAGCGCAGGTATCTCTCATGGTTTATGAGATCATACCCAGGGCCTATCTTTCCACCAGATCACCCGACAGGCCATCCAGGCCCATGGAGACATGGAGACTGAGATGAGGATCAGGGATCCAGGTCGGAGGAGGGAGAGGGTCATGAGGAGGTAGAAGATCCTAATCCACCCATAGGGGATTAGCCTAGTGCTGAGGAGGAGGAGGATGATGACACAAATATAGATGAGGACAATAAGGATGCAGGTGAGGATGCGGGTGAGGATGAGGATGAGGATGAGGATAGAGATGATGAGGAGGGGTTTGATGCTGCTCCCCACCATTCAGGAGATGATACCATAGCCCTGGATCCTCCTCTTATTCCCCAAAAGGGGGAACATGAGGCGATACGGAGACCTGTTTCTAGTACGGGCCAGTCTACACCCATCGTGCATAGATTATTTGAGCGTGGGGACCCTAGTAGTTCCCAGTCACAGATGGTACCATATCACAATCCCTACTAGCATGAGGGAGATCCAGGTATAGTAGGTTTATATTGATTGATTGATATTTTGATGATATAAAATGGTACTAATACATGATCTATTCTATTGCTACAGCTAATGTGCAGGAGTGGCATTCTCTGATCCAGCAAGCAGTGACAGATATCTCTACAATGGCGCAGATCCCTAGTTCCTCATAGGTTGCTTATAGACCTCAAGGGAACGCGGGTCGGCATGATGATTTATTTTCCCCATTTCGAGTACAGGTAGAGATATGGAGGGAGAGAGAGCGAGCTCTATCAGAGGACCTTCAGTGGGCACAGCATGATCTAGCAGCAGCTCAGGCCGAGGCTACCTCATATTGCACGATCCTTATGGATAGGGATCGTAGGAGTTCCTCTCGGAGCCATTCACGATCTATATCATGGTATACCCCTATGGGTCCACCTGCACGGCCGGATCAGGAGGGAGCATCTAGTCGTCACTCTTCAGCCACCAGCCCTAGGGATAGGAGATGATCTTATGATGTAGGGTAGGTCACATTTTGGATGTGTAGTGACCTACCTTTGTATATTGATCCACATATATATATATATACATGCTTCTTTGTCTCAAACGTGTTATCTTTAATGTCTAAAAACAATGGGTATTTTGATTAAAGTTAATACATTTGGTAGATGTACATGTATGATCCGAATTTAATTTCCATGTGATTGATTTTTCAATGCTCCATGATTAAATTGATACATGTGTGACTTAATTAAAATATTTAATCAAGTACTACATTGATGATAGGGAAGAAAAATAAAATATGTGTTAAGCCTAAGAATCATATAACTAATGTGATTTAATTTGAATTTAAACACAACATGACATGATTCAACTTAACACATAAAGATACTGTATAATATGCCAACATAATGAAAAATGTAAATCTTTTGCAATTTACATAAAATGAATTCAAGACAAACCATAAAGTAAAGAAACACGCTTGTCAGGAACAAGGCAATATAGATTAAACAAAACATCATTTAATTCCATTTTCTCTAACAAAGATATGCTAACATATCATCCAATTTTGAAAAAGAAAGGAAATAGATGAATGATAAGGAATGAGGAATTAAGCATAGTATCTATGCAAGTGCATAGCGTTTATAGGGTCTTTAAGAGACGTACCGTCTACACCCGCTATTTTATAAGCACCTGATCCATAATCTTCAATGACGATATACGGTCCAAGCCAATTAGGACTAAATTTTCTCTTTTCTTTAGGTAAGGCATTCACATTGTGTTGATTCTCATAGAGCACTAAGTCACCCACTAAGAAGGAACATTGAATAACCTTATCATTATAGCTTCGTTGTAGAGTTTTGTGATACGCTTGAATATGCTCAAGAACATTTATACGCTATTCATCAAGCATCTCAAGTTGTTGAAGTATTTGTTCTCTATAAGCATCATCATCTACTATACCTTTGAGAGAAACTCTAAGTGATGGAATCTCTAATTCTAAAGGCATAATAGCATCAGCACCATAAACAAGATTATAAGGTGTAGTTCCGATAGCAATTCATACGCTCGTTCGGTAGGCCCAAAGAGCATAAATTAGCTGAGTACTCCAATCCTTACCATGCTTATTCACAGTTTTATGAAGAATTTGTTCAATTATCTTATTGGATGATTCGGCTTGACCATTTGATTGAGGATAGTATGGTGTAGAAAATTGATGTTTGATATGATACTTCTCGAGGAATTTCTTCACGTCCTTGTTCTTAAATGATGTCCCATTATCAGAGATTATAGTGGAAGGTATCCCAAATCGAGAAATAATGTTTTCTAGAAGAAATCGACAATTCACTTCAGCAGTAGTAGAGCGAAGGGGAATAGCTTCTACCCATTTTGTAAAGTAATCTGTTGCGGTTATAATGAAAGTATGTCCTTGAGATGAAGGAGGGGAGATTTTACTGATAAGATCCAGCCCCCATGCAGAGAAAGGCCAAGAAGCTACATGAGAATGAAGTTCTTGGGCAGAAGCATGAATCAAATTATTGTGTTGTTGACATTGATGACATTTCTTAACAAATGAAAAAGAATCCTGCTGCATAGTTTGCCAATAATATCCCATGCGAAGCAATCTTTGAACCAAGGATTTGCCTCCAAAATGCCCCCCACAGGCACCTGGATGGGCCTCTTCAAGGGCAATAGGGATTTCCGATTTGTTAAGACAACGAAGGAGAAGACCGTTATAACCCCTTCGGTAAAGAACATTAGAAAGAATGATATACCTAGCGGACAGCTTGCGAACTCTAGCCCTAGTGTTCCTATTAGCGGAATTAGGAAAGGTACCATCAGTCAAGTATCTTACGATATGCGAATACCATTCATCTGAGTCTATAAAGTCACAACATGTCACCAAGCTAGAATCATCTACGATAGCTAGAGAAATAAGGTTGTGAATAACAAATTTAAGATCAACCATAGGGTCCTCTAAAGATACCAAAGAAGCCACACATGCCATTGCGTCCGCATGTCGATTATCTTTTCGAGGAACAAGTTCCATGGTGTAAGAATCAAATTTTTGTAACAAAGAGATAGCAAGGTCTTTATATTGTGATAATTTGTCTTGTTTTGCTTGATATAGTCCTGTTACTTGTCTTATAATCAGTTGAGAATCTCCAAAAATATGTATGTGTTTTATATTCAAAGCTAAGGCTGCCTTTATTCCTGCTATAAGAGCCTCATACTCAGCGATGTTATTGGTACATAGGAAATTGAGATGATAAGATAAGGGAATAGACTTCTTTGTAGGAGAAATCAAAACAACCCCTACCCCCGATCCTGTACGACACTTAGAGCCATCAAAGTATAACTCCCAAGTTTCATCTTTCTCTGTACAAAGAATGAAGTCGTCAGGAAAAGACTCAAGGTTAGGGAAGGAGAAAGGTGAAGGGGCCTCAACTAGGTGATCGGTCAATGCTTGCCCTTTAATTGCTCTTTGTGAAACAAATTTAAGGTCAAATTCAATTAACATCATAACCCACTTAGCTAGGCGTCCTGATAAATCAGTTTTAGAGAAAAGATGCTTCAAAGGATCAAACTTTACCATGACGTGGACTTCTGAATTTAAGAGATAATGTCTCAATTTCTGAGTCGCAAACACCAAGGCCAAGCATTGTCTTTCTATCACAGAATATCGAGTCTCATAATCGAGTAAGGTACGACTTATATAATAAACCGGACACTCCTTACCATCTTTATCATGTTGTGCCAATAATGCTGCAAGAGCATGAGAGGAAGCAGCTGTATAAAGAAGGAAGGGTTGAGAAGGTTTGGCCAGTCGAAGGATAGGAGGATTAGCCAGATACACTTTTAAGTCTTCAAATTCTTGCTGACAATCTTCATTCCATTGAAAAGTGATATTCTTTTTGAGAAGCTGAGTAAAAGGAAAAGTGCGATCCGTAAGTTGAGATACAAACCTACGAATAGCTTGAATCTTTCCTTGTAAGCTTTTAAGTTGAGACACATTTCTAGGAGGTGGCATGTTGACAATAGCATCTATTTTCTTAGTATCCACCTCAATCCCACGATGCGAAACTATGAATCCTAATAGTTTTCCACTATCCACACCAAAAACACATTTTTGGGGATTCAAGTGCATGTGATATTTACGAATCCTTTCAAAGATTTGATGAAGGATTTTAATATGATCTATGCGAAGAATGGATTTGGCCAAAATATCATCAACATAATCCTCTAAAATCTTATGCATATAATCATGAAAGATAAGGGTCATCGCTCGTTGATAAGTTGCACCGACATTTTTAAGTCCAAAAGGCATCATTATCCAACAAAACGTACCCCAAGGAGTGGTGAAAGCAGTTTTGAATTGATCTTGAGGGTTAATGTAAATTTGATTGTATCCTGAAAAACCATCCATGAAGGATAACAAGGCATGTCCTACCGTAGAATCAACTATCATGTCAATGTTTGGAAGAGGGAAATCATCTTTTAAAGAAGCCTTATTTAAATCTCGAAAATCGGTACACATTCTTATTTTATTATCTGGTTTAGCCACAGTGACAATATTTGAAATCCATGGGGAATAATCAATAGGGCGGATAAATCCAGCCTCCAATAACTTTTCAATCTCAGCCTTAACAAGCAGAGCCACCTTAGGATTCATTTTTCGAATCTTTTGTTTCACGGGCTTAGCATCAGGAACTAAGACAATGTTATGAGTAACAATCTTAGGATCTATACCAGGCATGTCAGAGTATGTCCAAGCAAAGATCTTGGGGAATTCATGCAATAAATCTTCATATTGTTTTTGTTCCTCTTCATCCAAACATTTTCCAATTTTAATAACTTTTTCTTCATTGCAAGGATCCATCTTAACATCAGTGGTGTCACTTATGAGAAGATTACTTTGTTGAGGAGTATCCTTTAACTAAGGGAATTCTTTCACAATCTCATCATTATCAGTCTCTTTTCCAAAATAGGCTTCAGTGTTCAAACAATAAGGGAGTCCCCTATTGTGATGATAACGAGGAAGAGTATCATATTCTCCTAAAAACTTAGCTAAAGCATCATCGGTAGGAAAAACATCCAAAGCACAGGCACACGAAGGATCCTCATCAATGTACTCGGGGTGTTGCATTGATAGAGATGTAGAAATAGCATTAACACTAATACATGGTCTCTTAGAAGCTTTAGTGCGCTTGCAGGGATTATAGCCAAGTCCAAAGGCATAATTGTGAAGATTATTCTCTAGAGGAACTTTTATCCCTTGTTCGTGAGCGCCACAACCATTTCCATGATACCCATGCTTAGCAAAAATGTGAAAACCATGACCATAATGATCAGCCATTTCAAAAAGAGAAGGCGGTTTTTCATAAGACAAAGAATCAAACTCTTCGGAATTAGAGGTGTGAGGAGAAGAAGTTTGAGAAGCGGCCACAAAATTATTGCTCATAGGCTCAGGTAATGTTGATTGATTTTTAGCTTCTTCCTTCTTTTCAACTTTAAGCTCTCTAGAAGGAACCTTATATTCACCTACAAAGGTGGGATTAAAATCAAGGGATCCCCAATCATCGTCTACGAGAACCTTCTCAGGATCAAAATCCTTCTTATGTGTAGTTTCAAGTCGAGAAGAGTCTTCTTCAAGAGCTCCAGACTCATCCAAAGAATTTTGATCATCAGAGAGCGAGGATTCATCGATAGGTATCTTGTTTAAAGAGTCATCACTAGACGAGGATGGCTTAGAAGAACCCCCTTTGGAAGTAGATGTTTGTAAACAAGCTTGTAAACTAGTATCACCTATCAAGGTATATGTCTTATTGTTATAGATAAATTTAACTTGTCTATGCAATGTAGAGGGGACAGCTTGCATACTGTGAATCCAAGGTCTCCCTAATAACAAGTTGTATGTTAGATTTCCCGACATAACATGGATAGGAGTAGGCAAAGTAACAGGCCCCACTATGATGGGTAAGGTGATAGTACCTAATGAAGTTTTAGCCACATTATCAAAGCCTCGAATAGGATGAGAGTCCGGCTCAATTAGGGATGTATCCACATTCATCTTATGCAAAAGATTAATGCTACACACATTAAGACCAGAGCCATTATCTACTAGTGTTCATCTTATAGCAGTGTCTTTCATGATAACCACAATCATCAAGGGATCATATTGATGTTGAATTTCACTAGTAGGCAACTCATCTTGGGTAAACACAATTTGAGCTTTAGGATTCATCACAGAGTTAACCAAAGACGCTATATTACTAGATGTATTCGGTGGAGGAATATTCAAATCTTTCAAGGCATCTTGTAACATTCCATGATGAGCGGAAGAAGTTTGAATCAAATCCCAAAGGGATATCTTAGCAGGGGTAACTTTAAGTTGTTCTATGAGATCATATTCCTTACTAAGAACTTGTGAAATACGTGGAGCTTGCAGAAGAATTGGTTGAGGGTTCGGAAGAGAAACTGGAATAACAGGAGGAGGACTAGGTTGCCTATTATTTCTGGTGTGATAAGTATGGGAAACCGTATGATAACTCTCTCTAGTTATTTGCTTGGCATAACTATAAGGACTTATAGGTTTTCTTCCTTGCACAATGATGATTGGTTTATTCAGAGTACGAAAAGAATCATGATCATACCCTCCTTGGACAGTAAGGAGAGGTGATTTAGGAACTTGAAAGGTGGGAGAAGGATAAGCACCTTGGACTTCAAAGAGAGGCTTTTTAGGCTCATTCAAGTTTATCATGTTAACCAATTTAGAAGTTTTGTTCTTGTTTAAAGATTTTGATAAAGCCACAAAGTCATCAAGAGCATCATCCAACAAAGTATGATCATAGCTATCAAAAGGTTTATCTTTTGGTTCAAAAGGAGATATCTCTTCATAGAGGGGATTGTTGAAAACAACCATGTTACTAGATTTAGTGGAAGAGTTGATAGGAATGTACCCTTGAGAGGAATCATTCAACTTATCTTTCTCATCACAACAAAATGGCATAGTAACAAGGTTTATGAGTTTTTGGTAAAATGAAGGTTTGGCATCTTTAGGGTTCAAAAACTCATCTAAAGCTTCATCTAATTCATCTTGGCTATACTCATAATAATCATCATAAGCATGAACATTTTGCAAATAAAAGTCTGACATTTTGAAATAAAAGTGGCATGAAATTTAAACACACAATGCAAAGAACACACTCCTTTTTTTTTTTTTTTAATGAAAATGAAATGAAAACACACTAAATCTAGATCTAGATCTAACAAATGCAATGCAAGAGGAAGCAATGATAGATTCACGTCAGGTTCACCAAAATGTGTGGGGGAAAAAAGCGAGACTAGGTTAACATGCCCTAATCCTACCTTTTGACACACATTATGGAATACGAAAGACCCTAGAGGTATCACACAATTGGCTACTTCTTTTTGTGAAAGAGAGAGCCACGGGCTACCTATTAGGATTTCTATTCCTTTGTTGTAATTGAAAGGTAAGATTATGCAAGTTCAATTCCTAACCCTAAAATGCAAGTATGAACTAATAACAAGATTGCAGAATTAAACTTAAACAAGGGAAAGCTGCAAACACAAGGACAAGACAAGAATGCAGATGAGTACCCAGAGTCAAAATTTGACTGAAAATGTTCGGGACGGGGGCGCGGGCACCACTATCCTGATTCTGTCCTGGAAACTGCACCTGAAACTGCTGTTTTGCACTCTGGAAAACTATCGGAAATGTTGTCTGTCAGGAGGACCAGGGCGCCCAGCGCCTCTGTCCTAGGGACCAGGGCGCCCAGCGCCCCTGTCCTGGCAGGACCAGGGCACCCCATGCCCCTGTCCTGGTCTTTTGCTCTGCAATTTGGTGTGGAGTGTTGTCTCGACCTGCTTTTCCCAGATCTGCAACCTGCGGCATCGTCCGAGTCCCGAAACCTGCACATGTATCTGAAAAAGGTGTTTGGGCGGCTATATAGGGTTTTGCCTTAGTCAAACCCCCGCTTCAGTGATTTCCACCTCCATGAATAGCCAAGTTGTATTGTAAAAGTAATGTGTGTGTAGACCTTGTGTGTGTACAAGATCTAAAATGCAAGTAAGCAAACTAGAGCAACCTAGAAAGTAAACCCTAATTGCTTGTAAATGATAATGTAAATGCTCTAAATCAAGATGCAAAGTGATCTAAAGCATGAATGAATGATATATTGAAGCTTATGCAAAGACATGAAAACAACATGAAATCATACCCAACCCCCAAGGGAGGGGTACAAGCCAATCTTCAGTCGGTAATCTCCTATTGTTCTTCAATGTCTTCCAAGCCCTAAATGGATGAATGGAATTGATAAATGCTTGATAGAGGGATGTTGAATGTTGTTGAAGTCTTCAAAGATCTGCTCTTTCGCTGCATATGAGGTTCCTAAAAACAAGATCCGGATCCTTTCAAATGAAGAAAGAGAGCTCTTATGTATGAAACCCTAGGTCGCAATTTCATCTTTTGGCCGACCTAGAGATTGAATATCCCGCCAATTTCTTGGGGTTAAGCTTTATTTTATGATTGGATCGTGCTCCTAAAATTTCGGGAAAAATGTCCGGGACCATGTGCACTCCAGGCGCCATGGTCCCGGCAACTTTTCACCAAATTTTTAGGGCCGTCAGATATGATGATTTTAGAGAGAATCCCGAAGTTACAGGTGATTTCGAGATGTTTTGACCCCCGAAATCAAGCCCCCAAGTTCAAAATAGGACTTAATTAGGGTTTTTGATTAGATGATGTATTGGAGGAATAACATGAAAAGGGGCACACTTTAATGAAAGGGCCCGACTTTATGATGTGAAGGATGATGAAATAGGACCTTAGACCTAATTAATTTGATTAATTAAGTGCTAAAGGAGAAATGCAATGCAATATGTAAAATGCACCAAGGCGGGTGCTAAACTAGGTGTGAAATTGTACCACCCTAGCAAGTGCATACAATTTACGACGCTACACTCTAGAAAAAAATTCAGCAAGCTTCTTCTTGGCTTTGCATCTCTTCTCTCTTGGTTTTGGCTGGAGCTTGGATTGGATTTGGTTTGGCTTGTAGGAGCTCTTCTTCAACTTCATTTCCATTACTTCAAGTTGCAGGTTGGAGTTCTTCACTTTGCATTTTAGTTTTCAATGGCTTCTCTATGTATGCATTGTGTCTGAATTGTTTTGGGTATTGGGTTTAAGTATTATTTATTCTATAGTTTTAATATTGTTGAAAGGAAATATTTAGGGAGGAACT
Organism: Cryptomeria japonica; assembly: GCF_030272615.1. NCBI lineage: Eukaryota > Viridiplantae > Streptophyta > Pinopsida > Cupressales > Cupressaceae > Cryptomeria > Cryptomeria japonica. The sequence goes on from NC_081413.1 coordinate 183,691,821, forward strand.
TTATATTATTTGGGTTTTGTATAGTTGCTGGAATATATGTTTTTGGTTTCCTGTGTATGGCATTTCACAGCTCTATGAGAAATAGTTCTGAAGTTATTTGATTTAAATCTTGGCTTATCTATTGAGTTATTTTATTGTGTTTATACCCAAGAATTCCTTGTTTCTAAGTGTTTCTTTTCATATGTTTTTCGAGCCTTTTCGTTAAGTCTGTAATTATTTATTTTACCCGAAAGTTTTCTGAGTTTTCTGTAAGTTTTGTGCAAAAGCGATGTTTCTGCAAAAGTCTTGTGTTGTATTGCATTTGCATTGTTCCTTATTTCATTTGCACTGCTCTGCGTAGCAAAAGCGTTGTCTTAGGATGCATAAGCGTGAATCTGGAAACATAAGCATTGTTTCAGAATGCATATGCGTGATTCTAGAATGCAAAAGCATTGTCCTATGTTGCATTTGTGCTATTCTATGTGGCATAAGTGTTGTCCTGTGTTGCATTTGTGTTGTTCTATGTGGCAGAAGCGTTGTCCTGAGGGGCAAAAGCACTAACCTGTCTGTGTTTTGTATTTTCCCAGTTTTGGTCATTTTTTATGTATTTTCCCGAAATGATTTTTGTACCAGAGGTTTTATTTGAGGTCTGTTAGTATTTCCCAGTTTGGGGTTTGATCGGTTTTCATGCATTTTGATGGCTTTGAGTATGTTTGCTCCTCTACACCATTGTGTACATTTTAGACTCTCTTCCATGTGAATAGGCCATGGATGATTGAGATGAATTCTATGTTGTTTTGGACAAACAAGTGAGTAGGTCTTGTTGTGATGTTATTATTTATTTGATGATAGCATTTGATGGATTGATATCCTTTTGTTATTGCTAGCCAAGAGGCTCATTTTGCTATATTGATGTTGTATTTGTTGTTGTGGCCTTGTTTATGTTGTAAGAGTATGTGTGGAAGTTGTTGGTTGCATTGTGTATTATTTTCATGTAATTATGTTGGTAGAGCCTCTTGTGTTTTATTGTTGGACCATGTTAGGAGGAGTAGGCTTCCTTGTGATGACCAGGGTCACGAGAGATAGGCTTGCATGAGGTTCCTTGTAAGGATGCATGAAGTCTAGACCACCAAGGCACATTGGAGTTTTCCGTGATTTGTAAATAAGTGATAACCTAATAATTAACAAGTTGGGTAGTTAGATTAATTAATAAGATGATAAATTGATTTGTGCCTCGTGACTTAGTCCTAGGGAGGATGTTTTAGGATAAGCATGAGAAGGCCGTGAAGATGGTAAGCTAATCTCCCTTAGTCTCTCATAGGTTGAGATGGCTCCACATGTCCATCAGGCTAGTGCCTTGTGTTATTATGTTATTATGTTATTATGTTATGAGGATGGCATGTGATAACACTCCACTCCTACATGTGTTTCCCTTGTATGATTTATGATAATGCTAATTGGATGCATTTATGTCTTGATGAGCTTTGTGCCTCTGGGAGTTCATTCTTGTTGTATGTGTGAGTTATTTCTTGAGAGTCCTTGTGTGGTTAGTCTCCTTGGTTATAGGTGTCAGTTTAGGTTTAGAGTATGTGTTGGGACCTTGTTTCATCTCCTAGCACGGGGGTGGTTTCATTGGTTCCACATGGTCTAGAGGTTGGTGCTTTTTAGCCATTGGGATGTTCTCTTGGATTCTTCTTGTGTGGATGTGGATTCTTCTTCATGATGTACTATGGATGTACCTTGTAGCAGATTTATGTAATGGATAAGATGGAATGTATGTAATGTAATATCTTTGTATATAGTAGATGGAATCCTTTAGTAGAAAGAGCTATGCTCACGATGTAATTAATGTACTCATATTTGTAAGATAAATTGTAGTTAGAAATTGGAATTTAGGCATATTTATATTTGTACTATTGTAGAGATGTGATTTTATGAATCATGGAAATAAAGTGGATTATAGTTGGAATAGAATGGAAATGCATTATGGATTAGTCATCTTATTTCATGGAATGTTTATATGCTAGTTATAATGTTAAATAATCTTGAAACAGGAATATTCATGGATTAATAATTGAATATGTTAGAAGATGTTAATAGGATCTAGTATATGGGAATGATTCACATAGATGCATTGGTAGGAAGGAAATTATGCATATCATGAGGAATAAGTAATGTTGTAGGTTGCATATCTTATGGTTAAAGAATTAGAATACGATGCATTAATGAAGGTGAAATATACCTATCGTGTGTGTAGCATGTTATTGTGGAAATGAATTAAGTAATGATGTTAAAGTACCCTAGAGAAAGATTATTGATGTTCTGTTATTTCCGCTTGCATTAATTGATGAAATGAGGAATGATGTACGTTCATATTGGTTAATTGGTTAATAAATGTAAATATGTGGAGATGTTATATGTTGCATTAGTTGTTATTAGATGTTAATTAAGAAAAAAATTATCTCCATTTGTATATTATTGTTTAGTTTCTTTAAGGTATTTTGGTGGGCATTACAGCCGTGGACATTGAAAACATGAGAAGCCCCATGTTCAACAACTTAGATTGTTCCAATATCAACATTTTTGTGAAAGCATCAAATGAAGACATAATGTAGGAACTCCCCACTATCAAACAATGAGTTTGGAAGCTTGAAACAAATGCTACATATTCTAGTGCAAGCTTGTCCAACAAGTTGAATATCAACTGAGAATATTTTTTGTCAATTCCATAATCGTTAAGCTTTTCTCTTAGCTCATTTTCTCTAATGACATAATCTTAGATTGTATAAAAACTCTTGGGATCTAAGTTGGTGAGCTCATTGTCAATCTTGTAACCTCTAATTTCATCAACTTGACCATACAATTTCTGAAACACGTCCCAAGTCTCTTTGATTGTAGTACACTTCTCAATGTGAAAAATGAGGTCATCTGATACATACTTATGCAAATTTCCAAGAGCCATGCAATTCTTAGTGATCCATTCTAACTGAGCGTTAGGATCATCCTTAGGATCAGGTAGTGCTACTATTGTTCCATCTGTGTAATGTGTGAGACCTTTTTCCATTAATTTGCTCCATACTTTAATTTTCCATGATGCATAATTATGTGGAGTTAAAGGTGGAAATTTATGAGGACTCATTGAAACAAAAATGAAAGAGCACAAGGAAAGAGAGGCGTAATCACAAAAGACACCCCCCCAAATTCACTCAATCGAAGAACCCCCCCCCTCCCCCAAAATGATGATTTGGCACTTTATACTTAGTTCGTGTACAATGGGCCACTTGCAAAAAATGGCAAAGTGGACTTTTGATTTCAACTTTACAATTGCCTCAATAAGGCCAAAGGAGACTCAAAGTAATAATGCAAGAGATCTAAACTAAGATCCAAGCAAATTACAAGTACCAAGTAGGCTAAAAAAGACCAATATCTGAAAGTATAATATCCATTCAAAATATCTGAAAAATGATCATAGATTATGCAAGTAGATGAAAAAATATGCACTTTCAAAAAAAATGGCACCTGAAAAGGAGGTTGTATGAGCTCAAACAAAGCCTTTGAAGTTGCAAAATTTAGGATTTGACAGGTACAGCTAAGAGAATCCAAAAATTCCAAAAAACCTGTACACCAAAATCAGAAAATAACCACACTAATGCGAAGAGCACGAAAAATTAGCCTAAATCAAAAAAAATTGCACCAAAAAATAAGCAAACTTGAGCAAGTTATGAGCCTCCAAAGTTGATCCAAAAATTCAAACTGCTCAACAGAGAGGGGTCTAATTTTTTTCAAAAAATGCTGACTGTGCGCTGCTGACTCAGCAAAAGATACAGACACCAAAAAAAAAATTCAAATTTTTTTTTTTTTTCATAAAAAAAGATTTTCCACTGGTAAATTATTTTTTAGAATTTTTTTTGTACTACCCGAATTGAGCAAAAAAATTCTCCAACACCCAAAATTCAACTTTTGCCAAAATAGGTAGAGTTTATACTCAATTTTTATGGAAATGGCCTCCTGGACGTAATGGTGAGGTCAAAAATGCTCTAGGATGCCTCCAAAACATGCAGTACCTCAGATCCGAAAATAGAAGCCTTCCAAGATGTCTCCCAAAACCAATCAATGAAGCTCCAATAGCTCTGATACCATGTGAGATTTTTCCAAGAATAAGGGCACAATGAAAAGAATAAAGAGAGACAATAGAATGACAAGAACAAACTGTATACTCATCAATATACAAATGATCAACCGGATTAACCAATACAATGAATATGAGCCTGCTTATATAGGCAAGATCATATGGATATACGAACACACAATCATGATATGTGGCTCAATGAGAAACAAGAGTAGATAAGAAATACTAGGGGTAGGTAGGAGAAATAATATAATATTCCACAAGAGATGGATGACCCACCGAATGTGGAGTGTAACAGCAAGATAAGACCACAAAAGGTGGAATTTCTCCTACAAGCTATATCCCTATGTCACACTTCCCTAAGTGTCTCATATCCAAACTATGAAGAGATGCATTATCCTAAGTTAATTTAAGTAAAGTGTAATAATATCAATGATGAATATTTATTTACACCAACAACTTCAGTTAACAGAGACATTCTGATTGGGAAATTATCTGCTTTTGAGCTTGAAGAATTTGGACCCTCTAGAGCTGAAAAATATGAACCTGCTTTTCATGCATCATCATCTACCGAAAAAAGTGATTGAAAATCCTTATATGCAAAAGAATTGGATGATATGAGGAAAGAGGATGAAGAATTTAAGCAAATTGAAGCCTTATTTGCTAGAAGAGTACCCAAAGGACCGACAGGAAGTAAGTATGAAGGAAAAGCACCTTTTAAATGTTTTGCATGTAATAAGATTGTTCATTTTGCATCTAGATGTCCTAAAAGGAGTGCAAGATTTGAAGAAAGAGTTAAGAAATCATTTAAGCCTAATCAGAACAGATATAGATTCAAGAAAAACAAACAATGCTACATAGTGGATGAGGAAGGAGTAAGTGATGATTCAAAGGATGAACCAGGAGGAGACTCTGTTAGTGGATCCAGCAATGGAAAGGAATGGGTGTTCTATGCTTTAAAGGAAGATGAACTAGAAACAACTATCCAAAATGAAGAAAAGGCCCTAGCAGAAAAAGTTGATGACAAGGATGAATGGGTAATTGATAGTGGATGCTCACATCATATGACGAGAGATAAAAGAAATTTTTTGTCCCTACAAGAATGCAATGGCGGTCAAGTCAGATTTGGGGATGACAAATCATGTACGATCAAAGGTAAAGGTATTATTTCTCTGGATGGAAAGCACAATACTCATAATGTCTATTATGTAGAAGGTTTAAAGCATAATCTTTTAAGTGTTGGTCAATTGGTGGACAAGGGATTCCAACTTCAGTTTAAAGATCAAAAATGCAAAATCAATAAAAAAATTGGTTTGGAGATTGCAACTGGTACTCAGACTGGAAGTAATATCTTTCACCTAAACACTGGTAATAAGACATGTTTGATTGCTCATATTGATGAGAGTTGGTTATGGCATAAGAGGTTGTGTCATGTTAATTTTGATTGTATTGTTAAGATCAGTTCAACAAAGGTAGTTAGAGATATACCTAAGATTATAAAGCCTCATAATCCGGTATGTAAGGAATGTCAATTGGAAAAGCAAGTTAGAACTTCTTTTAAAAGCATACATGATAAATCTAATGATGTGCTTGATTTGATTCATACTAACTTATGTGGTCCAACAAAGACCAAATGCTTTCAAGGTGATAGGTACTTCATGCTGATAATTGATGATTATTATAGAATGATGTGGGTGACTTTTCTAAGGGAGAAGTCTAGAGATTTTAGGAAATTCAATATCTTTAAAGAAAAAGTGGAAACAAAAACTGGATTGAAAATTAAATGTCTGAGATTTGATCAAGGAGGTGACTTCACTTCTCATGAATTTAACAGTTTTTGTGAGATGAATGGGATTAGGAGATAGTTATCTGCACCCCAAACTCCTTATTAGAATGGAGTAGTGGAAAGGAAAAATAGAATCATTTGGATGCAGCAAGAACCATGATGATGGAGGCCAAATTTCCTCACATCTACTAGAGAGAAGCAATGAGTACAATAATCTACACATTCAATAGAGTTCATATCAAAGGTGAAACTGATAAGACTCCTTATGAATTATGGTTTGGACATACACCTATTGTTAAATATTTTAGAATTTTTGGAAGTAAATATTATATCAAAAGGGATGATTCAATTGGGAAGTTTGATCCTAGATGTGATGAAGGGATATTTCTTGGATATTCAATTCAGAGAAAACCATTTAGATGTTATAACAAAAGATTGCAGAAAATTGTGGAGAGTGCAAATGTGAAAGTGGATGAGAAATACAAAAATCAATCTATATCATATGACAGGGAACCGGTAGTGGAAATGATCATAGCTGAACTGGCATTGCCTCAACTGGCACAAGACATTGAGACAGTTAAACCAGTACAATCAGAAAATTCAACTGTGACTGATAATCAAAATAGTGAACCTGAAGTTCAGAAGACACCAAGGTATGTAATATTAAATCATTCTGAAGATCAAATCATTGGAGATAGGAACAAGTGAGTTATGACAAGAAGAAGACTAGCAAATGAAGAGGTATGTCTTATTTCTCAAATTGAACCGACATCTATAATTGAAGCTTGTAAAGATAAACATTGGTTAAAGGCTATGGAAGATGAATTAGATCAGATAGAGAAGAATAACACTTGGACTTTAGCTCCCCGGCCTAAAAATAAGAATGTTATTGGAACTAAATGGGTTTTTAGAAATAAACTAAATAAGGATGGTCAAGTTGTAAGAAACAAGGGTAGATTGGTTTGTAAAGCATATTCTCAAATGGAAGGAATTGATTATGGTGAGACATTTGCACCTGTAGCTAGAATTGAAGTTGTTAGACTATTTCTTGCCTATGCAGCATATAAGAACTATAAGGTCTATCAAATGGATGTTAAATGTGCATTTTTGAATGGTGAACTTGAGGAAGAGGTATACATTGAGCATCCTGATGGATTTTCACTGACAGATGACAAAGATATGGTTTGCAGGTTAAGGAAAACATTATATGGATTGAAACAAGCTCCTAGAGCTTGGTATGCAAGGTTGGATAAATATCTTTTGAAGCTTGGTTTTACTAAAGGCAGTGCTGACAGTAATTTATATTACAAGATCACTGATGATGATATTCTAATTATTGAAGTATTTGTTGATAATATCATTTTTGGAGGTGATGATAAATTGTGCATGGAATTTTCTAATAATATGAAGAATGAATTTAAAATGTCCATGATTGGTGAGATGAGATTTTTCTTAGGTTTGTAGATTACTCAAACTAACAAAGGCATTTTTATCTATCAAACTAAGTATCTAAGGGAATTGTTGAAGAATTTTGGTATGGATAATTCCAAACTGGTAAGTACTCCTATGGTGACAAGTGAGAAATTATCTATCAAAGACACATTTGCACCAGTAAATTCGACAAGGTATAAGTCTATGATTTATGGCTTGTTATATCTAACTCAGACTAGACTAGATATTATGAATGCAGTAAGTATTGTTTCAAGATATCAAAGTAATCTTATAGAAAATCATGAATGTGCAGTAAAGAGGATATTCTAGTATTTGCAAGGAACAATAGAATATGGCTTATGGTATTCTAGAGATGTTAACTTTACTTTATGTGCATATATAGATTTAGATTGGGCAGGAGATACAGATGACATGAAGAGCACTTCTAGTGGAGCTTTCTTTCTTGGAAAGAAATTGGTTTCATGGATCAGCAAAAAACAGTCATGCATTTTTTTATCTACTGCAGAAGCTGAATATGTTGCAGTAGCAACTAATTGCACTCAAATCTTGTGGATGAAGCATTTGTTGAAGGATATCAAGGTAAATTGTAGTGAACTGGTAGTTATCTATTGTGATAACTCTACAGCTATTGAAATGTCTAAGAATCCAGTATTTCACTCTAAGACTAGGAACCTTTCAATAAAATATAACTTTCTGAAGGACAAAGTAGAAGAAAAGAAAGTCAATCTGGTTTATGTTAACACTAAAGAGCAAATTGTAGATATATTCACTAAACCGATGTCTAAGGAATCATTTGAATATTTGAGATACTAGCTAGGGGTATCTACCCCTCTAGTGGAGACTTAAGTGATGCAGGTTGGCATCAGTCTGGTATGCATGATCAGCTTTATCCTTTGCTCCAGATTGATGTAGTGGTGCTACTACTCAGGGAGAGTAGTCAGCTTTGAGATTCACAAAAATTTGATATCTATGTCATATCTTTGGCATTGTTGTCAAAGGGGGAGAGTTATATGTGAAAAGTAATGTTTATGGGATTCAAATTAGTTTCAAATTGGACTATACTCCTCAGGGGGAGTTGTTGGGATTTTTTAGTTTTTCATTGTTGTATCTTCTATGAGAAATTTTTGGCACTTCTTGGCACTTAGATGTTTTCTTTTTCACATCTAGTGTCGCTATCAATGCCAAAGGGGGAGATTGTTGGCAATATGGATGAATTGATTGTGTTTTGCATTGATGTTTTGTCATTGATGTCAACACTAGCTATTATTATTGGTTACCGACAGGCAGGTTTTGGTTACCGATACAAGAACTAGTGTTGTTGGTAAGTGTTTAAGGTTTTACTAGCAGAGCTTTTACTGAGAATCTTTGACAGGATGCATAAGTGGTGTTGATGCGGCTTCTAGATGAAATTTAGGATGTTGAAGGTGATCCTTGATCATGTCTTGACTGATTGGAGACATCGCTTTTGCATGGAGAATCTATTTAGGTCTGGTATCTATCCAGGTTATGGACCGGTATCATGTTAACATGTTCTCTACATGTTACCAGGATGATTTATGGATTGGTTAATGTTGTTTTGGTCTAAAGCCGACATGGCATATCATTGTAATATGGATGTATGTAATGATCTTATTGTAATATCTTTTAGGAGGCCGACTTAATCAGTTTAGGCCTTAGGGTTTAAATAAATTGATGTAAGATCTCATTGTAGATCATGGTTGTAATGGTCATGGTTGTGGAATGAAATATCATATGTGAAGGAGATTTGGTCGATCATAGGTGATCGAATTGGGTTTATGTAAGAATTTAAAGGACTCTGGTTTTGAGCTTAACCAGGACTATAATCAGGAATGGTAGATGCTATCTCTAGCAATTCATTCTTCTGGATTATTGTCCAATTATATTGAGTTGGTTATAACCTCTTTGTAGTCAGTGAGACTGCTTTGTAATGAGCAGTACGCTTTAGGCAGTGTGCCTTCCTACATGTGTAGGCCCCTTATTGTATCACATACTTTCTACAAAAGTATCATCTGACTATGGGTAGGCTTCCCGCCATGGTTTTTCCCTTTACCAGGTTTTCCATGTACAAATCATGGTGTTATGTGGTATGGTTGCATTGTGTTAATTCTCTATTTAATTCTTAAGTTTTATTGCTTATCGGTATCTATTTTTGCTATTATGGTATTCAATGTTTATGTGCTCCAGTTAAAGGTTATTAAATGGTTTGATTAATATAATCTGTTGACAGCTAATTCACCCCCCCTCTCAGTTGTCCACCGGTTATCCTAATAGTTATTGTAATCATTGAGTTGGAGCTTGTTGCGGGGGTTGTAGCTCATTGGGTTGGTGCCCTAAATCAAGGGCTAGTGATCCTTGGGTTAGAGCCCTAAATATTGTAATTAGATATTTACTGTGAGGCTGGATTGGAGTAGTAGACTCCAACAACATTTCTCACTGAGGTTTTTCCCTATTGGGTTTTCCTCGTATATGTTGATGTTATGTGATGTCTCCTTTGTGTGTGATTGCATTTGTGTTGATCTCCCCTCTAGCTAATAAGTTTGCATTGAGTTAGATCTGATAATCGGTATACACACATAGGGTAGTTAAAGGGAAAAGTTTGAGAATGAATCATTTGCCCCCCTCTCAGTGGTGCATTGTGTCTAACAATTGGTATTAGAGCCCTAGGTTCTCAGTTGATAAGCTTTCTCTAGGTTGGGTAGATTTTGGCTTAAGGACACAATGGTTTGTTTAGTGTCAATCTTTGCTCTAGTATTTGATGGTTCAAACTATTCCATTTGGAGTTGCAGAATGGAAGTCTACTTATCCTCTCTAGGGTTTGATGTGTGGATGTCTATTGTAAATGGCTACCATAGTAAAGTCAGTCCTCCCACTGATTCAGATGCAGAAAGAAGAAACCAATGCAATGATATAGCAATGAAGGCTACTCTATGGGTCATCAAATGTTGTTACCTCACAAGTGGATAGATGCAAATCAGCAAAAAGCGTATAGGACAGACTAAAGAAGCTCTATGGAAATTAACCTACTACTGCAGAATCAGTTTGTGAAGAGAGAATAAGAAACACATCTCATGTATCTGCAGATGATGACGACAGATTAGCTAGCAGTGACAACAATGATGAAGAAGGAACCCACCTCTTCATGGCTCAAGAATTAGAAGATGAGAGGCACACATCTGAGAATGATCATGAAGATCACTCCTACTAGCAAGATGTGTTTGACAATGATAGTGAAGGAGAAGAAGAAGATGAAGCAAAAGCTGATCTTGAAGGTGAGCTTGTGAATGCACTTGAAGAACTCAATAGAGTAAGAAATGAATACAAAATATTCAAGAATGTTGCTATAGTGGAGCAGAACGGACTAATCAAATGCCTTGAAGAATCTGAGAAGTGCATCTTAGAGTTGAAGAATCAAGAAGACACCAAGGAATGTCGGTGTACAGATCTAGCCTCTAGGAAAGAAGTAAAAGATAAAGAATATCAATAGCTAGTTGAAGAAATGGAGATTCTCTAAAATCACCTTAAGAAATGTCAAGATGAGCTCAAGGTAAGAATCTGGTTTGATGGCAGCAGTGATGCCTTGGACAAAATGTTAAAAAATCAAAAGCATGCCAAGGACATTGAAGGATTAGGTAGTCGTGTCAGTGAATGCTCCACCAAAAAGAATATCCCCCACAATGACATTTTGTTTTTCTCCTCAAATGGAGAGAACAAGGGACAAACCTTCATAGTTAGAAATGCTCCCCGAAAGAAGGTTGATCTAGCCACAACTGGTGAAGATATGCATACAAGGATGAAGATCGGTGCTACAAGAATGAGAAACAATTCAAATCCCAAAGGAAAAGGGGAGATGGGAGAAGACAACTTCACCAAAAGTAGGAACATGAGAAGACAACAAAGAAGACCTCCTACCAATAGAGGACAAGGAAATGATACCACCCACAAGACAAGGCAAGTATGGGAGAAGAAGAAATCAGATGGAATATTTGCTCAGCATGAACAATCCAGGATCCATCCTTAGAGAAGGAGAAATGGAGCTTCTAGACCATTAAGATCTCCCCATGCATGGCAGAATAAGTTTGTAAGTTATAAACCTTCTTTTTCTGATTATTACTTTGCATGTAATGGTCATGGCCATAGGGTAGAAGAATTTAGAGAGGGATCTACAAGGAATAATCTAGGATCTCACAGAAATCATGCATATGAGAAAAATGTATCAAAGAGTAAAAACATGCATAATTCCTCTCCCAGTTATGCAAAGAGTGTTTGTTATAACTGCAATAGAATTGGCCATAGAAGTTATGAATGTAGGAAGAAGGACTTGGAGTTATATGAAAATCGGTGTAGCAGATATGATCAACTTAGAAGTGGATACAAAGCATATGGAAGTTAGAGACCTACATGGAGTCAAAGGATAAATGCCCTTGCAGAATCAGGAGGTCCACTAGTTTTGGTTGTCAGTCACAACAACATAACCAGAAGAAAATGGTCAAACCGGCATGTTAAGAGACTCCCCAATCATGAAGTTGGGATGGATGTTGTGTGCTACTATAGCACTGCTTCTGATTGTGATGTTGGAACCATAAATACAAGGACCCATCAGCAAAAGAAGGAAAGACCTGCTCCCAAGCAGGAATGGAAGAAGAAGCAAGAGGATACAACCATGGACCGGCAATGTACATTCAATGTACATGTGATATCTCCTAAGTCTTAAAGGAGATGTAGTATCTAAGGGGGAGCAATATATTGAACTTATCATTCACCCCCTCAGTGAAGAAGGACACATGTAAGAACAAGATGTTGTTGGTATGAAGGATGGAAATGAGAAGATACGTGTGTGTAGTGGTGGCCTTGGTTACTCATCTACATATTAGAGTTGGATCACTACTGCATGTGTCAATAGATGGAGATTAACAATTGGAATCAGATGCAAAGTGACACAAAATGTCAGGAGTTACAGGAAGGGGCTCCGGTAGTGATAATGGACCGGTACAAGAAACCGGTATGTGTAGGATGTTACCGGTATGAATGCTAACAGGTACTTGTAGGTTATGTAAGACAATGAGGTTGGAGATCATTGTATTAGCCCCAGTAGCATGGAATGAGGATTTTATGTCTCAAGTGTTGTTGATGAAGACCTGAAAGACATATATTGTCCCAGTTGTTGATCATGCAAGTATGCATGTTTTGGGCTAACCGGTTTAATTTATGACATTATGTACATCCAGGGTCATGTCATAGGTTGTGGTGGATATAATGGAGCTAAAAGATCATCAAATTATCACAGTTGGACATCTCAACTTATATATGGAGATGATTGGTTCCCCGATATTGGATCTGACCAACATTGTGGACCTGAGATGTATAGCTCAAGGGGAGTTCAAGTGCTTGTGGAGCAAAGCCAACAATCTTGAACTTGTAAGTGTACTAACTACACATGATAGAAATTGCTATATGAATACCCAGGAGAATTTCATGTTTAGGGCTATCTACTTTTCATCTAGTTGGTTGTATTCATAGTATAATTATACTTGATTCTAAATAATTTTGGGATCAAACAGGAGATGATGCAATCTGACCGACAAGTAAGAAGTGTTCACTGACACATCCTTCTGCAATTGAGTGCTTCAACAATTAATATCATCTTTGCATACTCAATTGGTGTCAGTTGGTGGTTGAGTTCTCCATCTCAAGTACTGTGACTTGAGAAGATGTAACAAATGATTGTATCATAGGAGGTGATGCAACCGGTAAACAAAAAGGGGAGAAAGATTTATGTCAGTGCTCAGTAGATACAAGGAGGAGTGAAAACCCTAACAGTGCCCTTTGCCATTGTTGTCAAAGGGGGAGAAAGATTTTGTAGTATACCACATACTACATGTGTGAGAATCCATGGATTATACAAAAAAAAGGGAAAGAGATCATGTAGTATGTCGGATACTACATGTGTTGACATCAATGCCAAAGGGGGAGATTGTTGGCATTGTATTGTCATTGATGTCAACCGGTATAGAAGGACAACCGGTATGGGAATATTGTTGACATGCAGTCATTGATGTCAACTAGTATTGCAGGTCACTAGAAAGGAGGAGAATATCATTCAGAGAAATGACCACTGGAGTCACCAGTAAGGAAAGTATGTCAACTAGTAAGAGTTGTGTTGACAATGAGTAGCTACCAACCAAAAAACATATGACCAGTGTACAAGTAGGATGAGAAAAGTGCTTGAGTTGTTGTTTGTGATGAAGAGGCAAAATATTACCTAAATTACATCAACATTGGAGGAAAAGGATGTACAGGTCACCAATATGTTGTGTGGATGCAGAACAAGACTCCCACCGGATGAAGATGTATTCACCATGTGAAGAGATGAATGACAGTGAATGTGACCACATTAGATCACATGTGCCTGTTTGAAGATATGTTGTACAAACAGGGAATCCACCTGAGTGCATTGTAGGATGTAGATGACAAGGATCCATTACCACCAGTAAGGGGAGCTTATCTCCTATTATGCATGAAATACATCATAGTCCTCCGAGATAAGACAAGAGGTAAAGGCAGGTGCTTGAAGGCTCACATCAAATCTACCAGTGAATCAAAGGAATGCCTCAAGTGCATAAAATCGGGGATATGCACTGGACCGGCAAAGAAGGCATGTTGATCTACCTGGACAGATGAAGTGTGATAGGTTTGTCACTTTGACAAACCAGTTGAGATATGGTTTGGGCTAATGAGGAAGAAGGCAAGGTTGAGCAGTTGTAGACAGAGGACAATGGCCAGATTAAAGATGGAGTTAGTTGAAGATTGATGACATGGTGTCATCAAGGTGTTTACCGATAAGAATGTCCATCGGTAACGCTAACAAAGTGAAGATGCAGAAGGCTCCTAACTATTGATGATGTACATGAGGTAAGCTGGTAAATGTGTCGACTAGGTTGAGTGTTTCTAAGCAGAGTGCAAGGTTGAAGGCAGATCGGTTAGGGTATAACCGACAGGGTCTATGAATCGGTAGATGAACCCAATTGTGTGGTTGGTCAGTGATCTTATCTGGACCGACATAGAAGACTTAGCAAAGGTGAATGCCGACAAAGGGGCCATGTGGAGGTGAAGTGGCATACATGCACAGGTTGGTGTGATGTGTCAGTGAGGTCATTGGTGACTAGTCCAACATTTATGATGACTGCAAGGCTCGAGGAAGAAAACAGAGGATTTTGGCTCAAGATGAAGGAAACAACAAAGATCCAGAAAAGACTAGTCTTGCAGATCGAAGGGGGTGAAGGAAACTGCATCACGCACATGATTGATCAAACAAAAGGCTGAAAAACATGCTACAAATGGCTAGAGAGAGGAGACGTGTTTTGTAGGGTAGACAGATGGGTGATGCTCATTGATTGAGTGTTGAACATCAATCAAGAACATGATATCAAATTGGATTTGATATGTCATGATGTTCAAAGATCAGATGGGATGCAGATTTAGTGCATGGTGGAAACGCTAACCGTCCCAATGTTCAAACTCACATATTGGTAGGAAAATATGGCTATAAGTATGCGAGCCAAAGATATTGTTTGTGTTACAGAATGAATGAGTGTTGTTGCTACATGAGAGAGAAAATCAGTCAAGTACTCAATGAGAATCAGAAAGGATATTGAGTGTTTGAGTAAGAAATGGGTTGAAGAGTTCAATGAACAATAGTGAGGCAACCAGTAGACAAGAGTTGCAAGAAGATTGCAGAGAATGCAAGTTGAGGACCAGCAGGAATCAAATGGTAGATATCTGACTGAGTTATCAAGACCGGTGGTGGATAGCAGCCGTATGACAGAGAGAACTGACAGAGAAGCAGAAGAGGCTAAATCGATAAGGTTGCAGCAGTGAGAGGGTGAGAGAGAGAACTGATAGTGAACTAAATAGAAGATCCAGTAGAGAGAATCGCAAAAGTATTACAAAATTCATTTGTAACAAGAAGATAACTTTTGTATAAAAACATGTTATTGTAATCACTGAGTTGGAGCTCGATGCAAGGGTTGTAGCTCCTTGGGTTGGTGCTCCTTGGGTTGGTGCCCTAAATCAGGGGTTGGTGCTCCTTGGGTTAGTGTTGTGAATATTGTAATCAGAGATTTACTATGAGGCTAGATTGGAGCAGTAGACTCCAGCAGCATTTCTCACTAAGGTTTTTCCCATCTTGGGTTTTCCTCATATATGTTGGTGCTATGTGATGTCTACTTTGTGTGTGATTGCATTTGTGTTGATCTCCCCTCTAGCCAGTAAGTTTGCATTGAGTTAGATCTGATAACTAGTATACAGACATAGGGTAGTTAAAGGGAAAATTTTGAGAACCACTGATTCGCCCCCCTCTCAGTGGTGCATTGTGTCTAACAAAACCCCCATTTCCAAATTCACAAATGAAGGAAATGACTTGCATATATACTCACTGAAATGAAATTGATAACCAGATTCCTCCTTCAATTATTTCTTCCCAAATAGAGAGGGAAAGAAGAAAACAATTCTAGTCACACATACTCAGAAAGACAAAAAAATAAACAAACAAAGGTTTTAAAACCCTACCTTCAAATGCTTTCTTGGAAGATGATTGAAGAAGATCCAATGGATGCACCCACATAGCAAAGCACACCAAACCTTCCACATCTTTTTCCACCAAATAAATCCCTTCAACATCTCATGAACACCTCCAGGCAAAAACCCTCAATCCACACCTGAGAGAAAATTTTCCAAAATGCCAAGCCTCTCATTCAACACCGAGAGGAAAATTTTCCAAAATGAAGAGAGCCCTTCCTTTTGAAAATTTTCTCAACTATAAAGGAATTTTTATTTTTTTTAAACAAATATCTTTTAGGTAAAATTCACTTTCTCATGAAAATTGAAAATGTATTTTTATTAAAAACATTTACATGACTTATATTTAAAAATTCTTATTTTTTAAAACACAAAAGCCACTAGATATTTTAATTACTAAAAGTAAAAATTGACTTTCTTTCTTTTATTTTAAAATAAATACTCAAGACATAATATAAATTCCACTAATAAATCAATCAATTTAACTAAACAATTAAGAATAATTGATTATCTATTTAACCAGAAAAGTGCTCTTAATAATTTATTCTTAATTTAATTTAATAAATGCAATACACATTAATTATTAATAACCATAAGGTATTAATAATAAATTTCTCATTAAATAACAGAAGAAGAGAATAATTAAATTCACAAAATGCATAACACGCAAATTCAACTAAACAAAGCAGAGACATGACCCGCATACCAACATAGGGAAGGTTGACAAATGAATGACAACGCTCACCATCGAGCAAGGCTAGGGATGACATTAGGACCTTAAGACCATCTCCTCCACTTCCATCAGGTTAATTAGGTACGCTCAGACCTATGGAACTAGGTGAAGTCAATACCTTGTACCTGCAATTCTTGTATCACTGAACCACACATACATATATCTATACAAACATGGTAAACACACCAGTGAAGGAGAATCGTGAATTTCTGTGTCTCATCAAAGTGAGTGATTGGAAATCATCTCCCTGCACCCCATACGCTTTCCACACATACATGATGACATATACATAGTGCAACTCACACATGAAGTAAATGTGTTATTTCATCATTAGTAACATATAAATAACATTAACATTTCATCATTTATAAAATACAATGTATAAGCAGAATTAACATCTACTCATTCAAAGAAATAGTGCCTAATCAACATCTACTCCTCAATAAGCAATAATGCATAATCATATTCACCAAATCACACTCCAAAGCATAATACCTAGATAAAAACATCACAATCATAATGTATCAACCATCCATGTAAGCCACTAAAAAGTCAACCATGATCAACGAGGTCAAAAAGAGTCTAATTAGGGAAGGGGTATTACAACACAGGGATTTCAAAACAAAACTGAAGAAACAACTTGGTTATACAAACCTTCTACCAAGTTTAAACCAAATGGAGGTGTGAAATGAACAACTGGTCTATTCACCAGATAAGAGCACAACTAAAATAAAGCAAGTATAACTAAAATCAAACTTAACCAATTAACTTGGATGATCGACTTGTAATCAACAACATACCAACATAAACACGAGAATGACTCTTTTCAAATCAAACACCAAAATCCTCCAATCAGAGTAAATACCCAAAAATGTTCCCTTGCATACTAAACATATCCATGTTAAGGAATGATAAAGATAATTCCAAAATATAATTTAAAGTTATTGTTATCTAATTGTAGCTCTTTCAATAAATTAATTCCTCCTACACAAGGAAATATAAAACAAGGAAAACGCATGAAAAGGGCAAAAACAACATATACCCATATGACTTACACAATGACTTGATTTAAAAATCCACACCCACACACACATGAAAATCTTCCATTTAAATAAAATTAAGCCATAAGTTTCAAATCCTTTAATTGGCTTATAACAGGTTTCACTTGCAATTTAAACGCCAAGCAATCTTTTACAAAATAAAAGCAGTCATCATCTAAACTCAATAGGTCTAGGAGAAAGAGAAAGGAACTTTGTGATAAGTTGAAATAGAGGGAAATCAAATGTATGGAATATATTCACCTAAATCAAGCCCTAAAGGAGAACTCAAAAGAATGTGTGAAACTTGCAAAAGAAAATGCAACCTTGAAGCATGGGATGGAATATATTGTGATGAGTTTGATAAAGGAGATTGAAGAAAGGAAGAAGAATGAGGAGAATCTTGCTTAGTCCTTGAAAGATAGATCTGACGAATGCTACAGACTCAATTGTAAGAATGATTAGCTTAAGCTTGAATTGCAACAATCCAAAAACAATGAGGAAGATCTTGAAAGGCAGATTATTATTCATAGGGATGAACTTGCTACCACAAATGAGTACAAGGAGAAGTTCAAGATTAGCTCAGCTAAGCTTGATGAAATACTTGGAAACTAGAAGAGTGAAGATGACAAGCAGGTTCTTAAATTTGAGGAAGTTGAAAGCTTTGGATCTGGTCAAAGAACTCCTAAGACAATAAATTAGAACAACAAAACTAAAAGGTCTTCGGTAAGACAACCTAATGCTCAAAAGTTCAATGGAAATTGTTTTGTTTGTACTAATTTTGTCATAAAGAAATTCAATGCAGAAATGGGATGAATCATAATGGTCCATCTTTCTTCGGTCAATGTTTCAAATGCAATAAATATGGAAATAAATCAAACAAGTGCAGAAGCATGATGAATAACTCCTTCAATAGAAGGAATATTAGATGTTATGCATGTGGTAGGTTTGGACACATTTCTAACTAGTGCAGATCAAGAGAAAATAAAGGGAATTTTAGGCCTAGATGAGGGAATGTTGTTTTCTACAATTGCAACAAATCTGATCACATTGCAAGATTTTGCAGAAGCAAAAATGTGAATAGGAATAGTCTGACAGTTAAGAGCAAGAATGTGCAGGTAGATGATAAAGGCAAAGAGAAAGTGGATGAGATCCAAAATCAAATGAAGAAGACATGGGTAAAGAAGAGTGATACTGGTGTAGGGAATGGATCCACACTTGAATTTGGTGCCAGAAATCCATCCGATAACTGAATTAAGGCCTCTGGCCTAGGGGGAGTTTGTATGAAAATCCTTTGCCCCTTATAGGAAATGATACCTAAATCTGGAATGTTAACAAAGTTGTATTAGGGAATTGTAGGTGATTTGAAGTAATCTTTGAAAGAATTTGAACAATAATGAATATTTGCAAATAAAATTTGTAGAGCAATCTATGAAAGAAGAGTGTCCCAAAGGTTTAGGGCAAAATGTATTTAATGCACCCTAAAAGTTAGGTATGCAAGTGATAAAAATTAACATAACATATTCATTTGTCACTTTGCATTCGAGAGTAGAAGAGGAGAGCATTCTACGAGAAGATCATCCAAGAGATCAAAGCGTGAAGGTGATTCCCAGTACGAAACCCTAATCCGAGTAAGAAAGGTATTTTCTACAAAAAAATTTAATTCAAGAATTTTGAAGATGGATACCCCTCTAGTTGTCGATATTACTAAGAGAGATCAACCCAATTTTAAGAAGCATCTATTTATATCTATCGAAGGTGCATTCTCATTAGTCCCATATGTTGTTCTGTATATCGAAGATATTAGGGTTTATACTCATTGCAATCTTGAGGAATTAGGAAGATCCCATTTGCTAAATTTAGCAACTAATAGATGAAAATTCCAGGCTTAAACCGGAATTCAAAGTGTTGGAAGAAAAGGGTTTTGTGCAATTTGTCAAATTCCTCCTGCTTGATGAACATAAGTGGGTCTGGTATGTTCTAAGCAGGATGCATGATGAGTTTATGTGGTTGAACAAGTCATTCAAGATCACCAAGAGTTCTATATGGGTCGTAACAGGGTTGTGCTTATCTGATGATTTGCCCACTTTGAAATTTGTGAAGAATTGGACTATTTCCGATACAATTGGTTCGAGGTTTGATAGAAGGGCAATGACTATCAACAATATTTTGGAACATGATGTAAGATTCACTTATATCTTGATAGGTTACAAGATTTATAGTTCCATCCTGGAAAATTTAGTATCTAGAATAGCTATCTAGGAAGCATATAAGATGATCCAAGAGAACAAGAAATATGAAATCTGATGAAATTATTTCATATAATTCACTGGGAGTTCTACAAAATTTGTGCAAGTTCTAGATCAGGGCTTCTTCAATTTTCCTTTTGTCTTCTTCATTATAGAAGGAATATGTTTTCCCAATACCAAACAGACCTCCAAATTCTTTGATCCCATGGACCAATTCATCAATTGTTGGAGTTATGTTTCTTCACTTCTTCTAACCTCTTTAATTTCCACATCTGATTGAGTGTCGGGGTTATCACCCTCTTTTTCATCCTTTTTGGGCTTCTTTTCAGCCTTTGGGTCAACTTTTCCTTCACTCTTTTTCTTTCTAGTATAAGTTACCCCTATCGGTCTATCTTTACTTGGTGAAGATACAAGAGTGCCTATGTCCTTTTCTTTTGTATATGTTGTTGGCTTGGTAGTTGCAGTCCCCTTGGATTTTATCTTTGACACTTTCTTCTTTTCACCTATTAGTTCTTCATCTTTATTAGGTTTAGCCCTTGTTTGTTCACTAGCACCAGTGGAGGTAGTGGCACTGGATGCTTCACCTCCATATTTTTTGTCAAGAGTATCAATCATTCTTCTTACTTTTCTTTTCATGATTGGCACCTGAAGTTCCTATTTTATTTTGGAGCTTGCCTCCTCACAAGTTCCAAATCTCTTTGCCTTGTGGTCTACTGGTTTGGACAGTGGCATATTTACATAAATTTTAACAATGTTTATTGCAACCTCATAACCCATAGGTGGAACCCAAAAGGTTCTAGGTTGAACCGCTTGAATGATGCAATAATCTGTGTCTCCAAGAAAGCAAATGTTGTCTTTGTACTTCTGCACTATACCGGTTGGTATTATTTCCCTTTTGTGCATCCTGATTTGAAATTTCTTAAAGTATCCCCACATTGTTTCACCAAACCTATCTCCTAGATCCCTAATCATTTCACCTATCTGAACCATGATAGGTTTTTCTTCAGACCATACTATATTACCGTTATCGGGAAAGAAGTTTTGCACAGAGAAAAATATACATACCAGTAGTGACCCATATTTGAAAGACTGCTTCTTGTCCTTCTTGATTCTCTCCATGTTTACCAGAAATTGGCTTTGATCATCTCACAGATATCATATGAAGCATCCTCCTTGATGATTCAATAGGCAGCATTTATGGCACCGCTCGGTACACTATTTATTTGGCTTGATTGATAAACCCTGTAACCCAACACTACAAAAGCAAATCTTACTTCAGCATCCTCAATATGAGCGATTGTCATTGCTCTACTATCATATTTGGATTTGGTTAACCTAGTGACTTCAGTTGATGAATTTGTTCTTAGGGTTAATGCTTCACTAGTTGCATTAAACCTTGTAACTCTTCGAATCACATCCTTTATGATCTTGATCGGTGCTTGAGTCTTTAGCCACAAGAATTGATCATGTACTCTTCTCAATACATACCTAACCCAGTCGGCATGAAACTGATCGGTAAAATTGGCAGCATTAGACAAACCCTTGGTCTTTGGAGGTAGATATTCTACCTTCAACTGATCGTTAACACAGAACCCTTTAAATTCATTTTGAATGAATTTGTCTCCAAGTTCATCAAGCTTGAAATGGATGTAGGAGTGAATGTCTTCAACCAATAATACACCAAAGGGCATAGATGATAAGGCACCGCATGTTGATCTCACCGGCTTTCATTGGATGTAGCTTGAACTCGAGTTGGGGTTCTTTGATAGCTTCAACCAGCACAGGAGTCGATATCGGTGCTGCCATGATGACCTTCAAACAAATTTCTCAAACTAGTTTTAAATACCTTCTCCTTAGAAATATCCAACACCACTATCACTCTGCTTGAACTCTTCGCACAAATATTACTAGCAGGTTTTCAATCGCCTTTGGTCACACAAGAGCTCAAGAAAGTTTACAAGAAATCAGGGTAAGTGAAATGTATTGACATTTCCTTATTTATCTGTTGATATTTATCGATGTTATGATACAATAGTTAGTTTTGAAACTTACAACTTAAGGTACACCGATTTACCCTTTACCGATTGTTTGTTGCCGATACTGATACACAAACAACTAACTCACAAGACATTTCTCAACCCAAAACTTTTAGGCTAAGTTTTATGCATCTCAACGATGTAGATAGACATAACCTTATATTTGTTAAGGGGATTCAAAATTAATCTTACCATTTGTTCTCCCCCTGAGCATTGGTATGCCTAGTTAGAAGAGGAATTGTCATCACCGATGGATGATGACTTGGTTTCAGAATGACTTTCTCCTTTTCTTTCTTCCTTCTTGATCCATGTCTTTTTCATTTCATTTCTCACTTCTTCAATTGTCTTCTTTCCTTTCAGGTCATTTTGCTCTTTCTTCTTGCTAAATCGATTCTTATCTTCAGACTGGTTATAGGATCGGTTCCTGCACTCTCTGGCTAAGTGACCAATCTTATGGAAATTAAAGCATGCCATACCAGTTGTCCTCCATGGTCCTGAATTATTTTTCTAGCCCATTCTCATTCTGCAATTTGCTACAACATGACCAAAATTACCACAGGTGGAACAGGTGGCATTGAATAGATTACTCCTTTTATTAGGACTAACCGGTTTGAATGGTGATCTTGATACATTTGACTTGAACCTGCATTCTTCAAATTTGTGTCCAAACTTATTGCATGTAAAGCAATGTCCATTGAATCTTCTTCTATTTGACATACTGCTAGATTGAGATATACATTCATAAGCAGTGTGGCCATACTTATGACAATTATGGCAGTAACCATCAAAGGTGAAAATATTCTTTTGACTAACCGGTTTGTTTCTACAGACATCAGACTTATGACCCGGTTTACCACAATGATTACAAGAAGATTTGGGAAACTTCATACCTTTCACTTTTGAATGATTCCTTCTATCATCTTTTATCTTTTTGGATTTAGATGATTCTGTAGTTTCCATAGGACCTGTACCGAAGTAACCAAGACTGATTGTTTCCTTTGTTCTTCTTTGAGCCTTCAACTGTTCATCTATCTTCTCAAAACTTTCATTGAATTTTCTCAGCTTCTCATTTCTCTCATTTTTAGCTTTCAACTCACTCTTGAGTTGTTCAATCTCTTTCATCATCTTCTCCTTTTCTTTTGTGTTGTCATGCAGATGCTTATGTATGTATTCATTCTCCTAAGTGAGAATTCATATTTCTTCATATTTTTCAATCATGATTGCATCATTTTCTCTCGAGGCATCTTCAGCAAGCCTTTTGGCTCTTTCATCTTTTGACAAAGCTTCTTTTGCATCTCTTTTTCTTTCATCGGCACTTATGCTAGCCTCTAGTAACTCAGTCATTCTCAGAGCTTGACTTTCATGTTCTCTTTTGAGATGTGTGATTTATTCTATCATCTTCTTGTTCTTTTCCATTAGTTCTAAGACTGCTTTTTCAACTTCTTCAGATCCACTTTGTTCAAAGAGTTGATCTATGATGTCCTGGCTCTCATTTAGTTGTTGAGCTAGTTCCTTTCTTTTTCCAAGAGATTTTCTTAGTCTCTCTTTCAGCTAATCAATAATTTCATTTGCTTCATCAATCTTCTTCTGATACTAGTATTCTTCCATGATCTTTATCCTCAAGTTTTCAAGCTTCACTTCAGAGGACCAAAGCTTTGATACCAATTGTTAGTCCCAGCTGGTGCTGAGAGGGGAGGGGTGAATCAACACTTTACCAAATTTACACAATTAAAAATTTTAACTCAAGTTTGCACTTACTTAATATTCATCAATTCAAACAATTATTTCATAATAATATGCATACATGAAAATATACACAGTGACACCAAGAGTTATCTTGTGGAAACCCAAATGGGATAAAACCATAGTGTGGGTAGGAACTCACAAAATTTGTACTCTTCTAAAGTACGCTCGGTGAGGAGCCATCCTTGTTAGGAGATTACAAAGACACTATTAGGTGCCACTCGGTTAAGGGGTTTTGATTAAGACCTGCCAATGCCTTTACCCTGTTAAAGGTAGCCTTGTTGAAGGTCTTAGGATCATCAATTAAGATGACACTTGGTTAAGGAATTTTACAATGGGACCTGTTAAAGTCCACCCGGTTAAGATATTTTGAGTTGCAATGGTTAGAAAGCAACAGAAAGATTATCTGCTAGAGTAGCTACTGATAGCTTGATCAAATCACAATGAAAATCATACTCTATCCATACCGGTTGTGTCTGCTCTACATAACACTGGTTTTTTGCTTATACCTTCAGCTTTGCACTCTGGCGGTTCTCTGACCCTCAGCTGTGCACTTTGCTCTGCTCCCCTTGTGTTCACCTTTTTTCAGATCAATTTTCACATACTCAACAACCTCATTAAAAATGAATTAAGTGAATTTATTTCACTTTGGTTCTGGCGCAAACTTTCCCTCCAAAAATCTCATTCAAAATTTTGTCACCGCACCATAAATTATTTTCCAGAAATCATTCCAGGAATATCAGTCAAGACAATCATTCATGTCGATAAGTCCGTTGGTTGACTGGAAAAGACTGCCGCTTTAACTGAATGTTAACTAGACATTTCTTGGTTTGTCGGTTGACACTCCTATTATGTCGGTGTATTGATCAAATTCTACATAACCGGTTATCTCTTGTATACTAGTTGATTATCCTCCTGTGTACCGATTTATTCACTGCTTATTCGGTTGACCTCCTGTTGTGTCGATCTACTTACTGTTGTAACATCCTAAAATTGCGACACTTGCAATTTCGACTGCATTTGGGTCTTCACGATGGCGACGCAACGTTGAACCTGAATGGAGACCCCGAAACTTGCTTGTGACACCAAAAACTGCATTTTCTGCACCTTGGCCTGATCCCTCCTTGCACCCTGTTGTCCCGGGCGGTGGGACCATGGTGCCCAGCGCCCTGGTCCCTGGCCCTATTTTGGGCCCGGTCTCTTGTTGGGCATCGGGTCTTTAAGTTTGCAAATTGGAAAATATTGTTTCTAGGTCGGCCTAAGGTCAGGAAAATCAGTCTCTCAACCCTAATTGACAAGTATATAAACTACATTTCCTCTTCCAAAAAGGGAGGAAGACATATGTGCGCAAGAGGCGGAAGTGATATTCAAACATTCAAACATTCAAGCATTCCTTCAAGCAATTGAGCATTCTAAGTCTCCTTTCAAGGCTAAGTGTTGCATTCAAGACAAAGATTCAACCATTGAAGAGGAGATCACATACAACATACATTACACCTTCGCATGTAAGAATACAAACATTCTTACAACAAGGTATCAGTACTTGTTTATATTACAAACATTTACATTTACAGCATTCTCATTTCTTGGTTAATTCCAAAACCGGGGTTTGACCTAAAGGCAAACCCCTAATCCCTGACCCCCCAATCGTCCTCTCTTTTCTATGTGTAGGTTGTAGGTACGCGGTTGTAATTGAAGATCTGGAATCCTTGTGCAGAGATGAACAGATCCCCCTTCATTTCGCGGATTTTTCGGAGGACCGTGTGCACGTCGGGCGCCATCGTCCAGTCAACTTTCGCTCAAATTTGCAGAATAGCATTGTCTCAACA
Source organism: Cryptomeria japonica (assembly GCF_030272615.1). Lineage (NCBI taxonomy): Eukaryota > Viridiplantae > Streptophyta > Pinopsida > Cupressales > Cupressaceae > Cryptomeria > Cryptomeria japonica. The sequence continues at coordinate 183,717,389 of NC_081413.1, forward strand.
TTTTACTGCTAATTCCAAGTCCGTAGCTTCATCCCATATCCCTATCTCCATTTACAAGCGAGACTTTCTTACTTTACATGCATTCCTAGCTCAATCATTCTATCTACATTCTTTACAAAAGAGGGTATCCTTGATGTCACAACCCTTGAAACTCATTTAAAATCCAGTCTTGCATTGCGTGGGATTGGATCTTGTGGGTTTCAACCCCTCTTTTGAATGTAAAGTCTTTCCTAAGTGAAAACCATCAACCCTAGTGACTCTCCCTTCTCTCTCCTTGGAGTGGGGGGGGGGAGAACAACTAGGGTTCGATTTTTTCGCTTTACATTTTGGTGAACCCGACGTGAACATCCTCATTCTAATTATTCATGGTTAGATCTGAAAAATTTGCTTCCTTAATTACATTTCCATGTTTGATCTTTTGCAAATTTTAGAGGTTGATTGCATAAAAACCCTAAAATTTTCTTTTTAGTAATTAAGCTTGTGAAATGTTTAATTGTTAATGCTTGTTTCAGATCTATCCTTCTATTGCAAATTGTCAATTCATATTTGTGCTTTAATTCTGAAAATTAAGTGGTTAAATGTCAAAACCCTAATTTTTAAAACCTTCTTGATTCAACCTTTGACTGATAATTTCACTAATCAAAACACCTCCAAATCAGTTGTAACTTTGGATTCCGCAACAAAATCACAATATCTTTCATCCCTGAAAATTTGGAAAAAAGTTGCGAGGACCGTGTGCACCCTGAGCGCCATCGTCCCCGACATTTTTTCTGAAATTTTGGGAGCTAGATCTTAATGTATTTGTCTGCTAAAATCCAAAATTTTGGCTGATTTCATCAATTCTAACACTTTCAAAATTAAAGTCAAAGTTGGTCTAGTGATTGCTCGGATAAAGGCTTATAATCATTCAAAAATTGTTGAAATTGAAATTTGTATCAAAATTGTGTTCCTTACTGTCCTAAATCTGAAAAGTGTGTTGGCATTCATTTGAAATTTCAATGCTTTATTCAAATTTTTACAATTTGTGACTTTTGAAATTAAGTGTTTAATTGCGGTAACTCTGATTTCCGCTTTAAAATTTGAATTTTGCATGAAATCGAATCAACTTGTAAATTTCAAAGCCTACATTGCTTTCAGTATTCCCTCCAAAATCATAAAATTCAAAATTTCAGTTTCCCTCTCTTTTTCAAAATTCGAATTTTGCATTTTTCAACAATCTTGGTAGGGTTCAATTTTGAGATTGCAACTTTAATTTGGCCTATCTATAGATCGTAAAATCACTCAATTTTTTCAGATTAGCTTTAAAATCATCATAACTTTCATCCCTGAAAATTTTGAAAAAAGTTGCGAGGACCGTGTGCACTCCGTTCGCCACGGTCCCTGACATTTTTTTCGAAATTTTGGGAGATTGTCCTGATTGTATTTAACAGCTTAAATCTAGGAGATTGGCTGATTTTATTGAAATTTGCTACCTCTAAAATTCAAAATCTTCTCTCTCTCTCTTTAGTGCATGATTTTTACAACAATAAGCCCTACTTACACTATTCCCGTTAGACGAAGCCTTAGAATTAAGTCTTTCCAAGGTTTAATTACTGAGGAGATGGAACCTAATTTGAATGGCCTTTTTAACGAGGACATGGGTAATTCCTCTAATCCTCTTAATGATGAAGAAGCTCTCCATGAGGTTTCTATAGAACAGCTTTCGAAATTGGATAACCAATTTGATGATTTTCGACAATGGATGTCTCAAGAATACCCCGATAGCGAAGCTCTTTCATTAATTGAGGGTCTAAAACGTATAATTCAAAGTGATAAGAACGGAATTGATATTTTGCATGGTATTGCACACATTGTGGATTCGAATGTGATGCCTATGAAGAGTTGTGCCGAAACTTTAGGTTATACACAACCTCCTACTCAAGTTAATCATTCTATTCCTTTGACAACTCCTATTGCTAGTATACCTACTTTCACATCAAACATAATGACTACTTCAATACAAGACATTCCTCCTACGATCACTAGTCATGGGGGCAATCCCTCTTCTTCAATCAACCCTCTTCCTTCATTCAATCCAACTTCTTCATTCATCCCTTCAATGAGTGTTCCTATTATATCTCCACAAATGAACATGACGCAAGGGGGCAATTCATTTAACCATTCCATTCCTCCTTGTAGCATTCCTCCTTTCCAATCATCTCCTATGACTAACTACCATAGTGTCCCACCACCTTACTCTCAATCAATACCTTCTTTCAATAACATAATACCTCCATCACAATCTAACACGTCTAATATGAACTCTTCGACTGAAGCGACCATTAACAATCTTGCACAAACTCTCTCTTCTTTACAGCAACAAATTGCCTCTATGAATCAATCTAAGACTAGTGTGCCCACATTTGATGTTGCGAGCCCACTTTCTCTTGACATTGTTCGAGCTATCCCCCCTAAACATGTTGAAATTCCGCATTTGGAGCTTTATAATGGTAAGGGTGATCCTCTAACACATGTTAAGACCTTTCAAACAATATGTACCGATTTTGCTTATGACCAAAGGTTGCTTGCAAAACTGTTTACTAGAACATTAAAAGACCCGATGCCCAATAATGGGATGAAGCTACGGACCTGGAATTAGTAGTAAAATGTTGAGGCAATGCTATTCTGCAAATTTGAGCGAAAGTTGACGGGACGATGGCACCCGGCGTGCACACGGTCCTCCGAAAAATCCGCGAAACGAACGGGGATCTGTTCGTCTTTGCACAAGGATTCCAGATCTTCAATTACAGCCACGTACCTGCAACCTACACACAGAAAAGAGAGGACAATTGGGGGGTTAGGGATTAGGGGTTTGCCTTTAGGTCAAACCCCGGTTTTGGAATTAACCAAGAAATGAGAATGTTGTAAATGTAAATGTTTGTAATGTAAACAAGTACTGATACCTTGTTGTAAGAATGTTTGTATTCTTACATGCAAAGGTATAATGTATGTTGTATGTTGTATGTAATCTCCTCTTCAATGGTTGAATTCTGGTCTTGAATGCAACACTTAGCCTTGAATGGAGACTTAGAATGCTCAATTGCTTGAAGGAATGCTTGAATGCTTGAATGTTTGAATGTTTGAATATCACTTCCGCCTCTTGCGCACATATTTTCTTCCTCCCTTTTTGGAAGAGGAAATGTAGTTTATATACTTGTCAATTAGGGTTGAGAGGCTGATTTTCCCGACCTTAGGCCGACCTAGAAACAATATTTTCCAATTTGCAAACTTAAAGACCCGATGCCCAACAAGAGACCGGGCCCAAAATAGGGCCAGGGACCAGGGCGCTGGGCGCCATGGTCCCACCTCCCGAGACAGCAGGGTGCAAGGAGGGATCAGGCCAAGGTGCAGAAAATGCAGTTTTTGGTGTCACAAGCAAGTTTCGAGGTCTCCATTCAGGTTCAACATTGCGTCGCCATCGTGAAGACCCAAATGCAGTCAAAATTGCAAGTGTCACAATTTTAGGATGCTACATTTAGGCCCCACTTTAGCGGGAGTATAAGTGTACGCCCATACTTCCGGTAAAGTACAAGGAAACAACATTGAAAGACTTTCACCATGTCAAGGAGGCAAGATACACCAAGCCCCCAGTGGACTAAGGATCTTACGACTTTGATTGAAAAAGTAAAAGGGAAGATCACGAGGGAGAACCATGACTATCAGTAGTAAAATGTTTGTGGAATAGCAGAAAATCCCTAAAGAACTTTCCATCACATTTGATTCCAGTGAAACTATCAAGGCACCTGATGGTCCTTTATATATAGTTGCAAAAGTCAAGAATACACCTTGCCGTGGAGTGCTTATTGATCCTTCTTGTATGGTTAATATCATTACCGAAGAATTTCTTTTTACTTTGCAATTGAATCAAGTGATCTATGATGAAACAAATGTGGTTGTGAAACTATTTGATGCATTTTCTTCTCCTGCAATTGGTTCTATTACATTACCTATTGAGGTCCATAACAAACCCCTTGATGTGGACTTTTCTATTATTCCATCGTCCAAACAATTTCGTGTGAAGCTAGGCTATCCTTGGTCAATCATCTCCCTCATGATCTTCCCTTTTACTTTGTCAATCAAAGTCGTAAGATCCTTAGTCCACTGGGGGCTTGGTGTATCTTGCCTCCTTGACGTGGTGAAAGTCTTTCAATGTTGTTTCCTTGTACTTTACCGGAAGTATGGGCATACGCTTATACTCCCACTAAAGTGGGGGCTAAATGTAGCATCCTAAAATTGCGACACTTGCAATTTCGACTGCATTTGGGTCTTCACGATGGCAACACAACGTTGAACCTGAATGGAGACCCCGAAACCTGCTTATGACACCAAAAACTGCATTTTCTACACCTTGGCCTGATCCCTCCTTGCACCCTGCTGTCCCAGGAGGTGGGACCATGGCGCCCAGCGCCCTGGTCCTTCAGGACTAGGGTACCCAGTGCCCTAGTCCCTCAGGACCATGGCACCCAGCACCTTGGTCCCTGGCCCTATTTTGGGCCCAGTCTCTTGTTGGGCATCAGGTCTTTAAGTTTGCAAATTGGAAAATATTGTTTCTAGGTCAGCCTAAGGTCAGGAAAATCAGTCTCTCAACCCTAATTGACAAGTATATAAACTACATTTCCTCTTCCAAAAAGGGAGGAAGACATATGTGCGCAAGAGGCAGAAGCGATATTCAAACATTCAAACATTCAAGCATTCAAGCACTCCTTCAAGCAATTGAGCATTCTAAGTCTCCATTCAAGGCTAAGTGTTGCATTCAAGACAAGGATTCAACCATTCAAGAGGAGATCACATACAACATACATTACACCTTCGCATGTAAGAATACAAACATTCTTACAACAAGGTATCAGTACTTGTTTACATTACAAACATTTACATTTACAGCATTCTCATTTCTTGGTTAATTCCAAAACCGGGGTTTGACCTAAAGGAAAACCCCTAATCCCTAACCCCCCAATCATCCTCTCTTTTCTGTGTGTAGGTTGCAGGTACACGACTATAATTGAAGATCTGGAATCCTTGTGCAGAGACGAAGAGATCCCCCTTTGTTTCGCAGATTTTTCGGAGGACCGTGTGCACGCCGGGCGCCATCGTCCCGTCAACTTTCGCTCAAATTTGCAGAATAGCATTGTCTTGACATTTTACTGCTAATTCCAGGTCCATAGATTCATCCCATATCCCTATCTCCATTTACAAGCGAATCTTTCTTACTTTACATGCATTCCTAGCTCAATCATTCTATCTACATTCTTTACAAAAGAGGGTATCCTTGATGTCACAACCCTTGAAACTCATTTAAAATCCAGTCTTGCATTGCGTGGGATTGGATCTTGTGGGTTTCAACCCCTCTTTTGAATGTAAAGTCTCTCCTAAGTGAAAACCATCAACCCTAGTGACTCTCCCTTCTCTCTCCTTGGAGTGGGGGGGGGAGAACAACTAGGGTTCAATTTTTCCACTTTACAACTGCATGGCCGGTCTATACTTTGCTTACCCTATCTACATACTGATTAGCTGGTTAACCTTTGTACACAGTTTACTCACTGCCGATATGAATAAGAACTCTTGTTCTTTACCGGATATCCTTTACTTCTTTAATGATGGACTATGAAGACTTGGAAGATGATGTTGCCAACAATGACAACCATATCATTCACCGGTCATAACAAATGCACCAAAATGCTAACATCCATAGTCGCTTAAAATCCTAGTCCAATTGAATCCTCGACTTCCAAATAAAGGTGTTCAACTTATAATCTTTTACTCCTCAAATTATTCTCTATTGAGATAGAGAGAGTGCTAAGAGATGTAAAAAGAGAGCCAACACATTCCACAACCACAAAAATATCATTTTTCAAAGAAATTTTGCATATGATCTACTAATTTCTAATACATGTCCCAAATCAAAATTTTAGCATCATTTTCTTAGATAAACATATCCATAGAAGTCTTATTTTCAAAATTGATCTCATATGTGGATTTTTCAAATATAGACTTAAGCTTAGAATGTCCTTTCAAGCCACAATTTTTTTTTTTCATAAATCTCCCTAATTGAGAGATGATGAGGATTTCTCAGAAAGTTCATCTTCAAAATTTTCAAAATTCAAGAGTCTAAATCTAAATCATTTAATTCCTCCTCACTCAGAAGGAGTTATGATTGGCATGCTTATTAATCTAAGAAACCACTTTCATAAGGTGAATAAATAATTTTTTATTGTTATATAATTAAATTTGGATATTTATTGTAAAACTCCATGTGATTAAGGGTTCCACAAAATAATGTTTGGTGTCTATTATAGTCTATTTTTTATCCTTCCCTATATAAACTTGTCAAACTAAGTAACATAGATATAGGAGATACAAAAATGAACATAGTGAATATAGAGAAAATTGTAGGTTTACAATTGTACAAAGCATGTGTTGTCCCTATAAGAATCCTCAACTTTTTCATGATACCTGATAATGCAATTTTTGGATGACTAAACTATGGCATTTTTAGTGAATTTTAGCTTTTGGGTATAATCTATAACTTCTATGGGTAAGCAAAGGCCTACTTACTAAGTAGGATTATTTGACAAACTTTTTGACCAAATTTTATTTATGTGTATTTTATTTCTCTTTGTACATGTGTTTCAATTTTATAGTGTGGGATTTTGCCAAGATCAAGGGCACAATGAAAAGTATTAAAATAGAGACAAAAGAATGACAAGAACAAACTGTATTCTCATCAATATGAAAATGATCAACTGGATTCATACCACTACAATGAATATAGGCTTGCTTATATAGGCAAGGCCATATGGATGTACGAGCACACAATCAAGACATGTGGCTCAATGAGAAACAAGGGTAGGTAAGAAATACTAGGGGTAGGTAGGAGAAATAATATAATATTCCACAAGAGGTGGATGACCCACGGAATGTGGAGTGTAACAGCAAAATAAGACCACAAAAGGTGGAATTTCTCCTACAAGTTCTATCCTTATGTGCACACTTCCCTAAGTATCTCAAATCCAAACTACGAAGAGATGCATTATCCTAAGTTAACTTAAGTAAAGTGTAATAATATCCAAAATGAATGTTTATTTACACAAACACCCCCCCTTAAGTGCAACTTAGGGGAATGAAGACTCAAGACAACAATGCAAGATGGGTCCCAGCTACTAGGCCATGATAGGTACCCATGTACAATATGCAAATGCAAGCAAAACTATGCAAAGCAATCTCTCACAAACGGAGAAAGGGAGAAAACCCAGTGGGAAAAAACTCCCCCTCAAAAGAGAGATGAATGTACAAAAGAAGAAGGACAAAACCTCAAAGAGGAAAAAGTCCCCCCCCAGAAGAGAGGAAGGAGAAGTCAGCTGACCCCCCCTAATGACACATCCCGCACCCCCAAGAGAGCTCGCAACTGTTGGAACTTACTCTCAGTGAAAGGTTTGGTGAATATGTCAGCAACCTACTCCGCTATAGGACAATACTGCAAATCAATGACCTGCTCCTGAATCAGCTCTCGGATATAATGCATATGAATCTCAATGTGTTTGGTCCGCTGGTGCTGGACTGAGTTCTTCGAGATTGCAATAGCACTCTGATTGTCACAATGTAGAACTGTCTGTCGTGGAGTGGTGAATCCAAACTCTTTGAGAATCTACTGGAGTCAAATGGTCTCAGTCGCTGCATTAACAGTGCCTCGATACTCAGCCTCAGTCGAAGAGAGAGCAATATCATGTTGCTTCTTTCTCTACCAACAAATGGGGCCTGAACCAAGGTGAAAACTGTAACCAGAAGTAGACTTACAATCATCAAGATCGCCAGCTCAATCGGAGTCTGTGTAACCAACCAAGCGAAGTCCTGTGCTTGCTGCATAGGGAATCCCATAGTGATGTGTACCCTGGATGTAATGAAGGATGTGTTTGGCGGCTTTCCAATGAAGCTCATGTGGTTTCTGCATGAAGCGGGAAACCATGCCAACTGCAAATAAAATATCAAGGCGTGTATGAGTCAAGTAGATGAGACTACCCACAAGCTGACGATACAAAGTGGCATCAACTGGTGGAGAAGAACACTGAGCCTCAAGCTTGACTTTTGAAAGAAAGGGAGTCGGGGCAGGCTTACAATCAGCCATATGAAAGCGTGCAAGTAGATCAAGAGCATACTTGGGCTGTGATAGTGTAATCCTAGAAGGTGACTGTGAAAACTCAATCCCGAGAAAGTAGTGCAAAAGACCCAAGTTAGTCATAGCAAATTTGTCATGCAAAGAAGAATTGACCCTGCTAATGATGGATGTGGTACTCCCTGTAATGATCAAGTCATCAACATAGAGCACAAGTATCAAGTGAGACTCATCCTATCGCAAAATGTAGACATTCGGATCAGAATGACACTTGGTGAACCCTGCTAAGAGAAGAAAGGAATCCATCTTGGCATACCAAGCCCTGGAGGCCTGCTTAAGGCCATAGAGAAATTTCCTTAGTCTGCAAACCAAGGAACTATCCTGGATGAAACCCTGTGGTGCTCCATATAAATCTCCTCATCAAGATCACCATGAAGAAAAGTGTAGACACCTAAAAATGGTCAACGCTTGCGGAGTCATACTTTAACATTTGCGCATTGCCTCATTTTAGGTTTTTGCGTTGCATTAACATTTCTCCTATGATTCATACTTGGTTTTTATCGTTTGCGAGCATCGAGTCATTCTTCTACATTCTTCATTTTGTCTCGCTTTCGAATTTGGTCTTGCTGATAACAATCTTTAATCATGATTTTGGTCGATCTTGTCAATCTCTTATCAACTTGTCAATCTCGTCGTTTTACGATCAATTTGTCATTGATCCTTGTCCTCTTCAATCATGTCAATTTGGATCAATTTGTCATTGTTCCTCAGCGCATTTATCAATCAAATCATTTATCAATTCAAAATCATGATCGAATCAATATCAACTATCCTTTGTCAAGACCTAATTGTCGTCTTTGCATTTCTAATTCATCTTCCAAGGTTTTATGATTTATTCATTTAATCTTGTTTGGCATTTTCCCTCTAGGTTAAATAATTTATTTATTTATCCTAAGTCTTCTTGTCACAATTAAATGTTTATTTAATTGGCTAATTAATTTCCTCCTATTTTTGTAAATTAATTAATGAATGAGAAATTATTAATTAATTTACCTAATTTGCATCAATTTCCTAATTTCCAAGTCATCATTTCCAACTTAATTTTCTAATTTCTCCTAAATTCCTAAATGTCTATTTCTATTTCAAAAAATTGTCATAAATCCTTGCATAGAAATTTGTCATAAATTGTCATAAATCCTTGCATAGCAATTTGTCATACACATGTCATAATTTTGCTATTCTTGATTTGAATTTCTATTCGAATCAATTTCATGCTAATCTTGTCTTTTTCTCCAATTTCTCTATAAATTGGATGAATTTCTTCAATCAAATCCCTTGATTCTTGATTCCTAATCCTTAATCAGACTATCGAATTTACGCTTCTAGTACTCTTGATCAAAAATCCCGTCTACTTGCTTCCAATTGTGTGTGCACTTGTAGGTGAGATCCACAACTATTTGAAGAGGAAAGAAGAACAATGGAGCCGCATGGAAGGAGCATTCAAATCGTCATCCGGTTTGCATAATATTTAGTTTTGTATGCTTCGTTTTCATGTCTCTATTGAATGTGTCTTAGGATAGATTCATTGCAATGAATGCATTTGTGCTTGAGTTATTATGTTTATTTATGTTTGTGATGATTTCCTATTTCCTATGCTACATTAATTGGTGAACCTAACGTGAACACTAACCATCTAACCCTCTAACTGTGTTTTGGAGTGCTTTCAAGTTGATTTTGCAGGCCAAAAACCCAAAAACAGGGTCGTGCAGGGTATTTTGGAGACTTCTGCGCCTGTGTAAGACAACTTGTGCCTATGTCAGACATTCTGCGCTTGTGTAGGGGACATTCTGCGCTTGTGTCAGACATTCTGCGCTTGTGTCATGACTTCTGCGCCTGTGTAAAGTCCAGAACAGAAGTAAAAAATGCAGTGTTTACTTGAAATTTGTTGTGTTTTTGCATTCTGTTTTCTGTGCTTTGGATTTTGGTACTAATTATCTGTGCAGAATCTTGGCATATGCATGGCAAAGACTACAAATCAAACTACTAACATGTGTTATGCAGAATCGATGGTCAAAGACAACAAATCAAACCTCTAACTTGGGTTTTGCAGGTTGCCTTGGAGAAACAACCAAACTTTTGTGTTTATGATTTTTAATTAGGCACTTAGTGATTTATAAATAGGTTGGAATGAACATTTGTTTGCTTTGATTGTTAAGTATGACATTGGAGTAGGAGAGTATGCTCTCATCCTTCTTAGGGTGATCAGAAATCCAGATCTTCGATACCATGCTTGTGTTGTTGATTGTGTGTCACATTTAGAGGGCCTGCCTTCCTGACCACTTTGCTTTTGCAAGCAAGTGATAATCGTGAGAAGGGAACGACCCAAAGTGAGTATGGCTAGAATTCCTTGGCATTCTAACTCACTATAAAAAAATACCTGATGAGCGAAAGCTTTGAAGGAAGTGTTACGTGGGAATTGCAGTTACTTGGGAAGTGATGACCCTTGAACTCTTTCTCATATCAACATCTAAGTAGGGCCTCTTGGTCTAAATCGTGCTTGTGCGACTACATTTGTTTGGTATCTTGATGGGCTTAATGTCTCAATCACGCTTGCGTGACATCAAGGAGTAATGCTTAACAGAAATCCTTACTAAACACCTTGTTTTAGAGGCCAAAAACCCTTCTAGTTGCTTGAGAAGGACAAATTCGGATACTTGGAAGAGATACTAAGTTCGCCATGGGGAGATTTTCATGGGGACTGATGCTTGGCTGCCCTGAGAAGTGAGTGCCGTGGAGGGGAGCCCGTGGGGTCAAGCATCTATGTAATCTCCTTGAATCCCATAATGAGTCTACCTCTCAAGTACCTAATGTCTTTGCCTACCATAAGAAATGTGGAAATGAGCATGATTGTCTTGAGTCTAAGTTGCAATATCTTGTATTCTTTGTTTGTCAAAAGTTGAATTGTGTATCATTCCAAAAACAAGACAAATTGATTCAAAACAAGGTTAAACATAAGAGCATTTCATCCAACAAATTTCAAAACATCTTCAAACATGGTTGTCAAATATTGTTCAAAATCTTGTCTCAAGAAGCATGTCACTTACATTTAGGTTCATCCTAGGTTGCATTTTGCAAAGTTCATTGTCAAGTACCAAGGTTAGGTTTCACCTAAGTCATACTCCTTTGCATATCAATAAAAGTCACCCATTTGCATATGTCCTCTTGCATCAAAGTCATATCATTGTCATACATTTACATTGCATACCCTAAGTCTCTTCATTAAGCTTAGGTCATTATCATATCATATTAAGGTCACTTGCATATTAATTGTCCCTTTTCCATATAGTCTCAAAACTAGGTTTTGCCATACTTGAGTAATCCAAATCTTTGATAAACCCTAAGTCATTGTTAGGAAGTCTAGACCTTATCAAACCTTTTGTCCTTTTGTCATCCATGTCATTTCGTCAAACCTAGCTTAGTATCCAAGCATATAGGGGAGACATTGTCATCTTATCCTTTTGTCACTTAAGTCCTTTTGTCCTTTGAGGTCTAGATATCATTTCAATTTCCTAAGGGTCTCATTTTTAGATTTGCATTCCAAAAGTTTGTCCAAAATCTTCAAAAACAACCAAAAACATAGGTTGCATTCTTGCCATAGATTGCATTCTCATTTATTTGGTTCGCATTTAGTTGCATATCATACATTATCCTTGAAAAATTCCAAAAATATTGCATTTGCATAGTGACATGTCTATTGAAATAGGTTCCAAGCACCAATGATGCCACAAAGTTTGACATATCAACCGACAATGCAATCGCAATTATATCCAACCCAACAACAAAGCAACATTGGTCAAACTTATCATGATGATGTAAATGTCCAAATACAAAAACTAGAGGAGAAACTAGCTCAAGAAAATGAGATATTGGAACAAAGAGTGAAAAACATTCAGAAGAATAGATCACAAATGTCCAAAATGTTTCGAAAACTTCCAGGTCGAAATCCAAAGATTGAGCCAATTGATGTAAGATCTCTTCTTGAACGATCAGACATACCAGCTCTCCTCTCCCAAATAGAGATGATGAAACAATTTCAAGAAAAGAGCCAACAACATTATGTGCCTTCACAACAAGAACAAGAAGGTGTTTACTATCAATCAGATTTTCAACCATCACAACCAATTGTTCAACATTTCCAACATATACAACCAATGGTCCAATTTCAACAATATGTCCAACCAACTATACAATGTCAACAAATAGTTCAACCAATGGTGGAACATCAACAAGTTCAATCAACATATCAATGTCAACAACCACAACAAAACATTCAAAAACAAAGCTTGCAACATGCACCAAGCCAAATTTTGAACATGTCAAACCAATTTGAGCAACATCTAGTTCAACATCAAAACATGACATCAGATCATAACCAAATTATTTCCAAACAAGTTCAAATTCCAGATACAACCATGTCAAAACCTCGAAAGAAAGGTGGCTTTATTGCAATGCTCTTAAGGAAATTACCAAGTGAGTTCTTTGAGGAAGATCAAGATAATACACTTATGTCTAGTAAATTTCATCAATCCCCCCCCACAAACAAATTCACTCTCCAGTGGCATCTATCCCTACACCTCTAGAAGTTTCACAAGAACCTTCCATATTGTCCTCATCAAACAATACCCCCAAGGATGCAATTACCCAAGGGCTATCCATAATTGATTGCCACGATAATCCAATTCATGATGCACATCCTTGTCATGTTTCAGAAATACAAGACCCAATGCCACCATGCACTTTATTGCCATTACCTATTTTAGAGGACCCCATTCGAAGTCCCTCTTCCTCATGTTCAAGCATTGATTCCTTGCCAGAATCCATCACAAATGTTCAAAGTGCATTTCCTTCATGCCAAAGCATTAATCCCTTGTCAGAATCCTCCATGCATATCCAAAGTCCAACCTCATGTCAAGAGGATAATTTAGAGCACGAAGAAAGATGTCTTAAAATAGATCAAGATCACAATCTCAAAACCTTATCATCCCATCCAATTATTGAACAGGATCCCATTTCCCTAGTCTCTCTCATGATCCTAATCCCCCTCATGATTCTAACATGTCAATGCAAGATGTTCATGAAGCCTCGACATGCACAATGGATTCTTCCACTTTGGTGAAATCTGATCCACTTCATGGTCTCATTATTTCTCTCATATCATATCCACCTCATAATGGACTCGTGTCTTCTTCCCAAAGAAAAGAGTATCCTACAAGTCAAGATATTCATAAAGGAAAAGGAGTAGATCTCCATAAGCAAGAATCCCTTCATGTGGAAGAAAATCTTCAAGGTCATGTCTACACAACTCACTCTCAAGACGTTGGTATCCCTCCATCACAATCCAAACATATCCCTTCTCCATCATCCCTTCCATCCATCTTAGATCCTTATATCCCTCCATCTCCTATGCAACATCAGCAAAGGCACACATCTTGGAGAACCTTCCATCCATCCCATATGCCTCCATATCACTCCCATCCACACCAACATTCATTCCCTCTTCCAAGCAATTTGGATGCCAAGTATAAGGATCATAAGTCTAGAAATCCACATGTATTCAAGGATCAACATGTCCAATATAATCGACATGTCAAAAGAAAGCAAAATATGATCTCTAAAGAAAAAGAAATATCCAAAAGGCCACAAAGGCCCATTGCTCAAAAACAAAATTTAAAATCTATATGGGTTCCTAAATCCCTAGTGCAAGCAATGCACTCCAAGGAACCACAAAAGCATGAAAAATCAAAAACCATGTGGATCCCCAAGCGACTCCTTGAAGCACAAAAGTCTAAAGAAACATCCAACTTGGCATCCAAAGTGGCTATTCATCCATCCAACCCTCTCAAATTTGTTCCTCCATCACCTTCTTCATCCATTTTGGGCCCTTCTGTCCCAAAATCCATAGCTATTCCTCCCTCAAAATCTCAATATCCAAAATACATCTTTCCTCCATCAATCCATCACCCCTCAAGGTGTGTGCCAATGTCAATCTTGCCAAAATTTCCATCCACTCAAGCACAATTATTCCAATACCCTACCTATTATCTAATTCATATTTTCCATCCTTCGATCCCTTCGGTCCAATCCTTTGCATAAATCCTTGCCTTAGTTTCATCTCATTTTCCATGTCCTCATCCCACCAACGTCTTTGAGCATACTTTTAAAGGTCATGGTCCATTTTTTTCAAGGCTACTATCCAAACAAAAAGACGCTTGAGTCCTTCTTCCATCCCCTATCATGTGTCTGTCTTCTATTGAAAAAGTCAAAATACAAAAAAAAAAAAAAAAAAAAGACAAAAGAGAAAAAAAGTAAAGAAAAATAATTCGTTCACTGGTGAAAACCTGGCAAACAGGTGCCTTGGGCAAGTACCATGATGAAAACCTGGCAAACAGGCGTCATGCGTAATTTATGAACTTCTTGCACACCACACTTGGGGGCAGGTTTTCCTCCTTCATATCCTATTGCCCTTCATTATCCTATCATACCATGTCATTACTCTTCATATCCTATTGTCCATCATGTCCATTTCCCTTTTCCACATTTGATCTTGACAAGGCTGAGGATCGTCATGAGCATCATGCATCTTGTTTGTAGCTTTTAGTCTATCATAGCTTTTGGTCATTTATCCATTTGCTTATTACAACCTTTCATCCATATTCCCTGGCTTATTGCAACTTTCTGCCACTATCCCGTATCCTATCCCAATCTTTAGTCCATGTCCCTTATCCATTCTTGGTCTTGCTTATCCTGTCCATATCTTATCACTATCCATACACTCTTTCTATTCCTTGATCTTGATCTGACATAAGGACGCAAAATTTAAATATGGTTTCAAACACCTCTTGACATGTCCCTCATGCCATGTTCCTGTTTTACATTGTCATATCCAGTCTCTTGTCCCATCACACCATAGCCCTTGGAAATTGCATCCGTATTGTCTCCACGGTAAAAGGCCTTTGTCTTCCCTCTATCCACCATCATTTCAGCAAGCCTTTTTATTCACCTGTCATATTCCTTGCCTTGCTAGACACTGGGGGCAAAGTCATTAAAAACTAAAAACAAAAAAAATTTAAAATGTCCTGAAAAAATTTCATAAAAAAATTGAAAAATGTCCTGAAAAAATCTCAAAAACATTTAAAAATGTCCTGAAAAAATCTCAAAAAAATCGAATAATGTCCTAAAAAAATATCTAAAAATTAAAAAAATGAAAATCCCTAAAAATCATTAAAAAGTCTTGAAAAAATGAACACAAAAACATTGCAAAAACATTAAAATCCAAAAACAAGCATTTTGCAATAAATGACCCCCCCTGTGCATAGACAGCTCACTGAGTATACATCCAATAACTCGCAATCAAACATTGTGCTTTAATGAAATCATGCTTTAACAGATGACCTTTTTCAATCAAATCAAACATTCAAACTGATCAAAATTGTCTTATCAATCAAATATCAACCGCAAATTTATTCGTCCTTGGCACACTATCATGGGTCTTATACAGGGTGTGGTATACTCGAAACCAGACTGTGTCCTATCTTAGACGGGGTACCGCATTTTCTAAAACTAGACAACATGATTGTCCTATCAGCACTTTCAACTTTTGACAATAAAGATCAAGATGTTTGTCTGATTTGCTTGAATTTGTGTATCTTATCTTTTTATTGATTTATCTTTGGCTTCGATCATGTTCCTATGTTGCTCGATGATGTCACTGAGTGATTTAGAGTGACCGGGATGGCTCATGGTTTTTTTTTCTTTTTTGATTGTGATTGTTGTTTGTCTGTGATGTGTTTGTCTTTTGCAAAAAGGGTTGCATTTTAGCTCTGGCCTTCAATGCCATGATGCTACGCATCCATTTTGCTACATTAAATAAAGGTTCTCACCTACAAAGTGCATTACTGAAAGCAATTTTTTCTTCATCTCTACCTATCCTCTGTCTAATTTCTGCTTACTAACATTTCTTCCGTCAGTCTTGGCAGTGCGTTTGATCCTATCATTTTCTATCATTCTTATCGATCAATTGGCCTCTTTTCTGCATGTTTCCGGCCAATTCCTCGAGGGGCATGCATATATCATTGTTATTGTCTGGGGCATTTTCATATGTCATTGTCAGCGTCCGGGGCATTTTCATTACTGTTCTTTGAAACAACGCTTAAAATCACATTGTCTCAAAGAGGGGCAAAATGTAGACACCTAAAAATGGTCAACGCTTGCGGAGTCATACTTTAACATTTGCGCATTGCCTCATTTTAGGTTTTTGCGTCGCATTAACATTTCTCCTATGATTCGTACTTGGTTTTTATCATTTGCGAGCATCGAGTCATTCTTCTACATTCTTCATTTTGTCTCGCTTTCGAATTTGGTCTTGCCGATAACAATCTTTAATCATGATTTTGGTCGATCTTGTCAATCTCTTATCAACTTGTCAATCTCGTCGTTTTACGATCAATTTGTCATTGATCCTTGTCCTCTTCAATCATGTCAATTTGGATCAATTTGTCATTGTTCCTCAGCGCATTTATCAATCAAATCATTTATCAATTCAAAATCATGATCGAATCAATATCAACTATCCTTTGTCAAGACCTAATTGTCGTCTTTGCATTTCTAATTCATCTTCCAAGGTTTTATGATTTATTCATTTAATCTTGTTTGGCATTTTCCCTCTAGGTTAAATAATTTATTTATTTATCCTAAGTCTTCTTGTCACAATTAAATGTTTATTTAATTGGCTAATTAATTTCCTCCTATTTTTGTAAATTAATTAATGAATGAGAAATTATTAATTAATTTACCTAATTTGCATCAATTTCCTAATTTCCAAGTCATCATTTCCAACTTAATTTTCTAATTTCTCCTAAATTCCTAAATGTCTATTTCTATTTCAAAAAATTGTCATAAATCCTTGCATAGAAATTTGTCATAAATTGTCATAAATCCTTGCATAGCAATTTGTCATACACATGTCATAATTTTGCTATTCTTGATTTGAATTTCTATTCGAATCAATTTCATGCTAATCTTGTCTTTTTCTCCAATTTCTCTATAAATTGGATGAATTTCTTCAATCAAATCCCTTGATTCTTGATTCCTAATCCTTAATCAGACTATCGAATTTACGCTTCTAGTACTCTTGATCAAAAATCCCGTCTACTTGCTTCCAATTGTGTGTGCACTTGTAGGTGAGATCCACAACTATTTGAAGAGGAAAGAAGAACAATGGAGCCGCATGGAAGGAGCATTCAAATCGTCATCCGGTTTGCATAATATTTAGTTTTGTATGCTTCGTTTTCATGTCTCTATTGAATGTGTCTTAGGATAGATTCATTGCAATGAATGCATTTGTGCTTGAGTTATTATGTTTATTTATGTTTGTGATGATTTCCTATTTCCTATGCTACAAAAAGCACTCTTCACATCCATCTGATGTATAGCCCAACCATGAGCTGCAGCAATAGCAAGTGTCAAGCGAATGGAGTTCATCTTGGCTACGGGCGCAAAGGTCTTAGTATAGTCAACACCTACAACTTGAGAGAAACCTTTCGCAGCAAGTCAAGCCTTGTACTTATCCACACTACCATCCGCTGCAAACTTGGTCCGATAGATCCACTTACATCAAACCATCTTTCTCCCCTTAGGGAGATGGACTAAATCCCATGTGTTGTTCCTCATCAAGGAACGATACTCTTCCTCCATAGCTTGGTCCCACTTAGGAACCCCTGATGCTTCCCGAAATGTCTATGGATCGAAAGTGGTAGCAATGAATGCATGTGGTAGATCCTGATGTTGTGATCGAGTTCTCTGTGTATCTGAAGGATCCCCAACAAGAGAACCTGCTAACTCAAGTGTCTATCAAGCCCAACGAGGTCCAGGTGGAGGTGGAGAACGAGGCTCCTCAACTGCAAGTGGACCCTACGGAGGTGTAACCATGCGAGTAAGAGTTAAAGGATTCTCATCATCTGAATCACTAGCATCACTATCCACAATGGAGGAAGGTGGAGGAGGTAGAGAGGCTAAGCTAGGAGAGCTTTCCTCAAAGTGAACACTCCTCTCAATAAACACCTCATGTGTCTCAGGATCCATCAATCTATATGCCTTAACACCCTCAGGATATCCAACAAATATGTAAGGCCGACTCTAAGGTTCTAATGCCTTGCATTTCTGTAGAGGTATGAGAGCCCATGCTGGACACCCAAAGACTCTGAAATGTCTCACAGTCAGTTTCCTACCAGCCCAAGCCTCAAAAGGAGTAATACCTTGCAAAGCTTTGTGAGGAACCCGATTTTGGATGTGTGTGGCACAACTGATAGCCTCGGCCCAAAAGGCGGGATCAAGAGAACGTGCATGAATCATACAACTAGCCATTTCTTTGAGAGTTCTATTCTTGCATTCTGCAACTCCATTCTATTGTGGAGTGTATGCTACAGAATGCTGAAGATCAATCCCCTCAAATGTACAAAAATCCTCAAGTCTCTTGTTCACATATTTCCTTCCATTATCTGTATGAAGAAACTTGACCACTTTCCCAGATTGCTTCTCCACATGAGTCTTGAAGTCCTTAAATCTGTCAAATACTTCACTCTTATGAATGAGAAAGTAGACCCAAGTGAAACAGGAGTAGTCATCAATGAAGGTGAGGACATAGTGGGCCTTGCTAAATGAAGGTGCTGGAAATGGACCTACTACATCACTGTGAACAAGTTGAAGAACTTCCAAAGCTCTCCAAGCTTTCCCTTTATCAAAATTCTCCTTGGGATGCTTGCCCATGGAACAACCTGAACATACACCCTCTGAAAAACTGATTCGAGGTAGACCTATGACCATGGCTTTAGTGCTGAGCTGTTGAAGATAGCGGTAGTTGAGATGACCAAACCACTCATGCCATAGCTTACTTTCTGAATTTGAATGAGTAAGCAAGGCCCTAGAAGGTGAACTTGGCACAAAGTGGGAGAATGAATAAAGCCTTGAGTTGTCATTGACTTGTCCCACTGCTACCAAGGCATCATCATCAAGTTCCTTTACCACAACTGAATCTGGTGTAAGCTCAACCTTTTTCCCATTCCCATAGTGAGTGATTCGGTAGATAGAGAGAAGGTTGGTAGACAAGTTAGGAACATAGAGAACATTCTCAAATGTTCCATCATCCATGTCAACTGAACCTTTCCCTTCAACCTCTACTTATGTATCATCACCTATGTAAATGTGAAGTACCTTAGATGGCTCCAATGAAGAAAACTGCTCCTTTGTAGAACCCATGTGATATGAGGCACCTGAGTCAAGTATCCACTATTGTGAAGAACCTGTAGTAGCCACAAATGCTTGTCCTTTTCCATTAGATTGTGAGGAAGAGGAAGGAGTTGAATCCTTCTTTGTGTAGGTGGATGGCAAGTTGATGTTGTTTTTCTTGAGAAGATTTGTCAACTCATCAACTTGCTTGGTGTGGCATCAATGCTCATCATGACCATACTTCTTGCAATATGCACAAGTTGGCTTATCCTTCTTAGGTGGTGTCCCCTTCTTGGAAGAGGATGAAAAATTGCCTTGTGATGGAGAGGATGATTTTCCTTTTTCCTGTTGTGGCTTAGACTTGGAGTGCTTCTTCTTCTTGTTGGAATCTTTGCCTTGACTTCCTTGATTCCCTTGATTAGCCACCAAAGCCTTGGACTTTGAAGACTTGAGAAGCCCCATGTTCAACAACTTAGATTGTTCCAATATCAACATTTTTGTGAAAGCATCAAATGAAGGCATAACAAGGAACTCCCCACTGTCAAACGATGAGTTTGGAAGCTAGACACAAATGCTGCATATTCTGGTGCAAGCTTGTCCAACAAGTTCAATATCAACTGAGCATCCTTTTTGTCAATTCCACAATCCTTAAGCTTTGCTCTTAGCTCATTTGCTTTGGTGACATAATCTTGGATTGTATCAAAACTCTTGGGATCCAAGTTGGTGAGCTCATTGTCAATCTTATACCCTCTGATTTCATCAACTTTACCGTACAATTTCTGAAACATATCCCAAGCATCTTTGATTGTAGTACACTTCTCAATATGAAAGATGAGGTCATCTGATACATACTTGTGCAAAGTTCCAAGAGCCATGCAATTCTTAGTGAGCCATTCTAACTGAGCATTAGGATCAGCCTTAGGATCAGGTGGTGCTGCTATTGTTCCATCTATGTAATGCGTGAGACCTTTTTCTATTAATTTGCTCCATACTTTAATTTTCCATGATGCATAATTATGTGGAGTTAAAGGTGGAAATTTATGAGGACTCATTGCAAAAAAAATGAAAGGGCACAAGGAAAGAGAGACACAATCACACAAGACACCCCCCCAAATTCACTCAATCAAAGAACCCCCCCAAAAGTGATGATTTGGCACTTTATACTTAATTCATATACAATGGGCCACTTGCAAAAAATGGCAAAATGGGCTTCTGATTTCAATTTTACAACTGCCTCATTAAGGCCAAAAGAGACTCAAACTAATAATGCAAGAGATCTAAACTAAGATCCAAGCACTTTACAAGTACCTAATAGGCCAAATAAGACCAATATTTGAAAGTAAAAATTCTACTCAAAATCTCTGAAATCTGATCATAAATTATAAAAGTAGATGAAAAAACATGCACTTTCAAAAAAAATGGCACCTGAAAAGGAGGTCGTATGAGCTCAAACGAGGCCTTTGAAGTTGCAGAATTGGGGATTGGATAGGTACAGCTGAGAGAATCCAAAAATTCTGAAAAACCTATGCACCAAAACCAGAAAATAACCACACCACTATGAAGAGCACGAAAAATTAGCCCAAATCAAAAAAAAATTGCACCCAAAAGGAGCAAAATTGAGCAAGTTATGGGCCTCCAAAGTTGACCCAAAAATCCAAACTACTCAACAGAGAGGGGTCTAAAAAATTTCCAAAGAAAATGTTGACTGGGTGCTGCTGACTAGGCGCTGATTGTGCACTGCTGACTGGGCAGAAGGTACAGATCCCAAAAATAATTTTCAAATTTTTTTTTTTTTTTTCAAAAAAAATTTTCAAACTGGAAAATAATTTTATTTTTTTTTGAAAAAAATCCGAAAATTCCGTACCATACTGCCCGAATTGGGCAGAAAATTTCCTCCACACCCAAAAATCGATTTTCGCCAAAATAGGTCGAATTTATACTCGATTTTTATGGAAATGGCCTCCCGGACGCAATGGTGAGGTCGAAAATGCTCCAAGATGCCTCCAAAAAGCGCAGTTCCTCAAATCCAAAAATAGAAGCCTTCCACGATGTCTCCAAAAACCAATCAATGAAGCCTCAATGGCTCTGATACCATGTGGGATTTTGCCAAGATCAAGGGCACAATGAAAAGTATTAAAATAGAGACAAAAGAATGACAAGAACAAACTATATTCTCATCAATATGAAAATGATCAACTGGATTCATACCAATACAATGAATATAGGCTTGCTTATATAGGCAAGGCCATATGGATGTACGAGCACACAATCATGACATGTGGCTCAATGAGAAACAAGGGTAGGTAAGAAATACTAGGGGTGGGTAGGAGAAATAATATAATATTCCACAAGAGGTGGATGACCCACCAAATGTGGAGTGTAACAGCAAAATAAGACCACAAAAGATGGAATTTCTCCTACAAGTTCTATCTCTATGTGCACACTTCCCTAAGTGTCTCAAATCCAAACTACAAAGAGATGCATTATCCTAAGTTAACTTAAGTACAGTGTAATAATATCCAAAATGAATATTTATTTACACCAACATATAGCATATATTAGTAAGTAAATTTCAATTGTAAATAATTTTTATTTATTAATGTAGAATGTATATATGTGTTTGTTGAATTAATTAATTGATGTTTCTAAGGAACAATTTCATTTTGTTTTGGTATTTTTTTTATATATTTTAGTATTTTTTATGGATTTTGATTTGATTATATTTATTTTTTAGCAATTATGTCGCTTAGGTTTAGTCACTGCTCTTTTAGATCTTATAATTCTTCTACCTAAACTTTATTGCTAACGTAATACTGTGATTATTATAGTCATACTTAATCCAAGAAAGTGCGACTTTAGTGTATATATTTTGTCACAATTTAACAAGATTGTGTGTCTATTTTAACAAGAGTACTATTGAACCTAACATAATTAATACTAAAGATACAACTAACAATTCAAAATTATATTAAGATAGCATTACCCCTTACTCTTATTTTATTACATCCGATACACAATTATTATTGATTTTAAATAAAAAATTATATATAAACAATATTAAATTTAAAAAAAATATGAAATTTAATAAATTGTTTTTTTAAATATCCTCCAAAAATGATTATTACATTAATAAAATAATAAGATAATTCTTACAAACTAAAAAAATTTAATTAAAAATATTCTATTAAAAACGTCACATGCCTAATATAATATAGGCATAATTCAATTGTAATTAGTAAAACCCATGTTAATATGAAATATAAAATCTGAAGTATAACTCATTACCCGCACCAAAAGATTTATTAATAAAAATAAATAAACTAAGACATTATATTCATTATTCTTCTTTTATAAACTTAAATGTTTGCTAACTAAAAATGATTACTCATGATAGTCCTTTTGAGGCGCCTAAGATAATCCATGAATAATTTAAAAATTTAAATTTGATTTTTTTATTTATATGCACGTAAAAATATTTCTTAAAAATAGTATAAGGACATTTATTAATTCTTTATTGTATTTATATTATAATAATTTTAGAATATAATTAATTGTTTATATTTAAAAGGTTAGTTTTTTTTAATATATATAATAATTTTATAAATTATTAAAGATATCATATTTCAACAATCTATTATAATAGATACAAGTATTTCTTTAAAATATAACAAATTTTTCATATGATGTATTTCATATAATACTCTAATTCTACATATTCTTAAACAAAATTCAATTCCATCGTCAAAAGTCAATTTTAACCAATAAAAATAAAGTAAAAATATTTATCACTTTTTTATATAGATGAGGTGTAAAATTAATGTTGATTGTTTGACCATTTAATCATATGATGTTTCAATAGAGTGCTTAATCCATCCTCAAAATTTTAAAAATTTATAAAAATTATTATTAAGTTCCAATTATATTTGAATTAATTCTTAATCTAAATATTATGAGTTTGGTCATGGCATATATTAGCTAGTTACAAATAAAGTGTATACATTTGTAGAATCATTAGAATAATGTAGATATGATATCAACAAATAGGTTTTAGCAAATGATTGTTGAGTGAATACTAGGTCACAACAAAGGTTCCAAAAATAAGAAAGGGTGTGAGTTTTACATTTTTTTTCCATTTGCATATTGGATTGGAGAGGTAGGTTCTATAGATTTGTCAAATATAAACATAAATTAAGAGATTCAAATTCCTAAATCACCCAAACATATGAAAAATCCACGACGAGCTGAAAATGGCCATACCAAATAAAAGTTAACTTTCCATGCATCTAGAGGAGGGAAAGGTAAATCCTTAGAATTTTAAATGGGCTAAAGTAAACTATGAAAACAATGGTTGGGAGATTGAAACGATACAAGAATTTGAAAAAGTATATGTTTCTTATATATATAATTTTTATTGAACATGTTTAAATGTTTTTTGCAATATGGCACATGGGTTATTTGTGGACAATTTTGTTGCCTCTAGGGTTAGAATTTTGATTTCTCTTTAAAGGTCTATCATGTTCATCATAGCCCATGTGCGTTGAGTTACCATTCCTAAATTTGGCATTTAAATTATTTTTAGGGATGTTGTGGCTTAGACTGGTAGAGTAATATGGTGTAAATAGAATACCAAAAATTTTCCAACCTAAGGGTTCATGGTAGGCATTTTATAGAAACTAAGTTGAATTAACCTATATAGAGGATAGTAAATTGATGGATCTTAGTTTTGAAATAATTGTTATGCTAATTATTTATCTAAACAAGCCTAATGTATCTTATAGAAACTAAGTTGAATTAACCTATATAGAGGATAATAAATTGATGGATCTTAGTTTTGAAATAATTGATATGCTAATTATTTATCTAAACAAGCCTAATGTATGTTTCTTTTGCAGAAAAGAGTGAGCCTTGTTTCATGACTATCCTATCAAGAAAACTAAAATTATTCAAACCCCCAAACCCTATTCCTCTCTATTCTACTCAACTAAATCATCCCTATAGAAACCTAATATTCATAAAATTTCCCTAGTTACCTTTGTTCATCATAAAACTATCCCCTCATCTTATTTCCCCTTATTCTCCTTCTAAGTCATCTCCACTAGTAGCCTCTATTCCTTATAAGGATTATATATGTAGATACCCCAAAATTTGTCATCCAACATATAATTAATTGAATAAATATTTAATTAGTTATCATGCAATTCACTTTGTTTTCGTATTCTTGTAAGTAATTAAATAAGATTATTTAGTTAATTATTATATTCATCCCCATAATTAATTAAATTATATTTAATTATTGTCCCTTTTCTTTTATGATTAATTAATTTAATGAAATCAACCATAGGCCCCACTCAATGAACTCTCTAGTCTTGAATAATTAATTAACTAATCCCTTCACTAACCCTCAATAGTATTTTTTAATTTAGTATTCTTCCAAATCCTTGAGCTTTCTATCATGTGACTTGAGTGTCCTCTTTAGTGCTCACACATGTGTGAGCATAATCTATGAATCTCCATTACTATCCTCCTCATCGTTTGACTTGACCCATCATTGGTTGTTCACATATGTGTAGCCACCTTAGACTTATGCTTTTCTTCCACATCTCACTTTTTGTGTGTCCTCATCTTGTACACTTGAAAAATGTCCTCCACTAGTCATACTCATGGCCACCTTGGGTGTGCACACCTAACCCTCTTCCCATGACATGTCATTTTCTTAATCCTCCCTATGACACTTGTCACAAGGCTAATTTCTCAATCCTCTCACACAATCTCAACTATGTCTCTCGTTGCATCTTAACCCTCCATTTTCTCCACCAAAAATATATAAATTGAAGTCTTCACTCCCATTTCAAACAATCCACGTGCAAGTAATGTTATCTTCATCATTTGACATCAAAAACCTCATCAAAATACTCTTATTGTGTTGGTTTGAAGAGAAATCAACATTTATTCAACTCATCAATCATTTACCTTGTGGAGGAAATCAAGTGGAAGAAGGCACATTTCATCTCATTTTAGCACAAATCACTATAAAGAAGTCTCTAGCACAAGTAAATAGCTCTATCTTGTCATGAATGAGAGGCTTCCAAGCTCCTAGAATCTATTTGTGTAATTTGAGAAGAGAAGACCGTAATTTATTTAATCTATAGACCAAACCATGACAAAGAAGAAGTCTTCAATTCTAATCATGTCATATCCAAAAACCATAAGGAGGGAGGATTGTGAACAAGGAAGGACCCAAATTTTTTGTTGAGTAAAGGAGTGGGAGGATCCATAACAAAATGCCCACCAGGAAAATTGGAAAGGACCCTCAACCCAGCCATGCCTAGATAGGTCAAAGGGGCATCTTGACCAAACCTTAAAAAACGTCACCAAAAGACTTAGGACTAGACAATTAAGCAAGCTCATGCCACACTAGAAGAGCCACTGCAGTACAAAGAAATACCCGGACCAACAAATATAGACAATATAAGAATAGATTAAGAAGAATCTTCAACCAGAAGAAACACAACCTCCAAACCTACACCATCACCCATGACCACACTATAAAATAGTTTCAAACCCATAAAATAACTTTTTGCATGTAAGTTTGATTCCATTACTCACATTTTGTAGTATAACTTTCTATATACTCCCAAACTTACTACCTACTCTACGTAACCTTCTGTAACTACTTTCTAGTGCTCTAAAAGAACTATCAACAAACAACTAATAAACAAATGAAGTGGAAACAATGGACATGGACAAGATTCGAAACCTCACCAAATGTACAGCAAAAACAAAAATCTCTGATTTGTTTTCTTGCCATAAAGCCTGCTCTCATTTGTAAAGTCAATGAGACACGTCTCTCATTTGTTCTCTTCTTATAAATTGCCATAGAAAAACTTCTTCACCCACCTCATCCAATTCCTTCTTTACCTGCAAAACAGTGAAAAAATTGGAAGCCATAGCTTCTAGCCAAGCATCAAAACAAAAGCCAAAGCCAGGCTTCGTATACATCAAAGTAAACTACAGAGAGCAATGGACAGCTCAAGATCAGCCTACCAGGAGAGTACTCCAAACATGATCATATCACCTAATATTCCTTATAGATTGAGGTCAATTCTTTGCACAGATTCCAATCAATTCTTATTCAAAAATATCCTGAGTTGGGTCATGGCTTATGCTATCTAATCTCAATACAAATTATATTAGTCTATAGAAATAAGGAATACCTAATGCAGATAAACTATAAACTATCAACAAATCCTTGAATAAATAAAGTGGAAAGAAGGGATATGGGTGAGATTCGAACCCCTATCATAAGAAAAAAGCCATTTTTTTCTTGTCATCAAGCCTGGTATTGAAATGTGAAGTCAATGAGCCACGTTTCTCATTCGTTTTCTTTTCATAAATTGGTAGAGAAAACTTTAGTTGTTGGGATTAATTTTCTCTAGTCTATTATTAGATTAAGATATTATTAGATTAAGATGTAAGCTATGTATTTTTGTTGGACGTTAGGGATTATATTCAGTCATACATTTATAAGTTTTTGGTTTAAACTGTTTATATATTTTGTTCGATTATCAATTGATAGTTTAAACTGTGTATCTATTTTTGTAATCAGTTTTTGGTTTAAACTGCATATTTATTTTTGCTGACACTTCAAATCACATTCAATGTTTCAGATCACACTCAGTGGTCCATCTTGGTATCAGAGCTTTAGTAAAGATATCAGCAACTTGTTCAGATGAAGGACAGAACTGCAACTCCACTTGTCCATCTTGAACCAAGTCACGAATGTAATGATGAGGGATCTCTATGTGCTTCGTTCTAGGATGAAACACTTGATTCTTTGTCATGGCAATAGTGTTATTGTTATCACAATAGATGGTGGTTGGATGCTCAGGAACAAAATAAAGATCTGTCAATATCCTTCTTATCCATATCGCTTGAGAACTTGCTGATGAAGCTGTCATGTATTCCGATTCTGCTGAAGAAAGAGCTACTGTTGCATGTTTCTTACTACTCCAGGATACAACTCCAAAGCCAAAAGAGAACACATAACCAAATGTTGATTTCCTATCATCCACATGAGTCACATTCAAGTTTCTAATATCAGTATTATAAGTTCTATGAAATAACATCTTTTCACTTCTTTTTTTTTTTTGTGAGTTAAATTCGTAATCTTTCACATCTCGCTTCTGATTTAAACTGTGTATGTAATTTTGTTCAATGTTTTGAATCACACTCAGTGGACCATCTTGGTTTACGTCATGTTTGTGTTATTGCTTCACATTTTGAATCACACTCAGTAGTCCATCTCTCTTCTGATTTTGATTGTGTATATATCTTTGTTCAATGTTTCAGATCACGCTCAGTGGTTCATTCTGATTTACACTATGTATGTATTTTTGCTTTACATTTCGAATCGCACTCAACGGTCCTGAACCATCGAATGTAATCAGAAACATCAAACTAAAACATATACACAGTTTAAACCAGAAACTTGTACATCTTAAAAAAAAAAAATTTAACTCAATAAGTACCTCCTCCAAAATGTGTTTCTTTTAGCTGCAAGAGCAGGTACAACAACAGTACTAATTTGGAAGATAGAGGGCATCACAATAAATGGTCCAGGCATTTCTACAGTGCCCATCTAAAGACAGAGTTAAAGGAAAGCAGGACAACTGGTGTAAACACAAACTTAAAAGGATCCTCCAAATATGGTCATATGACCTAACATTACCAAATGTTGAGGTCACTTTTTCTCACAGATTTCAATGAAATCTTTGTCAACATATCACTGTTTAAGCCAATGCTGATGACTGCCATCCATGGAGCATTTGCTGTTTTAATTTAAAGTACAATGATGTAGGCACCACGTTTCTCACTCAAATGGGCTGGAAAGAATTGAACGGACTCCTCAATTGTTTAGAGTAGATTGTTGTGTACTTATCTTTATGTAGAATTCAAAAAGAGACAAATGAATCTGATGCCATGTAGTACTGAGTCGTTGAAGTGCAGAATTCATATGGATGCCGTGTACAATTAATACTTATCATTATGTACTAAATTGAAGAAGTAACATGGATAGGGCAATTATCCATTTTCTTTTGTGGCTATTTTGTGTCACTTTTTATATTGGTCCTTTTTTCTTTTAGTAGGATTTAGGATACTTTATTAATTTAATTTTTTAATTTTCTTGCCTTTTAATGAGTGCACTTTGTAAATAGTTTAAAATTTCATCCATGTACTGTTAATTTGAAAGTATAAGATAATGGTTTTTTCAAAGTATTTTTGGAAGTTCATTTTGAAAGTTTTCCATAAAGCATATATGTGGAATATTCAATTAATAGTGGTGTATGTTTTTAAATTTGAAAACATTTATGGATAAGTTAAAAATTTAATTTTAATTGGATTTTTGTCAAGAGGATTTTTAAGCAAACATGCTTGAAAGATGGGTATGTCTTGATGTTATCCAAAATTTCACTAAGAGTTGAGGTTTTTTTTATTTATATATTTGTGCAACCTAGGGGAAGAGCACCAATAGTGGATTGTGTTCCAATAGCGGTGCACTCCTTGTGCACCCAACCCCCAATTACTAATTTTAAAGGAGCTAGAAAAATGATAATGAAAAGCTCATTAATAAGTTTCACATGTACCAATAGCCAATCACTTTTTAGCTTTTTTGGTCCATAATTGGCCTAATTTTGCACCACCATTGGGACATTTGTCCACAAGTACTCGCAATTTCGAGTGGACAATTATTGGAATATCTTTAAGTATCAGGCGACACTTTAAAATGTGTACTTTTTTACCTTTATGCGCATAATTGATCCCACAACGTGTGTCGTTACTACCTAGAAGCCAAAACAATAGCTATAAATAGTTAAGTCGCATGCGAAGACAACAAATAAAAAATCGTTGAAATCCAATGTACCATTTAGGATTTGTGGGTGCATGAAGTTAGCTATAACCACTACTGGTACACTTCCCTTAGTAGCTCCTTGTTAGTGTTGACACATTGGACTCTAAACTTTATCGTCTTTGAATAGAGATCCAATAGTATGGGTCAAGTTCTCTAGTCTTCATTTTCCCTAGCAAACTTTCCAAAATGACATTGTGGCTTCTTTAGGCCATGTCATGTGCATCAAACCCAACAAATTTCTCTTTATTTGCCACAAAAAATGCATTTGTTTTCAGGTTGGTCTTATAGCTAGGAAATCAGGCATAAGGTTAATAACACATAAAATCCAACCACAAAGCTAAAATGTTATGGAATATAATCCTAATACATTCAATAGAAGTATGGAAACAAAACCCTTAAAAGAAATGCAAACCAATGCAAGTGCTTATTTCATTCTCTTCCATTGCTCATCTTTCTCTTTCAAATGGGTGTGGCTCTCACCTACAAACACAAGTGTATTGAAAGCATGATAATGACAAAATGATAGCAAAGTTATTTTGATAGCATAGGGATACTCGAAATGTGATTGAAATTGAATGAGAAAAGAGTCCAATTTATAGGCAAATTGATTTGAGATTGAAAGTAATCAATGGACAAGATTAAATGAGATGACTTGTTTAGTGATGATAAAAAGGAAATTGCATTTCCAATGTTGAGGAAGAAATAGAAATGAAAAGAGTTAAGTGAAAATGAATGTATATTCATTTTCAACAAAATTGTGTCAAAATTAAATGAGTAGCGATGAATAATCTGAATGGAGAGTTAAAGAGATATAGAAATTAGCAAGTGGAAGAGATAAGTGGGAATGAAAATTGGAAGGTGGAAGAGATAAGTGGGGTCATAAATAAATAAATAATTTCACCCACACATGGTAATTAAATAAATTATAAATTTATTTAATTAGAATAAATGGAAAACGGGATTAAATAATTAAAAAGAATAATTAGCTTAGAATAAAGGGATTAAATAAGTAGAGAATTATTCAATCGAAGAGGAATAGTTAGGATTAGTCGATTAAGATCAAGATTAATTGATTAGAAAGAGATAATGATGAATATTATAAAATAAAATAAAAGATTGTTTAATTAATGATTTACAAGAACGATTATTAAATAATTAATAATTATTTAATTATAGGAAATTAGAAGAAGAAAATTAGTACTAATTAAATAATTAAACATTATTTAATCAGTTTAGACGAAAAAGGTTAGTGAAAAGTGTCGTCGAAGACTTAGGACAATTTCCAGTGTCTACGGGCCTCTCTAAATATTTTTAAAAGAGGTTGTGGATGTTCATTGTTGGGACCTCAAAAATTTTGCATAATTTTGAGGACCCATGTTCAAAATTTTGTTGATTGCATCCAAAATCGTCTTTTAGAATAGGTTTGTGTAACTCATTTTGGAAGCCTGTATTTTTGCACCAGTGAATTGTCATGAAAAATCCACTTGGGAGATTGTCAAGAACCTTATAGAGATGCCATGTGTCCATTTGCAACCTCTCGTGATTAATTTTAATGATTTTTTGAAGTCTCCTTTGGAGGTCTAGAAGTTGGGGTTGTTGTTTGCACCTTTATGAGTAAGCCCTCTTCGAGGCATTGTATCTTTGTAATGGATGATTATCACACCCAACTGATGGTTTCCCATGATTCTTTGCTATTTTTTGAAGCCCCATTCCAAGTGGCATATCCCCATGAATCCATCTGCTAAGTTTTCAAAGTTGATTATGTTTGCAAAAAGTTCAGTTTTGCAAACTGAACTACGTCAAACTGCAGTTTGTAGTCCGCTTTGTGAATTTTTATTTCATGCCCATTTGACTTGCAATTCAAAGGGATTATACCCCGTAACTTCCTATAAAATTATCTACCACATTCCCAGTTTGTAGCCCCCCAGCTCCTCGTTTGATCAATTTTCAAAGCCCATTCCAAATGAACTTTTTCAAGGTTTCTCAAGCAGCATGTTCATATTTTTCAAAGAAGGCAACTTTGAGGGTTAATATTTTGCACATGTGACCTAGTCAGGTCAAACCCTCTTGCACACTCATTCATGATAACTACATCTATCAGCTTGCCAAGTGGCAGCTCTTGAGACAAAGGTTTGGTATTTTTCCAATCAAGTTTTGAATGGTACTTCGGTTGATTTAACAAGTTCAGTTTCAGATAAGCTTGAGTAGGAAACTTTGTGGATTAATATCTTTTGCCTCGGTTGTCATTCTGACGATCCGTCTAATGCCCTAGATTCTTTGTATGATAATCTATTAGTATGCCAGGTTTGAGGCCATAATCAGGTGTTTTGGTCAGTTTTTAAGGCTGATTTCAGAGGCTACTCGAGTTGTTTTGGTCAAAGATTCAAAAATGTTGAGCGTAAAGTCAAATTTTTTCTTGATCAAATTTTCATGATCAGGATGCATCTGGGAGACATATCATATCATTTTCAGATGGCCAGTCACCCAAAAACAAAAAAAATTTAGTCAGGCCCATCGAGAGCGCAACTAATGATGGAGCATAATGAAATAAATCAAAGCACATTAGAGAGAAATATATTATTGATTTAAATATTTCATTTGGGGTCACTTGAGATGAAAATCACTTGCTTGGTTTAAAATAGTGAATCCAAATTTATATGGATAAAAGGAGGAGGATGTTAATTCTAAATGAAAATATTTAAATCATTTAATTGATTTAAATATTTACTTATGCTAAGGATGCCCAGATATATCATTTGCAAAAATTAAAGGGAAAGGTCGTTAAAAAATCATTTCATAATGATTTTAGTTTGTTTTTCCTCCAAAATGCAGGGGCCATGACACTTCAATTTTTTTTCTAAAAGAAGAGGGGCCCCCAAAAAATAATATTTTATCGCATGAAGAACGGGAAGAAGGGACTTTGTTAAGTCCTTATCCCGCATGACTCCTATAGCGCATGCGAAAGCTACGCGGGATAAAGGGGAAATGTGAGGAGAAGGCTTTTCCCTTACCTCACATGCATATGCCAAGCTCAATGCATGCCACGCACGATAAGGAAGTAACAATGATATGCCACTCCCCTCTTGCCCCGCGCAACGATAAAAGAATAGATCCCAAGTTGCGCGGGATAAAATGAGCAGAGTGTGGAATGCTTCCCACTTACCCCACGCTGGTTTGAGGTGACACACGAATGCAACACGGATAGGCATGGGCGGAATGTAAGCAATTTCACTACCCCACGTGGGAAAAGGGTGCATGGTGAACACACTGCGGGATAAGTTTTTAATGCAGGGAAAATAATTAGGGCACAAGGGGAAAATACACTGTGCAAACCCTAATCT
Source organism: Cryptomeria japonica (assembly GCF_030272615.1). Classification (NCBI taxonomy): domain Eukaryota; kingdom Viridiplantae; phylum Streptophyta; class Pinopsida; order Cupressales; family Cupressaceae; genus Cryptomeria; species Cryptomeria japonica. The sequence goes on from NC_081413.1 coordinate 183,750,072, forward strand.
ACTCTTGTAACCAAGATGGAGTCGCTAATGTTCTGTGTTGAGGACGATGGCAGCTATGGCGGATTACAGAGAGAAATAAAGAATGGTGGCGCGAGCGATCTATGGGAGATTTTGATGATAGTTTTTATGGCAGTCTAGCCTTAGAGCTCGAATAGGTCGAGCAGCCCGCAAAATCCTTTGTGAATGCAACAAAAGAGCTTGATCAAACGAGCAGATGAAAATATGGAAATCAATTGGTTAATGTGTTTATTCTTATTTTACAAAATCATTCTATTTTCAATGTCTCTTTTGCTTTTAGTTCATAGGATTAGGTGTAGAGTGGAAAATGCATCCCAAGTGTTGAGTGATAGTTGACAAGCCAAGATTGTAGTCAAATCTCAGTTTCATACACTTTCTTTGGCACATACACATTGGGATATCTGTTGAAGTCATCGATGCCTTGAGTGTTACAAGCTAAAAGTTAGTTAGGCATTGCTTAGGTATACTCACCTTAGTCTCGTAGAGCCAAAGTGTAGGAGTTTCAGTCTTGTGACTGAATCTAACTCGTTGGCCAAATCCAATCTTGATCCTGTGGATAAGAAGTTGGCTAAATCTTTAGGGCTTGGGAATCTGTTGATTTGGGAACCAACATTCATATTAGGCAAATATGTCACACTTGAAGTTAATTAATTTTAAATTTCCTAACACTTGTTATAGGGTTCAATTTTCTTAACACGTGACTAAGAATTCTCCCCTTAGTACTTCTACAACCAAACTTAGGCCTAAGAGATGAAGGGATTATCGATGGTTGGTAGTTACAAAAACAACCAGAACAATGGGAAAAATTATATCCTACTACTAATCCTCAAGGTGCCTTCATAATCTCTAGCCACCTCAATTTTAAAACCAATTGATATATGGAAAGAAATTATCATTGCTTCTTAGTCAAAGCCTTCCAAGGAGACTAGTAGACCTAAGTTTATCCATACGCCTCTTCTAGCTAGTGTTTTATCCTCTCAAGTTGGGAACCCAATTTAGTCACCGCCTCCTTCTCTTTGGAATTCTACTAAGTAGTCATAAAGAGTAACCACAAGTCTTGAGGATGGAGAATATATGTTAGATAAAAGAAAAAATTTCACACTAGATATTTAATTAGAAAATTTTAACTCCTCTTTGAAGGGAAACTTCTTGCTAAAGAACTATTTAGATTTGTCCAAGCTTGATAGAAATGATATATCTTTAAAATGAATTTTCTCTCATGGAATGTTCAAGCTCTAATAGGCCTCACCAAAAAATATAGAATATAAAATTATTCAAGAAATATTTATAAACCTAAGTATTCTTTGTTGGTAAGAGGTAAAAGTTTAAAACATTCTATTTTCTATTGTTTGCCATATTATATGGTCAACTAAACACTTTTGTGCAACAATCTTGAAGCAAGTCAAGGTTCAAACGCCACCTTCTCTCTTATAAATGGTAATAATTTGGTTGGTTGATTCATTACATCCAGTTATATGGGTCATGTTTGGATTCTTTCATATGGTGGAGGATGGTTCTAACTAGTGTAGTATCCTATATAGATGCATTAGACAACTAACAAGAGAGAAGCTTGATTATTTATGCATAATAAATTGGGCCTTGTTAATCCCAATTTCGGTTATAATCTGTATAGTATGAAGATGGAGCTGGTTAGGACATAAGACCAAGATCCACTTTCACACTAACATTGGAATACGAAATCACCTAGAGGAGTGATCGTACTTGACTAACTCTTGTGAAAGAGAGTCAAATGATACTTCTAGGGTTTCTATTCCTTTGTTGCTATAGAAAGTGAATGAACTATGGAGGTAAGTTGAAGTAATACAATCTATGGCTAAGGTATGTAGAAAGTAAACACTTAAGTTGTTGTAAATGACTAACAAATAATCAAAAATGTTGTAACAGACATAGAACTGAATAGGAAATCTAATTGTGTACCTGTGACTGAAATCTGATGTTAATTTGGCAGGACTAGGGCACCATAACACCTTGGTCTTCTAAGGTTGAGCTATTGTCAAGAAATCTACAACCCCAAGCAGTCTAGAAGCCACCTGTGAAATTTGATGAAAAAATTGTTGATGACCAGGATACCCCATGGCCTTGGTCTTGGGATAGGGGCTCCCCAGCGCCTTGGTCTCTGAAAAATAGGTCCAAATTATTGGATTGGGTCTATATCGATCTCCTGATGTTGACAAAGGTATTTCTACTCCATTGAGTACTTGTAGTTGCACACAAGAGAAAATAAAAGGGGTTGTGGAGAGGGGTTTTCCTTAGGTCAAACTTTGGGTTCAAAATTAACCCTAATTGAAATAGAAATTGAACTTGAATTGAATTCGAAAAGCTTTCCTTTTGAGGGTAAGGAAAAATATGGAATTGAAACACTTGAATGTAGATTATTATACCTTCAATAGGTGATGCAATGTCCTTAGGATAAGACCTACATGTATTGATGCAATAACATGATAAATCATATAAAATGAAATCATGAAATCATAGATAAAACATAAATGGAAGATACCTTGATGTAGTTTGTTGCCCCTTAAATCAGATCTACTCTTGAGGGAAAATAATTGCTCTTGAATTGGATGATAATTTTATCATAAGATAAGATGATGAAAATGAATTGAGAGTGATGCCTTATGTAGGGATTTCATAATTGAAATCACCTTTAGGCCAACTTAGATTTGTGATTTATTCACATGGAGTAGAATTCGAGTTAGTTACAACCACCAAATAATCCCCTTGAAATTTGAGAAAAAAAGTGTGGGACTAGGGTGGTAGGTCACACTAGTCTTGGCAACATTTTTCCCCCTTGCGAGAAATGCAAGAAAATGAGGTTCCAATGTCAATTCCAGCTCGGTGACTCAAACCATAATGTATAGATATGCAGAATGTGTCTTGGGAGTTGAAATTGGGGTAGAATTAAGGCTAAATCAAGATGAAATAATAAAAAGGGGCACACCTAAGATCAAGGTCCCAATTTATGGAATGCGAATTGATTAAAAAAAGACACAAGTTTAATTAGATTGTTAATTAAATGCATAAGGAAGTCCTATATTGTATAAAGGAAAGGGAAATACAAATAAAAGTGCTAGGAGAGTGTAAAATTGGACACACTAATAAAGGTGTACAATTTATAACACTACATAATAAAAAACCAAATGTTGTTTTATATGTGGAGTATGCTCTATTATCATTTTTAATGAGTTTTTGTAGTACTTGATACGGTCATAATTTCAACTCATTTTTTTCTTTGTTTCTACTTTTATTCATTATTGATTGAGCCTTTGTTATATGTTGTCCTTTTAACCTATTTTTTAATTTAATTCTATACTAAATGGCATTTTATTTCACCCAAATCCCAAAAAATGAAATTTTTTAAACAACTCCTTATTGAGTTATCAACTTACCTTAGTGCAACTCCAATGTATCTAGAATATAGACCCACCACAAGATGGTTGACATGGTGGAATGATGCAATTTAATGTACTTCAAGATTTCTTTACATTTATGAAAACCAAGTTCTACCACCCATCCTATAAATCCACCTATTAAGGTCAACCTATTACTCCTTCCTTGTGACTATAAGTGACTTCATCAATAGAAGAAAATTATGGATAACCACTCTTATAAAAGAGATCAAATCAAGGCTCACTTGTACAAACTCAATTTTCAAGGCTCTCTTTAAAAGCTCACTAGACTTATCATGTGATCAAATATAATAAAGAAGGTTCACAACTAGTAGAGGAGCTTCTTTCCATACCTCAATAATTTTCAAGCATTATAAGCAAGTATTTAAAGTATCAAAGACATTTTAAGTGGCTTGGTTCTCTTCAATAATTCATGCAAGTGGGCCCTTATCTAGAGTGTTGTGTCCTCATCAAGCCTTGTGTGAGCAATTGTAACTCAAGAGGACCTTCATGAGGTTGTACTTTCTATATTGACAATGATAAGCCCTAAAATTTGATGGCTTTATATGTGAACTATATAAAAATCTATAGAATATGGTTGATAATGCTCTCTATAGAGTTTATTTGGAAAGATATAATTCACAATCCTTCACAAATACTATAAACAAAGGAAAAATTAAATTCGCACCTAAGAGTGGAGATCCAAAAGATATCTACAATTGTTGATTAATCATTTTTCTCAATGTCTCCGACAAGATCATTGTCAAGGCTCTTACTCTCAAGTTACACCGTATTCTCCCTTTAATTTTCCATCAAAGAAAACTAGGTTTATTAAATCTAGAAAAATCAAGTTGATAATATCAATGTTTATTGGGAGAGAATAGATTGGGCTAGATGTTGTCAATAGAAATCCATCTTTTTCAAAACTAGTTTTGTAAAGATAATGATTGCATACAATGTCTCAATGTCTCTTCATTCTTTTCATGCTTTAAGCCTTAAGTTTTGGTCCCAGCTTTCTAATATTATCTATTGGAATACTCTTTTATTATTTTTCTAATTGTATCACTATAAATGGTCATCAATTCTCCTCATTTGGGATTTTTCTATTACATATGGAAAGGATTTTTTCTTTCTCTTTCTTTATATATTTTGACTATTAAAGACTTTGGGTATCTGCTAGCTCATGCTATGTCAAACTTGGTTAAAGATATCACTCTTCCTAATTTTCTTATCAATATTGTGTTAATGGTGATTCTTCTAATGGTTCATTTATCTCTTCTAGAGGAAGAGATTAATATCAACCAAGCTCTTAAATACTTGGACTTTTTTCTTAATATTTTGTTCTACTATTCAATGATAAAAAACTCAATGTTATAGGAAGCATTCCTTGCCTAAGGGCCAACATGGATTAACTCTTTTAGTTGGAAATTGATTGATTATTAATGTCTTTAAGTTCTTAGGCATTCCTTTTTCCTTCCAATGTTCTTCATTTTCTTTATGGATAGATCTATCATTGTATACTTTATTTTTAGAATTATCTAATGATCATTTTAATCAGTTAAGCAAGATCTAAGAATGTTGTAAACATAAAACCTAAACTTTTGTATAATTAAAATACGATTATTATTAAACACTTTGATAAAAATGATGTTATAGCTATATGCATTTCCAATTCACTATACTTTTAGGCTTGCATGCTAGTCAAAATTTATTAATAGCTAGAGGGAATATAGGGTTTGCATTCCTAATTGCATATGATAGTGATTGTAATTTCATACACTTAATTATCTTATTTGGTTATGGTGCTACTACAAATGTTATTATCTACCAGCCTCATTGAAGGGTTAGGCAACTTCTATAAGAAGATGATTGGGGATCACTTGATCTATGATTGGAGAAAAAAAACTTAGATAATGCTCTCTCTCCTAATATTTTTTACAAAAATCATATTACTTGAACTTAGAAAGATTAACAAGAAAGTAAAATTTATTATATTGTGTTAAATTGAAAGATAAAATTTTGTATGGAGAATTTTTACTTGTATATACTTTATAAGACAATTGTCTTAATATAGTATTGTATCACATTCTTTTTATCTTCAAATCTACAAAATGTTAATTCATGCAAGTAAGTTATTAACTATAAAGTAATTTTTTAGTCTAACTTAATAAACGTATTCGGTAGGTAAACAAAATTATATGCATTAGCCAAACTAGTCATCTTGTTTACAATTTTTTATTGTCAACTTGAGGATCATGGTCATACTCCTCATTATTATTGTTATAAGCATCAAAATGGACTTCATTTCTAATTGTTTTAAGCCACACCATGTGTTAGACAAGCAAAACTTCTAGGTAGCATACAAAAATTTAAAAAACAAATCAAATATACACTTGTATTGATAATTAGAAATATTAATGGTCAATCAAATCTAAAGTAAAATTTTATTGTGATAGCTATATATGGGTAGGGTAAGTGAAAAATATATCATAATAAAGCACATATAACCTTAATAGAAAATATATATTAATGAAGCGAAATGATGTAAAAGGATGTTTAGATCTAAAAATAGAAATTCAAGAAATCACATATCTAAATATTCTAATGTAATGTAAAACCCTATAAAGAAGATTAAGTTGTGTAGGATTAGTTGGGATGACAAAAAAATATAAAGGAAATTAAAATTTCTTGTAGAGTTTTTGATTAAGTTAAAAACGGGTTTTGAAGGGACTTGAAACCCTTTACAAATAGATTTTGAGAGGATCTATGAAGAAGTTGAGGAAATACAACTTCAGAGATCCCAAGAACACCTGCATGCAAATACCTGTCATAAGAGAAGAATGGAGGCACATAAAGCAAAAAAGCATAAATGTTCTGAAGAAGAAAATTATCATTCAGAAAGGGAATCAATTGAATGAACAAGTACAATACAATCCTTATAAAAGGATAATAGAAAACCTAAAGGTATGCAACTCTAAAGAAATGCTAAAGGGACAATGTGTATTTAATAATTAGAATAATTATTAAATACCTACAATATTTATTAAATGCCTAAGTTTAGCTTAAGCATAGAGTTTAATAGACTAATAATTAAATAAATAATTATTAGCTAATACAAGATAACTCTGACAACCCCCCTTAAGATGAACTTAGGGAGTAGCTAAAAAACTAAATGCATGAAGCAAAAAATGCAACTACATGGTGAAGGCAAATTTGGGTCCCGACAACAAGGCCTGATGAGGTACCCAATCACAACCAAATCTCTATGAAATGGAGAAATAGAGAAAACCACGTGGGAAAAAAACTCTACTCCAAAAAGAGATGGAAAAGAAAGAAGAACACCACTGAAGCATGAAATAGATGCAAACACTATCGAAGAGTAGTTGCTGATTTGAAGAACCTCCACTGAAATAGAATATGACCAGGTAGAGAAGACTGTAATCTACATGAGTGCCCTCAAACGACACTACTCAAATCAGATGGCAAACAAGGGCAAACAACTGAACTCGAAGATACAGATGGCATGAGACACTAAAGCCTGAAGAGCTGATCAATCAAACCACAGAAGCATTAGAACCAATAAGACAAACCACCCCATAATGCTGAAAAGGGAGAGGGACAGGTACACTGAAAAGAACGACCAACAAGAACTGCATGACGAAGAACCAGGAACATCGAAGGTGTAGAGAAAGTACATAGTGTCGTGGAAGGAACACTCACTTGACACACATCATAAGGCTAATGTCATGGAAGGAACACTCACTGGACAAAGGTAGATGGCAAACAAAAGGAAAACATTAATCCCCTCATGGCACTTTATAAGTAGTGCATGTACAATAAGGCACAAGATGTGCAAGATCCCAAGTAAACAATGCATGATGGCACTTTATCTCAGTGCATTTGCATAAGTGAAATGCTACAATGATAATAAGACTAGAAATAGAAAGAACAGCCAAAACCGAGATATCCTATCTAGAGAAGAGATCCTAGAACCTGAAACAACCAAGATATCCACAGAGTGCTAAAAAGCAAAAAAAATAAAGAAAAAATTTCCGGAGCAGAATCTGGAAAGAAAACTCATATGGCTGGAAAGTACACAGGACAAGCTTTCCAACGATATAAAGTTTTCGAAAAACGGAGTTCGGATGGATGCTCAAGTGATGTCTCCCTGAGTGCAAAAATGAACCTCTGAATTTGACAAAAAAACACACTATCAAAAAAGAAAAATCAAAAGTTCAAACCTCCAGATCTGGATAGAGCTCAGAAAGAGCTTTCCAATGATATAAGGTTTTTGAAAAAGCACCTCCGTATGACCAAGTTATAGCCAAAAGAAAAAAAAACCCCTCTTTTAGGGCATAAAAAGGGTTTTAAAAAAAAATTATTATTTTTGTTTTACGAAAATTTTCTGACGCATTTGCAGGTACAGACGTACGGATTTTTGTGCCTCGTAAAGCATGCCAATGAAAAATCATGGCCTAGATGCACTTGTCACCGAAATAGGTTGAATTATGTATCAAAATGAATGGAAATGCCCTTCGGAAGCCAACAATGAGGTCTGTTTTGGCCCAAACTGCTCTGAATTTTTTTAATGATTTTTTTGATGAATTTCTTGAAATTCGTGCCAAAAAAAAGTAAAACCAAAGAAAAAATTCCAGAACCCAAATTTGTCAAATTTTGACAAATTTTATATGGAAATGGGGGTTTTGGGGTGTTCTGAGCTCAACAGTGAGGTCCGTTTGAGCCCAAAATGATTAAAAAAAACAGCTACCCTAGATCCAATAAAAAACTTTGAAAAAACTTGAAACCCTCCTCCAAAAAATCTTCTGAAAAATCAGGAACAAGCAGCAGCAGATGCAGGCTCTGATACCATGAAGAAGTTGAGGAAATACAACCTCAGAGATCCCAAGAACACCTGCATGCAAATACCTGTCACAAGAGAAGAATGGAGGCACATAAAGCAAAAAAGCATAAATGCTCTGAAGACAAATACTTGTCACAAGAGAAGTTGAGGAAATGTGTGTGTGTGTGTGTGTGTGTGTGTCTTTGGACATGTAGTGTCATGGTTAAAACACTTCGTTGGTGAGGCGACCATCAAGGTTCAAACACCTACTGGGCCATTGTGCTCGCAGGCCTTGTGTCTTCGCTGGGTGTTGTGCTCGTAGGTTTGAAAAAGTGAAGTGTGGGGATGAGGTCCCCCGTTTGTGGCCTCACCAGTTCATAGCTCCGAGTCAAAAGTGTTTCACATGGAGCCAGAGGGCGTGTCATGCTAGCATCATCGATCACATTAAAAAGTTTACAAAAGCATTTAATTAAAAAAATCAAAATCAAAAAAAATATATTTAGAATGATTCTCATTGGAAAGTTTACTTTGTGTGCTACAATCATACAAATTATCTTGTACTATTCTTTCTTATCTTATTGATTCTATCCTATGCATGCTCATGCTCATAGATGATATATCAAGTCATTTGTTATACTTTCATGGTGTTCTTGGCCACAAAAGGTCACACCACCATTACCTTGATCTTGTTTATCATATTGACAAATTACTATCTAGAGCATTTCTAGATTTTTAGGCATACAAATACCATTGTCTCTAATAAGTGATAATCATTCTTCATTTATAAGCTATGTAATATTTCTCTTCAATAAATACTATTTCTAACATAATTGTAATTGTTATATGATATTAATTTATTTAACTTGCTTAATTCAACTCCAACAACCACGCTATATTTAATCCTTAAATTAATTTGTACTTAAATATGTTTATTGTCCAATCAACCTAAGGAACCCTGTTTTTTCATTTTCAAAGTTGTTAAAACTTAAACTAAAATATCTAGTTAATAATAATAATAATAAATGTATTCTTCATTTGAATAAAGTTAAGCTCATAAAATTGAAATATTGAATCAAAATTCAAATTTCTTTTTGTAAATACAATATATATTCTCTTTATCTTAAAATTTAATTTTAATGAAGATGGCACAATTAATTGAATTCAATTTTCACAACAAACTACTATTATCTCAAATTTTGCATTTATGTCTCTCTCACTTTCTCTAAAAGAAATCAAGCTTCCTCTTTATTGGCCTACAATGAAGTTAAAGTTTTGTCTTCTTAAAAAAGTGAGATGTTATTTTGTGGCCTGATTTTGGTGCAAATGATGAAGCACATCTTTATCATTCATAATGAAATGATTGAGAAATTAATCTATGTTGTTCTTGGTGAAGATTGCATTCATGTCATTCATTATATGACAAACTAAGTTAGTATCCTAGTTTACAATATTGATGGACATTATAGATAATAATGAGTAGGTTATGGAACTATGAAAAGCATTTTCTGTAGAGGAGTCACATACTCACATGGTGGATTGAAAATTGCACTAGAGTCACAGACTCACATGGTGGATTGAAAATTGCACTAGATTACAAGGAAGTAATATTTCCCTTTCACTATTTGAAGTTGAGTACAAATTGCATAGTATGGTTTTGGTGGGGACTTTTAGGGAACTAGAAGCAAGGTTTGTTGTATTGATGAAGGCATCCATAGAATTGCAAAACCATGTAGTGTGATAGCTCTGAAAATTGATTGTGAAATTTTTAATGTTGAGCTCAAATATTGATTTTCTGGTTTTATTTGTATCCTCTATAAATGATCCAAGGTCTAGGGTTTAGGGTTTATCAAGATTTCTTACGTTTTGTGAAGAAAACCTTAGCAATGATATATTGTGTTGTTATTGTTTCCCATTTAAAGCCAAGGGTTGTTTACCATAGGCGGGGCCATTTCATTCCCTAAGTATTAAGTGGTGGTCAACTAGTTTATGAAATGTGATTTTTCCTAAGTTGTAAAAATTTCCCTATGACCAGTTTCCCTTTAAATATTTGTGCACCTACTTATGTTTTCCTAAGTCCGAAAGTCCTAAGTATTTTGGCTGATTTGCTAAAGACGAAATGAATCCAACGGTTCGCGCTTCCTCGTGATCAAAGATGTGAGGATGATAAAGATCACGACATTGCGAGATGATGCCACATGTTTTTAGCAGAAACCGACATGGTTGGCAGTATAACCGATCGAAGCATTGTGTTACCAGTTCTCAGGCGGTAAAGGTTGGTCTACTAACAGTCCCATCAATTTGCATGTGTTCAAAATGAACAGAGATGTTTTATCTTGAGGTAAAAGGTGCTCGATTTTTAATTTTGGAGGAATTAACGGGCATTGTGCAAAGTAGTAAAGTTTGAACAGATCTAATGGCCCCCGTATCCCTGCGATGGAAGTTGCAAGGAGGTTACGGACCGCAGCATCATGAGATGATGCCACGTGTCCCGAGCTGACCAGGAAGACCTATGGTGGGCTCATTGATGGACTTTGATTGAAAGATGATATGGCACTGTTTAGTCAAGATTTGGTGGGTCCGCAAATATAGATGGACGGACAAATGCTGAGTCGACATGCAATGATCGTTGAATTTGCCAAGCTAGGTAAGATCTGCGGTTGAGTTTCAAATATGAAATTATGAGGGATCATAGAAGGCATTGGTCGTAGTTTGCGTGGGAAAGGCAGAATGAATGGGTTACAAACTTGTCCACTTAGGATGATTAGTGACCAGTTGGGAGATTTTGATGCCGACCCAGTCTAGGAGGATTATTTTTAATTTTTCTATTAAGCAAAGGACTAATTCGACAAGGCAAGGACGATATCTTAGAGATGTGAAAGGATTTGGATAAGCTTTTGGTTCAAGTGTGATGGATCATGAGTTCTTTGATGAATTTAGAGATTTGCTTGTTGACAGAGATCCTAAAGCAAAAGAATGTACACCCATGGAAGAATAAAATCAGGATAAAATCACTTGCATCAGATGAACCATGACAGAAGAATATAGTGGATGTGATATGCATGAATTATAGTGTCCATAGTTGGTAGATTGAATTAAGAGCACCAAAGTGATGATGTTTCATGAATAAGCACTACTTAATGAAGTATGGTTTAACTATAAATACAACAAGGTGGTGATCAAATTGGTAGGAGAGTATGAAGCCTTTTCATTTTTTGAATGCAGTTTTTCCTTCTGCAAAGAGAATGATGTTTGAGCAAGCTTGTAGATGGAGTTGCAATATACACTATGATACTGGATGGAATTTTTCTCTCATGTGTGAGTATGTCTATTACCAAAGGGGATGTGAAAGTGGGGTGGATTTCCAGAGGGGGTGTGAAAGCCTTTTCTTATGAAGAAAGGCCATGCATGGCATAGCCTTTGTGTCTACTCTGTCACTGGATGGCAGGGGGTTCTGAGAGAGAGCTCGCAGAGGAATGAAAAAGGAACATGTTTGAGTAGGGAGTGTCAACAATCCATCCATGTAGCTGCATGGAAGTTGTGACCCCTCCCCATTATATTATGTTTACCCTCTAACTCCCCCTCCTACTGCCTCTAAACCTTGGCATGAAGGTTGAAGCTCCTCCTCTAATTTAGAGGCAACTTTTCTTTTTGCCAAGACCCTGTTTCCTTTCCTAGAAGGGAAACGTTCAATAGGACAAAAGCACAACATCTCACACTCCATCTGAAGGTGTTAGGGCAATAAGAACATGGCTCAAATGGTTTTGCCCCTACCAATTTTCAGTTAAGAACGATGATTCACAGGTGCCCATGCATGGACATGTAAACATTTTTGTAACAGAATTGCATACAACCTTTTAGGGCTAAATGTTAAGAATGAATCTACGGTTAACATGTGTCTTCTGGCCGAAAGTTTGTCACTCACTTTAATCTATAAAAAGAGAAATCATGGCTAGAAGCAAGGTTCAGATTTGTTGGAAATATCTTGTAGGTTCAGTTTTTCTTGTTCCTTAGGTTTTTCCTAGTCTGTTTCCAGTAGTGAGTCAAAGTGAAGCAAACAAGCTGTAAAATCTTTTATAGAAGCAAATAAAGAAGTGTTTTAGTGTCAAATTCTATACAAGTTCTTGAAGGAGTTATGCATAAATTTTATCTTGTGACAGAGATAGCATTTTGTTTAAAGAAAAATAGAATTCCAACCTTTTTCTCTCCATTGCATAATTCTATTAATTTTTAAATGAGATGAATCAAGGGTTTATTTCATTTAGTGCATTGTTATGATGTATGTGGCTTTCTGTTTATGCTTCGTCCCAAGGGGTCAATTAAAACGCTTAAATGGAGTTGTAGAATGATAGGGCTTATGCAAGGATTCTAGATAAGTAGTTTTGGGTTAGGGTTACAAAATGGGATATATTGTAAAGCAGTATCACCTCAGATTTTATGTTATCAGATCAAATTTTGTCGCATTTTCAGGTTTATGTTTTATATCTCTTAGGTGCGCAATGGAGTAAGGCACTAATCATTGCTTGTAACCAGTTTTGTTTATCAGCCTTGTTTTGTTTTCAACTAATGAATCTCTACAAATCTCTTAAAATATCATAATATCATTTGTTAAGTTTTATGTTTCATCTGAAAAGTTGTCCCGCCCTTTCTCATACTCTAGCTTAAGGTTGAGGATCACTGAATGACTTGCTATCCTTGAGCATTCTCCCTTCCTATTGAGTCCATTCATGAGATAATATGCTTTGTTTTTCAGTAAATTCCTGAGAATCGTTGCAGAGAGCAAAAGATTTACTGAAGGGATCACCCTCAGGGGTCCTGCAAAGCCCAAAGTGTAGAAGGATTTTATGTTCTTGTTAGAGTTGGTCCAATCCTGACAGATATTGATAGTTGGAGGTGGCTCTCCATAGATATTTGGAGGAATGACCTTGGTCTTTGCCCAGTGGCAGTGTAAACCCATCCATTTTTGGGAACCAATGAAAATGGAGACTCTGCTGGGGAAATATGAATTGTACAGAATCTTTGGTAAAATGATTTGCCTAAATATATAGTTGAGATTATCCCATCCGAGTCACCAACAAAAATGATGACTCTGCTAGGAAATGTTACATAAAGTTGTCTGGGTCTTTTGTGATTTGATGGTTGAGCGTTGCTCCTGCGTCGCAGGACAAACTTTTTCCCACATAGTGAAAAGCTTCTTAACCTATCCCTTGTCGATTTGAGTCAATTCTCATAAATGTTGCTGGAAAATCTGTTGTAGTTCATCTTTTATAAAAGAGGTTGGTCTAGATCTATCCATTTTTCAAGATTATTTGTAATACCTCACAAGTATGAGTGGTGACTCTGATATCTATGCACCAGTGTGCGGTTTCTTGAAGAAGAACCAAGAAATTTGCAGAAAAGATGAAGCAGATTTGAGCTCTTATGATGAAGTACCCTGACAAGTTGAGGATGAAATTTATATAATGCCATTTGATGATAAGGAATTATTGCAGTGTTGTGTTGAAATAAATCTGACCTGTGAAGGATTTCCAGTTGTTTGAGTATTTGTCCTGTGTAAAGAGGTGACGACTCTGTCAAAGGATCAGTGTTAAAGATTTGAAGGATTGAAGGTGACTTTGCAAGTCCCAAGCTAAAGAAGTCAGCAGCAGCTTCAACATTTCCAGGTATTTAGATTTTCATGAGTCAAGTATATTTTCATAAAAAATTGTGTGTAAAAATGTTCCCTAAAGAGTGAAATAAGCACTAGGGGAATGGTAGTGATTATTTTACATACTCCTGTGATTCAGTTTCTATTCTCTATATGAGATTAGATGGAGTATGTTTTGAGCCTTTGCAATGTGATGGTTTAAGATTTATGGCAAAAGGAAAGAAATAAGGAAATGACTGAAAATATGTATCATGTGCCTGTGCTTCCCTATGAAATGTCAAATATAAATATGCAGCCTCTATCGAATCACCATAAAGCTTTCTTTATGGAATGATATAAGCCATTGAACTTTAATGGTATCCAAGGTTTCCCAAATCTTGTTCCTATAGGGGTTAGGGAACAATTACAAGGATTTAGTGGGAAAAGGTCAAAATCAGCACGCCAACATTTGCAGGAGTTTTTTGAATTAATGGAAGATTTTGAGATAAATCAGGAAGATGTTTTCATGAATTTGTTGGTTTAGTCTTTGAAGGAAAATGCCAGAGACTAGTTTTCTTATATGTCAGTATGTTCTATCTCATCATGAGATGAGTTGAGGGTAGCATTCATGGAACAATTTGGTGAAAGAATTAATCCAAGCTCAGTTATGAGAATATTCATGGGTATCCAGAAGGAAGAAGATGAGTTAGTACTTTCTTTTAATCTTAGGTTTCTTAGGGCATTGAATGACATTCCTAGGAGTTATAGACCAAATGGTGCAATGTGCTTAGTTGTTTATTTGGCTGCATTTGATAAAAAAGAGAGTTATTTGTTGAGAGATAAGGATCCTAAAACCTTGCATCAAGCTTATAGGATGGCAATGGATATTGAGAACAACTTAAGATATGGAATCCCTAAGGGTTACCTATCTGCAAGGGTATGTTATCCTAAGATATTAGAGGTTAAAGCAAAGCATGAATCTGAACATAAAGAATTATATCAAGGCCCTTATATCCCAACTGATCACATTAGCCCTTTTATTAATTATGATTTGAACAAAAATATGAGTGAAGAGAACTTGTCCCAGACAGTGGTTATTCCTCATATTGATGAAGAGGAGGTTAATGAGAAATTATTCGACACATTGGATGTAGAGATGGATATGGTGTCAATCACTTTACTGAATGATAGCAATAATAATTTCTCCAGGAAGAACATCTTGCAGGAGATTTGTCTTCAGTCTTGTGTTTCAAATAAATCCAATAATGAGTATAAAGAATTGGAAAGTGTTATGCCTGATATTGATGCAAGTATGCAAGATTTTGATGATATGAATTCAGTCTCTCATGAATCAATCAAATATGATGATGAGAATTCAGATGATAAGATCCCACCAATTTTAGTTAATAATATTATTGGGATAGAAAGATGCATGATGTGTACAAATGAGGAAGTTGTCCTAATACAAGCTATTTCTAGCATTGAGGACCGGAATGTTATAAACTGTTGTCATTTCCAAAATGTTCCAGAGCTGACCTCTACGTTTGAGAGGAATCTAGTTCAAAAGAATCAGAATGATCATGGAAACTTTGTTGGGGCTTATGAATATCTTAACATGGAACATTCATACTATGGGAATCATATTGTTGGGTGTTGTTCCAGTTCAGATTTTGATTCCTTGATTCCTGATGAACCTGAAGATAAGTTGAGCAATGATTTTGATGGACTTGAAAAGCACTAAGAGGGGGGGGTGAATCAGTGACACCAAAAATAAAACTACTTCAAACACTAACTAGTAGATGAACTTAACAAATCTTTTAAACACAATGCATGTAATCCAAAATGATATAACAACATCCACCATAGCACAAGTGTTTGTACGTGGAAAACTCAAATAGGTAAAAACCACGGTGAGATGGAACTCACAAGCTAACTATCTGCAGTAATATATAACTGATCGGTTAGGGTCTACAAAGTGCTCTGTTATGAGCGAATTTTGTTAGAGATCCCAAAGCGTGATTAGAAGCTTATACCCTGTTAAAGGTAGTACCCTATTAGGAGTAACCTTGGTGGAGGATTTCTGAATCCAAACTAATGGATCACCCTGTTAGAGGATTTGTACAAAGAATCTTGTTAGAGCTTACCCGGTTAGGGGATTTGAATTATGTTGTGATTGTTAGAAAACAACAGGATTAGTTTGATCTGTCTGAGTAGCACAATATTTGCTTGATCAAATCCTTCTAAACATATTCAACACTATTCTTCTGCATACTCTGGAACTTAACTCTTTTGCCTTTCACACACAACATATCACTTTCACTCATATGAAATAATTCATTGTAATATCAATATATAGACATTAAGATTTCATGTCAGTCCAAAGAAATCATAACACAATTTCCTAGGTGCAGTGTATCTAGTCAAGTGATCATAACTCATCACAAAAATACCGCCAAAATTTGTCAGTGGGATAACTCATCATGATTTGTGGTAACTCATTACAAAATCAACAAATACCAGTTGGAACAATCAATACCGGTTGGAATTAAATATATGAACTGTTATCCTTGAATCTTCTGATATAATCTCCGCTTGATCTTCAATATTGATGCCGACTAATGTGTATCCACTAGTTATCTACTATGCATATAACGGTTGTTACAAAGTACCGGTTAGAGATAAACCTCTTAGTATAACCTCTAGCATACTGGTTGTAGTATAAACAACTTGAAGTTATACCGGTAGACAATATAAACATATGTGTGTATGTGTTTCATCAATGCCAACATATGATGAATATATTACAATCATCATCAAGCCAATAGATTTTAGTGAAAATATCAATGTATTATTTGATGAAGATGCAGATGAAGATCAATTGGTGCTCTGTTATAATGTTTTTGAGAAGGGTTTTCATATTGTTCTTAACCCTTTGTATGAAGAAATAATTAAGAATATGGATACTATTGTATCAACTTCTGAAATGGAATATTATAAAGATAAGGGTGTGATACCTAAATTAATGAGAAGTAATAATGATCAGTTTTCCCTTGTTGCTGATATTGTCGATATTAAATTGGATACAGAGCAAGAGGGTGAAATCTTTGTCCGGTTTAATGAATTGCAATTACATGAAGAGGTCATTTCTAATCCTTTTCCTCACATTGATGACAATTTGCTTGTTATGAACAGTAAGAAGGTGGATTTTTCAGAGAGTCCCTATTTCAGTAGGCAGGCTGATATTGCAAGTGATGCATGTTTTCTCAGTTATGTACCAGAATATGAGGTTTTCTTTTTCAACAAGATGATGTTTTTACAGAAAGGGATATTGGTTGCAGTCAGGATGTGTGTTAGGTTCAATACAATGCATATATGTCACATAATAACAAATATTCTATATCATTGCATAAGTTTCAGATTTTTAGCAACAATTGCAGTGATAAACTTAAGCATAGTGGTTGGATGAAAGTAGCCAGCAAGTTTGAAAAATAGTTTTCCATTTATGTTATAAAATTACATTTGATGATTTCAGAAGAAAATCATGTTTATGATAGAGGAAAGCATTGGTTGACATTGATAGATGGCATTGGGCCATCATATGTGGTTTGACCCTACAGGCCACAAACAATTTGAGGTAGAGTAAGTTTTTCTGATTCTATGCCCAATGGAATTATAAATAAATTCCCTCTTAAATTGCCTCTTCATGGACAATTTATGAGGTTCTACTTTTCTTAAAGTAGTTGTTATCCATGAGCATTACTTAGGTTTTATTTGGTAGTGTAGTTTCTTTTCTGTTGAGGTTACCATGTCCAGGTAATTTCTTTTTGGTCAGCCCTACAGTTGGTCTACTTCACTCAAAGATTATAGTCTCTCGCCTCATTCCTATGAAATAAGCATCCCCAACTAGAGCCACTGATAGCTTTGAAAATTGATTGCATGAAATTTTCAATGTTGAGCTCAAATATTGATTTTCTGGTTTTATTTGTATCCTCTATAAATGATCCAAGGTCTAGGGTTTAGGGTTTATCAATATTTCTTACGTTTTGTGAAGAAAACCCTAGCAATGATATATTTTGTTGTTACTTTTTCCCATTTAAAGCCAAGGGTTGTTTACCATGGGCGGGGCCATTTCATTCCCTAAGTATTAAGTGGTGGTCAACCGGTTTATGAAATCTGATTTTTCCTAAGTTGTAAAAATATCCCTATGACCGGTTTCCCTTTAAATGTTTGTTCTTGCGCTTATATTTTCCTAAGTCCAAAAGTCCTAAGTATTTTAGTTGATTTCCTAAAAACAAAATGAATCCAACAGTTCACGCTTCCCCGTGATCAAAGATGCAAGGATGATAAAGATCATGGCATTGCGATATGATGCCACATATTTTCAGCGAAAACCAACAAGGTTGGCAGTATAACTAGTCGAAGCATTGTGTTACCGATTCTCAGGCAGTAAAGGTCGGTCTACTAATAGTCCCATCAATTTGCACGTGTTCAAAATGAGCGGAGATGTTTTATCCTGAGGTAAAAGGTGCTCAATTTTTAATTTTGGAGGAATTAACAGGCATTGGGCAAAGCAGTAAAGTTTGAACAGATCTGATGGCCCCCATATCCCCACGATGAAAGTTGCAAGGAGGTTACGGACCGCGGCATCACGAGATGATGCCACATGTCCCGGGCTGACCAAGAAGACCTACGGTGGGGCCTCTGACAGAGTTTTATTGAAAGATGATATGGCACTGTTTAGTCAGGATTTGGTTGGTTTGCGGATACAAATGGAAGGACAAATGCCGAGTTGACATGCAATGATCGTTGGATTTGCCAAGCTGGGTAAGACCTACAATTGAGTTTCAAATGTGAAATTAGGAGGGATCATAGAATGCATTGGTTGTAGCTTGCACGGGAAAGGCAGAATGAGTGGGATACCGACTTGTCCACTCAAGATGATTAGTGACCAGTTGGGAGATTTTGATGCTGACCCAATCTAGGAGGATTATTTTCAATTTTTCTATTAAGCAAAGGACTGATTTGACAAGGCAAGGACGATATCTCAAAGATGTGAAAGGATTTGGATAAGCTTTCAGTTCAAGTGTGATGGATCACGAGTTCTCTGATGAATTCATAGATTTTCTTATTGATAGAGATCCTAAAGCAGAAGAATGTACACCCATGGAAGAATAAAATCAGGATAAAATCACTCGCATCAAATGAACCTTGACAAAAGAATACGCTGCATGTGATATGCATGAGTTTTAGTGTCCATAGATGGAATATTGAATTAAGAGCACCAGAGTGATGATGTTTCACGAACAGGGACTACTTGATGAAGTATGGTTTAACTATAAATACAATAAGGTGGTGATCAAATTGGTAGGAGAGTATGAAGCCTTTTCATTTTTTGAATGCAGTTTTTCCTTCTGTAGAGGGAATGATGTTTGAGCAAGCTTGTAGATGGAGTTGCAATATACTCTGTGATACTGGATGGAATTTTTCTCTCATGTGTGAGTATGTCTATTGCCAAAGGGGATGTGAAAGTGGGGAGGATTGCTAGAGGGGGCGTGAAAGCCTTTTCTTATGAAGAAAGGTCATGCATGACATAGCCTTTGTGTCTACTCTGTCACTGGATGGCAAGGGGTTCTGAGAGAGAGTCCACAGAGGAATGAAAAATGAACATGTATGGGTAGGGAGTGGTAGCAATCCATCTATGTAGCTGCATGGAAGTTGCGACCCCTCCCTAGCATATTATGTTTACCCTCTAACTCCCCCTCCCACTACCCCTGATCTTGGTCATGAAGGTTGAAGCTCCTCCTCTAGTTTAGAGGCGAATTTTCTTCTTGCTAGGACCCCGTTTCCTTTCCTAGAGGGGAAACGCTCAATAAGACAAAAGCGCAACATCTCACACTCCATCCAAAGGTGTTAGGGTGATAACGACATGGCTCAAATGGTTTTGTCCCTACCAATTTTCAATTAAGAACAATGATTCACAGGTGCTAGCGCATGGACATGTAAACAGTTTTGTAACAGAATTGCAAACAGCCTTTTAGGGCTAATTGTTAAGAATGAATCTGCGGTTAACATGTGTCTTCTGGCCGGAAGCTTGTCGCTCCCTTTATTCTATAAAAAGGGAATTCATGGCCAGAAGAAAGGTTTAGATTTGTTGGAAATATCTTGTAGGTTTAGTTTGTCTTGTTCCTTGGGTTTTTCCTAGTCTGTTTCCAGTAGTGAGTCAAAGTGAAGCAAACAAGCTGTAAAATCTTTTACAGAAGCAAATAAAGAAGTGTTTTAGTGTCAAATTTTGTACAGGTTCTTGAAGGAGTTATGCATAAATTTTATCTTGTGACAGAGATTGCATTTTGTTTAAAGAAAAATAGAATTCCAACCTTTTTCTCTCCATTGCATAATTCTATTAATTTTTAAATGAGATGAATCAAGGGTTTATTTCATTTAGTGCATTGTTATGATGCATGTGGCTTTCTGTTTATGCTTTGGCCCAAGGGGTCAATTAAATCTCTTAAATGGGGTTGCAGAATGATAGGGCTTATGCAAGGATTCTAGATAAGTAGCTTTGGGTTAGGGTTACAAAATGGGATATATTGTAAAGCGGTATCATCTCAGATTTTATGTTATCAGATCAAATTTTGTCGCATTTTCAGGTTTATGTTTTATATCTCTCAAGTGCCCAATGGAGTAAGGCACTAATCATTGCTTGTAACAAATTTTGTTTATCAGACTTGTTTTATTTTCAATTGATGAATCTCTACAAATCTCTTAAAATATCATAATATCATTTGTTAAGTTTTATGTTTCATTTGAAAAGTTGTCTCGCGCCCTTTCTCATACTCTAGCTTAAGGTTGAGGATCACTGAAGGACTTGACATCCTTGAGCATTCTCCCTTCTTTTTGAGTCCTTTCATGAGATAATCTTCTTTATGTTTCAGTAAATTCATGAGTATCATTGCAAAGAGCACAAGATTTACTAAGGGATCACCCTCTCGGGTCCTGTAGAGCCCACAGTGTAGAAGGATTTTATGTCCTTGTTAAAGTTGGTCCAAGCTTGACGGATATTGATAGTTGGAGGTGGCTCTCCATAGATATTTGGAGGAATCAGCTTGGTCTCCACCTAGTGGCAGTGTAAACCCGTTCATTTTTGGGAACCAACATAGTGGATGACATTGTGGTGGATTTTTCACCTAGTATAAAAACCTCAAAGCTCATCCTTCTAGTTGTAGTATCTTATTATCAACCTAAAAAAAAACACAATAGATATTGTAATAGATGATATAAAATATGTGTTGAGGGTTCAAGGGATTTTGACATGGTTAGTAAAGTGTGATACCAAAAATCCTTCCATGGAGTTAGGTCCTTTAGTATGTAATATAAAGAATTATTCACGAGCCTTTTTTAAGATCTAGTTCTCGGTTTATTTTTTATCCTCTTTTCCACATTTTGGAATGATGGGTTTTGATAGTTAAGGTCTAAGTTTAGGAGTTTAGCAATATGTAGATGTATATCAACCCTATTTTCAAACTAATTTCTTTTATTTTATGAAGTAATTCTAAGAGATTATTTTTTATTTATAAGTTAGATCTATTTTCATTTCTAAGTTAGGTCTAAGGCTAGATGCATTATTTGAGATTAGATGAAAAGATAGTATGTAAGGCCTCTAACTGTCATAATCACAGTGCCAATAATGAGGCTAAACTTCAAGATATTCTTCTTTGTATGTAGTTATGTGCTAAATTCAAGTTGACCAAGGTTGAAATTGAAGGGGACTCAACCTTAGTAATCTATACATTAAGGTAAAAAAGATTGCATGAATAGAAGCTTAATTCAATCCTAAACTTATCATTTTCTCATCTCGTGAATTTGGAAGGTTATATCACTAATTAGGTTTATAGAGATGTTAATGTTGATGTAGATAAATTGGCCAACCTGGCTATTGATTGGACCGAGGATATACTTATAGATTCTTCAATATCCCTGTAATTTTTGGCTTTCTTGAAAGATGGTGGCAAGTTTTGTCATTTAATGATTCACTCATACCAGTATGTTTAGATGTTAGGAGGTCTAGCAATCATAAATATGACACTCATAGATTTAATGCCCAACACCCTTTGCTCATGTTATTCCTTTGTTGCGTTGTGTATTTCATTATGGAGTAAAAATGTATTTGTATTTTCAATTGGTTTAATCTCCCTTGTCTTTGTGAGCCATGAACATCCCCATATGTATAGTTTTTTCTCAATGCCAAATGGATTTCTTGAGATTGATTTCAAAGAAAATACTATAAAGCATTTTTAAAACCTACCATAGTCTCATTTTATTTGTTGTATAATGGGTACTACGTGATGAGATTTTTTGTGTGAAGCATACATACGAGGTATTAAATACTCATGTTTCTTCAATGTTTGTGGCTTCCATTTTATACCTAGTGGAACTAAAGGAAATGATGAAGAGAATTATCACAACACTAGTCAAGAAATAATTCTTGGGAAATCTAGATATGGTTTTGGAGTTAGTGCACTATCAAATGGGTGTTCCTATCTTGTCAAAATTTTATGGTCTTATGAAGCACAAGAATATGGTGGATTGGGCCCTCTTTGTGGCTATTCCTCATGTAGGTTTGACATTTTAGAGACATCATAATGCCTCCCAAGGGGTCAAATTACTGAAGAATATCTTGGGTTTGGAGGTGATAGATGGAGTATAGTGGTTGAAAGAAATTTGTTTGTGACTATTTGGATATTTGAATGACATCCTTTGTTTGGTGGTGTTATAAAGTATGTTCTAACACTTATGTTGAAAGGTTATTATTAATATCAATAGAAGGGTATACTATTGCAGTATCATAAATTGTAACCCCTTATAATTTCACACTCCTTTTGGCCCCTTGCTTTATTGTGTCCTCTCCTATGTCATTTTTAATCTTATTTAGGGTTCTATCCTATTTTTAATTTCAAGGCACTTTATTCCCCCCTTAAATATCGTCAATACAAATTTAAATTACAGATCCGATATTAGGTCCCTATTATGTCACTTCCCTAAAAGTTGGGGCCTATTTTTTTAGCTACAATGTCTAACACTTTTTTGTTAAAATTTTGGGAGAGTAACATGTTGGTCTTAAAATTTCTGATTCTAGTCTCAAAATTGGGATATGACCATTGTAAGTTGGCCAAAATATAAAAATACCTCGAGAACCCTATATAATACATCACCTTTAATTCATTTTGATCAAATTTCATATCTAGAGATTTCGTTCCAAGAGAAAATATTCTTCATTCAAGAGTATATCTAAGTACAAGGAGCGTCAAGCTACAACAAGCTATCTTCAAGTATGTTTTCATGATGGATTTTGTTATGATTTATTATTTTATTGCATCAACATTCAAAGGACTTAGTTAAAGAGAATTGCATCATCAATCAAAGGTATAATCGTTTCATTTTAGCACTTCAAACATTTTTTTTTAGATTTAGTCTCTTCCCTACCAGGGGTAAGCTCTCTTTTCATCATCATTGTAGTGGAGGTTAACACCTACCCAATTTTTGACTTAAACAAGCCCCTATAAAACCCAACACCATTTTCCTCTCCTTTTGTACATTTGCATGCTTAGAAATAGGCTCCATACTCAGTTTGAAGGTACATGAGCATAGTGTAGACAAAGACAGAGGCAACTAGGAACAATTCAATAGAAAAGATAGGGTCTAAGGCACCTAGCGCTAGTGTCCGAGTGATTTGACCTAAAATTTGATAGGAAGTTAGTTTAGAAGATGTTGAGACCAGTTTGACCCCTATTTGCACTAGGACACCTATTAGGACTATGGCACCTAACTCTAGTGTCCAGCCATTTTGAGTTGATTGCACACATGGATTCCTCTCTGCATCTCATTTCTAGTTTTGTACATCTTAGTTGATTTCCAGTTTTGCATTTTTATATATATGCTAATTATTACCAATTTTGCATCATTTTACCTATTTATTGTATTTTCATATCTAAATCATTATCCATTTATCAACAATAGAAAGAGAATAATTAATCAAGGTGCCCAAATCTTCCGAGGGACTGAAATTGGGCCTAATTGGTTGCTCTCCAATGTAATTGATGAGATTGGGTTGATTCCTAGTGTGAGATTTTGCCAAGATCAAGATGAAAATACTGATCAACTGGATCATCAAGCGTCACATACAATGAATATGAGCCTGCTTAGATAGACAAGGCTATATGGATATGTGAGCACGCAAACATGACATGTGGCTCAATAAGAAAGAAGGGTAGGTAGGAAATGTGTGTGAGTAGGTAGGAGAAATAATATAATATTCCACATGAGGTGGATCACCCACTGAATGTGGAGTGTAACGACAAGATAAGTTCACAAAAGGTGGAAATTCTCCTACACACACTATCCCAATGTTGCACAAAAACCCAAGTGTCTCATACCCAAACTACTATGAAATGCATTTCCTAAGTAAACTGAAGGTGTAATAATATCCAAGATGAATAATTATTTACACCAACACCTAGTTTGCATGTTTAGGCTAGTGAACCCCATTTTCCCTAGATTATAATTCTCTTGCTAGGATTTTGAATATGGCCTAGCAGTTGGATGGGCTCTATTATATTTTTCTAGCACAATGTAAAACATTTATAAATGTTCAATCTATGGTTTAATACAAAGGGGCCACCCCCATGTGTATTTTATCAAGAACAAAACCATCATTTATATTTATTATAAATTACATGAAATTAATCTAATAAAGAATTTAAATAGTAAAATACAATATAAATAAAATAAAAAGAATTTGCAAGAGAAAAAGATATCCTAGAGGAGGAACTTTCGAGCAAAGAATCTTGAAAGTAATAATTCATGTTTGAATGTAACTATAATTAATCATTACATAGAGTAACACATTAGCTAAGATAGCTAAAAAAAGATTAGAGAAAAATATAAATTGCAATAAGAGAAAAATCACTTTTCTCCAAGAGTACATAATATATGCCCTTTCATAATGATATTGAATATTTTAAAGTAGAGAATCACTATGCTTTAACTATAGTTGTTAGTTGAGATTGCACTTTAGATAGTTTGTGTTTGGAGCTCTAAATCATTGTTGTGTTTCTCCCTCAAGGCTTTAGCAATAGTTGAATACCACAAATCATATTAGAGCACAAACCAGGCATAATCACTTCCTTTGGAGGAAAAGTGCTAGAAAATAGAGCTTTACATTAGAGCATCCAAATATATAAAAAGATACATTAATGGAAAGATTATGAGATTATATTTTATGAATAGTGCAACCCTAAATGACCTAATTTCCATTTTTTTTTTGTTAAATATGAAGAGAATAAGGGTCATAATTGTTTTCCAAATTTATCGAGTATGCTTGCAAGTCCAAAAATCTTGTGATAGAAAGGACATTTGGTGGAGTGATTACGAAGAAAGGTGAATAATTATCCCACAACAATTTTATAATGAATAATCTTCCATACTAGAAATTGATTTTTGGCCTTAGCTTTGGATTTTATAACAATAGTGTTCTAGATGAACCACTTTGACTTAGACCAATTCAAACTCCATTTTAGATGTAATCTTGGAGATAAATTTGGATTGAAGGGAGGATATCAAGGTAAATTATTTTGAGAGGAAAAAATTTCAATATTATAACATGGAAACCACCTCCAAACTTTAAGAAAATTTCAAGATATTAGAGTAGAAAGTTTTAATTGAAGATTTAAAGGAACATCATCTTGCACCTTGTGAATGTCATTGATAAGAGCATTGGATAGTTTAAATTCAAGCTTGAGAAATTCCATGTCACTTTGCCAAGTTAAATATGCTAACTCCTATATATCCCTAAATTACATTATGCCTTTTTTGAATAAGAGCTTGCTATGCAATTGAGAATCACTAGCAAGAGGTTTCTCATGGAAGCTTATAAATCTATTCCAACAAATAGATAAAGAAAAAAATCTCATGCCACAACTAAGATCTTGTCCTTTCCATTAAAGAAGAGGAGATACAAGTTGTCAATATTTCTTTATGCTTAAAATTGTCTAGAGGCTTGAGGTTTTGTTGTCCACAATTCTGAATTCATTTAGAATTAGGACACCCCCATTTTTTTTGTCTTTCATGGCTTTGGACCCTCTAAGTTGGTCTCTTGTGGCTCGTCTTGAAATTTGTAAAATCAAGTTCTTAAGATTTTTATCATTTTTGAGTCACATTTTTGTTTTTCACATTAACTTGCAATTTGGGTTTTAAAACCCGAAATACAAGTTAGTGTGCCATGTTACTTGCATTTTGGGTTCTAAATCCCGAATTGCAAGTCTTTTCTTTTTGCTTATTTTTAGTTGCACCTCAGGTTTTAAAACCCAATGTGCAACCCAATGCATGTCGAGTTATAAAACTCGAAGTGCAAGCATTTGTGGCACTCGTGTGCTTTTAATTATTTTTGAGTTCATTTTGGACTCTATTAATTGTGTTGGCAATCTGATGCAATTTTGTATGACCGGTAAACAATATGGTTGTCATTGTTCGCAATGTCATCTCCTTAGTCTTCCCAATCCTTAGGGACTAAGCAAACCAGGCAGTGAGTAAACCGACAGACAGTAAGTATACTAGCAAGCAGTAGACAGACAAGTAGTAGACCGGCAAGCAGCAAGGCGATCGGGTAGCAGTGAGTAGATCGATAAGGAAGACATCCACCGGCTAAGAAAAGACTAAACCGGTACACTGGAAGAAATCGGCTAGTCAAGGTATTGATCGGTTCACCGGAAAAGTCGGTAATCGACAAACTGGTAACATTTTGTTACAATCAACTAAATTAGAAGTCTTCTCTTAGTCAACCAACAGACATATCGACATGTTCGACAGAATTGATAAAGACTCCTACATGATTCCAGAAGAGCATTTTAAGGCTTGACAACAGAATTTCGAAAGGTATGTTTTGGAGGGAAAAGTTGGCGAAAGACTTGAGGATCTATAAATACACAAATCTCATTGTTGAGAAGGTTGTTGTCAAGGTGATTAAAGTTGAATGTGAAAAAGAACACAGGGGGAGTTTCAGAGCATGCAGAGCCGAGTGACAGAAGAATGGTAGAGTGGGGTTTCACAAAGAAGTGACTCAGGTGATAGAGGTCTAGCAGTGTAGGATTCAAGTATTAGCAAACTGGTAGAAGGCAGAGTTGTGAAGGACATACATAACCGATGCAGACCAAGACTGATGCCTAATTGTGATCTGATCAGGCTAATGTGTAGCTTCATGTATCTGATCATTTTATCTTTTATTTTGAAATGACTGCAATATAAATCCCTTAATTGGGTGGAATTTAATAGGTCCCATTGTATAAATCCCTTCACCGGGTAACATCTTAACTGATGTTCTAAGTCCTCCAACCAGGCTACCTTTAACAAGGTAAAGGCACTAACCGACCTTCATCAAAATCCCTTAACCGGGTGGCACCTAACTAGTGTCTTTGTAATCTCCTAACAAGGATTGCTCTTCACCGGGTGTACTCCAGAAGAGTACAAATTTTGTGGGTTCCTACTCACACCGTGGTTTTCTCCCTATTGGGTTTCCATGAGATAAATATGTGTGTCTTTGTGTATTTTTTCATGCATGCTTAATCTTTTGCAATAATTGTGTACATTGGTGAATGATTAATTAGTTCATATTTAAAGCTAAAGTTTCAATTAGTAAAAACCGATAATGCATTGATTCACCCCTCCCCTCTCAATACTGGTTGGATCTAACAAATTGCCCTTTTCATCCTTTTTTCCTTCATTTTCTTTCACCTTTTCACTATTTTCCTCCCTTGTGTTGAGTCTTCTCCGAATTTTGTTTGCTTTTCAAATTCTTTGGAGTTCTCCTAAAGATTTTGGATTTCTTTCTTTTGCTTGGCAGGTGTGTTCACTCTCAAACTTAGTTTTTATGTTTTGGGTTTCTTTCTGTTTCGTTTTAATTTTTTTCCTCCTTCGTAGGTGATCAGGGTTTTTGTTTTTTATATGCATTTTATTTGTGTTGTGAAAGCACAATTTTCTACATTGTTATGATTGAGGTCTTTCTTGTCCCTCACATTTTTCTTTCGCTAGCAAAGTTATGGTGAAGGCTATGATTTAAATCCTAGCCAATAACACTATTTTTCCTTTTTCATTGTGTGGGTTCTTTGCATGTTGGTTGGGGTTTTAAACCCAACCAACATGTTATGCATGTTGATCAGGTTTCAAATCCTGGTCAGCAGTTAGCGTTGCCTTTATAGTCTTATCCGCTTTCAATATGTTGGTTGATGTTCGAAACTTGACCATCAAATTTTGAACTTTCCTCATTTTTGTTCCTAGTTGTTCATCGAGATTTGAAACCCGGTGAACAACCACCCCTTTCATGGTATGTTCATCAATTTTTAAAACCTGACGAGCAACTTTGAGATCTGCAAGTTCCAAATCCAAGTTCCAAATCAAGTTCTAAAATCCAATTTGTAGATCCTACCCCCAGAACTTGCAAATTGGGTTTTAAAACCTGATTTGCAGCTTTTTTAACCCTTTCTTAATAAACTTGTAAATCAAGTTTTGAAACCTGATTTACAAGTTTGTTCACAAGATGAAATTTTCTAACATTTTGAAAATTCCTTCAAGTAGATTTGTGATACCAAATGTCAGAGCCCTCACCTAGGAAAAAAATGAAGTGAAAATATAAAAAATATCTCAATATGTTCTCGGAGAGCTCAATCTCTTCCAATGTCAAAGATATCAAAGACAATGAGATCGGGCAAATGGATATGGCTGATTTCTTGAAAAGTACAGAGAGGCAACCTCAAATTTACAATATGCATGCACTCCTCAAGAGCGGACTACATTTGGTGGCTTCTTTTGCAGAGGCAGCCCATGACCCTGATTTTGTGTTAGTAATTGCGGCCTGCTTTGACAAAGAGACAAGGATTGTCAAGAGTCCTAATGGTGAAGTTGTGATTAGACTAGATGCAAAGTTCTTCCACAAAATATTTAGATGTCCTGATGCAGAGGAATATGTAGATATAACTTTTGATATGTCTCGGAATTATTATGAAAAAAATATTGATAAATATAACAAAGAATCAATCCCATGTTACTCGAGGCATCTAGGCCCACAACTACTAGATGGCCTAAATTTATCGACAAGAGTGATTTCAAAGAAGAAATAGGTGATATGATTACTCTCCTAAGAAGAGTTAGGGGTCTGCTAGCATCCAATGTGTTACAAGAATGGATGTATCATTTTATCCAGATTATTAGAAAAGGTAGAGATATGATCTTTTGGGGAGAATTGATCAGTGACTCCATCTGTGAGCAACTCACATAGGCAAATACTACTTTGAAATTCTATATGACCTCATAGTTGTTTTATGTTGCTACCTCAATGAAACATTTTTCAAGGCTCGCAACAAAAGGGGACATGAATGTGGTCCCAATATACAAGTATTACCCACAGTTGACCTACAAGAAAAGTTTGAATCATTTCTGAAGGACCAACGATGCTTTCTTTGGAGCACTAATGTGCTCATTAGATCCAACCCTAAAAAAAGGAAGAGTTGTTGATCATGCTTGGGATGTAGTAAAGAAACATGGTTGTGTGTTCCTACAATTTCCCACCTTTACATATATCAGGATTGGATGCTATGCAGGTGAACCTTTCATGTTACCCAAGTATCTTGAAAGTGATAAGTGATGAATAATGATGAATAGTAAGTACTCAACAGATATTGAGAGGGGGGGGGGGGGGTGAATCAGTATAGACAAAAATTTCTCTAAACCACTTTGACTATAAAGACTGCACAAACTGGTAAACAGTGTCACTGATCTAAAATAGGGCACTATCGATAAAACACAGTGAAACTGTGAAACACATAAACCGGTAACACTTAGATCTTCACAAAACCTAATCTCTCCTTTCCACTTCACCCATATGCATAAAAAAGTAATACATCAGAAATATAAAGACCATTGGATCAACATGCATTACCACTTAACAAAAAACATTAATCATCACATGAAAAAGCATCACACATGACACACTGATTTTTCACATGGAAACCCAACTGGGAAAAACCACGGTGGGGATGGATACCCACAAGTTGTTCTTTGAACTCTTCTGAAGTCCTCTCTATTAGGAGCCTAGTCTGGTTAAGGACTTTACAATAGGTTCTACTAGGAACCGATCCTGCTAGGGATCACCTAGTTAAGGGATGGCTAAATACCCAGTTAAAGGTTAGAACCCTGTTAAAGGTTACCTCGCAAGAGGATTTGAAGAACTCATTGATTTGAGTCACCCTGTTAAAGGATTTACACAAAGCATGTTAAAGCTACCCAGTTAAGGGATTTTCCAACTACTGAAATGGTTAGAAGTCAACAGGTAATACATTGATCTAATAACAACACTCAATGCCAAGGTAGATCCACTTTAGCTACTTTGCTTCTGCAATCACACTCTGCAGGTATCAACACACTTCTCTTGTCTGGCAAGAATCAAGTATCTCTTCACTTGGATACACACATAACATTTGTCAACAACTTCACAACGCAAATCATCATCGACCTTATAGGAAACAGATAGGTCGGTAGCATAAACCCTAAACCCTAAATATTTAGGTTATCAATACAGTCAGTCCAATCCTGACCGTTCAAACACATTGCATTGAATAAAATAGTCTTAAACAGATCTCAAGACGTTCTCCATCATTCGTTCTTTGCCGCTTCTGGAAGCTGATAACCCATCACGCATTCTCCACCGTTTACAGAGACTTCACACATTCTCAAGGTAGATAGGATCAATCTTCTTCATTTGAGATCCTCAAGGAAATCCTTCACGTGCACAAGGCTGATGTGGCAACACGATCTAATCTCCATTTCAATGCTAACCCATCACAGGATGTTGTCGATCAAATCACACAGACTTGAAATGCATCAACTGGAAACCCTGAAGCTGAGACTACCAACCTATAGTCATACCAAATGAAACCCTGATACAAAACTTTCCATATACCGGTTCACATTCTAACATACCGCTTTGCTTGAACCAACATACCGCTCCACTTTTTCACATATACCGGTTCACACCATCATATCGGTTCTCTTGCCATTTTTCTTACTTCAATATACCGGTTCATACTTCAGCATATTGACATCAATGACAACATACAATATCATCATGTCATCACACTCTGCACATATGCCAACAATCTCCCCCTTTGGCATTGATGGCAATATACAAAGATATCTCTCCACTTCACATCTTCTCCCCCTTTGACAACAATGAAAAAGTGGAGGCACATACATCCATGTTCCACTATGCTACTCCCCTTGAGGAGTAGCATCCTTCAACACACCAATCCTGAAAAGGTTTGACAATGCAATACTTGACTGATGTGGAGCACATACCTTTAGTTCACCTCTTGAAGGGGCAACACCCCTAATTTACCTCATAAATAGGTAAATGTAGCCTTCGGTAGAGGCTTTGTGAATATGTCTGCTAACTGCTCCTTACTGGAAACATGTTCCAATACAACCTCTTTGTTCTGAACTTTCTCCCTCAAGAAATGATACTTGAGCTTGTAGTTCTTGGTTCTAGCATGCAATACCGGATTCTTGGAAATATTAATTGCACTTGTGTTATCATAAAATATGCTCACCAATTCAGATACAGGGACTTTGAAACCACTTAGTACATGCTTCATCCAAATTGTCTGACTATAGTTCATAAATGTTGCTACATATTCTACTTCTGCTATAGACTAAGAGATACAACTCTTCTTCTTACTCATCCATGAGACTAGTCTACTACCAAGAAAGAATGCACCACCGGTTGTGCTCTTTCGAGTGTCCACATTACCAACCCAATCAACATCTATAAACACTTTGAGATTAAAATCATTACTGTATGGATACCACAATCCATAGTCTATAGTTCCCTTCAGATATCTAAGAATCTGCTTGACTGCTACCAAGTGGGATTCTCTTGGACTTTTCTGGAAATGTGCAGCAATGTCCACTGCATGTGCAAAGTCCAGTCTACTATGTACTACATAGTGCAACTTACCTATTATTGATCAGTATTCCTTCTCATTCACCAATGCTGAGTCATCTTCTTTTGACAATTTACAACCGGTCACCATATGTGTACCAACCGGTTTGCTATCTTCCATGCCAAAGGTCTTCAACACCTCTTTGACATACTTGGACTGAGTGATAAAGATACCATCTTTCATTTGTTGTTTTTGTAGTCCAATGAAGAACTTAATCTCTCTGATTAGTGACATCTCAAATTCCTTCTTCATCTCATCTGCAAAATCATGACTCATCTTGTCATCTCCGCAAAAATTATGTCATCAACAAATACTTCACAGATCATAATCTGATCTCCTTCTGACTTCAGATAGATATTGTTATCTTCACTTGTTATTTCAAATCCAATCTTCACAAGATGAGAGTGTAAATGTTCATACCATGCTCTAGGTGCCTGCTTCAATCCATACAAGGCTTTATGTAGCCTACACACCATATCATTGTCTTCTAATAGGGCAAACCCATCTGGTTGTTCTATATACACTTCCTCTTCAAGTATTCCATTCAGGAATGCAGATTTTACATCCATCTGATACACTTTGAATCCATTGAAGGCTGCATATGCAAGAAGCATTTGAACTCCTTCCAATCTAGCTATTGGAGCAAATGTTTCTCCACAGTCTTCTCCTTCTTCTTGAGCATATCCCTTACATACCAGTTTGGCTTTGTTTCTTACCATTGTGCCATCTTCATTCTACTTGTTTCTAAAAACCCATTTGGTGCCAATAACTTTTTTGTGCTCAGGTCTGGGTACCATAGACCATGTACCATTCTTTTCTATCTGGTCAAGTTCCTCTTTCATAGCCTTGATCTAGTCTTCATCTTTATGTGCCTCTTTAAATGTTTTAGGCTCAAATTCAGAGATCATGCAAGAATTTTCTCTGACCTTTCTTATTGTAAGAATTCCTGCATCCTTATCTCCTATGATCTACTTTGGATCATGATTCAGCTTTACATACCTAGGAATGATCTTAGTTGTTTCCTCTTGCTTTTCCTCTTCATCCTCATCTTCATCAACATCAGCATCTACCAATGTAGAATCACTATTACTGGTACTAGGCTATTTTGCAACCGGTTCCCAGAAGGTTACAATCGGTTCATCTACCACTTGCTCATTGTCGGTTTCTCTGAGGTTTCATCAACTCTAACATTGATACTTTCAACAATTCTCTGAGTCCTATTATTAAAACACTTGAGAGCTTTGCTCTTGGTGGAATACCCTAGGAATATTCCCTCATCACATTTTGCATCAAACTTGCTTTGGTGTTCACTCCTCTTGATATAACACTTGCTACCAAACACTCTAAAGTAGCTTACTACAGGAGTCTTACCGGTCCAGTACTCATAAGGTGTTTTATCCTTACCTTTCTTGATGAGTACCTGGTTCATACTGTAGATTGCAGTGCTCACCGCTTCTCTCCAAAAGGTGTGAGCAACCTTCCCTTGAATCAACGTCGTTTTGGTTGCTTCAACTACAGTCTGGTTATTTCTTTTTGCTAGGTCATTCGAGGGGCAGACAGTTGCCTCTTGATGCCATTCTCTTCATAGTATTTATTGAATTCTCCAGAGGTGAACTCACCTCCTTGATCGGTTCTAAGGCATTTGATCCTCTTACCACTTTCATGTTCAACTAGTGCTCTGAAGGCTTTGAACTTTCCAAAAGCTTCAGACTTGTCTTTCAAGAATGTGACCGACATCATTCTTGAGCAATCATCAGTAAGAATCATAAAGTACCTATCTCCCTAAACACTCCTAGTTTTCATAGGACCACACAAATCAGTATGCACAAGATCAAGTAAATTTTCTGTTGTGAAAGATTTACCTTTGAAGGTTGAGGAAGACATTTTCCCCAGTTGACATTCTCTGCACAGAGGATTCTCCAGTTTGTTCAACACAGGTAATCCTCTAACTGACTTGATCTTGCTGGCCTTCACAATATTATCAAAATTTACATGGCAAAGTCTCCTATGTCATATCCAACTGTCATCAAACTTAGCCATTAGACATTGACTGATATTTGCATTCAACTGAAATAAGTTACCTTTGGTCTGCATACTAGTGGCCATCAGTTCACCACTCTTTCCTTTTATTTTGCACACTCCATCTTTGAATTCCAGAGTGAGTCCATTATCATTCAGCTGAGAAACACTCAGAAGGTTATGCCTGAGACCTTCTACCCAATACACATTATCAACACTTCTTTTTCCATTTAGAGAGATGGACCCTTTTCCTTTTACCATTCAAGGTGCATCATTACCAAATAGGACTACACCTCCATCATACTCTTCTAGAGAGAAACTTTCTCCGGTCACCAGTCATGTGGTGAGAACAACCACTATCAATAATCCATTCATTAGTATTATCAAAGAAGGAGACAAGAGTCTTCTTGCCTAACACATCTTCCTTGACAGCTACAAATACTATGTCTTCACTTTCTTCATCTTCTGATTCATCATCAGTGACACCTTCATCAACTGCAACAAGACAGTTTCTCCTATTTCCTCCTTTGAACTTTTTGTACCTCTTCGGTTTGTCCTTATTATCACCATTAGGATAGTTTACAGCAATGTGTCTTATCCTATTGCAAGAAAATCATTTCAAAGGAAGCTTACCTCTGTATTTGCCAGTTCCCTTAGGAAGTCTCTTGGCCAGAAGAGCTTCAAATTCCATCAAGATCTCCTCATCATCCATATCTCTGCTTTGTCTAGGTTCACAGCTGGTACTAGCTTCTTTACCCTTTCTAGATAGTGCAGTAGATGCTTTAAAGACTGAATCAGTCTTCTGAACACTGCCATCATAACTGTTTAGCTCATATGCGGTCAACTTAGCAATGATAGAATCTAGGGACACCTTTGTCTTGTCAATAGATCTCAACTCCTGAATAGCAGCAACCCTTATTGCATAGACCGGTAATAAGGTTCTTAAAACTTTGCTAACAATGGTGGAATCATCCATTGTACCTCCTATACTCTTGATGTCTCCAACAACAGTTTTAATCCTTATCCCATATTGTTGAATGGTCTCTCCTTCAACCATCCACATGTCTTCAAACTTTCCTCTAAGGCTTTCTTCCTTAGCTTGCTTCACATGCTCATCACCGCCATAGATAGACTCCATAGTATCCCATACATCTTTGGGATTGTCTTTTTCCTGAACATCTATAAACTCAACATCAGATAGGCTACTAATAAGAGCTTCCATTACTTGCCCATTCTCCTGAATTTGTCTTCTTTGATCATCGGTGAGAGTACCGGTAGGGACAACATAAGTATTCTCAACATAGCTCCCATGTTGAGCACACATGCTTTTAATGTATATCTTCATTCTGTCCTTCCATATCATAAAGTTATCTCTGTTGAACTTAGGACCTTCCCTCTTCATCATTAGAATAGGATCTTTTCCTCAAGTGGTTAAGCTTACAACATAGAGGACCTGGAGGACGCTCTGATACCAATTGATGAATAATGATGAATAGTAAGTACTCAAAAGATATTGAGAGGGGGGTGAATCAGTATAGACAAAAATTTCTCTAAACCACTTTGACTGTAAAAACTGCACAAACTAGTAAACAGTGTCGCCGATCTAAAACAGGGCACTATCGGTAAAACACAGTGAGACTGTGAAACACATAAACCGGTAACACTTAGATCTTCACAAAACCTAATCTCTCCTTTCCACTTCACCCATATGCTAAACAAGTAATACATCAGAAATATAAAGACCATTGGATCAACATGCATTACCACTTAACAAAAAACACTAATCATCACATGAAAAAGTACCACACATGACACATTGATTTTTCACGTGGAAACTCAACTGGGAAAAACCACGGTGGGGATGAATACCCACAAGTTGTTCTTTGAACTCTTCTGAAGTCCACTCTGTTAGGAACCTAGTCCGGTTAAGGACTTTACAATAGGTCCTGCTAGGGATCACTTGGTTAAGGGATGGATAAATACCCGGTTAAAGGTTAGAACCCTGTTAAAGGTTACCTCGCAAGAGGATTTGAAGAACTCGTTAATTTGAGTCACCCTGTTAAAGGTTTTACACAAAGCTTGTTAAAGCTACAAGGTTAAGGGATTTTTCAACTATTGAAATGGTTAGAAGTCAACAGGTAATACACTGAACTGATAATAGCACTCAATGCCAAGGCAGATCCACTTTAGTTCCTTTGCTTCTGCAATCACACTCTACAGGTATCAACACACTTCTCCGGTCTAGCAACAATCAAGTATCTCTTCACTTGGATACACA
This sequence comes from Cryptomeria japonica, assembly GCF_030272615.1. NCBI lineage: Eukaryota > Viridiplantae > Streptophyta > Pinopsida > Cupressales > Cupressaceae > Cryptomeria > Cryptomeria japonica. The sequence goes on from NC_081413.1 coordinate 183,786,301, forward strand.
CATAACATTTGCCAACAACTTCACAAAGCAAATCATCATCGGCCTTATAGGAAACAAATAGGTCGGTAGCATAAACCCTAAACCCTAAACATTTAGGTTATCAATACAGTCGGTCCAATCCTGATCATTCAAACACATTGCATTGAATAAAATAGTATTGAATAGATCTCAAGACGTTCTCCATCGTTCGTTCTTTGCTTCTTTTGGAAGTTGATAACCCATCACGCGCTCTCCACCGTTTATTGAGACTTCGCACATTCCCGAGGTAGATAGGATCAATCTTCTTCATGCAAGATCCTCAAGGAAATTCTTCACACGCACAAGGCTGACATGGCAACACGATTTGATCTCCATTTCAATTCTAACCCATCACAAGATGTCGTCAGTCGAATCACACAAATTTGAAATGCATCAACTAGAAACCCTGAAGCTGAGACTACCAATCGGTAGTCATACCAAATGAAACCCCGATACAAAAATTTCCATAAACCGGTTCACATTCCAACATACCGCTTCACTTGAACCAACATACCGCTTCACTTTTTCACATATACCGGTTCACACCATCATACCGGTTCTCTTGCCAGTTTGCTTACTTTAATATACGGGTTCATACTTCAGCATATTGACATCAATGACAACATACAATATCATCATGTCATCACACTCTGCACATATGGCAACAATAAGATCATTCTCATGGAACTCAACAAGCAAATTATGATTGTTCATGGCCAGCAGTCAAAAGCGAATAAAGTCAGTTTCAAGTTGCCTTTTGAGATGGGTCACTATTCATTGATCACATCCTATAAGGCTAAACAAATAGAAAATGAATTACAGTGGGTGACAATGAAAATATTCAAAAGGAGAGAAGATTTTGATTATCGAGGTATGAAAGATAGACTTAAAAAGACCTAAACTCATGTGCATAGAATTGAAGATGTTTGGGCAAAATGCAGGATAGATGAAGATGTGAGAAGGTTAGGTTATAGCCGATACATTGGAGTAGATTGAAAATTTGGACCTTGTAGATATTCATGATACCATGGATGACTCAAATAATATAGTAGACCCAAATTATTTTTAGAATAAAATTGTTGAAACTCCACTTCCCAGGATCTAGTGGTTGCAAAAGGAATCTACTTCCATCAGAGATAGATTCCAATTTATACTTGCAAATACAAATGCCTAGTTGCAAAAGAAAGACATTAGATTGAAACCTTTCAAAACAATATCAAAAGAATAAATTGTTGGGCCTCTAGGGAGAAAATCGGAGTTGAGGACCAAGAACAAAGAAGATCCTTCCACTCCTAAGAAAGGTCCTAATCTCAAGTTTATGGTGGGAAAAGAGAAAAAGAAAGATAAAGATGGAGCACCTCCATTGAAACAAGTAGATGTTGTGGAACTTGATGAGGAGAAAGGACTTAAAGAAGAGGCACAAGACAAAAATCTTTCAAAACCTCCTTTGGAATTGGGTCAAACATCTACTTAGGAGATGAATTTTGAGGCTTCAAATCCTCGAGTCATTGTAGGTACTCCTATTAGCTCTACTACACCCTTGGTCACTACTGCTCCAAATGTTACCCCTGCTATTTCAACTAAGGTTTCTCTGGATACACCTCAAGATAATGTGACCAATGCCTTTGGTTCTCTTTCCTCTTTTCCAAGTCTTTCAGAAGTAATAACTACCATGCTTGATGAAGCATATATTGATTTTGATAAATTCACATGTCTGAAACTCTCCTAACAATATCAACTACAAAAATTTAGATTACAATGGCTTTCACAAAAGTAACTTCCACTCTCTATCCTTGGTTAAAGTCAGCAACCCCAAAAAGGAAGAAGCGGGTCATCTCCCCAGATGATTTTGATTTTGAGAAATTGATGCCTCCTAAAACCAAAGGAGTTAAGAAGGCAAAGACTCTTTCAAGGATCAAGGTAGATGAATCAAGGAGTAAGTATGCTGAAATTTCCATTCCTCCTCAAGGCAAGTCAAGAGATGAAATTTAAGATACAGATTATGTAACTAGGAGAATTGATTTCGAGAAGTAAACCCATGAGAGTGTCAAGGAGGATGCTCAATAAACACTCAAAGCCTTGATTGAGAGATATGACAAGGATAAAGAAGCAAAAGACAAGCGCAAACTCCAAGATGAACAACTCACTACTATGATATGTAAGATCACTCAATCTTCTCAAATGATTGAACACATTGGCTCCTTAATTGATGAAGAAGTTGTGAAAAGGGTTGAGTGAACTATGGTACATGGGAAAGCAATGGCTGAGTGGGCAAATGGAATGTTGTCCCAAGGAACTCATCTTTTGAGTTCAATAGTGAAATTGTTAAATAACCTTGATAGTGTAAAATCCTAGTTGGATCAAACACTAGATCATCTAACAAGGAATACGGGAACAAGAAAAAGATCTTGATGCTTGGCTCAAGCTTGAAGATTTTGATTTGGATGTACTTGTTGATAGTGAAGTGATTCCCACCCAACAAATGTATACTGAACAATGAAAATCTTTGGAATATAAAATGGATGTATTTTAGCAACTAGTTAAAGACATTCAAAAATCTCAGAAAGATTGCAATGAGAAAAAGCTTGAAATCATAAAGAAAATCTTTGAATTTCTATGCAAACTAGTTGATGATGATCAAAAGCTTCTACTTGTTGATACCATCATTCAAGAGTTTAGTCTATTAGTAAGTACAAAAATGGATAAGGAGGACTTTTCACTTCCTTCTATTGGCAAGCTAATAGATTTTCAGCTGATCCTAGACAATTTGGAATCTCTTCTTAAGAAACACAAAAAGGGATATGTCAGTATTGGTGATTCAATCACTAGAGCTCATGCTATCTATTCATATCACTGGAACTAATGAATCACTCATGAAAGAGGCCCTCAACAAGTTCGAGCAGTCTCTAAAGAAGAATTTTGATTAAGATGAAGAAGTGTCACCCGACACTTAGTATTTTCCTATATCAATTTTAATGTTGTTGATTGCATTTTGTTTTTGACAATTTACATGTCTACTTGTACATATGTAGTTTTCATGTAAATAAAGTACAAGTCCTAAGTCAAATAGGACTGTACTTTGAATAAGTCAAGTTAGTTGTAGGTTTCCTATTTTTGCTAATAACCTCTCCTCTATATATATGCGAGTGCTCTTTGTTAATAATTATCTTTTGGCTGATGCATCAAAACTCTACCGAATTGGAGAGCTATCATAGACTTTGTGCTTGTAGTGAAAATTTGAAATTAATCAATAAAGAAAGAAATTTGTTCTCCAATCTTGTCTTGGAAGCTCTTTGTTGTATGTGGGAGTGTTCTTATGTCATTCTCATTATACTATCTTTAAAGACTAAATTGTGCATTGTGAGAAGTTATTGGATTGAAAGGTATTAAAGTGAAGTATTATAGACTTTGTGCTATAGCAGTTTATTATGGATCAATTATTTGTGCTTGGTGATTAGGTGTAGACTTTGAGTTGTACCAAACTATCTATTTAGAGTAGAAAGGATTGTGATATATGTGTAAGACGTTGAGCTATACTGCAATATAAGTTTTAGGAATCAACAAAGGAAAGATCATATAAGACTTTGGGCTTACAGTGGTCTTATTAGTTTGTAAAGAATGATTGGTACATCTTCAAGTTATTCTTTTGTTTAAATAGGAGTTTTATTAGTTATTATTTCTTAGATTAGTATCTTGTAATTGTTATTTGTTGTAAAGGAGAAAGTCTTCCCTAGAATAAGAGAGTTAGGCTAACAATCATTCTGAAAAAAGAGGATATAGTTATTGTAACACCCTGAAATAGTTTAGTAAATAGAAGTTAGATAGACACTAGTTGTCTTATTGAAATCAGAACCTGCAGCCTCCCCTTTGTGAGGAGAGATTCAATCTCATCATACTGTGGCAGAAATCCACATTTTGTAAACCTTCCTAGTTTACAAAATTTTCAACCAACAGGTTCGAAGTATTTCTCTATAAGGATTTTATGTTTCCACCCAACCTCTTTAGAAATATTATTAGCTTTGGTAGTAACTATTATGTGCTTGATAAGAGACTTCCACAATGTTGCTCCATGAAAAGATGTAGTAATCCTTTTAGCAATGAGGTAGATCCCTTGTGTGAGGTGATCAATCACTCCTAAACCTTCTTTATTTTTTGGTTGAATACAATACAACCACAAAACAATTAGATTACCTTTTTTATTATGTCATTTTTGTCAAAGAAATTGTCTAATTAGATGAGTCAGCTAATTATAACAATTTGTTTAAGGAAGGAAACATGAATAAATGTAAACATGGCTAGCAATGAATATTTTGTAACTTGAATGCATCCAACCATTAAAATAAATTTGCTTGACCAATATTAGAGCTTACTTTTTAATTTAATGATGAACCACTTCCACATTTCATATAATGGAACTACTATCTCAAAAGGGTTCCAAGGTATCTTGAAATTACACTGTGATTGTTGAATTTCCATTGTGGAGGAACTTAAGGAGGTGGATGATCAAATGAAGTCATCCAAAATTTAGTTTTATTAGGAGAGAGTTGAGAGCTAGTAATTGAACAAAATAGGTGGGTAGGTGCAAGAAATTGGGTCCATAAAAGTATTGGATGGTTGAATGGACCTGACTACTAAGAGTGGTGGGGGGGTGAATCAGTATTCCCATAGTAATGAAAAACTTTCTAAAGATTTTAACCTTAGCAAATAATCTCAACAACATGAAACAACAAATGCATAATAAACAAAAAGCATAATCACAAGATAGACATCAAATTTTTATACGTGGAAAACCCAAATGGTAAAAACCATGAAGAGGGTTAGCTCTCAAGATAATATAACTAGTTATATGGTGTTTACACAAGGGGTAGGTTACTATCAGATGGCTCACTACCAGATTACAATATGGCTCACTACTGGAATACAATAAGGCTCATTGTCAGAATGCTCACTACAATAGAAATAAGTGAATTCAAGAGAATTGTATTTCCAAATGCATGAAGTCAGTTCTAAGATAAGATCAGTTAACTAAATAACTACTTACAACAGATCTAGTAAGGGATCTATCTAACCCGTCCACAACTACCTGCAGTAGATCCGGTAAAGGATTATTGCGACTCTATCCACAAAATCTTACAACAAACCCAATAAGGGATTACTGCAACTCTGCAACTCCACTCACACTTACACGCACCTTTGTTTTCCACTATCGACACTACACACTACTCACATACATTTGTTTCTCTACTGCTCACTCATTCTCTTTTCTTGAAGACATGCCACATACATAGACACTCACAATCACACATACATGATCTATACATCCACATACACACATATACCAAGATAATATGTTGGCCAAGCATAAAATATTTATACAAATAACGCATTGCTCGAATCAACACGCTCCTCAAGTATTCCTTGAACAAAACAGGTTAACAAAGTCAGCCTTCACTGATCTTCTACACACACGCTTCAATTACCGGGGCAAAACAAAGGTCTGTCGGACCCATAGACACAAATTCCAAGCACAACGAATTCCATCTTCAAGATACGAATGCCACACATTCCAGAGCATAAAATTCATAGATCAAGCTGCAATACCAAAGTCCGGATAGAAATTCAACTATCACAACTAATATCAACACTCGATACAAACCATGACTAGCAAAACAATAGATTCCAAAGAAAAGGATCTTCCAAAAATTACTCTTTGTAGACCATGTGTTCCCCGCGGCTCAATATCATGTACATATCTATATTCCACAACAACTCAATATGGTACATCCAGTCGAACCAGATCATGGGGTTTGACATCAATGACAACATTCACACAAATCTACCAAAAAGTGGAAGTGTTTTTCCTGATTTAAAAAAATTGTCACAATTGGACTTAAAATTTGAAACACTAACACATAGAATCTTTAAAATGTCCAATAATATAACATGCAGTACTTTGAGTCTAGTTTTTGAATATATAATTTATCTAATACCAAGATGATACAAATTGATTTTTAATAAGAATGTATAAAAACCACTTTTTAAAAGTCACATTTTTATGACCATACCATGCATGTCTACAACCACCGTAAATTGAACTAAATAAATGTATTTTTTCGATTGCTTTTTGGAAAACATGTTTATTATACTAAATATTGATGAGGATTTTTTTATAATTTTTTTCTAAATATATTTTTCTATTAATTTTCTATTGGCCTTAATTGTTGTTTTTGAAAACCCCTTGTGTACGACCACCATAATTGGAGCTAAACAAATTCTTTAAAAAAAAAAATACTGTGTAAATAATTCTTTTAAAAAAAATACGAACACCTAACATTTCAAGTTTATGGACCAGTTTTATTAGAAATTAATTAAAAATTAGAAGAATAAGTCTAATTAATTAAAAAAATTACATATTTGAAAACTAGGCATCGTCATCTATAATGGGTTTTAATTTCATAAAAAAAATTCTAAGGGGACTAAGAGAAGAGGCAACTTGTGACATGGTGTGCATGCTCGAGGGTTTGCCAAGGGGTCATCCCCTGCATGTGGAGGAGGTGGTAAGGTCTCCTCCATGTTGGTAAGACCACCGCTCCTATCTTGTCATTGTTTTTATTTCTACATTTATCTCGCTTGCTTGCATTGTGGGTTTTTTTTTCAGACTGAGCGTGCAACCTTTTATGATCTCTCATGGGAGATGATTCTGTTGGGATGACAATTATTGTCGAGCAGCCCAAAACCTCGAGGGACGAGGTCGAGAAAATTAATGTTGTCTTTTAAGGAAGTCGTGATTGATTTGGCCTTCCATATTCCTGACAAAGCCAAGTTCATTCTGGTGAGTTCCTCTGAATCTGAGAGTGATGACAGAGGCCAAAGATGAGGTAAGTGCCCTAGCCCTCCCTTGCTAACTCTGTTTGTTATGCCTAATGATTTCATGGCGAAAGCCATTGACATGGAGAAGAATAGATTAAGAGATATTGCCATTTTCTTTACAGCAGTAGATGTAGATAAATGCCCTGCCAGAAACTTCATGGATGATTGGTTTAAAAATGTTTGGAACAAAAAATAGGTTTTCATATCTTGTTCTATTGAATGATTCAAAAGGGCTTATTCATTATTTTTTTTAAAGCCAATAAATCTGGAGCGGAGGTTATCAAAAAATAATTTTGGGCTATGGGTAAATGTACCTTTAGAGCCCTAAACTAGACCCATGATGCAATAAGTGAAGAAATTCTCACTTTATCGTGCCCTAGGTGGATACAAATTAAAAATTTACCACCTATCTTGTGGAAATTTATCCTACAGATTGTCGAGCCTATAGGCATAGTTCTTAGGGTTGATAATTCCCCCAATCTTGTGTAGCATTTGGATGCCAGAGTTCTGGTTTCTTTTAACCCTAGTCGGGATATTCCTAGATTAATCGACATTAAACTTGATGATGATCCCATCTCCTGCCTCATAGAAACCCTTGGTGAGATGTTTTTTCTGTGTAGAAGAGAGGGTCACATTAGAAGAAATTTCCCAATTCTGTCTTCTAGGAAAATGGCTTCAAAAAACCCTAGTGGTGGTAATGTGGCCTTTGTCATTGAGGTGGGTAACAAGGACCCCCCCCGTCGACTTCCAAGCCCATGGATTCCCCCCCGTTGATTACTAATATTGATTCCCTAAGGGAGATGGTTAACAAGGTCATATCTGATCCTCCCAAGGAACCTCTTGTGCTTGACCAAACAACTAAGTTTGGAGCTTTCAATGTCGACCCCCCTCCTCACTTTGCGATCTTTGAAGCCATTCCACAACTCGAGGAGCCCCAGAAAGACGGTTTTAAACTTGTTGTCCCTTAAAACAAGAAGAATAGAAGGAAGAATGCCCAGCAGTCGGCCCTTGAGAAGATTAGGGAGTCTATGAGCAGTAGGGGTGACCACCCTCAAGTGAATCCCTCTTATAAGGACTCTAGCTCAGAGCCCATGGATGATGATGCTTTTGATACTCCGCTTGAGATTAAATTTGTTGGTAAAGATAATAAGAATTCTCTAGTTAAATCTATGGTTCGTGAATTTGAAAGGTTAGATCATGCCACCAGTGAGTTGGGTGGGGCAGGGAAATCTACCCCCCGATGATCCAGAGTCCATTAAGGTCTCTAACAAGTTTGATATTATGTTTGAAACACCACATAGGAAAGTAAACTTGGTTGAATGCCGAGAGGTGATGGATAACCAAGGGGAAGAGGTAGATCCTCTCCCCCCCCAACCCATTGATGATATGACACTTACCTCTTCTATGACAATTAATGGCTCTGATGCAAATGGTGCTTTTTTTGAAATTATTACTACTGACCCCTCTGTTGGAAAAGCTAATCCAAACAATATTGCCACTCTTTCCAGCCTTGGCATCTCTGATGCCAATACCTATGAGGAAGTTTCTATAGAAGACATCCACGAGTCCGAGGTGGGGACTAAAATGGCCTCCAACATCTCAGTCACAAGTGGAGAGTTTGATCATGGTGAGGACTCATTTTATGATGCTAAGACTGAGGGGGGGGATGCTGAGGAGTTGGATGGTAATGACCCCAATACGCATCCGAGGCAGAAAAGAGGAAGACCTAAAGGTTCCAAAAATAAGATTTCTCCTCTTCCTAAAAAGCTTGATGGGAAGGCTAACCTCCCCCAATGTTTTAGTAGTTTTATGAATTCCAAGGATTCTAAGTAGGTCCACTGCTTATGATGAAGTGCATATCTTGGATTTTCAGGAAATAGAATCCTCAGACAAGAAGCACATCATGAGGAGATTCCTCAACCATCATAGGGATGTTGACTTTGTGATGTCGCAAGAGGTCAAAGTTGTCAACTTTACCTTAGAAATGAACCTCAACTTCATCTAGAGGGATGTAGTTAAAATTATCACTAAACATGAAAAAGGGAAGGGGGGACTATGTTGTTAGTCAATGCCAAATGGAGGGACTCCATACTAAACTTGGGTTCTTCTCCATGCAATAGATTGGCTTGGGTCACCCTCAAGGTTGGAAACTCTTCAATTGGAATTTGCTCAGTCTATGCCCCTAATGACTATAGAGAGAGAGAGAGAGAGATCAGATCTATGGAGGTGGTTGTGCACTCTTCTTGATATCCCATGGATTTTTGGGGGGGATTTTAACATGATTGAGAGTTATGAGGACAAGATGGGAGGAGTTGGCTTCGAGTGGAAAGGAGGTGAAAGACTTCACTGGGATAGGATGAAGAATTTGAGAAGACTCTTTGACCCCCTTGAAGGCATGAGACAAGTGTACAAGGGGATTTGGTTCACTTGGTGAAACTTTCAAAAAGGCCACAAAAGAATCTATTGCAGACCAGACAAGTTTTATGCCAATAAGGATTTTTTCTCTTTTATGCTAGATGACAAAGGCAGCTCTGTTGCGATGTGGCCATAATCTCTCTCAGACCACCATCCAATTGTTGCTCACATTTGCTTAAGGGATAGCATGTCTTCTAGGGCTGCTAGTAATGAGAAATTTATGTTAAATACTAAACTATTGGAAGATTGAGATGTCCTTGTTGTTGTTTTCATTATTAGACAAATCAACAAGTGGAAAATTGGCCCCCATTCTAACATTAGGAGATGGAATACAAATGTTAATAGTTGGCAATGTTTGGTAAAGACTATTGGCAATAAAAAAGTGAAGGAATACAAATATGCAGAGAGGATCCTATCAGATAACTTGCATTATGCTGAAGATCTGGTCCAAAAGGATCCCAGTAACCTAAGACTTTCTCACTCTATGGCCTAAGCCAAAGATAACTTGAGGAGACTTCAACACACTAAGGTGGTAGGGGTGATGACTAGGGCTAGGATTCAATGGTTACAACATGGTGACAGAGGTTCCAAGTTCTTTTTCAACATTCTGAGACAAAACCAGTACAGAGAGAAAGTTGACAGACTTTGGGTTGATGGTAAGGAGATTACTAATGTGGAGGATATTAAGAATGAATACCTACTCTTCTATCAGAATATGTTCTCTTTTGAGGATTCCCCATCCTCTAATGAAGCCAGGAAGCTATGCAAAAGTCTTATTCTGAATCTTATATCCAATGAGGATGGGAAGAAGCTTAAAAGTCCCATCACGGTGGATGAGATCAAGAAGGCCATTGGGACCCCTAAGGATGATAAGGCCACAGGTCCTGATGAGCTCCCCATTGAGATTTATAAGGCTAAGATTAATTGGATTAATGATGACCTACTAAAAATTTATGACGAAGCCATTGAGCAAGGTTCTCTAGGCCCTGACATCAACAAGGGTATAATTAAACTGCTCCCCAAAGATGGGGACAAAGCTCTGATTAAGAATCGACGTCCCATTACCCTTTTGAATGTTTCCTACAAGATTCTAGCAAAAATTATGGTCCTCAGACTTGAAGATATATTGCCTAAATTCATTTGCTCCACTCAGACTAGTTTCATTAAAGGCAAATATATTTTAGAGAATCTTATTACAATTTGGGAGGCTATGGAATGGGATAAGGTGTTGAATCAAAAGGTTGCCATGTTTTTGTTGGACTTTGAGAAAGCTTATGACATAGTGGAATAGGGCTTCATCATTATGATGCTTGAAGCATTTGGTTTCCCCAAAGAATTTTGCCAATTTGTTCAGGTCCTCCTCAAGGATGCTTCTACCTAGATCAAAGTTAATGGATCCACCTCTCAACCCTTCAAGCTAGGAAGATCCATTAGACAAGGTTGTCCTTTGGCTCCGGCCTTATTTGTTATTGCTTCTGATGCTTTATTATATTTGTTGATGGAGGGTAATCTCTCACCCAGAGTTAGAGGGATTACCCTCCCTAACAAGTCTGACTTGCTAAACATTCAGTTTGTTAATGGCATTGCTTTATTCCTGGAGTTGTCTAAAAATAATATGGATTATTTGGTTACTAAACTAGGAGTGTTTGGTGAGGCCTCCAGAGCCAATATTTCACAGGCTAAATCCACTTTGCTAGGGTGGGAAGAGTACCCACCTGACTGGTTGTGAAATTATGGGTATCAATGGGGAGGACCTAGCAGACAGGTAAGATACCTGGAGATCCCATTCTCTATTTCTCCTTGTTTGAAAGATATGTTGTTTTTTGCTGAACAAATGGGATAAACAATATCTCTCCCTAGCCTAGAGGCTTCAAGTATGCCAGAATATTTTGTCCTCCTACAACATTTATTATGCCTCGATATGGATGTTTAATAACTATCAAGTTAATGAGATTTAGAAAATCATAAGGAAATTCCTATGCTCTTATGAGAAAGGTAATAGGAAGATGCACTTTGTCAAATGGGAATGGTGCTACATGGAGAAGAAGATTAGTGGGCTAGGGTGAAGGATCTTAGAATTCAGGGCATTCTTCTTGCTGCTAAATGGAATTTTCATGCCTTATAAGGTAACGAGGCTTGGAAAGTGCTTGTCAGAAACAACATCAGTTTGGTGGTTCCTAAGGAATCCAGGTCTTGGAAATCTCTCCCCTTCTATGACCTGGTTATTGGTAGTTTTCTTGTCTCCACAACAGGCTTGCTTTGCTTCAAGTCCATCTGGAAAGCTTGGGAATATGTTAGGAGATGGATTTACAACTGTAGGGTCAACATTAATGATCTCATTAGTGGAGAGAGATCTCTTTGGTGGAACCTCTATCATACATCTAAGCCCCTTGCGCTCACTCAAGGTTGTTCGACCAAAAGATGGGCTGGTAAAGGTATTAATGACAATATTATTTCTTGGGTTGATCTTTCTATTAAGTTTGACTTACCTGCCTCCAATTGGAGGACCTATAACATGATTTGTGAAGCTTGCCAATATTTGTGCATCTCCCCAAAAGATGTATGGTATGTAATGACAGGTTCCTAACTTGTACTTGGATGGGTGGTACTCTGTTAAAATATATCAAGGCAAACTTGTTTATAACTCTATTATTCATAATGACAATATTTTATTGCATGTTTTTTATATTAAAAATGCCAAAACAAGGGGCAGACCCAGGAATAAAATAGAGAAACAGTGGCAAGCCAACTGTCAGCATAACAACAACAAAATTACAGCCCTCTTACTTTCCTCTATCAAAACATTTTATTGCATGTTAACTCTGTTTGACATTCTAATTTATCTAATTCACAATGGCATAAGATGTTTAGTGGGGTTTGGAGAAGCTCCATTGCTCCCAAGAAGAAAAGTTTCAGGTGGTTGTTAATGCTTAATAGATTACCTATTTGACTTGAGCAACATAATGAAGATATTTGTAGTGTTTGCAAAGTGATTGAAATAGCCATATACATACTTTGATTGTATTATTGCTAGAGAGATTTGGCTTACATTTGGTATCTCTTTTCTTCTCACTATTAATATTCTTGACATTGTTTCTGGTTATATTTATGGTGCTAAAAAGGACAAGAACCTTTTCTGGTTTGTTCTATCTTGTGACATTCTTTGGTATATATGGAAAATTAGAAATGATGACAAGTTTCAAGGTAAAGATAGGGTTCTTACTAAGTCCTTTCAAAGACTCACATACTATATCATTGTTTCACAAGTCACCATTGTGATGCGGCTTGCAAAAAAGAAGCTTGTTAGGTTCCTTGAAGATGGCCATACTAGGGTGTTTTTATTTGAGCTCCCTCATGGCTATACTTGGGGCAGATCCAATATGGAGAAGACTCCCTTTGTCAATACCCTCGATGAACTCATGGATGAGATTAAAGGAAATAGAGTTATGCTGTGGCAACAGGTGGCTCAGTTGGCTCAAATGGAAGATGACAAGATGGTTGTGTGAATGGAGGGGCCTTTGGGCTGGACAATGTGGATGGATCGCTAGCCTATCCCGGTTTCATTTCAGCTAGATCTACTTCTTCTTTGGGATATGCCTGGATACTCTAGGTGTTATTTTTGTGATGTATGTATTTGTACAGATGGTCCCCTCTTTTGTAAAGCTGCCATAGAGAGCTAAACTACATCTCATTTTGTATATTTGGCATATACTCTGTAACTTTGATATATGATGTTAGTCAACATAGGTTGTAGTTTCTCCTATGATTGGCGACAACTACTGAGTATTTCTTTTAGTAGTTTGAACTTTCATGGTTAGCCTGTATTTTGTTGGTTTCCTTATATTTAATATATAAAAAAAAATTCTAAGAAAAAGAGTCACCAATCATATTGCCAAAGTCAATTTTTCTCTTGTTGTTTGCATGGCATTGTACTTGTAGGTCCAAGGCTAAGGGTTAGGTTTCCAAGCCTATAACAAAGGCAAATAAATGGCTTTCAAAATTATTATTTTATGAATGTGTACCTACTCCAAAATGCATCTCATTCTAAAAAGGAATGAGAATATGATGTAATTAGAAATGGGCACCCATTTTAAAATATGATATAATTAGAAATGAGTACCCATTCTTTTTTTCACCTTTTTTTGAATGGGTGCCCATTTCACACAGGTATAAATTTCAGTTTGGGATCCTAAACCTATTCGGGTACCCATTTATGGCAATATTTTTTCCAAGTTTGAAACTTCCCCTTGATGTGGACTCAACTTCTTGCATTTGTATATGGTGAAAATGGATAACAATAATAACAATATTGAAAGGCTAAATGAATTCAACCACAAAACCCTAGCCTAACAACAACAAAGATCCACCATAACATATGAAGATTACCTAAGACAATGCAAATCAAATGAAATCAAAAAGATTATACCATCACATGTCCAATAGGGTTTGGATCTCCATTCTTCCTATCTCCATTGATCTTGTTTGATATATTTGCTCTCAGATTTCATGTGCACAAGAGCTCAACAAAGAACGGAATGTGGTTGCAAGTAGGATCGTAGTATAGTCAAGTGTATAAGATTCATTCGAATGTCTCATTAGGGTTTGATAATGAAGGAAGCATCTCCTTATATAGAAGACACTATATGAAATGGAGGGATAAGATTGAGAGGTGTAAAAGGAGGTCGGCTATGATTAGAGGGTAGGTAGAAGAAATAATAAAATAATGAAAGGGGTAGGTAGTGTATGAATTAAGAGATGAATGACATGTGTCATGGGTAGAAAAGGCTAATGAATTAATTAAATAAATAAAGATTTATTTAATTAATAGAAGAAGTGGGATAATTAAATAAATAAGATATTTATTTAATTTAGGAAAAGGATAATTTAAATAAATAAATGTATTTATTTAAATGAGAAATAAGGCTAGAAGAGGATAAATGAATTAATTAAATAAATAAAGATTTATTTAATTAATAGAAGAATTAGGCTAAAGTAATTAAATAAATAAAATATTTATTTAATTAGACTGGACAATTTTAGGTGTCTACATTTTGCCCCTCTTTGAGACAATGCGGCTTGTCGCGTTGTTTCAAAGAAAATAAGATGAACTGATATAGAGTTGCCCCAGGATGGGAATGATATGCCCCCTCGAGAGATTGGATGAAAATGTCTAGAAAGATCGCAGACAATCTCTCGATAAGAAAGAAAGGCTAGAGAAGAATGACCGGATAAAGTGACAAAGTCACGGGATAAAGAAGACTGACTCGGGAAATGAAGGCGAGGGCTAGGGTAGGCTATAAGATAGACCACGGGGGGAAAATAGATCCTCATTGTCATCTACACATCCATGAGAGCAGATTGCAGAGCGAAAATAGAGCAGCAACAGTCAGCAGCGATGGCTTTCATTCACAGATTCGACCGCATTTGCCGATTTCAGAGGCCAACAGAGGCAGGAGAGCCGGTAAGTACCACCAAACCTCCTCATACTTTGACACATAGAGTTTTATCATTAATGCATGGTAGATAGAGCAATAAATGTGCTTAGACTAGGGTCCAAAAAGTGTCCAAAAACATCCAGGCGCGTCTGCGTTGGTGCCATGCGTGTCTGTGCTCGCGAGGCGCGTCTGTGTTTGTGCCAGGCGCGTCTGCGTTTGAACTCGCGTCTGTGTCAAATGCGGTCGCATTTGTGGTGGTCAGTCGCGTCTGTGCCAAGAAGGCACGTCTGTGTCGCCCAGGCGCGTCTGTGCAGAGCATAGGCACGTCTGTGTTTGTCAGGCGTGTTTGTGTTTTTCAGGCGTGTCTGTGCAGTCTTCAAGCGCATTTATGTCAGGTAAGCATGTTTGTGTTAAGTTTTGGTCTTCTAGGTCAAATCGGCAGTTCTATGATGAACATACGTTGTTGATTGGATAAGCTGCTGAGAGGATACACTCAAGCAGGTCCTCTAGGAAGACTAGGATAGATCAAGGCACTTTGTGATGAATAGTGAGTACCAAGATAGAGTACTTTGTGATGAACAAGGAGTACTAAAATATGAGTAGCACTTTGTGATGAACAGGGAGTGCAAATGTGAGTAACACTTTGTGATGAACAGGGAGTGTCACACACGTAGTACTTTGTGATGAACAAGGAGTACCACTAGGATAAATAGCAACACTTTGTGATGAACAGTGAGTGTCACTAGGGTAGAATGCCATATGCATTTGGATAAAAAGTAGCATTTTGTGATGAACAGTGAATGCCACTATGACTAACATGAGTGATTTGCTTGACTACAGGAGTATTTGCCGATGTTGGAGTCATAGGAGAGATTCCCGTCTACTCAGAGGTTGCGACCTGAGTTGTCATTCGAGGACAGAGCTGCCATTGAGGAGATGGGATTGAGACATGTTCTGTATGTGCCTGAGTTTCAGGCGAACATGGGACTATTGACTGCGCTGGCGGAGAGATGGCACTCCGAGACCTGTATGTTTCATTTGCCGATGGGTGAGATGACAGTCACCCTTGAGGATGTATATAGGATACTGAGGATACCGATCGATGGGGAGCTGATCCCATATGATCAAGACGGAGACAGGGAGGCCCTGAGACGAGTATTCCAGGACCCAAGACTGGAGATTAGGGCAGGACATGTGGCATGGGACACCATGACAGCCACAGGATTAGCATTACCAGTAGTGGTAGAAGGAGCGATCAGTGGGTTCCTATGTCCAGATAGGGCGACACGGGGGTTGGCTGTGGGTTGGGGGGGAGCACTGGAGACACTGGTGACGCAGCACACCAGATATGCTTGGGGACCATGTGTGCTGGCACACCTCTACTACGAGCTGCATCAATTTGTGTACCACGGATCTGTGGGTTTGGGCTGCGGAGTGACATTGCTGCAGGTATGGGCTTACGAGCATCTGCCAGTGATGAGGCCGATACACTTCAGAGACAGGGGTCATGGATGCAGTTTTGTTCATTTGTATGACATGATCACATCACAACCACGGATTGGCAAGTTGGAGCATTGGCGGAGAGTGATAGATGATATCGACATGGTCATATGGAGACCATACCTGGGCTGCGAGCAGTGGGAGGATGATGCAGTTGAGCTTCCCTACACCTTTCGGAGTAGGTATTTGATTGGGCGGATGCTCTATGTGCTGGAGAGGTAGCTAGTCGACAAGATTGGTCGACAGTTTCGCAGGATTCAGAGGATGCCACGGGGCTCAGGCCTGTATGCCCGAACGGTCAGAGATCAGGCACAGTTTGGGCCCTTGCTGTCATATGATCAGGCAGTTACACAGCTGGTACAGATGATGCCCCTACCCTGGGACATGTGGCCAGAGATTGAGGATGTCGTCATGGATGCTGAGTACACAGCATACTGGGCAGAGCATCCCTTCCCACGCTTGACGGATCCAGGAGAGCCATTGGATGGAGATGGGGGTGGAGAGGATGATGATGGTGGAGGTGATGGGGGCAGAGGCCGATGGAGGAGGAGGGGAGCAGTTGGAGAGAGGAGGGTTGCACCTCGGAGGGAGGGTGGTGAGGGGTCGCGGTGGATTGCCGCTGCAGGTGCCAGCAGCATAGGGTCCCAGACAAGTACAGGTACAGGGACAGGGACAGAGACAGGTACCAGTATAAGCACCAGTACAGGTACAGGCACAGGCACAGGGGTAGGTACCCGTATAGGGGGAGCCACAGGCAGAGGTGGAGGGGGCTGACCCGGTGGAGGATGAGCTACTAGAGCTGAGGGAGATTTTCCAGGGCCAGGCAGATGAGATCCAGGAGTTGGAGAGGGAGAGGGATCGGCTTAGGAGGAGGCTCAGAGATACTGAGCGGGAGCGAGATCAGGCTATTCAACACTATACAGAGGCTGAGACAACACTGAGGGCCGAGAGACAGGCAGTGGAGGACACAGGGGTAGGATATGCTTATGTCCTGTGGGCAGGGGAGGAGATTGCCTACTGGCAAGATCTCTACTATGGTGCAGTGCCAGCAGATCAGCGGGCGAGGAGCTTCCATAGACCATCGCGTACAGCGACAGCTATGGGAGGGAGCCGAAGGAGACAAGCATCGAGTGGTGGGGTTATGGGTCCTCCACCACCACCAGATAGAGGAGACAGGTGGGATGATCCTAGGGCGGGTCCTTCAGGGGTTCAGATTCCATCGAGGCCAGGCGGCTCCGAGGGAGGGAGTTCATCATAGCCATAGAGGGCTCACTATGTATCAGTTTTGTAACATTTTTGTATTGTAGACACCTGCGGGTGCTTTTGTAGCCATATGATTTTGACATCATTATATCATGACACTTTTATGATTATATATATGAGATGATTCATCTTTGCGGCAGCTATATGCATGCGTACCTATGTGATGAGATGTTCTTATGTGATATTTGTGATATGGATGTAAATATGTACATGAAGAAATGCAATGTTTTTGTTCTTTTATGTTTTATATGTGTATGCATGATGCAAATGTGAATGTATGTAATGCAGATGAATATGATAATGCAAATGTAAATTGTGCTAACAGGTGTTGTGTGCAGGATGTGATGCAATTGTGATATCTATATGTTTGTATGAAATGCTTATATGTGGTAATGCAGGTGCAACTACATGAAATGCAAATGTTTTTGGTGTGTCATTATACTCAGTCATGTGATAGTAGGCTACACGGACTCAAGAAGAACGATGGAAGTCAATCAAGAAAGGGGATGGAAGATAGAAGATATGAAAGTGAAAGAGCTTCTTCTGCATTATCTTCATTGAGCTTTATTATGGCAAGTAGGTTATGACAATCGAGGCATATGTTCGACCCAGAAAGTCATTGTACCTATTTGCATGGAGATAAGACAGTCACAAACAAGGAATGCCCCAGTTCATACTAGACTCACAGTGTCCTCATATCCTTGGACAAGTCATAGCATTACTAAGAGACAATCCACAGACAACAAAAGAAAATAGGTGACGATACCCCATCCTCGCCTTTCTAGTCAAAGACATCCTGGAGATAGAATCTCTAGTCAGAGACATCCCGGAAAAGCTAAAAGATATGTCACCAAAAGATAAAATCAAAAGAAAACCAAGACTCGACACCAACATCCACTATAGCCCTCAAGTTTAGTGTCTCTTATCACTTGTATAAGTCTTATTTGATTGTGGTCACAATGTTTACTTTCACAAAAAGGATAGATAGCACAGAACCATATGTTGTATGAGTCTGTTGAAAGATTTGATTTGTTGAAGCCCATTGTTGTTGCTGTGTCTTATCTGAAACTGACTGAATCCATGAAACCGATACTTTATTGCGGAAAAGATGAAACTTTATTGCGGATCTGTGATGCAAATGTTGCTTTATTGCGGATTGTGCGCGGATAGACTGAAGGAAGCTGGAAGAAACTATACTCCTCAAAACATGTGATGTTCTCAGTTCCACACCCATCACTAGACGTAGGATTTGCCTTAGCCACAGATAGGATCTGATTTATTATGGATGGAAAGGGAAGTGAAAAGGGAGGTTTATTATGAATGGCTAACCAATCTTGGGTAGATCAATAACAAGCCATGTTGGGAATGGGTAAATTTATTATGAACGAATAGGTTGTGAGTGTGTGCAAAGTGAAAGGATGAAAGTGAATCCTGAAGGAGGGAGGAGCAATGTCTCTATGCATGGCGCTGGTGACCCATTTTTTACCATGGTACTTGCCCAGGGCGCCACCGAAGTGGTTTTCACTGTTGGACAAAATTATTTCTCTTTACTTTTTTCGGTTTTTCAATGTTTTTTTGTTTTTTGTGTGTCACAAGGTGCCTGTTTGTCAGGTTTTCACCAAGTAACGATTTTTTTATTTTATAATTTTTTTTTATTTTTGAATTAGGATACTCCGAAGAGCTATGTGTAGAACTGGCGAAGGTGCATGTTGTTGATAGGATCCTCCAAAGGTTCACCTTCTGTAGTTGAGAGCTGATATGCCCCAAATCCATATGCTGCTGTAATGATGTAAGGACCAAGCCAATTTGGTTCGAACTTGCCCTTCTTCTCTCTGTCTTGTTGATTCTTAGGATTTTCTCTGAGAACTAAGTCCCCTACCTCAAATGTACGAGGCTTGACCTTGTGATTGTAGTTGCGACTCATTCCTTGAGATGACTAAAAGCAGTTTGTCTTCGTTCATCCAGTAGTTCCAGCTCTTGTAAGCGAGAGACCCTATAGTCTTCGTCACTGATGATGTTTTGCAAAGAGACCCGTAAAGAGGGTAACTCAGCCTCAATAGGCAAGATGGCTTAAGTACCATAGACAAGTGAATAGGGTGTATCTCCTGTAGGTGTGCGGACACTTGTGCGGTAGGCCCAAAGTGCAGGATTAAGTTGGATATGCCAATTACGACCAGCATCGTCGACTGTCTTCTTAAGGATTTTAAGGATTGTTTTATTAGACGCCTTAGCTTGGCCATTACCTTGGGGGTAATATGGTGTGAAGAAATGATGGGAGATATGGAAGCGGTCACAGAGTTCACGAACATCCTGATTTTTGAAGGGACGCCCGTTATCAGTGATAATGGAAACAAGAATACCGTATCGACAAATGATATAGTTAAGGATGAATGTAGCAATCTGTTTTCCAGTAACTTCTATGAGAGGCACGACTTCAATCCATTTTGTAAAATACTCTGTGGCAGTGATAATGAATTTATGACCATTGGAAGAAGGAGGGTGAATCTTGCCTATGAGATCAAGTCCCCACTGACAAAAGGGCCAAGGAGACGCAAGTGGTTGAAGTTCTTGTGCTGACGCATGTATGAGGTCTCCATGAATTTGGCATTGCTTACATTTCTTGACAAACTGATATGAATCTTTTTCCATATTGGGCCAGTAATATCCAGTCCTGATGAGTTTCTTGGCCAAGGTAGGACCACTAGCATGTGGACCACATATCCCTTCATGCACTTCCCTTAACTCAATCTTTTCTTCGTCGCTTTCTAAACATCTAAGAAGAGTTCCATCGAGACCTCGCCGGTATAGGATATCAGCTAAAATGACATATCGAGAGGATTGGCGAATGAAAGTGCGACGTTGGTTATTTGATAGATCAGGAGGTAAAGTATTATCACGTAGGTATGTGAAAATGGTACCATATAACTGGGATTCGGGACCGACAATGCATATTGTCTTAGTAGGCATGATCTCATATGAAGGGACCAAAAGGTTATCCACCAAGAAATCATAGCGGGTCTCATTTGGAGGTAAATCAATCAGGGAAGCAATTGTAGCCATGGCATCTACGGCACGATTCTGCTCTCTTGGTATCTGCTCAAAGTCTATCTTTGTGAAGTGTTGTTTCAGGTCATCCACCATTTGTTTATAAGGCATTAATTTCTCATTTTTTGTTTGGTAATCATCAGTTTCTTGACGGATGACAAGTTGGGAGTCCCTAAAAACACGAAGTTCCTGGATCTTCCATTGAACTGCAATTCGTAATCCTGTTGTTAATGCCTCATACTCCGCTATATTGTTAGTGCAAGGAAATGATAAGCGGTATGATTTTGGTATAGAATCCCCTTGAGGAGTTATAAAGAGGATGCCAGCTCCTGCCCCATGCTGTGTGTATGAGCTGCCGAAGTACAGTTGCCATGGTTTTGCATGTGACATTGTCAAAATGGATTCATCTGGAAATTCTGAACTTAGAGGAACATCATCTATCATGGGAGCATCTGCTAATTGATCTGCAATGGCTTGTCCTTTTATTGCTTTTCTATCCACATACTCGATGTCGAATTCACTCAGGATCATTACCCATTTGGCCAGTCGCCCAGTAAGTGTTGCTTTATTGAGAAGGTATTTCAATGGGTCTATCCTTGCAACTAACTTAGTCTTATGAGTGAGCATGTAATGTTGTAATTTCTGCGAAGCAAAGACCACGGTGAGACATGCATGCTCAATTGGTGTGTAGTTTAGCTTATATCCTACCAATGTGCGACTGATATAATATACTATTTTTTTCCTTGCCCTCAGCAATTTGTTGTGCTAAGAGTGCCCCCAATGCTGTTGGAGTAGCTGATATGTATAGTAACAGTGGTTGATCTGGAACTAGTGGCATCAGAACTGATGGATTTAGAAGATAATCTTTGAGCATCTGGAAAGCCTGTTGACAGTTATCATCCCATTTGAATTTGATGTTTTTATGTAGCAGGTGCTGAAAAGGATTACACTTATCTGCCAGTTGTGCTATGAATCTTCGGATGGACTGGAGTCTGCCTTGTAAGGATCGAAGTTGACTAATATTTCTTGGTGGTTGCATTTCCAAGATGGCCTTGACTTTTGCTGGATCAGCTTCAATTCCCCTTTTGGATACAATGAATCCTAGGAGCTTCCCAGAGGTTACTCCAAAGACACATTTCTTGGGGTTTAATCTTACTTTATATTTTTCCAACAGATCAAAGATGACTGAAAGTATGTCCAAATGTGTATTTCTATCTATTGATTTGCCCAAGAGGTCGTCAACATAATCTTCCACGATTACGTGCATGAGATCATGAAAGATAGTAGTCATGGCTCTTTGATATGTCGCACCTGCATTCTTTAGCCCAAAAGGTATGACATTCCAGCAGAAAGTTCCACACGGATAAGTAAATGTTGTTTTATGTTGATCCTCGGGTGCGATTCTTATTTGATTATAACCAGAGAATCCATCCATCAATGATAACATTTCATGACCTATTGTGAGATCAACAATCAAGTCAATATTTGGTAATGGGAAGTCATCCTTTGGACAAGCTTTGTTGATGTCTCTGAAATCTGTGCAAATTCTGATGCTGCAATCTAGTTTATTGACAGGCACTAAGTTGGAGATCCATTCGAGATAATCGATTGGGCGTATGAATCCGACATCCAATAACTTCTCAAGTTCTACTTTGACTAGTAATGCCACTTGTGGATGCATTTTTCTTAATTTCTGTTTTACTGGTTTTGCCCCCGGTTTGACTGTCAAATGGTGCATTACCAAATCCAGATCTAATCTAGGCATATCAGCATATGACCAGGCAAAGTTGATTTGTCGTTCTTTGAAGAAACTTATGAATTTTGACCTTTCGGACTCTGTCAGTGATTGAGCTAGGAATATGTTGTGTGGAACCTCTTCTGTACCAATGTTTGTTTTGATAGTCTCCTCTACCAACATGGATGACTTTTCCTCATATGATGCTGGGAGAATGTCGAGCCTTCCATCTTCAGGTGCCTCGGAGAGGTTTTCACCCTCAGATACGTCCTTTCTTTTTACTTTTTTGGGGTCAGATAGCGCCACAGTGTGGTTTTCGCCATAAGACCCTTGATTTGTTCTTATTTTCACATTTTTGCGACTGGAAGGTCCGACACCCTCACCAAAATATGCCACACTATTGAGTTCTATAGTGTATCCCGCTTTATGGTCTCTAGGAGGAAGATCATCTCATATGCCCAGATAGTCAATAAAAGCTTCATCGTTTTGGAATGTGTCAAACTGTGCAGGTCCTTCATGATCCCAGTCAATGAGTTGTTGGTGAACAAGGGGAAGGTCGTTAATGTCTTCGAAGTTAGCAGGGCTAAGAGTGAAGATGCAGTTATATTCGGGTATGTCAAGGTAATTATCGAGGTCATCGATGGCACTCTCCTCATCAGTCTCAATCGCGAGCGAATCCAAATTATCATCACTAGTAGCGCACTCTGGGACAGGTGTTCTCATCCTATGTGATTTCAACCTAGAACCTTGAGACAAGGACTGTGTAGACTCCTCATGGGTTGTTTCTTGACCAACTCTGAACTTGTTATAAAATTCCTCTTCTTCTGTGGGTTCATCTAGCTCTCTGAATGTCTCGGTGAGCTCATAGTCACTGGAAGACTTGTCGGAACCCCATTCCCATTCGTTGGAATCTGTGGAATAGCGATCCTCTTGTTGAATTTTGGCAGCTTTGATTTGTAAGGCTTCTTCTGTCCTTTGGGTGTGGACCTTGGAAGTTAAGAAACCAAGTCCTTTCAAGCATTCCTTCTTGAGAGTCAATTCAGGTTGTAAAGGTTCAATGATGCCTTCCTTTCGTAATCCCAGAGGGCTTTTTCCATCATACCCGAATTTTTGTAGAATCTTGAAGCCTTTGCCATATTTCTCACATGGTAGATTGATGTGATCTTGTGTTTCCTCTTCATTGTCTCTGAAAAGCATTTTGTATAAATCTTCCTCTTCTAGTTCACCCCATCTTTGAAAGGTAGTAGGGTCCCATTTGAGCATCATGATGGAGATTTGTTTGTTAGGGTGTGGTCTTCCATATTCTTTTGGGGAACTCATGACTTGTCATAAGTACATGGTCTGATTTAAAGTATATTCCCCCATACCCTTGTCTTGAAACTTGCCTTTAAGCTCACCTTGTTTTGATGTCAAAGGTTTTAATGACTCAGGATCAATGTATGCCGAGGAAGGAATAGCCTCACGATTACTGGGAATGATGGCCTCAGTCTTTGATTTCATATTATTGCAGTATATAAATGGATTTGGATCACCGTTAACTGTTACTTCCACGCCATTATGAGGAAACTTAATGCATTAGTGATATGTGGATGGGACTGCCCTCATTTCATGGATCCAAGGGCGTCCTAGCAATATGTTGTAAGTGAGATTTAAATCCAGGACTAACCACATCCTTTGTAACGGGCCCAACTCTGAGAGGTAAGATGATTGTACCCTTGGATGAACGCTCTTCATCATCATATGCTTTAATGGTGATTTTGTTTGTAGAATTCACAGCTTTATTAGAATATCCCAATTGTGTAATAGTGCTTAATGTGCAAATGTTTAGACCTGCTCCTCCATCTATCAGGACTCTTTTTATTCGATGTTTGTGTATGAAGGCTTCAATGTGTAGTGGTGCATTATGTGGCTGACTTACAGAGGTGTCATCGGCTTCTGTGAAAGTAAGTGAATGTGGAACAGAAAGGTATCCCACCATGGCTTGAAACCGGTCCATGTTTAGGTCAGTAGGAACGGCAGTATCTCTCAAGATTTTGTCAAGAATGGCTTTATGAGCAGGGGATATGCGTAGGAGCTCAAGAATAGAGATAAGTGCGAGTGTCTTCCCTAGTTGTTCTACAAGGTCATACTCAGGTTTGGTTGATGAAGAAGTAGTGTTTTTAGTTGGAGCACCTTGCAAAGTGATTTTACCTCGGCGGGTTGTAACATGACATTCAAAGGTAGGTTTGGAAGAAGATCCAATGCCTTTTAGAATGATCTTGGGTCTCTGGGTAGAATTCTCAAGGGCTTTGTCCTTGATGATAATGGTAGAGACATAATTGTCCATCGAGATGTGATTGATAGTTGAATCATAGTTGTAAGATGCTCTGGTATAGTTGGTTTGATCCTTTGTGGCTTTAGCTTTTCCCTTGTCATGTTTTGGGAATGGTTCCTTAAACATCTCATGTTCTTGATTAGACGAATGTCCCTCAATCTCAATGTCACCTCTATCAATGAGATCTTGTATGATGTTCTTCAGTCGATGACAATTTCCTATCTTATGACCCTTGCTCTTATGAAATTCACAATACTCATCATCATTCCACCAATTTGGTTTAACCTTTGGTTCATATGGAGGAAAATCTAGAACTATGATTACTTTGTTTGCCACTAGCTTCTTGAAAACTGACTCAAGAGGTTCTCCTAATGGAGTGTACTTCCTTCGTGATCTGGAAGTTGTTTGAGTATTCACTTGATTGTTTGTAGAACTTGATCCTGAAAAGATGACTTTGGGTCGCACTGTGTTGGCATCAACAACACCATCATTGATCGTGTTCTTGTTTTTATTCCAAAATCTTGGCTTGTCTTTTCCTTTAAAGTCATCTTTGTTTTCCTTGAATATCTTGATGACTCCTTGTTCAATTAGGACCTTTTCTGTCGCTAAGCCTTTTTCAATAACGTCCTTGAAGGTGGACAAACAAGCTTTTCTTAGATCATAGCCAATGTCTTTGTTAACATTCTGGGTGAACATTTCTACCATTTGTTTTTGTGGAATTTCACAAGAGCATCTGCTGGCTAGATTTCTCCATCTTTGCAAAAATGATGCAAAAGACTCTCCCTCTTTTTGCTTGGTGTTGCACAAAGTAGTGACTGATATGTCTGTCTCTATGTTGTAGGAGAAATGTTGAATAAATGCATCTGCTAGATCACCCCATGACTTAATACCAGGTGGGAGTTGAGAGAACCATTCCATAGCTTGATCACCTAAGCTCTGTGGGAATAATCTCATCAAATATGTCTCTTCTACTTCTATCTCAATGCAAGCTATGAAAAACTGTCTTATGTGTGCCTTAGGATCCCCTTTTCCTCTATACTTATCAAATTTAGGCATCACAAAGTGTGTAGGAAAAGAAGGCATTGGAATGCTCTTGTCAAATGGATAAGGACATATGTCTCTCATTGTGTATATTGGCTTCGGTGTATTTATGTCCTCCATTTTCTTTTGTAAGTCCCTGATTTGTTGCTCCAAATTGCTCTTAGGTGGAGATCGACTTCTTGGACCATATCCTATGTTTGAGGTACCCATTGGAGGAGGAGCATGTTGCATATATGGATGATATTGATCATACACATGTT
Organism: Cryptomeria japonica; assembly: GCF_030272615.1. Classification (NCBI taxonomy): domain Eukaryota; kingdom Viridiplantae; phylum Streptophyta; class Pinopsida; order Cupressales; family Cupressaceae; genus Cryptomeria; species Cryptomeria japonica. The sequence continues at coordinate 183,812,197 of NC_081413.1, forward strand.
CATATGGAGGAGGTCTATAGTGATGCTACATATATGGACCACTTGGTATAGATTCATGTTGAGGAACACCATATCTATTTTGTGTATGTATACCATACTCTACAGGCATGTCATGTTCTAATGTATTGCCCCCAAATTTGACACGGGGTTTCCTTGTGTCCAAATTTTGAGCATGCCTTTGAATATCCCATTGCTTTGGTGGTTGATCCTTAGCATTGATATGTGATTGAGCATATTTTTCTCCATAAGACTTCCATAATGGCCTGCGAAGGTGCGTATCATATGTTTGACCATGTGTATGTGGGACCTCTGGTTTTTGAAGCAACACTGATGGTGATTCAAGTACCATATGTGGTCCTCTATTTCCTTCACTATTAGGTCTCCTTTGTTCCATGTTGGAGTGAGGTTGTTGCAAAGGTCGATTTTCCATTATTTGAGACATGTCAAAATCATGAGGTATCTTGGCTCCACTTTGTGCCATCATTTGTAAGAAGTATTGTCTATCCCTCCTCATTATTTCCTCAACCAATCGATTGAAATGGGGATTCATAATGGATTCTTCCACATCTGCTGAATGTACGGAAAAGTTGTCCATATTGTCATTATGTGTAGCATTGTTGTTTATAGTGTCCATGTTCTCAACATTTGGAATGTTTCTATAGGGGTCCATGTCAGGTAATGTAGTATGATCAGAATTGAAAAAGATCTCATTGTCATACTCATAAGAATTCATGTTTGCGGACTCTTGAACCTCTTTAGTTTCTCTCCTAGATTTTTGAAGATGGGTTTCAACCATGAACTAGGTATTGACCAAGATGTGTGAGACTAGATGAAAATGGAAAGAGTATGGAAGACTAAGAGTTGGATGGAATCTGAAGTGTACTTGCAATGTCCAAAGTGTAAGACCAAGTATGTATGTAGTAGAGTAGGTGTTACTTCCAAAGAGAGGATAGTTTCTCTTGATGAGGTAAGTTTACCTTGACTCTAAGTAAGACCAAATGAGACCCAAAGGTAAGAAACCTTGATGAGGGACCACTTAGCAAAGTGTTGTTGTATGTAGTGTGTTGACAAAGTATAGTGAGGACAAGCAAGTGACCTTTTGACTCAAGTTTAGACAAGTGTGAATGTAAAGTGAGATGTGAAGCAATGATGGATTTTGTGAGACCCAAAGACAGGTTGAATGCTAAATGAAACCCTGGAGAAATGACCTAGGAAGCTCAAGAAATCCAAAACTAACTATGTTTGTTTGCTAGACTATAACAGTTTTTCAATTCTGGACACAAACGCGCCTGTATACTTCACAGACGCGATTTTCTGACGCAGACGCGGCTCTATTTAACACAGACGCGTTTCTGAGATTTTTTTGCAAAGTAATGTTGACTGTTGGAACACAGACGCGATTCTGCCCTTCACAGACGTGGTTATACAACACAGACGCTATTATGTCCGACACAGACGCATTTCTGTAAAATTTGTGCAATTTTTTCCAATCTGTAAAGTCATTTTGTTGTGACCAAATCTGACTATTTGACTGTTTTTCATGACAAGAGGACACAATGTTGATGAAGACCCAATGTTTGCAAGTGTCTAGACTCAAAATGACTCCAAGAAAAGTGTGTTGTTTGATGTAAAAATGTTTTGCATACACTTGAAGACACAAAAGACACAATGTTTTGTTGTTTGGTCTTGAATGTTTTGAATGTTTAAAATAAGTCAAGCACAATTCTTATGGCTGGCCAAGACAATAGTTGTTGATCCCACATGGGGTTTTACCCCCGAGGCTACGCTATTCAAAGCGGATACTTAGATGCTTGACCTCACTAGCTCCACCCTCGGCACTCACTTCTTGGGTCAGCCAAGCATCAGTCCCCACGAAAACTCCTTGTGGCGAACTTTGTATCTCTACTAAGAACCGTATGTGTGTGGGCCGCTACCAGAGGTCCGACCTCCTGCCCCAACAACTAGAAGGATTTGGGCTTCTAGAACAAAAAGGTGATAGTAAGGGCATCCGCTCGTGTGGCCATACATGCGGCACTTTCAGCTCTGTAAATACAGAAGGCTCCCAACCGGTAGGGGTTACGCCCTACAATTGATCAAATAAATTTGATCAAACGGGTTTATGGGGAGACATAGTGTCGGTATGAACTAATCAGCACACGTTATCCATAGTTTTCACCATGAATACATTTGTTTATAGTGGTTCGGAAGAGGTGGGTTTTCCTCGCTACCACTTGGGTCGTTCTCTTCTCACTAGTAGTCCTAATGACCACACAGGAAGATAGGCCCTCTAAAGATTAAACAAAAATAGCCTATTGCTCAAGACACAAAAGACAATGATTCAATTTTAGTGCACCAATTGAAGTGTTTGTTAGTCTATGAAAACAAGGCACACAATAAAAATCTAAAAACCCTTGCCAAGGACCTGCAACAAAGAGCTGTTAGTAGTTTGGATTGTTTCAAATGATTACCCCTTCCTGCAAGCACACAAATTAGGTAAATTTTAAACCCAAAAGACTTTGTGAAAATAGGGGCCTTCAACCAAACGATTTAGCCTTCAAGACAAGCTGCACCAATTTTGTTAGCTAGATCTGAAAATGTTAGCTCAAAATAAACCAGATCTGAAACCCTAAATGCAAAATCCGAAAAACTGAATTAAAAAAAACCCAAAATTTGAAACTGGTGAACACAGACACAATTACCCTCAACATAGACGCGGCTTCGTGACACAGACGCGGTTCTGTGAGACACAGACACAATTACAGAACACAGACGCGCTTTCTGAATGCAGACGCGACTAAAAACATCGCAGACGCGACTTTATAACACAGACGCGCTTTCCTGGAACCTGCAAAATAAAATATTGCCAATAACACAGACGCGACTCCAAGTGACGCAGACGCGCCAGAAAATCAAAAACGCGATCCAAAAGTAGGCAGACGCGGAAATATCAAAAATGCTGCCGAAAACGTCGGATCTGCAACTTCAAAATACAAAATCTGCAACAAGGCAGTTAAATGCAAAAGGGACAAGAGTCCCACCAGGCGTGCCAAAATGTATATGGTGAAAATGGATAACAATAATAACAATATTGAAAGGCTAAATGAATTCAACCACAAAACCCTAGCCTAACAACAACAAAGATCCACCATAACATATGAAGATTACCTAAGACAATGCAAATCAAATGAAATCACAAAGATTATACCATCACATGTCCAATAGGGTTTGGATCTCCATTCTTCCTATCTCCATTGATCTTGCTTGATATATTTGCTCTCAGATTTCATGTGCACAAGAGCTCAACAAAGAACGGAATGTGGTTGCAAGTAGGATCATAGTGTAGTCAAGTGTATAAGATTCATTCGAATGTCTCATTAGGGTTTGATAATGAAGGAAGCATCTTCTTATATAGAAGACACTATATGAAATAGAGGGATAAGATTGAGAGGTGTAAAAGGAGGTCGGCTATGATTAGAGGGTAGGTAGAAGAAATAATAAAATAATGAAAGGGGTAGGTAGTGTATGAATTAAGAGATGAATGACATGTGTCATGGGTAGAAAAGGCTAATGAATTAATTAAATAAATAAAGATTTATTTAATTAATAGAAGAAGTGGGATAATTAAATAAATAAGATATTTATTTAATTTAGGAAAAGGATAATTTAAATAAATAAATGTATTTATTTAAATGAGAAATAAGGCTAGAAGAGGATAAATGAATTAATTAAATAAATAAAGATTTATTTAATTAATAGAAGAATTAGGCTAAAGTAATTAAATAAATAAAATATTTATTTAATTAGACTAGACAATTTTAGGTGTCTACAACATTTACCTAGGTTGAAGACATCAAGGGTGTTATTGAGTTCTTCTTGACAAGTTTGAATGGATAATAAGCTATAATCAACAAAATGGAAACTAAGAGAAACTTCATTGCCAAGTAGAGAGATATCAAGAATGATATTTTTATTTTTAACATGATTTTAAAGGTATCCAAGTGCATCAACTATGAGAATGTAGAAGAATGGGGCTAAAGGGTACCCTTGCATTATTGATTTTGATTAATTGAACCATTGATTGTTAGGCATTAACATCAACAAAGAGACATTTTATGTGAAATGAGATTGGGTCCAATGCCTAACCATTTAAGTACTTTTAATATGAACTACCACCTAAACCTATCATAAGCTTTGTCAAAATCTAATTTGATGAGGAGACAATTTTGTCATGTTTGTTGTGTCCATTCAATCACTTCTCAATCAAGCACTAAGTTGTCTAAAATGAATCTCCCTCTTATGAATCCACTTTACTCAAGCCTTACAATTTATTTCACTATGTTTATAATTCATTTAGCAATAGCTTCAGAAATAAAATTGTAGGAGGTATTAAGGAGACTAATCGATCTCCGCCCTAAGATGTTGCTCTTATTTTTTCCTTTAGGAATTAATTGTAGTATCCCCTGATTTATAGAAGGACCTAAGGATCCCTTAGCTAAGGCTTCTATATAGACCTCATAGAAGATGTCCCTAATAAAAGGCCACAATATTTTTCAAAATTCTATTGGTAGACCATCAATACCATGACTTTTTGAGTCAACCATATCGTTTAAGGTAGCATCAAAATCTTCAAGGGCGAGCAAGTGGTCTAATTAAATTTGTTGTTCTAGATCAATCTTATTAAGAATGCAAGTGCCAATCATATCTTCAATTATATTTTGAGTATCTCCTTCAACTAGATCTAATAGTTATGATTAAAATAATTATAATATATTGATTTTCATATTTCTTATTTAAAATAAGAACTATAATTAATACAAATCTATTATTTTGTATTTTTTAGATGGTTTAGTCAAGTTTCTATTAGGTACCTCCTTAAAAATATAACATAAGTTTATACATCATTATCATTGAAGGCTATGACTACTATCAACTAAAGCTAGACCCTATACTCAAAACTACTAAAACAAATGTATTAATTTAAAAGAATATACTTTAAAAAGGTACTAATGCTTGAATATTCATTTATTACAATTTAAAAATAGCAATATAGCAATCACCTTCATACCATCCAACCTCTCTCTACTTCATATTGGTAGTTGCATCATTATGGTCTATTGAGTATTCTTCTACTAATGAAAATGATTCAGGATTACCAACCAACTAACCATTACTTTAAAATTCACTTGAAAGAAAATGAATGCCAAAATGTATGCATTTTTGTTAAAAAGAATGCATTGAAATTATAAATAGAATTATCATAGAAAATTGAAATGAAAAATAACTCTCAACTTTTGCATAGCCATTACGGTGGGTGTCTCTTAAAACTCACCAAAAAATTTAATTCCTTAATGTCATGACAATATACTCTCAGAACACTTCTTGACAAAGAGCTTCCATTTCTAATTTCTTTGATGACATAGCTACATATGAACTCGCTAAATTTTCTTTGTCTATCCCTATATCCTTTCACCAGTCTCCTCTAGGATTTTCTATAAGCTTGATCACCACCATACCATCAAATTAGTTGGGTAAAAATATTTGCAACAAATATATCCTAAACTCTATATCAAAGAAAAAAGGTAGCCAAATTTATATGAAATCATCACATAAAGTTTTTTTTTTTTTGTGTGTTAATTGATTCCAAGCTATGCTCACATAAAACTTTTAAAATAAAATCTAAGGCCACATAACTATCACAATAAGAGATACAACTTAGGTGATGGGACAACATTGAGCCTTCATACTTGATTCCCTTGCCTTTGCCCACGTTCCTCATGTTAGCCATGTTAGAAATAAATAAAACCCCCCACATCTTACAATAAGAATTCCGAGGATATCAATTACCACAAAAGAGGTTGAGTGCATTATTTCAACTATCATATGATCTTCCCATGAACGTATATGTATAAAGTCACATCAATATTCTACATTTTAAAAACTACAACGACAATCAATAAATGATCTTGTAGAGTTTGATATTTTAAAAATATTCTATAAATTAATAATGGTTAAAAAAAAGACACACAATCCTATCAGCTATCATACTCCACCTATCATATTACTATGATGTTGAAGAATGACCAATACTAATTGGAAGCTGACAATTAATTATAGAACTTGTTTCCCCACAGGTTCTTTGGTAATTATCTTAGAATAGAACAACATTAATCAATTGTTGCTGGTTGAATAATGTATATTTGTTCTTGATTTAAGTTGATAATATGCCAAACACATTAAATGATATTTTAATCTATGTTATATTCCCACCAAAGAACATAAAACTAATTTAACACTATATTAAAATATTACCTCAATAAATAAATGCTCTTGTTGAGTTTTCTTTGTATTAGTTTACAAGTACAAGACATGTGGTCCTACCACCTATCATACTACTACACTAGTAACTAATGACCCTCTGTCAACTAGAAGTTGATAGCCAATTTTAAGATTTATTTCCACAAAGGTCAAAATTGTTGAATGATGTATGTTTGTTCCAAACACATTGATCTTTGTCTTTTGCATCAAAATATTTTCACCATCCACATTATGCAATATTTGTTAAATCACTTGATAATTTTCTAATAAAGTAGTTTATTTCTTTGAATTCATTTGATAATTGACTAAATAAATTATTTTACTTTTATGAATATTTATAATTCATCATCAAAAAATAATATCATTGATGAATGTGTACAAATCTATTATGGAATTTTTTCCCCTTAAAATAGGCATAGATCTCTTGCAACATTAATACATTATACTAGGATTTGCCAATTTTATATTCTTCTTAGGTGAGATTCTTTAAATTTATTAATATATGCTTCTTGAATGGTGATGCAAGTAGTAAGTGAGAGTTTTAGATGTGTTAAAATAAATTAGAGTTTGTCTTTTTCACAAGAGTCTAGAATGCAATTTAAAATGATTCATGCTTTAAGTTAACCCACATTCATTAGTTGGAAGGGATGATATGGATTCGTGTTAAATTTTAAATTTGTAAAAAGTAGAAGTTGAAATCGAACTAAGTCTAACTTTATGTTGTATAGTCAATCTAAGTAAATGAATGAGTAAATTATATATTTAACTAGATTTCTAGAGATGTAGCCTATATTGGCATGGTGTGATGGTTAAGTTGTAGTGTTGTGATTCTTGCCATCACGGTTCGAATCCTATTTGAATGTATTTGTTGAATGGTTATATTAAGGATGAGGTCCCCCTGTGTAACCTTATTGATTCATAACTTCAAATCAAATACGTTTACCCCTTAAAAATAAAATTTCTAAAGATCTACGAAAAATAGAATCAAACTAAATTAGAAAAATAACAGAAAAACTAATCTAATCTTAATAAATCCAAAACTAATTAATAATTTCCCTCATCATGATTCATCTTCATTTAAGGTTTGTTAGCTAAGGTTTTGAGGATGTTCCATAAAGAAACTTATTTATGAATTTGTAAGAGGAGGTACCTTCCATTATTGAGGAATCAATTGGTCCAAGTGATGGGCCATTTTGTTAAAGATCTAGGGTGGACCATGGGGATAGGTAGAAGGGTTAGGAAGGCAAATTCCCTAGGCATTAACCACGTTGCAACATTGGTCCCCTCACACTTCATTACTAATCAATGGTCCACCTCGAAGAATGTATATGAATAGTCCAGGGCATACACTAAACCAGTAAGGGCCTTACATTTACAAGTTAAAAGGACAAAATACTTCCTAAAAAATAAATTGTGGGCCATAAAAACATTAAATTTCGCATTAATGTACATTGAACTTTAATATAAACATTTTATTTTTGTATATTTAATAATTCAATTAAACGACAATTTTTAATTTAGATTAATGAAGGTGTAATCCACTCCGTGTAATAGACTAAGTGTAATCCATTAAAATAATATATACCGACTTTGTACGTATAACGCTGCAGTCGCCGCTGTTCACGTCAACCTGAAGTGATCTTTGAAGTCTGCAAATTTCATTGTCAAACACTTTTTTTTGTTATTTAATTCCTGGGGAATCCCTCTAATTTCTTCGATTTGGGCAGTAAATTTTTAGTTTCAGAATTTTTTTCTCTTCCATCACAATCAAACAAAACTTTTTGGGTATCTGCCTTGCAGTAGCAGAAAACATATTTCAGTCAGTTTCAAGTTTAACAATTGATTTCTGATGATGAGTATTAGGAAGACATTGAATGGGACAAGAAATTGGAGAGCCCACCTGCAGCTGTTCTGGTTGAGGCCCCCATTAATCCCAAGCCCCCAAACACAGCTTTCAATGGTGAGATTTTCAGCAATCTTAAGATCCCAGAGAGAGATTTTACAGTGATGTAAAATCCATTGGATTGTCTTGAACTTGAAGGAACTTACAGATACTGTAAACCTGTCATCTTCTTCTTTATTAAGCAGATATCCCCAGTTTAACCTCTGAAATTCCATGAACATGCAACTTATTTCAGTTGCCTCGTTGTCTTATCCTTTTGTTTTCTCTGGGGTTTGTAGTGAGGAAAAAGATGGGAGCTGCCCATTCAATCCAAACTTTCAATTACTTCGTCTTCAGGGAGAATAGAATATTGGCTTAAGCATATCTTTCAACTTCATCAGCCTCATTTTGTTTTTATGAATTGTGTATTGTATGAGTACCTCAGCGATGATTCAGTAGGTGAAGATATTTAGTCTTTCATTGCTGTCGACTGCAGGTAAAGGTTAGTTGAACATTTTCTGGGCCTTTTGTAAAGCACATTTTAGTTTGTTTATTGAAAAAACCCACATTTTAAATCATCCATGAATTGAATGAATGCCCATGGAATTCGAGTTTTTATGGTGTTTTGTACCGTGCTTTTTGTTGTTATAACGTTGAGATGTAGATGCCCAAGTTTTAAAAGAAGTTCCTTTGCCAACTTCTGCATTGGATGCTTTCCCATTCCAGTTCACTGTGAATTTTATAATAGTGATGGATAAGGTCAAGTTTAATTAACAATTTATCAGGGGCCAGCTCAACCGTATAAAGATTCCTGAATGCTGATGTTTAGTGTATTGTAATTTGTGAGTAGGACATAGGAAAGAGGCACAATTTACATTGTTTTTATCAAAAAAGATTTTTTTAATCATAAAGACATTTTTAATCACCCTATTTCATGAATTTCCTCAGAGTTACATTTAGTGAAGCTGTGTTACTGTTATTCAAACATTGAGATCTGGCTACCCAAGTTAATCTCTGTGGCATCTTGTGCATTGAATGGTTTTCCCTTTCTGCTTGATGTGAATTTTATCATAGTGATAGATGAGCCTCGGTTTTATATAAAATTTCTCTGTGGACCTCTGGGCTTCTGCAATTGCATTGGATGGCTTTCCTTTTCTGTGTGATGTTTATTTTAAAATAGTGGTAGATAAGCCTAAGATTTATATAGAATTTCTGGCTGGATTTGTGGACCTGCACAAAGCCTAACAAAGATTCCGGAATGCCGTCTTCAGCACTGTGAATAAGACATGGAGAAGATGTTCAGAGGAGTTGAACAAACTTTCAAGAAGCAAAGAATCCTGAAGCCCCTGCATGAATTTTTGGAGGAGCAGCAGGAGCCCTTTTTATTAGAAGACTATCTTTTAGATAGGCAGTACTCAAGTAAGAGAGCTTATTCATGCTCAAATGGTGATCTCTCCAAGGAGTGCTTGCAAGACAATGATGCAGGACAGAACCCTCGGGCTTGGTCTTCTTCTCGTTGCCTTCTGGAGATGAATCATAATCAGAAAAAGAAGAGAAGGAGAGCCTTTGCAGGTAAGAGCAGGAGAAACAACCTTGATACCCTGGGGTATTCAGAAGAATATCATATGGAAGATGTCAATTTCAGTGTAAAACGCCTTAAATTCACATTGCTGAAGGGGAATGCTAATGAGGTGAAGGGAGAACCGAGTGCAGGTCTTCTCATGGGAAATGTGGGCACTTCAATTTCAGAAAGTGAAGGTGGGCTTATCCAATGCACAAAGTTTTTCAGCTTCAAAAAAGAAAAGAAAACAGAAAAGGGGAAGAAAAGCAAGGAATCTGAAGCAAAGAAGATTGTCAAGTGCTCTTTATTGAAGTCCATTCTGAGAAGATTAACACTTACTAAGCATTTGCTGCCAAACATTCATACTGATCTTGGGAATGTTTCAAAGAAGCTTTCCATTGCTAAAACAAAGTTGAGCTGCAAGATTAGTAAGGATGAATTTTGCAGACATGATCAAAGTCAGCTCCGCATATGTGATATTGTCAGTTGGAATTCGTTCAAAGAAGCACAACTTACTGGAAACAATCATGGCGCTTCTGTAGATAAAGGATGTATCCTATCAAAATCTGCTACATTCCCAGAGTTAAGGGAAGTGAACTCCTTTTGTGCCAAGGAAGCAGGGGATCTCCTGCAAACGAGTAATGCAAATTCTCTAGAAATTGATGTGGACTGTAAAAAGAAGAAGATGGAATTGCAATCTGTTATGGGGGAAAGTAATTCGCAAAGCTTGGACTTCTCTCGTACAAGCAGTAGCTCGTTTGATTCCTGTTTCGACAGTGAAGTGGGATCAATATCAGGGGAAAAGCTTTCCTCCAATAATAGCTTTGAGGAATCAAGGAGAGACAAGCCCCTCCCTCCTCAAGGGATTGTGACTTGTGCTTTAGAATCAACAGGCTCTTCTGTCTGTCTTTCATTAGATAGAAATGAATATCAAGTAAAAGATTATCAACCTGGCCTGAGAAATGGCTTGGATCAATCATCATGGGCTACTACAGTATGTGATACTGATGATACAGCTGATTCATATGAAAAGTTGCATTCCTCAAACAATGCTCTTACTCAAGATTATGTGCTTTCCCCCATACCTACTCTTAAGAGCTTGAAGGTCCTTCAGAATTCAAGAGACGAGGAAAGTCATGTGATTATTTCAGAGTGCATGAAGGATGATGATTTGAGATCCGTCGAAATGAACTACAGTTCTCAAGAAGATGAGGTAAGAACCCCAAATATTTTATTGACATGTTCTCTGGCCTAATCCTGGTTTAAGTTTTTGTTTTGTTTTGAGAGATTAGCAAAGTGACGGAGTAGCTGAATATAATTGGAAGATATTTGTCCTCTGCAGTTAAAGTTCTGTATATATGCAAATGGCTGTGATTTCCAGAACAGGAGAGATGTAAATTGCAACTGACAGATTCATGTTTTCATGAAATGAACAGGATGAGGAAAATGTTTACAGTGCTCATGGACTTCGGCAACAGAATAGGGATGTTCATTATCATGGGGAAAACCAAGAATATGCATCAGAAATGGGGTGTTGTGTGGAGAGTAAAGAGCTAAGTCCAGTTTCCGTTCTAGAAATTCTCTTTGAAGAAGAGAATTCATCATTTGGTCCAAGTTCTGCTTGCAGACAGAGTAAGTTCTTATTAACCTTTTCCTATGGATCTATCTCTTTATCTGAACGCTTAAATTATATAGTATGGACTTTACTAAATTAGTTATTAACTTGATCTTTCGGTCACCTGAGTTTCTTTCTTACTATTTCCTCGTGTAAATGTAAATTATTTGTAAGTACAAATTTCCTGAATTTTGTTTTGTTGCTTGTAATAACAGTAACCGAGCATCATTTGCTTCAGAGATTGACCAAAGATGCCTTAACCTTAGAACACAAATCCCTGGGAAAAGAGCCTTCTCAGAGTGTATATAGAACTTTGGATTTCAGTCTTTGGAGTGAGGACAACATTGATGGCTCTCAAATACCCAATTTGATCAGGATTTCACCTCAGATTAGCCCCGTACAGTGTCAGGGGGAAATAAATTGGGAACAAGGTGGAGCAGATGAGCATAAAAAGGAAGTGCTGAACTCACAAGAGATACTTTCATGTCTGACAGATTCAAATAAAAGAGAATTCCAAGATATGTCTTGCTTTCGACCTTCAAAGAGGAAAGAAATGCCAATGCAAGCAGGCAATCTTCTCTTTGATTGTGTGAAAGAGGTCTTGGAAGCCCCCTGTAGAAAACAGTTTAATAGTGGGGTTTCACAAGAACCGTGGTTGAAACATTGTTATGTTCCAGAGCAGTTGGCAATTGCAATATGTGATCAGATTTATTCATGGACAGAGACAGATACAAGTGTTGTAGAAAATCTTGTAGAGCTGGCATGGAAGAAAGAAGCAGAAGATTGGACAAAGTTCTGGGAAGAGACAGATGAGATAGGAACTGAGATAGAAGTAGATATATTTGGACTGCTGATTGAAGAGCTGGTAGCTGATCTTGCTTGTCTTCAAACCTGACATAATTCCACTCCATGAAAATCAGTACTTGCTATTTTGCAAGGACCAGTACTGTTTTTGCTCAGCTTTTACAGAGGCTCAAATGATTACTATATGCTTCCCATTCAATTCTGATGAAGATCATAGCATCTGCTTCGGTAGGGAATGCATTTCTCATAAGGCACTTGTGCATCTATGTAATCTTGGATATGTAAATACAAACCCCAAATAAATGGATCAAGATAATTGGAGGTGTCATCTTCATATTTTATTCCTATAATTTATTATCAATTTATTTTTGATGAGTTAGTGATATATGTTACAACAGAAATAATGCACAATCAAAATAAAGGGTGGAATGGAACCAAACCCCCAAGCCAGACATGCTAGATTCACTCTATCATGTGGCCCCAAAAAAGAAATAGCCAGGGATTCAGATTATGAAGTTCTAATAAAAAACCTGAAAAATTAAGCAGCAAGATCAATAGAAACGGTAGGAGAAGATAGATCTCAGGCATCTGTCTTGGATCCCCACCTCTGGCAGATCATGGCCATCTGAAATAGGTTCCCAACCCAACAAGCAAATCTTCGCTACTTAAACTAGTAAATACTGGTGGATGAACTTTTTCCTATATGCAATATTGAATGAATAAAGATTGACCAAGGGTTGTCGCTCAATTGGTTGAGTACAATTGGTGAGGATAATGGTATGTTCCTTGAGTACACCATTCAAGAAGGTTCAAACCTCTTGAGGTATGATATAAGGGATGAGGCTGGGATTGTACCAGACAACTTTGGCAGAATGGACACTCCTCAGTCCTTGGCTCTTAGCCCAAGAGGTATCAGCATAGATTCATGCTTCCACACTGGATAGCAAAATAAACCCATGAATGATATAAAATCTTCCATCATCTATATGTATAGACTAGATAGACTAGATTTGGATAAGGAGATAGAGGTGCATTCTTCACAGGTCAATCTTTAGAGAATATGGCAAGCACCGTGAAGTACTGAAATCTATTAACCTTGGAAGTGTCAGGTGTTATACGGTTATCAAAAGCCACAGCACAAGGATAAGATGTTCCACTCCCTCAAAAGCCGAAAACCTTGTAAATAGAAAAACTCCCAAGTGTGAATTGATTTAAAAAATTACATGCCAGTACAAAAAACTGGACAGACAATCAGAACTAAAAGCAGAAGTATGGCAGTTCTAGAATTTGTTTTAAACAAGAACCCTGCTGTATGATGTCAGTTCTAGAATCTGTTTCATATCTTGAGCACCAGCATTTAAAGCACCTCAAAATTACCCATTTATATTCCATGATTTCAATTCTTGTAAGCAAAATCGTTCATCAAATTCAGTTGTCAAGACAGAACTGACCACAAGCACTATTATATTATAAATCAATTGATTTTGTAAACTGCTAACATTCACAAGCATGAATAATACTGAGTGCCATGCCACAAATAGAGCATTGTTAGAGAATTTGGTTAGGAGAAAATCCAAGGTGGCTTAAAGAAACTATAAGAGTGAAGTTAATCCACTTAAAGTCAATACCTTCTACAAATTTTTGCAAGCATCTTTTACAACGGAACTAGAAACACTTGCAAAACAATGGTATTCCAACACCTGCAAACCAACAGTATAACTGTTTGATTACACACTTCTACTTGCACTCAATTACACTTCTACTTGCACCCAATTACCTAAACACTAGCTTAACAAAGAAACTAAAAAAACTCACATGAATTCGTTATTATTACAACCCCTACGGGGTCTACTTATACAATAAGAGCATGGTAACCTAGAGATGCATCTCCCACCTCTTTGCTGAAAACAAGATAAAATTATACAGTAAATTATGCTGATAATTTTATGCATCTAAATAAACAGCTAGCAATAAATCATAGATGGAAATGGATAACAAAATAAATGCAAATCATAACTTAAGAATTACTTGGAGAAACCCTTTCAAAAAAAACTCAACACTCAAAAGAGATCCAAGACTTGTATTAATCTTTCAAATGGGTTACATCAATATAATTTCTCTCAAATAGAGTTGCAGCTGTTGAGATTTTTTAGGAATATTTTAATGTTGGCTGTCCCATGAATTTTGTATTGCAATTCAGGTTAAAAATTTAAGCTCCTAAATTTAAGGATGTTAACAATGTCATCTTAAGTTTAAACTCTTAAAATTAAGCAAGGTGGTTGTAAATAAATTTAGTTTAATCTCTAAAATTCAGATGATTGACAAGTGGCATAAAATTTTCCTAAGCTGCTTAGAATTACATGCCTAAAAGGAAGAGGCTCCTAGTTTTTGGAAAAAAATTCTAAATAATCTTGTAGCAAAAAATAATTTCTTCATGGGATCACCTCTTCCTTAAAAATAGAGCTTAAGCCCCCTCCATGGGACCCCTGCTTGAATAAAATAAGTTTCGTTCAACTCAAACACTAAATATATAGGCAAAAACACAAATGGTTTCTAAAACCATTTAGGCACAAATCACAAAAAATATGAAACTTCCTCTTTCAACTTGTGGTTTTATCTACTTGATGAAAGATCTTCCTTATCTCATCCAAACTTTCATTTAACTTTCCCTTTTTCAGGCTTTTACTATTTTGACAATAATAATAAACATCTTACAAGTTGTCACAATTGCATTTAACAACTTTCGTGACAACTAAAAGATAATTAGAAATTGTCAATTAATAATTAGATATAATTTGGTGAAAACAAGGTTGAGACATTTTCTCAACATTCTCCCACTTGTGGAACACCTTGCAAAAAGCATGAAGGGAAACTAAATAAATCAAACTTCAAAAGAAGACTCATGGCCTCTTTGCACTAGCTAATTTTTTTTGTGCTTATTCGTTTAGTAAGAGAATATGCAACATTCTCTAAATTGTTTACTTTCTATAACATGACTCTACCACAACCATTTCCTAAACAAAGTGATACTAAAACATTTATGTGCTTTGTGCGAGCATGATAAATTGAGTTTTTAGCCAAACATATAACACTTTGACTATCACATTCAATTCTCACTTGTTTACACTAAAAGCTAATACTTGAACACAATCTCTCTAATTACATTGACTCCTTACAAGCATGTGTCATAGTCATGTGCTCTACTTTTGTAGTGGATAATGCAACTGTAGGTCTTCTTTTTCTCATCCAACTAACTGCTCCTCCAAACAAAGTAAAGGCATAGCCAATTGTGGACCGTCTATAATCTAGATCACTAACAAAAGCTGAATCCTTGCAAATCAATCACCCAACTCATATCATTAGATCCATGATAACAAATGCAATTATAGAAGTCCCACATAAATATCTGAAAACCCTTTTCACATAAGTCTAATGTTCTCTACCAAGATTTGCCATAAATCTACTAACAACTCCCACTACTTGGGCAATATCTAGTCTTGTATAGACCATAGCATACATAAGGCTTCCTACAACACTAGCATATGGAGCTTTACAAATCTCTTCTAGTTCATCATCTATTTTAGGACATTGTTCTAAAGATAACTTAGTGCCAACTAGAAAGGGAATATTAACTGGTTTACAATCATGCATGGCAAAATGTTGCAAAATAGTGTTAACATACTTCTGTTGAGTTAACCATAATTTTTTGTTAACCTAATCCCTATTGATTTTGATACCCAAGATATATTTTGCCGCCCCTAAATCTTTCATATCAAATGTACCAACTAATTGACTCTTAAGTTCCCTAGTCATTCCCTTAAACAACATATCATCAACATAAAGGACAATAATTAGTAATTGATCATTAATTAATTTGAAATAAACACAATGATCTTCTTCACTTTTAATAAAGTCATGATTCAATACAAAAGCATCAATTTTTTTGATACCACATTCTTGGTGATTGCTTCAAATCGTACAAATATCTCTTTAACTTTCAAATCAAGTGTTTGTGTCCCTTCACAATAAATCTATTAGGTCGTTTAATAAATATTTCCTCATCAAGATCCCCATGTAAGAAAGTTGTTTTAACATCCATTTGCTTAATTTCTATATCAAAAGCAACAACAATAGATAAGATGAATCTAATGGAGGTTCATTTAGCCATAAGTAAAAATATCTCACTAAAATCCACTCTCTCAACTTTTGAGTAACCTTTTTCCACTAATCGAGCCGTGTACCATTCCAACTTACCATCTACTTTAAATTTCTTCATAAATACCCATTTGCATCCAATGACTTTCCTCCCATTAGGTAGTTCAACTAGATCCCATGTGTCAAATTTTTCCAAAGCCTTTATTTCATCTTTTATTGCCCCTAACCAAGACTCATGCTCATTTGAAGATAAGACCTCTTTCACAAATCTAGGTTTGTTGTTAGTACAAGATAAAACAAAAACACAATGAAAACAGATGAACTATATCCATACCTATCAATAGCCTTAGATTGTCTAGTGGATCTTCTTTGAGGTGTAACAAGAAGCCCTGGTTGTTTATCTTCAAGATTCTCTTCTAATCCTTCTTCACCTTCATGTTCATCAAGTTGTTCTAATGTGCATCTTCTTGAGGTTGTTCTACCTATGTATCTTTTTCTGGTTCAACCTTAATATCAAAATGCAATATTTTTGTTAGGCTTCACCTGAGGTTGTTTATCCTTTTTAAACTCCTTTAGCTCCTTGAAAATTACATCGTTAGAATATACCATTTTCATTGCTATAGGATCCCACATCTAATAAACCTTAATGTTTTCACCATAACCCACAAAAACACACTTGTTAGCTCTAAAATCAAGCTTAGAACGTTTTTCTTTAGGAACATGAACATATGCCTCACTGCCAAAATGTCTAAAATGAGAAACTGATGGCCATTTACCTATCCATACCCCATAGGGAGTTTAATCAATAAGAGTAAAAGTAGGTGATCTATTAATCAGATAACAAGTAGTGTGAACTACTTCAGCCCCAAAACATCGCTCAATATTTACACTACTCAACATGCTTCTAGCTCTATCCATTAAAGTCATATTCATCCTCTCTGCCACTCTATTTTTCTATGAGATATATGGAGTTGTTTTCTACCTAACAATTCCTACATGCGTACAATAGTCATAAAAAATCTTAGAGAAAAATTTACCACCATGTTCTTAAAACCTTTACATTTCTATCTATCTATTTCTCAACAAGTGTTCTAAATTATTTAAATATAGAAAAGCAACATATTTTTCCTTCAAAAAGTAAATCCATGAATATCTAGAATAATCATCAATAAAGGAAACATAGTAGTGAGATTTTCCAATAGATGGTATATCCACAAGACCAAAGACATAACTATGAATTACCTCCAAAACTTGTTTAGCTCTAGTACTTCCACATTTAAAAGATACTCTATGTTGTTTTCTATACACACAATGTTCGTAGAAATCTAAATCAGTAGAGTAACCAGACAAACCATCAACTATCTTTTTATTTATGAGGCTTTTAAGATCCTTTTCACCAATATGGCCCATCTTGTGGTGCCATAACTTACATGATACTAAGTTATCAGTTACATTAATAAATTAGTAGAGTAACCAGACAAACCATCAACTATCTTTTTATTTATGAGGCTTTTAAGATCCTTTTCACCAATATGACCCATCTTGTGGTGCCATAACTTACATGATACTAAGTTATCAGTTACATTAATAGAGGTACATAAGTAGAAGCATCAAGTCTAAATAGGGTGCCACTCCTATTACTCTTAGCTAAAACCAAATTTCCTCTACTTAACTTGCAACCACTATTTTCAAAATTAACATGCACCCCTGAATCATTCATTTTAGATACAAAAATTAAATTTCTAGCTAAGCTAGGGATGTGGATACATCTTTAAGGGTTTTAGCCCTTCCATCACTGAGAATCAATTTTAAATTCCCTGTACATATTGGGGTACAAACCTCCAGACTGTAGTTTCCCCATTCCTCTTGCTAACATTTTCTGCACTTTGTTAGTGAATGGTGCAAAATTATCTCAAAACTCTACTAATCCCTAATGTTAAAAAATCAAAAACTCCTAATTGATGAAAGAAAACAACATGAAGCAAACAATGTTTAAGGAAACATAATTTAGAGATCCTAAACCTTAGCACTGTCTTTGAAACAGTGCAAAAAATGACGAAGTCCTTCTAATTATAATAGATTGATGCATAAAAGTCATGTATACAACTCAATAGACCAATGGATCCCTTATCAAGTAGCCTGTTATCTTAGGGGGGTTCATTTAATTATTGACCATGGACATGTCTTCTTAGACGATGCTAGCATTGTATGTCCAACTAAGGACTCTTTAAGTACTTTATCAATTGTGTATGTGAAATTGATTGAAAGTGACAAACTAAATAGAAAACAAAACTACATTGAAAGTAGTTCTAACTACACAACAATGACTATAGGTGACTATTTCTAGTGAACTTTAACTAGGTTGCAACTTATTATACTCAACTTATCTTTTCAGTTATTAATAGCTAGTTATATCAATCTACATTAGAGGAATTAACTCAACAATTAGTCTACCAAGTTAACCAATAATCTACCTATTATAAACAATGATAATCTACACTATAAAGAGAGTTACAATACCTTAAGTGACCTTTACTTGAGTATTGTAACCTTAGCTATCAAACTCGGTCTTTAACTCATAATTTTATCATCAACATTCCATCATTTATTTATATTGTGTAGGAAATTAGGAAGAAAGCAAAGAAACATCAAAGAAACTAAAAACTCAAATTTCTAAGCTAAAACTTACTCAACCAGTAGAGAAAATGAATTGAAATGCAACGAAAATAAAATCAAACCAACAATATCTTGCATTACATCCGCGGAATCTCCATTGTCCTTCTTGATCTTCTCAAAAGGGGCTCGTAGATTTTTAAGTGTGCACAAAGAAAATTTGAAAGCTTGAAATGATACGATGACAAGAAT
The DNA here is from genome assembly GCF_030272615.1 of Cryptomeria japonica. Lineage (NCBI taxonomy): Eukaryota > Viridiplantae > Streptophyta > Pinopsida > Cupressales > Cupressaceae > Cryptomeria > Cryptomeria japonica. The sequence goes on from NC_081413.1 coordinate 183,831,394, forward strand.
ATATTGAAGACATGGTTGGTTTCAAATGAAAACTTGATTTGAATTTATTGATGAATCGATGATCAATGATCAAATGAAGGGTCAATATCAATTTAGATTTCAAAGAATGGATGATCAAAGATTACATGAGAGGGTGAGTTAAGTGGGGTTGAAGCCATGTTTGAAATAATTAAATAAATTCAAAATTTATTTAATTATGGGAATTGAATTAAGGGATTAAATAATTAGAAATAATTATTTAATCTATGAAAAATAGTTAATTTAGGGTGATTAGATTATGGAAGGGAAATTGAGTGGAAAAATGATGAAATAGAAGAAATGACAATTAAATAATTAAAAATTCTTTAATTAGGAGACAAAAGAATGACACAAGCATTAATTGAATAAATAGAATCATTCAATCAATATAGATGAATAATTAGTGAAAAGCGTTGTCATAGGTGAAAGATGTTTTTTAGTGTCTACAATTTTAGATTCAAAGTAAATACATAAAATTGAGAATAACTTGCTAAATTGACAAAGAAAATTATGATAAGATCTAACAATTGATTGATTGATATATTCTACACGATCTCCAACTCTATATAGGATTTTATACATGAAGCTTGAGGGTGGATTACTTTAGGACTCTAAACAACTCTCTAATTAGTCTACCATTTGTCCTTAACCTTTGGAGAACTGAACACAAAAAATTCCGAAGTCCACATCCCATCATAAATATGTTTATAATTGTGTAACTTCGCACTAATTAATGAATGCATATATATCTATGGATACTTATAAAAATGGATTCCATCCCCAATCACTATAATACATCTAAGTTTTGAAAGAAAGAGGAATTTACAATTGTTTTTTAAATTTCAAAATTTTAGAATCACAAAGCAATGAATTTTGTGTGAATACTCATGTTTCTTCAATGATAAAGATGTTATCAAAAAATTGATTATATAAACTCAACTCCAATAATATCTTTTTAACTTATGTTTCTTAAAATTTTGCTCATTTTTAATCATATTGGATATAATATATATTTAATGTTGGTAGAGTCTTATTATTTATTTATTTACCATCTTTCTAACTCAAACCCATTAAATTTACCCCAAAAATCTAATTAATATAATTTAATTCGAATTAAATTAAAATCTTCTCATTTCAATTTATTCTATAAATATTAAGTTATTTAAATATTTTTATAACAAATATTTTTGTATAACTAATAAAAAAGAAAACAAAAATATTATAATAATATTATTTAATTTATACATTTTTTTATAAAATAAATAAATTTCAATTAATGAATGATTATTGAACTTTCTCTTTTTATTCAACCCCATCAATAATAAATCATAATTTTATTTCTAACAACCATTACAATTATTAAAATCTATTTTTTAACAATTAAAAAAAAGATTTAGAATCCTTAAAAAACAGATATCTATAAATGAAATGATAGACAAATTAATAATTCACCTCCCAAAACTACAAATAATTATTTGATAGACTAAATAATTCAAATTAAGTCAAAATGATCTATAAAACATCTAAATACTTATTTTGTATCTATTATTTGTTACCAGCTCCATTAATTTAATAGTCTCACCATTTCCTAAACAACAAACTATACTGTACTAATTATATTCTACCATTCTTATTAACAAACTTTTCTTCAATTTGAAAAACTATTGAAGATTCCAAAAAGCTTATCTCTCTTTTCCATTTGAATGGACATTATTAAATGATAAATGATATATATACCAGTAAAACCGTACATAGAATCCATCAATGTCTTTAGAAAGAGAAAGGAAGTGCATAAAAGCTGAGCACCACCAATTCATTTCCCATCATTACTGCATAAAGGAATAAAATGGTCATAAAAGGCAGAATATGGCACAATCAATTGATCTTCTCAATCATTTACATTTTGATTTTAAAGGGTGTAAAACAAATTCATCTAAGAGTTTAGGTAGAGTTTAGGTAGGGGAAGAGTATTACTAGTCATGTGCGTTTTAATAACCGAGTACTTGTCAACTCAAATTTTCAGTTGTCAATTTTAAATAACCTAATAAAATGATAACTAGAATTTCATTAATAAATTTTACATGTATCAATAGCCACTCACTTTTTAGTTTTTTTTTGGCTCAATAATTGATTCATTTGTGCATGACTACTGAAGCATATATGCACAACTAAGTAATTTGTAAATAAGTATTGCAATTTTAAGTACTTAGGTGACACTTTGAAATGTGTACTTTTTTACTCTTACGTGCATAATAGATCGCACAACTGCATCGTTACTACCCAAAAGCTAGGACATAGCTATAAGCGGTTGAGTTGCATATGGAGACAACAACAAAAAATAATCGCTGATGTACTATTTAGGATCCGTGGGTGTGCAAAGTTAGCTATAATGGTTACTGGTACGCTTCCACTAATTCAACAAATTATATTTATCATTTTAATTTTAAGTATTGTGGACTTTTTTATTTTTGTAACAAGGGTTCAGGTCCCTTCCCCTTCTAAAGCAATCAAAAACAATTTCTTTATGAACTTAATTTTGAATGAATTTTTTAAATGTTGTCACAAAGGATGTCAACAAAAAATGTTAGTTTGGAGTTTTGGATTTGATCATATAAGCTTTTTTCTAACAATTTTTGGGGTCATGTTTCATGATTTATCATCATAACAAAACTAGCTAAACAAGAGAAGGGAGTACGATGCTCATAATAGATCATAAAATATGATTGTTAAAAATGTTGATAAAAAAATACTTATACTATCAAATCCAAAAACTCCAATCTAATGTTCTAAATTATAGAAATATAATACTAAAACAAATCACTATTAAATTATCTATATATTAAATTCAAACATTTTTAATTTATTTTTAATATGTAATTTTTAAAATACATTTAACTTTATGACCTACCATCATTGAATAAGATCCCAAACCTACAAAGAAAAAACTACTACATAAGATAAAAAACATTAAAAAACAATAAAGAAATGCAGTTCAATAAATAATTATGCAGGGGAGTATAGGTTCAAAATTTATTATGAGAGCATCATAATATCGTGGGCAGTCAACTATGCTTTCACACTATCAAATCAGCTCATGCATATGTAAGCATGCAATATAAAACAATTGAGGGTAAGTGCACCTTACTTGATTGCTCTATTTAATATATGTTTCATTACACCACTTAGCCTTTTTAACCCCATTTAGTATAGGTAGGCATAAAATTAGCCTATCTACCCTGTAGGCAATTTAATTGGTTTATATAGATCTTAAATTAGTGGTTGGGGGTTTTGGTGAAGAAATATATATATATATATATATATATATATATATATATATATATGGCGACTTTTGGTTTATTTCAATTCTAATTAGTAGTTGAGGGTTTCATGAAGTATTAGTCTATAATTTGGATAGGTTATTTTTAGGATAAAGTCTTTTTCCCCTTTTCATAATAGACGCGGGACAATAAGGGTACTTGGTAGTTATTAGGTTGGAGTAGAAAACATTTATGGTAACGTGTAGCTATTCAAATTAGTAGTTGAGGGTCTAAGTGAAGTACTAGACTGTAATTTGGATAGGTTATTTAAGATAAAGTCTTTTTCCCTTTTTCATAATAGAGGTGGGACAATAAGAGTAGATTGATGTACAATTTTATGTTAATGTGTATCTTGTATATTGATAATAGTATATAAATATAATATTAAATGATCGATAGGCACATATATTTATAGGCTTGAGGATGAAGAATAGGTAAAATGTACCTTATGTATTAATAAAACCACTTGAAGATGATATCAAATGGATCAGACACAAACGTTTATTTTATAATAGTAATACCATGAAATTTAATGAGGACTAAAAGTATTTGTAATCATTGATTGTTGGATAACACCTTGCTATTTTTGAAGAATTTCTTGGATGTAATAATATATGAAATTTTTGATTATTTGTAGAAGGAAAAACACTTTGAAAATATTATGATTCATCAACTTAATGATTATTTCCAAAGATACCCAACATCGTTTGAATAGGTATTAATCATAAACAGAATAATTGTATTATTATTTTAAATAGATATTTTATATTAAGAAACTACAGAACACATACATCAATTTAAAAAAATTAATTATAAACCATAGACTTGTCTCTATCTCTACATCATCTAAAAATATTGAATACAAAGAAACCATGAACATGAGTATATCAATATATTTAATATTCATGACATTGAAGCCAACAAACAGATAAATTTTATAATCAATTGGTGGAGATGAGATTAGAAGATCAATTGGTGGAGAATGAATGATACGAATTTCCTAGGATCAAGGAGAGGATGAAGGTTTATGATTAAGATTTTTTTTTTAAATTGAAAAGGTTAGTTAGGACTGCATTCACTAAAAATAGTAATTTGTTGCAGCCATAAGACTGTTGGAGGCAAATACATTTAGTGGTTCCTTTATTCTTGGAAATGTTGGAGGTAATATAGCCTTAATTAAATAATAAACTTATTTAATTATTTTAGCCATGTGAGATAGAAAAAAAAGATAATTAAATAGTTTTATTATTTAATTATGTGGAAGGACAAGTGACTAATTAAATTATTGTTGAAGAAATTGGTTCAACCCCACAAGCTTAACAATCACCTGGTCCCTCCATCCAGGGTCCCTCTGTTGGTTCTAAAACAGGCCTCAAAAAGGCTTTGAAAAAGCCGATGACGCCTTGTCAATCCCCTGACCAAGGCCCTCCCTTCCCCCTCAAAATTGGGGAGAAAAACAAAAGCAACCCCTTTACTGTGAAACCCACCACCAAGAAACCTAGGAAGGAGCCTAAAATCCTTCTTGTCGAGTTGGATGCGGAGGAGGGTATCACTCTGCGAAGGTCCCACAGGTTTGCTAACAAGCCCTAGATGAAGCAAATCGTCGTGAGAAAGAACTATGCTAATGAGGAAGAGGATGACTATGAGAAAGCGGAAAGTGAAAAGGGGGAGGAGGAAATGGAGGCTACGAAGGGCTCAAATTCCTCCAAATTGGGCACAAATGTCCCCGACTCGAAGACTTTCAAGGAGGATATTAAGAACACCTCCCTTGTTTATAACACTTCCCCTCCATATACCTCTGAGGGAGATAGAAGGAATTGTGAAGGTGCGTAGACTGTTGCAGATGGTGGAGAGAAGGAAGAGGTGGTGCAGTGTACGGGTTGCAATGCTATCTCTGATGACTTAAATGATTTTAAGAAAAAACTAGAGTATCTGGAGTCCTATGTCAACAAAATAGGGAAATTCATCGTCAAAGTGATGCACTCTTCGGCTACCTCTTTGTGCTTGCTTTAGCAGGAAAAGGCGGAACAAGGCGGGCTGGAAAGTGACACCACTAAGGAACTGTTCTAGTTCCTAGCGGATGACTGGACCGGGCTTATGCTCTCTAAGCATATGGGTGCTGAAAAACATGATCAATGGTTGAAACTTTTCCTTTTTGTTATAGTTTTTTTCACCAGAATGGTTGGTTCTTTGGTAATCTTGCTACTTTTAACAGTTATTATAGTTTAAACAATATGTTGGTTTACTGCTACTTAAAGCGCTTTTTGGACGAGATTGTTTTCAATCTTGGGTTATCCATTAGTGGTATGTAGTTTTTGTTTTTAGGACTAAAGTAGGGATTGGTTGACTGTCGTTAGGCAGCTGTGTGTGTGCTGGTAGTGCTTTTTTTTTCTGTGTCTTCGGGTTAGTCCCCTTGTCTTGGCTGCTTTATAATAAAAAATAATCACTTGCAAGAAAAAAACCTACCACAAATGGAGATCAAGCAAGATATATTTGATCAACAACTTGAGAATTATATTGATGCACAAAAGATTAGGATTACAATGAAAGGATGAATCGTTATATAAAGGATGATGCAACCCTAGATCTAAACCCTTGAAGAAGATTAAATTAGTTGTGCCAAGTGTCCACATCATAATGAATGAGACAACATAGGCTATTATTAGCCTAATCTAATAAAAAGAAAAAAACAACTCCTAAGTTTAGCTTAAGTGAATAAAGTAATAAAGACCTAATTAGATAATTAATTAGGTGATATCCTAATTACTCTAACAATTATGAGATTATTTAATTAGGTGGGGTACATAAGATGAGATGGATTAACTAGATAATTTAATCATTTAGTTAATTTTGGACAAGGTTATAATAGGAAGAATATACCTATCTATAACAACAAAAATTAAAAAGAAAAGACTAAATTGTTAACCCTAAACTTGGTTCCCTGATCTCATAGATTAAAGAAAAGAGATGTTTCTTTAAAGGGAATGTGAAAGAAGAGATGGCCTAGTAAATATTTTGACCCAAATGTAGAGTAATCATCTTGTATCACATCAAACTCACATTAGCATCAAATCTCCAAGAGGACACACATGAGCCAAAATACACATACCTTTCATAATTGTGAACAATAAATTGTTGAAATACATATGTGCCTTTTGTTGGATATTTCTGAGAAGTTTGTTGGAGTGATGTGTTGTCATTGATGTCAACATATTTCTCTATGTATTTCAATATTGCAGACAGATTAAGTGAGTTGGTTTGTCCAACGTGTTGTAGATGAGTTGTTGCGAATTAAAGGGTTTTGAGATAAGTATCTCTAGTTGATTCAACTAAAATTTCAGAGGTTCGCGTGAATATTTGATCAAGTTATGAGATCTGGTATTGTGGTTGGTTTTTCAGTTGTTCAGTATTTTGGATTTTGCTCCGCATTAAAATATCTTGTTTTGCAGATTTGGCAGAGTGTTTAGGACGTTCATATGTGTCCTTAATTCAGATGGTTTGTGATTTGGAGATCCGCAAGTGATTCTTATAAGTTTGACAGTCAGTTCAGTTAGTGTTCTTAAAGTTTGGTATAATGATGATGAAGATTCTAGTAAGTGGTGTTGGTGCGGTTGTTGTTGTGATATTTTATGATGCTTGTGGATGTTTCTAGATTGTGTCCTATCTGTGTTGGTGGTCCACATTGATTATTGTGTGCGTTATTGATGATTTTTCTTGATCCAGTGGTGTTCTTCATGTTCTTGGATGATATGATGATTGTAGCATGTTGCGGATGTTCGTGGCATAATTCTTGGAGGTGTTTCATCTTCGAGGTGGTGATTTAGGTCCATACTATGTCTTAGCCAACATTGTTTTGGTCCGCACATAATGTTTTAGCGTGTAAGGTTATATCTTTGTAATTTGTGATGTGTTTTGAGCCGACCTTGAAAGATTGGTTGATGACATGTGTAGACACCTAAAAATGGTCAACGCTTGTGGAGTCATACTTTAACATTTGCGCATTGCCTCATTTTAGGTTTTTGCATTGCACTAACATTTCTCCTATGTCACGCACTTGGTTTTTATCATTTGCGAGCATCGAGTCATTCTTCTACATTCTTCATTCATCTTGCTTTCGAATTTGGTCTTGTCGACAACAATCTTCAATCATGATTTTGGTCGATCTTTGTCCTTGTCAATCTTGTCATATTGCGATTGATTCGTCATCGATCCTTGTCCTTTTCAATCATGTCAATTTGGTCAATTTTTCATTGATTTTTGTCAACCAACCTCAATCAAATCATTTATCAACACTGGTCATTTATCAATTCAAAACCATGATCGAATCGATATCAACTATCCTTTGTCAAGACCTAATTGTCATCCTTGCATTTCTAATTCATCTTCCAAGGTTTTATGATTTGTTCATTTAATCTTGTTTGGCATTTTCCCTCTAGGTTAAATAATTTATTTATTTATCCTAAGTCTTCTTGTCACAATTAAATGTTTATTTAATTGGCTAATTAATTTCCTCCTATTTTTGTAAATTAATTAATGAATGAGAAATTATTAATTAATTTACCTATTTTTCATCAAATTCCTAATTTCTCCTAAATTCCTAAATGTCTATTTCTATTTCAAATTCATGTCATAAATCCTTGCATAGCAATTTGTCATAATTTGTCATAAATTGTCATAAATCCTTGCATAGCAATTTGTCATAGACATGTCATAATTTTGCTATTCTTGATTTGAATTTCCATTCGAATCACTATCATGCTAATTTGTTCATCTCTCCAATTTGTCTATAAATTGGATGAGTTTCTTCAATCAAATCCTTCCCCCCCTAATCAGATTATCGAATTTCTAATCAATCACGCTTCGAGTACTTTTGAGCAATTTTCTTACCTACTTGCTTTCAATCATGTATGTGCACTTGTAGGTGAAATCTACAACCAAACTATTTGAAGAGGAAAGAAGAACAATGGAGCCGCATGAAGGAAGCATTCATATCCATGTTTGGTTTGCATAGTATTTACTTTTGAATGTTTTATCTTTATGTCTCTATTGAGTGTTGTTTAGGATAGATCATTGCAATGAGCTTTCGTGATTGGGCTAGATTAGTGTTGATTTGTTTGTGATGATTTCCTATTTCCTAACGTACATTAATTGGTGAACCTGACGTGAAAATGGTTGGATCTAATATTTTTTTGAATGTTTTGTGAAGTTGCAGATTTTTTTGTGGAGAAATTGCAGATTTTTCTTCTAAGAAAAAAATAGTCATAATCAATTGAAAACGTAAAAAATTTAATGTATAATTAAAATAAACTATTTTTGGGTTTATTAGATAATGTTGTTACCTTTCCAGATCATTTTACGGTTTGTGATTTGGATAAATATTGAGGAAGTTATGATATTTTTAATTATGCTGCTGTAAATGGTCAAAATTTTCAAAAAAACAAAATCATGCAACCTTCATCTAGATTAATTTATCTTGGCAAATTAATCATGCATTCATGCAAATTTTATCTAGATTAATCTAGGGTGGTAAATTTGATAAATTTTACATAGATTAATCTAAGAGGACAAAGAATCACAACTTTTATGGATTAATTTTGATGGTGATTCATTTCTCTTGATTCTCTAACATTGTTGGTAGCTTTGTGGCGAAATGCTTGACAAAGAATTATTTCACAAACTACTAATGAATTGTTTGCAGGTTTTCTAGTCAAAGACCAAATGAATCAAACTCCTAACTTAGTGATTTTGCAGGTTGCCTTATATTCCAACCAAACTTTGTGTTTGTTATTTTTAATTAGGCACCTAGTATGATTTCTAAATAGGTTGGAATGAATGTATTTTTGCTTTGATTGTTGAGTTTGACATTGGAGTAGGAGAGTATGCTCTCATCCTTCTTAGGGTGATCAGAAATCTAGATCTTCGATACCATGCTCATTGTCTTGATTGTGTGTCACCTTTAGAGGGCCTGCCTTCCCGACCATTTGCTTTTGCAAGCAAGTGATAATCGTGAGAAGGGAACGACCCAAAGTGAGTACGGCTAGAATACCTTGGCATTCTAACTCACTATAAACAAATACGTGATGGGCGAAAGCTTTGAAGGAAGCGTTACGTGGGAATTGTAGTTACTTGGGAAGTGATGACCCTTGAACTCTTTCTCATATCAACATCTAAGTAGGGCCTCACGATCTAAATCATGCTTGCGCGACTACATTTGTTTGGTATCTTGATGGGCTTAATGTCTCAATCACGCTTGCGTGACATCAAGGAGTAACACTTAACAAAAATCCTTACTAAACACCTTGTTTTTAGAGGCCAAAAACCCTTCTAGTTGCTTGAGAAGGACAAGTTCGGATACTTGGAAGAGATACTAAGTTTGCCATGGGGAGATTTCCATGGGGACTGATGCTTGGCTGCCCTGAGAAGTGAGTGTCGTGGAGGGGAGCACGTGGGGTCAAGCATCTATGTATTCTCCTTGAATCCCATAATGAGTCTACCTCTCAAGTACCTGATGTCCTTGCCTACCATAAGAAATGTGGGAATGAGCATGATTGTTTTGAGTCTAAGTTGAAATATCTTGTCTTCTTTGCTTGTCAAAAGTTGAAATTGTATCTCACTTAAAAACAAGATGAATTGATTCAAAACAAGATTAAACACAAGAACATTTTATCCAACAAAGTTCAAACACTTTCAAACATGGTTGTCAAACATTTGTCAAAATCTTGTCTCAACATTCATGTCACTTAGATTTAGGTTCATCCTAGGTTTGCATTTTGTAAGATCATTGTCAAGGTTAAGTTTCATCTAAGTCATACCCCTTTTGCATATCAATAAGGTTCATTTATTTGCATATGTCCTCTTGCATTAGAGTAATATCATTGTCATACATTTGCATTTGTATACCCTAAGTCTCTTCATTAAGCTTAAGTCATTATCATATCATAGCAATTGTCCCTTTGCATATAGTGTCAAAACTAGGTTTTGTCATACTTGAGTAATCCAAATCTTTGATAAACTCTAAGTCATTGTTAGGAAGTCTAGACCTTATCAAACCTTTTGTCCTTTTGTCATCAATGTCATTTCGTCAAACCTAGCTTAGTATCCAAGCATATAGGGGAGACATTGTCATTTTGTCCTTTGAGGTCTAGACATCATTTCAATTTCCTAAGGGTCTCTTTTAGATTTGCATTCAAAAGTTTGTCAAAATCTTTGAAAACAACCAAGAACATAGGTTGCATTCTTGCCATAGATTTGCATCTTCACCTATTTAGGTTGCATTTAGTTGCATATCATACATCATCCTTTTAAAATCAAAAATCCAAAAAAAACATTACATAATGACATGTCTATTGAAACAAGGTTCCAAGCACCAATGATGCAACAAAGTTTGACGTATCAACCGACAATGCAATCGAATTTTAATCCAAGGCAATCACAATTATATCCAACCCAACAACAAGGCAATATCGGTCAAACTTATCATGATGATGTAAATCTCCAAATACAAAAACTAGAGGAGAAGCTAGCCCAAGAAAATGAGATATTGGAACAAAAAGTGAAAAACATTGCGAAGAATAGATCACAAATGTCCAAAATGTTTCAAAAATTTCCAGGTCGAAATCTAAAGATTGAGCCAATTGATGTAAGATCTCTTCTTGAACGATCAGACATACCAGCTCTCCTCTCACAAATAGAGATGATGAAACAATTTCAAGAAAAGAGACAACATCAATTTCAACATTATGTGCCTCCACAACAAGAACAAGAAGGTGTTTACTATCAATTAGATTTTCAACCAATACAACCAATGGTCCAATTTCAACAATATGTCCAACCAACTATACAATGTCCGCAAATGGTTCAACCAATGGTGGAATATCAATGTCAACAACTGCAACCAAACATTCAAAAACAAAGGTTGCAACATGCACCAAGCCAAGTTTTAAACATGTCGGAACAATTGAACCAAGTCCAATATCAAAACATGAAATCAAACCAAATCCTTGCCAAACAAGTTCAAATTCCAGATTCAACTATGTCAAAACCTCGAAAGAAAGGTGGCTTTATTGCAATGATCTTAAGGAAACTACCAAGTGAGTTCTTTGAGGAAGATCAAGATAATACACTTATGTCTAGCAATGCCTCATCCCCCCACAAACAAATTGACTCTCCAGTGGCCTCTATCCCTACACCTTTAGAAGTTTCACAAGAACCTTCTATATTGTCCTCATCAAACAATACACCCAAGGATGCAATTATCCAAGAGCTATCCATAATTGATTGCCAAGATAATCCAATCCGTGATGCACACCCTTGTCATGTTTCAAAAATACAAGACCCAATGCCACCATGCACTTTATTGCCATTACCTGTTTTAGAGGACCCCATTCAAAGTCCCTCTTCCTCATGTTCAAGCATTGATTCCTTGCCAAAATCCATCACAAATGTTCAAAGTGCATTTCCTTCATGCCAAAACATTGATTCCTTGTCAAAATCCCCCATGCATATCCAAAGTCCAACCCCATGTCAAGAGGATAATTTAGAGTACAAAGAAATGAGTCCTACAAAAGATCAAGATCAAGATCCCGAAACCTTATCAGCCCATCCAATTGTTGACCAGGACCCCATGTTCCCAGACATTCATGATGATTCCCCTATTCTTGTCCATCCTATCCAAAGTCTTATTGACACTCCATTCCTTGAGCAAGATCAAGATTTTTCAGTCCATCCAATCCCAAACGATCCCCTTCCATTTCATGAAAAAAATGTCCTTTCAAATCCCATTGACATTCCACTTCCTCAGCAAGATCAAGATATCCCTTCCATCCTTTCCGATGATCCCATTGAAAGTCCAGAGCGAAGCACCTTTAAAGAGGATTCCAATGATCTTCCTCCTTGTCAAGATCAAATTATTCCTTCAGATCCTCCACAAGATCCACTTGTTCCCCCATCTCCTTGTCTTAATGGTCCATATACACTCTAAGGTCTCATTTCTTTTGATGATCCCATTATTTCTCCCATTCCATCTATTGAAGAGCCTATCATTGAACCATGTCCACTACACAATCCTAGTCCCCCTCATGATCCTGATACCCCTCATGATTCTAACGTGTCAGTGCAAGATGTTCATGAACCCTTGACATTAACAATGGGTTCTTCCTCTTTGGTCCAATCTGATCCACTTCAAGATCTCATTATTTCTCTCATATCATATCCACCTCATAATGGACTCGCATCTTCTTCCCAAAGAAAAGAGTATCCTACAAGTCAAGATATTCATAAAGGCAAAGGAGTAGATCTCCGTAAGCAAGCATCCCTTCATGTTAAAGAAAATATTAAGGGTCATGGCCTTAGTGAAATTCCTCAAGACGTGGGTACCCCTACTAAATCCAACATCCCTTCAAAATCCAAACATATCCCTTCTCCATCATACCTTCCATCCATCTTAGGTCCTTATATCCCTTTGTCCTCTATGCAAGGTCAGCAAAAGCACACATCCTTGAGTAAATTTCATCAATCCAAAAGAACTCCATTTCATTCCTATCCACCCATGCATTCCTTTCCCCCTCCAAGCAATTTGGATGCCAAGCATAACAGTCATAAGTCTAAAAATCCACATGTATTCAAGGATCAACATGTCCAATCTAATCGACATGTCAAAACAAAGAACAATATGAGCCGAAAAGAAAAGGAAAAATCCAAAAGGCTAGAAAGGCCCACTGAGCAAAATAAAGCAAAGTCAAAATATATATGGGTTCCTAAATCCCTTATCCAAGCAATGCACTCCAAGGAACCACAAAAGCATGAAAAATCAAAAACCATGTGGATCCCCAAGAAGCTCCTTGAAGCACAAAAAGAACAACCCAGATTGGCATCTAAAATTGTTGTTCCTCCATCCAAACCTTCCAAGTCTATTTCTCCACCACCTTCTTCATCCGTTTTGGGCCCTTATGTCCCAAAATCCATAGTCGTTCCTTCATCAAAATCTCAATATCCAAAATACATTTGTCCTCCATCAGTCCATCACCCGTCAAGGTGTGTGCCAATGTCGATCTTGCCAACATTTCCATCCAATGAAACCCAATTCTTCCAGTACCCTATCCATTATCCAATGCATATTTTCCATCCTTCGATCCCTTTGATCCAATCCTTTGCATAAATCCTTGCCTTAGTTTCATCTCATTTTCCATGTCCTTATTCTACCAACGTCTTTGAGCATACTTTTAAAGGTTATGGTCCATTTTTTTTTCAAGGCTACTATCCAAACAAAAAGATGCTTGGGTCCTTCTTCCATCCCATATCATGTGTCCATCTTCTATTGAAAAAGTCAAAGTCAAAAAGAAAAGAAAAAAAAAAGTGAGAAAAAAGACAAAAAAAAAGAAAAAAAATGTAACGCAAAAAATAATTCATCCATTGGTGAAAACCTGGCAAATAGGCGCCTTGGGCAAGTACCGTGATGAAAACCTGGCAAACAGGCATCATGCGTAATCTGTGAACTTCTTGCACACCACACTTGGGGGTAGGTTCCTCCTTCATATCCTATTGCCCTTCATTATCCTATCACACCCATGTCATTACCCCTTCTTGTCCTATCATCCTTCATGTACATATCCCGTTTTCCACCTTTGATCTTGACAAGGCTAATGATCTTCATGAGCATCATGCATCTTGTTTGCAGATTTTAGTCCATCATAGCTTTTGGTCTTTATCCATTTGCTTATTATAACCTTTCATCCATATTCCTTGGCTTATTGCAACTTTCTACCACTATCCCGTATCCTATCCCGACCTTCAGTCCATGTCCCTTATCCTATCCATATCATATCACTATCCATACACTCTTTTTCATTCCTTGATTTTGATCTGACATAAGGACGCAAAATTTAAACATGGTTTCAAAAACCTCTTGACATGTCCCTCATGCCATGTTCTTGCTTTACATTGTCATATCCAGTCTCTTGTCCCATCATGCAATAGCCCTTGAAAATTGCATCCGTATTGTCTCCATAATAAAAGGCCTTTGTCTTCCCTCTATCCACCATCATTTCAGCAAGCCTCTTTATTCACCTGTCATATTCCTTTCCTTGCTAGACATTGGGGGCAAAATCTCAAAAACATTTAAAAATGTCCTGAAAAAATCTCAAAAACATTTTAAAATGTCCTGAAAAAAATAATAAAAATTGAAAAATGTCCTGAAAAAATCATAAAAAATTGAAAAATGTCCTGAAATAATACAAAAAAATCAAATAATGTCCTGAAATAAAAATCATAAAAATTGAAAAATGTCCTGAAATAATACAAAAAAATCAAATAATGTCCTGAAATAAAAATCATAAAAATTGAAAAATGTCCTGAAAAAATCTCTAAAAATTGAAAAAATGTCCTGGAAAAAATCCAAAACATTGAAAAATGTCCTGAATAAAATCCAAAAAAAATCAAATAATGTTCTGAAAAAATCCAAAAACAATTTCTTTGGCATTTTGCATTTTGTTAATAAATGATCCCTTTGCGCATAGACAGATCACTGAGCATCCCTCCAACGACACACAATCCAACACTGTGCTTTAATGAAATCATGCATTAACAGATGAACTTTTCCATCAAACCAAACATTCAAATTGATCAACATTGTCTTCTCAATCGAAACTCCATATCATTTGTCCTTGTCACTACTATCATGGGTCTTATATAGGGTATGGTATACTCGAAACCAGACTGTGTCCTGTCTTAGACGGGGTACCACATGTCCTGAAACCAGACAGCATGATCGTCCTATCAGCACTTTCAACTCTTGACAATGAAGATCAAGATGTTTGTTTGATTTGTTGGAATTTGTGCATCTTATCTTTTTAAATGATTTATCTTTGGCTTTGATCATGTTCCTATGTTGCTCGATGATGTCACTGAGTGATTTAGAGTGACCAGGATGGCTCATGGTCCCTTTCCTTTCTTTGATTGTGATTGTCGTTTGTCTGTGATGTGTTTGTCTTTTACAAAAAGGGTTGCATTTCAGCTCTGGCCTTCAATGCCATGATGCTACGCATCCATTTTGCTATATCAAATAAAGGTTCTCACCTACTTATGTGCATATGTGAAAGCAAGATTTCCTTCATCTCTAACTATCCTCTGTCTAATTTCTTCTTACTAACATTTCTTCTGTCAGTCTTGGCAGTCCGTTTGAACCTATCATTTTCTATCATTCTTATCGATCAATTGGCCTCTTTTCTACATGTTTCCGGCCAATTCCTCGAGGGGGCATGCACATGTCATTGTTATTGTCTGGGGAATTTTCATATGTCATTGTTATTGTCTGGGGCATTTTCATGTGTCATTATCATTGTCTAGGGCATTTTCATTACTGTTCTTTGAAACAACACTTAAAATCGCATTGTCTCAAAGAGGGGCAAAATGTAGACACCTAAAAATGGTCAACGCTTGCGGAGTCATACTTTAACATTTGCGCATTGCCTCATTTTAGGTTTTTGCATCGCATTAACATTTCTCCTATGTCACGCACTTGGTTTTTATCATTTGCGAGCATCGAGTCATTCTTCTACATTCTTCATTCATCTCGCTTTCGAATTTGGTCTTGTCGACAACAATCTTCAATCATGATTTTGGTCGATCTTTGTCCTTGTCAATCTTGTCATATTGCGATCGATTCGTCATCGATCCTTGTCCTTTTCAATCATCTCAATTTGGTCAATTTGTCATTGATTTTTGTCAACCAACCTCAATCAAATCATTTATCAACACTGGTCATTTATCAATTCAAAATCATGATCGAATCGATATCAGCTATCCTTTGTCAAGACCTAATTGTCATCCTTGCATTTCTAATTCATCTTCCAAGGTTTTATGATTTGTTCATTTAATCTTGTTTGGCATTTTCCCTCTAGGTTAAATAATTTATTTATTTATCCTAAGTCTTCTTGTCACAATTAAATGTTTATTTAATTGGCTAATTAATTTCCTCCTATTTTTGTAAATTAATTAATGAATGAGAAATTATTAATTAATTTACCTATTTTTCATCAAATTCCTAATTTCTCCTAAATTCCTAAATGTCTATTTCTATTTCAAATTCATGTCATAAATCCTTGCATAGAAATTTGTCATAATTTGTCATAAATTGTCATAAATCCTTGCATAGCAATTTGTCATAGACATGTCATAATTTTGCTATTCTTGATTTGAATTTCCATTTGAATCACTATCATGCTAATTTGTTCATCTCTCCAATTTGTCTATAAATTGGATGAGTTTCTTCAATCAAATCCCTACCCCCCTAATCAGATTATTGAATTTCTAATCAATCACGCTTCGAGTACTTTTGAGCAATTTTCTTACCTACTTGCTTTCAATCATGTATGTGCACTTGTAGGTGAAATCCACAACCAAACTATTTGAAGAGGAAAGAAGAACAATGGAGCCACATGAAGGAAGCATTCATATCCATGTTTGGTTTGCATAGTATTTACTTTTGAATGTTTTATCTTTATGTCTCTATTGAGTGTTGTTTAGGATAGATCATTGCAATGAGCTTTCGTGATTGGGCTAGATTAGTGTTGATTTGTTTGTGATGATTTCCTATTTCCTAACGTACAACATGTATAAATAAATGTAATACTCATGTGAGAGATGTATTTGTGTGCAAACAAGAAGTGTGAAGAAGTGTGAAGAAGTGCAAAAGAGCAGAGTATGTGATATGCACTTAACTGGAATTGTAACTAGGCATGAGGAGATTCTATTCTATCAGTTAATGATCTTCCAGATGTAATCTGAATATGTTTGTAAGACAAGAATGCTTCCTAATGGTTGTAGCCCTCTTTTATTATGTGTTTTGAGCAGTGAGCTCTAGGCAGCGTGCCTGAATGCACATGCATTCCCCATTGTAATATTTCATATACTTCTAACAGGGTATCATCATATTATGGGTAGGTTCCCACCGTGGTTTTTCTCTTAACCGGGTTTTCCACATAAAAAATATTGGTGTTATGTGTGTTAGTGATGTGGTGTTGATTTGTGTTTTCATTGTTAATTATCAGATCTAAAATTGTGTTTGAGTTAAGTAAATTTTTTGAGAAAACTAATTCACCCCCCCCCCTCCCCCACCCTTAGTTTTCTGCATTGTTGCCAACAAGTGGTATCAGAGCTAATTACTCTGAAGAAGCTTGACCACTTGAGGTGATCCGGGACAACAACTTATAAGAAGGATAGTACAAGATTTGATGGAACAAACTACACTCTTTGGAAGAGCCGGATGGAGTGTCACTTGAGATGCATCGGTGAAGATTACTGGAAAATTACTAAAAATGTGTATAATGTTCCTTTGAATGGTCTTGTTGTTATGGGGATTTTCACCCGATGCCAAGCTTTAAAACTTTGCAATCCTGTGAAACATGGGACTATTCTTAGGCTATGGGTATCCCATTGTGAGAGTAGACCTCCGAATTATAGGTTGGCTTCCTTTTAGATCACCTAAAACTAACTAATCTGATTGGAAAAAGCATAGGAGGATATGCAGAGACTAAAAAACTACTACTAGGTGATTCACCGACTAGAAAATGATTTGAAACTACTTTAAACTCACAAATTATTCAACTAATGAAGCTATTTTAACTCACAACTCAAATATACATATTTGCAAAATTGATTCTCATGAAAGGTTAGCAATCTAATGTTCACAAAAAAGGAGAACAATGATGTTCTCACAATTTTGATGTAGTAGAATCACTAACACAATCACATACCTGCACTATAATATGTACTTTTTGTGCTAAGCATTTGAAGAAACTAAGCCAAAATGAAGGATTCTATAAAAGAATCACAAAATTTTAATCAAAATGCTTACAAAAACAACACTTAGACCAAATGTATCAAGAAGGAACTCAACTTCTTTAATGAAAACCAGGAATTTTCTGCATTACAAATATGCTAAACTCATAAGAAATGAGTTACAAAGTAAGAACAAACTGCTGCCATTGTAGGTACAAACTCAGAACTAGAGAAAACTGATTGAAAAAGAGGGACTTATACCAAAGACCTCCTGAATTTTGGCTCTAAAAATGTAATGTGTTGTCACCTCTCTTATATCTTAGGTATGTGACTCAAAGAAAGACTCCTCAAAATAGGTACAAGGAGTCCTGATTTTACAAACCACTCCAAGAGGCTAGATATAACTAAAATTCCCTTCAAAAAATGGGTATAACTAAAAGTGACAAGGAGTCAAACCCCTAAAAACCCTCCTTGACTCAGCCTTAATCTATTTGGACTCCTTGACTGAACTCAAACTGCCAATTAGGTGGCCAATCACCTAAATTTTCTCCTCATGTTTGCAGGTTAACTCATCAATGACAAAGCCTTCTCTTTTAATTATCCCTCACAACACTCTACTTTGCATTTCAAAAATATCTTCTATCTAAAGTGATTTAAGATTATCACTTTATAATAAATATTTACAAGCTTTAATGCAAAGATAAACGAGTTTTATAAAACCCTAAAAGGCTTTACCGATTTCTTTTCACATATGTCTTTATCAGTTGTGAATTTGATTGAAGTCATGTCTTCCATGGTCTTTTCACATATTAACAGTGGTCTTTGTGGTTTTCTTGAAGATCATAAAACTCCAATGTGTACCCACGGGATAGTGACTATTACCCTATTCCTTTGCGTTTCTCTCTTGCTGTATGGACTGTCATGAGAACTGTTTTGGAGGTATTGGGCCAGTCTTGACCATACTTGTGTTGATATAATGAACCTTGTTCATTGTATGATTCTTCTGACCTTTGACTGATATAGTAGTAAATCAATGTCTTCAATGCTTTTATTACCAGGGCTCTTTCACTTCTCCTATTCTTTTGTGATTGAAGACAACTTTTATAGGAGGCTTCTCTAACAATGAATTTGGGTTGTTATTGGTTATGTTTTAAGCCCTTATAGCCACTCACTATTCTAGCCTTCTCCACTGCTGGACTTACTCATGAATAGATCAATGGATTTCGATCATGAGGACATACCTATGGATATGACTGACTTCATGAGTCCAAACTTCAATAGTATGATTTGGTACTTGAGAGAAACTACCAATATTGACATCAAAGACTTCTCTTGTACTTCATTCTTGGACTATTATGTTGTTATTATCATTTTTTCTACTTGGTATGACTATAAATGACCACTGCTGGTCATTGTTTTGTCCATGACTATAATAAGGCAGATTTGGAGTACATTTCTGATAGGGAGGACCCTAGATTGCTTGATTCAGTTTGACAGACTCCAAGGCTTTCTTCCTAGCCTAACCCGGGAATGCTTCTCTTTATTCCCCTAATCCACTCTAGGTCCTCACTACCGAGGGTTGATACTCTGCACTTTGTGAATTCACTTTCGTAAATCCACTAGCTCACTAATCCACTAAATCTAACCAGACACCTTACAGGGTTTTCTCTACCATGGATTATACCTACAACTTCTCCTAAGTTGTTTTCCTCCTCATGCTTGGATCTTTCTTCCTATTGATCCCATCTTCCCCTGGTCTGAGGCTAATAGCCTAGACTCCAGTCTACCCTGCAAGTGATTCCTCTTGGTCACTGATACCTAGCCGGGCTATCATCATTCTTGCCTAGGGCCAGTTTGCTGAAATGGCCAACACCATTCCCTGGTCTGCTACAAAAAGAACTCTATTGTACATGGCTGGCTCTTCTTGACCACCTCCAATAGTCCTGTGGATCCCACGATGGAGAATCAAGACAGAGACATGTTTACAATTGCTTGTCACCAACAAAAAAACACAAAACAAAAAGATAACTTTATCTATAGAGCCGAGCTTGGCATGACTTCAAAATTGGAACTCACAAAAAATAGAAAAGTAACATCTACTCTATCACACTGGCATTTAAATATTTAAGTCATTATTTACGGTTTTTAAACAAAAATTGAACTCTGAGAAAGAAACTAGAAAATGGTCTTCAAATTGTTATTCAAAAGATGTTCTTGTTCACCCTATCCAACCTCCTTCTAACCTCTATACAAAATGCCCATTGGGTCTTTTATAGCCTCTATGACATGTCATGAAACTTCCCTAATGGATAAGATCAAACTCGACACAATCGGTTTCCTATTGTAACTGTCTTTCAATTTCCATTGGGTCATCGAGTTAGCACCAAAACACTTACATCGACATTTGATGGTAGTTTACAACTCACTTGCTTTTCTATTGGGTCATCAGAGTAGCCTCAAAACACTTACTTTGATGTACGATGATATTTTACACTTTGCACACTTCCACATTGGTTTCCATCGGGTCATTAGAATAGCATTAAAACACTCTTACCGATGGTCGATGGTGCGCTCCCAATAGAATGCTTTCCCATCAGGTTATTGGCGTATCCTAAAACACCTCTTGTCGATGGTCGATGGTGCACTCCAAACCATATGCTTTCCCATCGAGTTATCGGGTGGCACAAAAACTAGTTATGTCAATACCCAATGGCTCCACTTCGACTCGCTCTGCTCGCTGACTTCTCGCTGGGTCCTACCATGGTCACCAAGTCACAGGAGATAAACCTTGTGCAACTTGCCATAATGGTATAGCAACTGACATTGATCAACTCAGGAATTGTGTGCCTGTTAGTCGCTCTGCTCACTGACTTCTCACTGGGTCCCACCATGGTCGCCAAGTCGCGGGAGATAAACCTCGAGTACCTTTCCATAGTAGTATAGCGACCGACGTTGATCAACCCGAGACTTTCTCACCCGTTAGCTGGAAAATACTCCCGTTGATATCCAATGGTTTCACTTTGACTCGCTCCAACCGCTGGCGACTTCATCGAGGTAAGTCTCGCCAAAAACATGAATTTCAAAAAGAAAACAAGAATGCACTCCAAGCTCTGAACATACAACCTAATGGACTAGAACCAGTCCTTATGCCAAATTGCCAAAATTGCAAAGGGTTTTTCATCACCCTTAGGTTCTCCTGCACCATACTCCTGACACGAAAAATCAAGTCCCCCCTGGGGGCGGCAAGGCAACATCAATGCCCAGTCTTTTAAAATCGGATTCTACAACCCAAGTGGCTTCAGCTTCAAGTAAGTTGTGCCACTTGATTAAGTGTTCCATATACACGCCATGCCTCATTTTCTTCTTCACCCTGGAATCTAAAATCTATTCCGCTTGTGGTTTAGAAATGGGTGGTACTGGAACATCACTGAGAGTAGTTTCCCCTTCTAGATTCGGTTCATCAGGCACTACTACGGGACCTTTAAATTGAACCAAGTCTTGGACATTAAACATAGGGGACAATGCCAAATATGTGGGTAAATCTACCTTATAAGCATTGGAGCCATACTTAGCCAAAATATTGCAAGGTTCTATTCTCCTCATCTGAAGCTTACTAGGGACTCCCTTCTACAATCTTGCCTTGTTAAGATGTACCATAACTAGGTCTCCCACTACAAATTGAATGTCTTTTCTCCTCTCATCTGCTTTAGCCTTAATCCTCTTCATAGTGTCGATCAATGTTTTCTGCACTTGCTCATGCACCTCTTTCATAGACTGAGTAAAATCCTCTGCATGTCCACTTCTTCCTTCCAGGCTTCCCAAATCTCGAAGTTCACAAACACTATGTGGGTGGAGTCCATAAACAATCTCAAAAGGACTTCTTACTTGCTTTCTCACTGCCGTTTAAACCCTCTCACCAGTTTGCTTGCTCACTTACTTTGCAACTTTCTAAGAATAAATTCTAAGACCAGAATTCTTCTCTACACTTAGTCTCTCTTCTTCTCTTTTTCTTCTCTGCAGCATCATCTTGCTCTGTCTCCAGCTCCTCTCTTTATACCATGGTTTCCTACCAAAAATAAATTCAAATTTAGAGCAGTTAGGGTTTCCTTTTCCCGACACAATCTGCATGAGATCCAATCCAGTCTGTCTTGGATCTATCACTTGTACTCCAGGGATGCATCTGTATATGTTTTCCATTTCCCAACGCATACATGCTAAATATAGCAATCACGTACAAGATTTCCTACCTTGAAATCTGTTGACTCATAAAACGCTCAGTTGTTTCCTTTTTGAGGTCTTCTTGCAAACGAATTTCCTTTGCATTGATCCAGGCACCAACTACTCCCTAATCTTCCTCTGTTATCTTTTCTTCCTTGAGCCACATCAGTCAGTTACAATGCCATGATTTGTGGTTGTTTCATTAATGTCGACTAGTTATTTCAACAACCACATTGATGAAGGCTTCACCTACCTCTGCATGTTTACCACCTTAGCTCCACATGGCATCACAAAGGTCAATCACTTAGCTCACCGACACATAGTCGGTTTAAGCTTGATCATTTAGCAACCTCATACCAGTACATCCCTTTACTGGTGAGACCTTCTTTTGCTAACCGACAGTGCACAATACACTAGTAACATATCTTCACCTCCGGTAGTTTGTGATCACTTTCACATTTTGCCTCTTCATCATAAACAGACAGCCAACCTCCAGAGTGGTTTATTGCTCTATTGGTTGCCACTCAACATACTAGCACACATACAACCATCATCCTGATTTTTGCCTTATCGATAAGCCTTCCTTATGTCTGCTCACTCTCATGTGTATTACCAGCATATCGGTCACTTCTTCTTTCTTACCGGTGACCTTGCCAAACCGGTTGACATCAATGACAAATTAATGCCAAAATTCCAACAATCTCCTCCTTTGGCATTGATGTCAATTAATCGCAAGACACTTCATACCAGTACATTTATCCCCCTTTAACATAATGACAAAGGGTACTATACACTCCCCCTTTGATCGCTATCAAGTCCCCCTGAGCCACATAAATCCATCCTAGGTAGATGACACAACTCGCAACTTGTGTCGGAGGTACTCAAAAGTACTTACCGGTAATGGTTTGGTGAAAATCTCTGCTACTTGTTCTCTGGTAGGGACATAATCCATCCTTACCTCTTGTCCTTCAACCTTCTCTTTGAGAAAATGATACTCGATAGCAATGTGGTTTGTTTTGGAATGCATCACCGTATTCTTTGCCATGTTGATTGCACTCGAATTGTCACACCATATGAGAATAGGATCAGTGATGTCCACCTATATGTCTTTGATGGTCTGCTTCATCCAAGGCACCTGAGAGTAGCATGTAGCAACAACAATGTATTCAGCTTCAGCAGTAGATAGAGAGATCGAGTCCTGCTTCTTGCTATGCCAGGAGACCAACCGATCACCTAGAAAGAATGCACCACCACTTGTGCTCTTTCAATCATCAATGCAACCTACCCAATCAACATCAGTGTATGCTTCTAAGATAAAATCTCTTTTTTTAGGATACCATAAACCATAGCTGAGTGTCCCTTGTAGGTACCTGAAGATTCTGCTTACAACATTCATATGTGACTGCTTAGGTGCAGCTTGGAATCTAGCCACCATGCATACTGCTTGAACTATATCCGGTCTTGAAGTGGTTAGATACAATAGACTGCTTATCATGGATCTATAGAGAGTCTGATCCACCACCGATGATGCATCATTCTTGCTCAATTTACTATCGGTCACCATGGGGGTACTTACCGGTTTACAATCTTCCAGTTGGAATTTCTTCAACATCTCCTTTGCATACTTGATTTGTGAGATAAATATTCCTTTATCTTACTGTAATATTTGCAAGCCAGGGAAGTATGTCAATTCACCAAGCATTGACATCTCAAATTTTGACTGCATCTGATCAGCAAATTCCTTGCAGAGGGTGTCCTTATTGCCTCCAAAGATAATGTCATCTATATACACAACCACAATGATCACATGGTTCCCATCTTTCTTTATGTACAAATTGCTATCAACACTTCCCTTTTTGAATCCCTGCTCCTTCAGGTATTGATCTAATCTTGAATACTATGCTCTAGGAGCTTGCTTTAGACCATACAAGGCCTTCTTCATCTAGCACATAAATGTCTCATCATCATGCAGCATAAACCCTTCCAGTTGCTCCATGTACACTTCTTCTTCTTCCAAATTTCCATTTAGGAATGCAGATTTTACATCCATTTGGTATACTTTATAACCCTTGTAGGTAGAGAAGGCTAGAAACATTCTAATTGCTTCTAATCTAGCTACCGGTGTAAATATTTCTTCAAAGTCAATCCCCTCTACCTGAGAGTATCGTTTGCACACTAGTCTAGCTTTATGCCTAACAATCTTACCTTCTTCATTCATCTTATTCTGGTAGACCCATTTTGTGCCAATGATGTTCTTGTCTTCCAGTCTAGGGGACTAATTCCCAAGTCTTGTTCTTCTCAATCTATTGCAATTCTTCTTCTATGGCATCCATCCATTCTTGTCTTTTGCTGGCCTCATTGAATTTTATGGGTTCAACTTCAGTCATGAGGCAGAGGTTGACTTGTTCATCATTTCGGGCAAGTCTTCTTCTAGTCTGCACACCATAACTCTTATTTCCTAGAATTTGTTCTTCCGGGTGATTCAACTGTACATACCGGTTGGGGGCCTTCTTGGATGCTTCCTTTGGTTCAATGTTTGACTGAGCTTCATTATCTTCATCACCAAAGTTATCATATCGGTTAATCTGTGGTTGACATCCTTTGTGCATATCCTCATCAACTTTTACATGCACACTCTTAATGACTCTTCTTAGTCTTTTGTTGTAGCATTTGTAGGCCTTGTTGTTAGATGAGTAACCAAGGAATATTCCTTCTTCACTCCTAGAGTCAACACTTCCTAGACCATCCATATCTTTCTTGATAAAGCACTCACTTCCAAATACTTTGAAGTATTTGACTGATGGCTTCTGGTCATACCACAACACATAAGGTGTCATCCTATTGTTTGTTCTTAATTGAACCTGGTTCAAATTATATGCAGCAATATGAACAACTTCCTTCCAATATGTGTCTGACAAACTGGCCTCATTTAACATGGTTCTGGCCATCTCCTTGACTGTCCTGTTCTTCCTTTCTACCACACCATTTTGTTGTGGTGTCCTAGGAGCTAAGTATTGCCTTCTAATTCCATGTTTTTCACAATAATCTTCAAATCCATTTGATGTAAACTCTCCATCCCAGTTTGATCTTAGGCATTTTAACCTGCACCCACTTTATTTCTCCACCATCTTCCTAAAGATCTTGAATCTTTCAAATGCTTGTGATTTATCTTGCAGGAAGGTGACCCATGTCATTCTTGAGTAATCATCAATAAAGAGCATAAAGTATCTTTCACCTGCAAGTTCTCTTGTCCTAGTTGGATCACACAGATCTGTATGCACAATTTCAAGTGGTTTTGAGGTGGTGTGCTCTTTTGTCCTAAAGATCGCCTTAGTTTGCTTACCTTTCACACATTCATCACAAAATGTACTTACCAGTTTGATGATGGGTGGAATTCCTCACATACCCCTTTCTTCTTATTGCAACTAGGTTATCAAAGTTTATGTGGCCTAATCTTTGGTGCCACAACCAACTTTCATCAACCTCTCCTAACATGCATTGGGACTCATAGCATTCCTTCAGATTATAAACATTTCCATCCGTTCTCTTTCCTTCTGCCACAACTTGACTAATACTGTCTTTCTTTATCTGGCAATCGGTTGAGTCAAAGGTGAATTTGTAGCCTTTGTCACACATCTGACTCACACTCAATAGATTGTGCTTTAGGCCTTCTACATAATATACATCATGTGCCTTTAGTTTTCCATCAATGCTTAGAGTTCCTTTTCCCTTTATTTTGATGGAAGAGTTGTCTCCAAACCTTATTGATCGACCATTCTAGTCTTCAAGTTTGATGAATTTCTTTTTGTCACCAGTCATGTGGTTGGAGAAACCACTATCTACAACCCATAGATTTTTCCTCTCAAAATGTAAGGTAGTCAACACTATGAGACTTGATTCTACCTTTTCCTTTTCTTTCTCAACCCAAACCGGTTTGGTCTCCTTCTTCTTGTCAGCTGCTATATTATGCTCAAGTTCAATTACCGGTTCTTGATCAGGATTTGTCTTCTTCTGCTTGATCTTTTAGTTTTCACACAACTTTTCTATGTGTCCAAACTCTTGACAGTTATAGTATTTGACATCTTCATTTAAAGGAACATCCTCAAAATTATTGTAGGGTACAGGTCTATTCTTCCTACATTCAAAACTCTTATGACCATATCCATTGCACTGATAACAAACAACATTCATATCCCAGAGTGCATTAAATGGATTTCTACTTTCATAACTCATAGAGGGCTTATTGATTAATCTACAGTCAGCTATTCTATGCCCAAATTTATTACACTGGTAACAGTAACCATTAAAGTTTGAAACATACCAGTTAGGTTGTCTTGGTCCTAAATGGAACTACCTCATTGGGGGTCTTCCCTTCATGTTGTTGAGTTTGGTGAATCCTTCATGGTCAACTCTTGCATTTCTCCTTGGATCTGCATGTTCGTATAAGAAGTGTGACCTCCAGTTCATTGTTGTATACCGATTTGAGTGGCGATTTCCAATAACATCTGCATATGTCTTTTTGTCGGTATCCTTGCCTACAATGAATGTCTTCTTTTCTTCACCTTCAATTGAAGAGGTGAACATTATTTCTTTGCCGGATTTGTCTTTGTGGGTTGAACTTTTACCTTCTTCAAAGCCTAAGCCACTAGTGCGTTCGGATTGCTTTTGTTTGCTCAACATCTTGTCTAAGGGCTCGATGTTGCCTTCATACTTTCTCCTTATTTTTATTTATTCCTTACTTTCTTCAATCTCCTTTCTGAGCTTTACTATTTCTGCTTCCAACTCTTGATGCTTCTTTTCTTTCTTTGTCAGATCAGAGGATGTAGCTTCACATATCCTCTTAGTTTCTTCCAGCTGCAATTTCAAGTCAGATATAACTTGACTGGACTCATCTAGGGATTGCTTCAAGAGATCTTGTTCATCTACTACAACAAGCTTGACCCTTTTGAGTTCTCTTCTTTTTTTACTCAATTCCTCAATAGCACTAATAAGTTCACCTTCCAAATCCACTTCAGCTTCAATATCCTTCTCTTCCTCAAATTCATCAACTGGTTTATCAAGTGCCATGAAGAGATTGACTTTCCTATCATTCTCATGATAATCATCTTCTGATGCATTTTCTTCATTTGTTGTGTCATCATCAATAGTATATAGGTTGTTCTGATTTCCGTATCCTCTCCTTCCTTGCCAGTAGTCGTTTCTTTCTCTATCTTTGCTAGCAGATTTTTTGAACTCTCTTGACTTATCTCCACCAGCTTCTTTGTGGGGACAATTTATAGTAAAGTGTTAGACCTTACCACAATTGAAACATTTAAGTGGTAAATTTCTTTTACATCGGTTGGATCCTCTTTTGAGCTTCCTGACAAAGTTTTCTATTTCTGCATCAGAGTCTTCACTAGATTCTTTATGAGTAGCTTCTTCTTTTCCCTTTTTGGTGATGTTGAATGATGCTTCTTTCCTAGAGGAAGTATCACTGGTTGTTCTCATCTCATAGGTTGTCAGTGAACCAAATAACTCATCCATTGTAAAAGTCTTTAGATCCTTGGCTTCTTCTATGGCAGACACCTTAGTATCATACTTGGGTGTGAGAGATCTAAGTACCTTCTTGACAAGAATCTCATCTACAATCTCTTCTCTAAGTACTCTGATGGTGTTCACAGTTTCATCAAAACTGTGAAGATAGTTTGCAATATTTTCATCATCTTTCATTTTGATGCTTTCAAGTTGGCCCCTTAATGCTTGCAGCTTGGCTTCTTTGACTTTTGCATCTCCTTCAAACAACCTCTGCAATTTATCCCAAGTCTCCTTTGCTGAAACATAGTGCATTACTTTGACAAATTCATTATCACATAGCCCACTCAAGATATCATGTTTGACCTTTGCATTGTTCTCATACTCCTTTTTGACATCTAGATCAGTGGGAGGAACACTAGGAACAACATACCCATTCTTGACAGAGATCCACACATCAAACCCAGGGAGGAAATATAGGTCTCCATTCTTTTGCTCCAGAAGCCATAGTTGGATCCATCAAACATGGGGGCTTTTGAGGAAGCAGACTCATTTCTTGCCATTGTGTTCAAAATCTAGAATCTACCCAAGGTTTAAAGATAACCGAGAACCTAGGCTTTGATACCAATTGTTGAACACAGAGTACCACTAAGAGGGGGGTGAATTAGTGGTTCCTAAACTTTTTGACCTTTCTAAACAACTTCAGAATACTAGTTATTAACTTAAGCACTAAACAATCAAACTGGTAAAGCGGAATGGAAAACCAAAGAGATCAATCACACAAATGCAACCCACAACACCAGACGTACGAGGAAAACCCAATATGGGAAAAACCTCCATGAGAAAAGCTACTAGAGACTACTACTCCAATCCAGCCTCACAAGTAAAACACTGGATTACAAAGATTTAGGGCACCAACCCAAGGAGCACCAACCCCTTCTATTTTAGGGCACCAAGGTCCAACTTGGTGATGTATATTGAAATACAATTTTGATATAGTTAAGGCTTCTTGTTGCAAATGAATTCTACAACTCTTGATCAAATATCTTACTGTCGGTTGACTGTCTTTTCTCCTCCACTGGATCTCACACTACCGGTTGTGAGATTACTTCCTCTGATTCTTGGTCTCTATTTTTACTCTTTCTCTCTCACAGTCTCACCACACACTATGTCACACTTGGATGCTGCCTTTCTCTATCACACCTCATAGGTTTGCTTAACTATTGAACTACAGTTATACCGGTACCCAATCACTACCCGTTAAACCCTTTCACCAGTTTTCTTGCTCACTTACTCTATAGCTTTCTTAGAATAAATTCTAATACCATAATTCTTCTCTTTTTCTTCTCTGCAGCATCATCTTGCTCCATCTCGAGCTCCTCTCTTTATACCATGGTTTCCCACCAAAAATCAATTCAAATTTAGAGCAGTTAGGGTTTCCTTTTCTTGACACAATCTGCATGAGATCCAATCTAGCTATCTTGGATTGATCACATGTACTCCAAGGATGCATCTGTACATGTTTTCCATTCCCCAATGCATACATGCTAGAGATAGAAATCATGTACAAGATTTCCTACCTTGAAATCCGTCGACTCATAAAATGCTCAATTGTTTCCTTTTCAAGGTCTTCTTGCAAATGGATTTCCTTTGCATTGATCCAGGCACCAACTACTCCCTGATCTTCCTCTATTATCCTTTCTTCGTTGAGCCCCATCATTCAATTACAATCCCATGATTTGTGGTTATTTCATTAATGCCGACTATCTATTTCAACAACCACATCGATGGAGGCTTCACCTACATCTGCATGTTTGCCACCTCAGCTCCACATGTCATCACAACGGTCAATTACTTAGCTCACCGACACACAGTCAGTTTAAGATTGATCATTCAACAGCCTCATACTGGTGCATCCCTTTACCGGTGAGACCTTCTTCTTTTGCTAATCAAAAGTGCACAATACACTAGTACATATCTTCGCCTCCAGTAGTTTGTGATAACTTTCACATTCTGCCTCTTCATCATAAATAGGCAGCCAACCTCTAGACCGTTTTATTTCTCTACCGGTTGCCACTCAACATACTAGCACACATACAACCTTCACCCTGGTTTCTGCCTTACCGGCAAGCCTTCCTTCTGTCTGCTCACTCTGTTAGGTTCAACTAGGAAAGCTAATGTACTGAGAGGGGAGGGGTGAATCAATACTTCAAAACTTTTCTTCAAAAAAAATCTTATTGATAAACATAAACTGTGTATAGCTGATCTCAAAATATATAATGCTAAAACATAATCATAGAAATAACATTCATACACATTTCACTCCATAACTCAAATATTTTGGTTACGCAGAAACTCTTTGTTACGGAGAAAAACTGCGGTGGGGATGGAACCCACAACTTCACTACTACAATAATAAAGGTTGCTCGGTTAGAGCTACATGTTTAGCTATTTCTGATAGCTTACCATGTTAGGAGTATTAAGATCTTTAGATCTACCTTGCTAAAGGATTTTACAAACACTTTTACAAAATGTTGAACCTGGTTAAAGGCTTTACAATTTATAGACTTTGTTAGAGTCTTTAACCCTGTTAAAGGTTTCTATTACAACTCAAATAATTCAATCAAAAATCTTTACAAATATATGTAACTTTAAATCTGAAATGTTATAGCAGACACTATGTGCTCAATATGAAATTACCTTGCTCATAGCATACCTCGGTAATTGATAAATCAACTCGGTGACCTCTTCTGTATACTCTATCCCTTAAATTGTTTTATGAAAAACCTTCTCGGTGACCTCTAAATATCTCTGTCACTCTTCACATCTTATCTTTTCTCATGATTTTCATTTTCAAATCATCAATCTTCCCTTTTTATTAGATACTCAAATTACTCTATATATATAGATCTCTGAGACGGTGATCTTGTTCATACATCGATCATACAAACATGTTTTATTGAATGAATAAACATAAAAATTATTTCATTGGATAAACTTCCTCAAAATCATACAAAATCTTTGAATGCAATTTCCTATGTAATAACAGTTCCCTGTTCTCGAATCTTGTACCATGTTTCCACATATGTGTCCAGGTTCATTGAATCTGGTAACATGTTTCCACTCGGTTCAGATTAACTCGAATACCTTCTTTGCTGCTCGGTAGGCATAGGAACTTTACTCGGTAGGCAACTCGGTATCTCTCATCTCGATAACTAGCCTTTCTTCTGTAACTGACAACCTTAGTACACACCGATTGAATATTTCGGTAGTATTAACTGACTAGAGTATATAGGATGACTTTGGACATAAAACTAATGATAGCTTAGTAAATAGTAACAATCTCCCCTTTTGACATTAGTTCGGTATGTTTGACAAAACTCCTTTCAAAGTCATAACACAAAATCTATATACTTACAAAATTTGACTGAAATGACAATATATACATTTGTTCAAATACATACTTCAAGTACTTACTCCCCTTATCAATATGCTATACATAACTTGATTTGCATGCTCCTGATGTTCTATGCTCCCCCTATCAATGTCACCTATACACTCGGTAGATAGTATAAACTTTGTACACTCAGATACTCTATATACTTGGGACACTCCCCCTTTTTGACAAACATCAAAACTAGTTACCATTAGGTGGGGGCAACTAGTCAAAAATAGATTTATACTTAGTACGAGCATCTTTGAGAGCATTGGTAAGGGCATCCTTGACACTTTCCATTAAAGAATTTTGAGCTGTAATATCAGCTGACAATGAAATCAAACCATCTAAAGTGCTTCCCTCTATTTGAGTGGATAATTGTGTAGCTCGGTTGATCTGCCCTTGAACGGATGATAAATGGGGATTAAATAATGTTTGAAGAGTCATGATATCCATCCTTATTTTGTGCTCTTCATTTCAAAGTTCTAACTGTTGAGCCATAAGAGTTTGTAGTTTTGTATAAAAATGCTAAATAGAATTAGGCTCAGTAGTCAGTGTATTGGAGAGATCGGTAATCTCTTTTTCAATGACTTTGGTCTTATGCTTGATATCTTTAATAAAGAATGAAAATGTACATAACTTTTGGAATAAATAAATAATGTACTTGAGTTGAGGGGATGACTCAACAATTAATCCAACAAGCTTGACTTTACCTATAGCAATTGCTTTCTGCACTTCTTCAATCATTTTGGCAGTTAGCTCTTTTTCTTTTAATTTGCTAAGGTATTATGATGTGTCTACTCCTGATGCTTCTAATTGAGTGAGTAGTTCATCCAGTTGCATATGGATGGTAGCATCTTTATTTACGGTAGCTTTAGGTAGCATGTCTGTCAATAATGCTTTGACCTTCTGTAGTACTCGGTTCTTCTTCTAAATAGCTATCTATTTTTCCTATTCTGCTTTGGCTTTACAAAGCTCTCTGAATTCAATAAGTGCTTTCCCTTTTAGTTTTGAAATATCAACATTCGGCAACATAATAGGCTTTGACAGATCTACCTTAAAACTATACTTCTTTGCTTTCTTCTCTTTGGATGATGATGCCTTCACCAGTTGAATGAGTACAATGACTTTAGAGGCTTGTTCTTCCTCGGTATGTTGCTCTCTGGGAGCAACACTTTTGTCGGTTTTTGTAGCCTCTGATGTAACCTTCAGTGTTTCCTTGCTTGGGGTCTCTGTGGCAATAGTTTCAGTGTTTGTAGGTGCTTGAGAAGTTTTCTTGCTTGTGGCCTGAGAGATAGATTCACTTTGTGTAGCCTTTTGATCCTCTTTACCTTGTTCTGTGTCCTAAGGTTTCTCGGTTGACACTTGTTGAGTTACCAGAGGATATGACTTAACTTGTTCCAAGACTGATTCACTTGATACCAATTTGGCATAGGCATTTCCTTCTATCATCTCTTCTTCTTGTGCCTCAGTGTCCATGACATCTTCATCTAGTTGAATGGTTGAAGCAAGATCTTGCTCAGTGATGTCAACTATTTCCACTTCACCTTGAGGCTCTTCAGCCTGAATTCTGAATATGTCTTGCCATTTTTCTTTAGTTTCCTTCTCTACTTCAAGATAAAGACCATTCATCATTTTCAAGGCCCTTTGCTTTACTTGAAAATTTGTCTAGTAGTTTTTCAAATGATTTCTTATATCATCTACCGACATGTCTAGAAAGAGATGTACCAAAACTCTTTCTCTAATCTGTTTCCTTGAGTCCATAGCATATTTCCATCTGTTGTCAATATGAGAGTACAATGCTTTTGGAAGAAAATCAGTTACTTCCAATGGAACTACTTAGAATTTGAGAAGTGTACACACTACTGACTCTTCTATTTGCCTCTTCTCTTCTTCTGTTTGGGAGTCATATTTTACATACCTAAATGATCCAAATCCTCCATATTGTTTCAATTTTGCACAAAAATTGTAAACGTTGTGTACATCTTCCTTTGTGCTTTTAACAATATGAAATTTATTTGCATCTTCAGATTCAGTGTCACTTGACTCCTTATTCAAAATGAGTCTTCTGGTCGACTTTCTATAAGTCTTTGTAACTTTAGGCAATTCAACATTATTCTGCCTCTTACCAAGTGACACAACAGATGATCTAGTGTTAGGTCGCTTAACTAGTGGAGTCAGTGATACCTTAGTTGTATCCTATTTCTTTCTTTTCAAAATTTTGCCTTTTGGCAACTCGGTGCTCAGTGTAATTGCGGCTTCTTGAGCTTTAGATTCTTCCTCGATTGTAAGTTGATCATTTTTCCTACCTGTTGGCTTAGTAGGTGTGGAGGTAGAACCTTCTCCAAATTTCTCAATTAAAACTTTGATCATTTTAGTGGCTTTCCTGGTAGCCTTTGGTACCACAATACTCATTTTTACTTTTTCTTTTACCTCTTCATAGGTACCATACCTGATCTCGGTCGAGTGCCTTGGAAGTGCCAAAAAGGCATCTATCTGTTGTTGAGTAAAATCAAAATCAATCTCATAACCCATAGGCGGTAAAGATTGAGTTCTAGGTTCTACTGCATTGACATAACAGTAGTCGATGTCCACTTCAAAACATATAGTATCCTTATATTTTTCCACTAGCTGAGGTGGGATCTTGTACCTGTTATGCATCTTGTCCTAAAGTTTGTTAAAGTAATCATCCATTACCTCATTGAATTATCACCTAGCTGATTGATAAAATCATTTATTTGATGGGTGATTGGTCGGTGTAATTCCCAAATGATGTTACCGATTGAAGGAAAGAACTTCTGAAAATAGAAGAACATACACACTAAGAGTGACCCAAACTTTAGTGTGTTAGCAGTGTTATTCTTCTTAGGTTTCCTTATTGTGTTGAGATTTTCAAAAAGGTTCTTCAACAATACTTCACATAAATCAACTTTCATACCCTTTTTTACAATTTTATAGGCCAAATCTACAGCTACACACGGTACACTGTTTTCTCTTGCCAATTGGAAGAAACCAATGACTCTAATTGCAAACTTTAGTTCTGCATCAGTTACATTATTCAACTTGAGACCTCTGCAATCAGACTCAACTTTGGTTAAAGTTATCAATTCCTTATGTGAAATCATCTTCTATGCTCGGGCATGGTCAAATATAGGGTATCCGGTTATTACATGAATAATCTCCTTGGTGATCTTCAAATGGTTGATCCTTTAACCACATAAAGTCATCATGCACTTTGCTCAAGACAAATTTGACCCATTGGGGTTTGAAAACTCGAGGATAGGTTAGGGCTTCGGTCAATCCCTTAACTTTGATATGCTCAAACTTACTATCCAGGATTCCATCAGTGCATAATTCATCATGCATGTCCTTAATTTCGATATGACCTAACTCTTCAACACGACACTTAGTATAAAATTTGACATCTTCAACCAATAGAACCCTATCGGAAATAAGAGAGAATGCAGTTTTCTCATTGGGTTCAGATGCCACTTTGGGAGGTAAGGAATACTTTAGTGAGGGCTTCTCAATAGTCTCAACTACAATGGGTTTCTACATCTTGGGAGCCATTTCAAACTTGGATTTCTACTAAGGAAATAGCTTAGGGTTTAAACTAGCCATAAAACGGGTTCAACTTAGTAAATATAATGCAAATATTCACAACTGATATTGACTGGTTAACTTGCTTGAAAATGCACTTAAGATTGTGTGAAAATACCTTAAAATTTGCTGTGGAAATGTTTGATCGCCTTTGATTCGCTTAACTCTGCTCTTTAAAAACTGGTAAGTGTAAAATGACCGCACAAAGAACTTTAAATACACCCTTTACCTTATCGGGCTTCGTGTAGTTAGGTAAGATAAGCATTAAATGCACTCGGTTCCACTAAACCAACTATCTTCCTTATATGCTTTTACCGACTAGATAGGTTTATTGCATTTACCGACTTCTCTGGTACTTCAAAAGACTAGATAGTATTTAAAAATGTTATTGCATCTTAGGTATGCAGATTATGGAATTGTGTTCATGATTAAATAGGAACTGTTAAGATCTAACCTTGAGAAAACACAGTCCCTTCATGCCTTTATGATTAATTCGAAGTAGATGCACCTAACTCGGTAGGTAAGGTGCTTTCTTCATTATTTGACCCATTTTCCTTCTTTTTCAAGATTTTCTATAATTTGATTCTTATCTCTTTAGTATCTCCTTTGGGTTGATCTCTGCAATCTTTAGCCAAGTGTCCAACTTTGTGACAATGAAAACATGCCATTCCAGGATTTCTCCATGACCTCCGGTTGTTCATTCCAAACCTTATCATACAGTTGGCACTTATATCTCCATATCTTCCACAACATTCACACCATATCCTTGTATTGTAATCCCATGGTACTGCAATATATTGTCAGTTAAGATCTGTGTGAGTTCAGTAGCTTCTAGTATTTGCTCGGTATGAAGACCACATATAGTTTTTATGCTTAAACCAACACTTCTCGGTATTGTGTCCATATCTATTGTAGTTTTTGCAAAACCCCTTGAATTTTGCCTTCTGATAATTGCTAACGTACTTTGTCCTACATTGATTAGATGTGTGACCATACTTATTGCAATTGTAACAATAACCATCAGACCTAGTGACATTTGGTTGCTTACCTTTTCTTATTCGACACATGTTGACAGTATGTCCTTGTTTTCCACAATAATTACAAATAGGCTTCTTATCTTTCAACTTATCTTTATTTCTAGCCTTCTTTGATGATTCTCCTTTCTTGGTGGTGTTGATTCCTTTGTCAATAGAGTTGTTTCTTTTGTAACCGAGTCTAGCAGATTTGTTGGGTGATCTTATGTTTAGTTGCTCATCCAACATTCTTGACGCTTCATAACTTTTCTTCAATGTTTCTTTTGACTTCTTTTCTGCTTCAAGTTCATCGGTCAATCTTGATAATTCAAGTTTCAATGCTTCATTCTCATTTTCTTTTAGATTTGCTTCATGATGTGCATAACCCAATTGATCAGACAGATTATGCTGAATTCCAGTCATCCTTGTGACTTCATCATTCTTTTTAGACACCAATGCTTCTAGCTGTTGTTTTTCTCTTTCTATATCTCTAATGTTATCTTCAGTTGTTCTCAATGCATCAAGATTTTCAGTCATCTGTGTGCTAAAATACTCATGTTCCCTTTTCATTGCTTTTAGCTGATCATTCAGTGCTTTGTTCTTTTCTTTCAATTCTACAATCATTTCTTCAGACTCTTCTGATATGCCATTTTCAGATGATGTCTCAATTTGTTCCACCAACTCTTGTGAGTCTTGTAAATCATCAAATAATCTTCTTCTGACTTTTAGTGATTTTTGCATTTGTCTCTGCATGTCTGCAATCACTTGATTAGCATGATCCAAATCTTCTTGAAGATTCACAATTCTGCGTGATTGTTCATAGCCTTCCATTGATAGGATCTTTCTCTTTAGGCTGTAAAACCCTTTTCCAAGAGCAGTGCTCTGATACCAATTGTTAGGTCCAACTAGGAAAGCTAATGTACTGAGAGGGGAGGGGTGAATCAGTACTTCAAAACTTTTCTTCAAAAACAATCTTACTAATAAACATAAACAATGTATAGCTGATCTCATAATATATAATGCTAAAACATAATCATAGAAATAACATTCATACACATTTCACTCCATAACTCAAATATTTTGGTTACGCAAAAACTCTTTGTTAGAGAGAAAAACTGTGGTGGGGATGACACCCACAACTTCACTATTGCAATAATAAAGGTTGCTCGGTTAGAGCTACATGTTTAGCTAATTCTGATAGCTTACCCTATTAGGAGTATCAAGATCTTTAGATCTACCTTGCTAAAGGATTTTACAAACACTTTTACAAAATGTTGTACCTGGTTAAAGGCTTTACAATTTATAGACTTTGTTAGAGTCTTTTACCCTGTTAAAGGTTTCTATTACAATTCAAATAATTCAATAAAAAATCTTTACAAATATATGCAACTTTACATCTAAAATGTTATAGAAGACTCTATGTGCTCAATATGAAATTACCTTACTCATAGCATACCTTGGTAATTGATAAATCAACTTGGTGACCTCTTCTGTATACTCTATCCCTTAAACTGTTTTCTGAAAAACCTTCTTTGTGACCTCTAAATATCTCTGTCACTCTTCACATCTTATCTTTTCTCATGATTTTCATTTTCAAATCATCAATCTTCCTTTTTTATTAGATACTCAAATTACTCTGTATATATAGATCTCTGAGACGGTGATCTTGTTCATACATCGATCATACAAACATGTTTTATCGAATGAATAAACATAGAAATTATTTCATTGGATAAACTTCCTCAAAATCATACAAAATCTTTGAATGCAATTTCCTATGTAATAACGGTTCCCTGTTCTCAAATCTTGTAACACGTTTCCACATATGTGTCCAGGTTCATTGAATCTGGTAACACATTTCCACTCGGTTCAGACTAACTTGATATACCTTCTTTGCTGCTCAG
Organism: Cryptomeria japonica; assembly: GCF_030272615.1. Classification (NCBI taxonomy): domain Eukaryota; kingdom Viridiplantae; phylum Streptophyta; class Pinopsida; order Cupressales; family Cupressaceae; genus Cryptomeria; species Cryptomeria japonica. The sequence goes on from NC_081413.1 coordinate 183,869,186, forward strand.
TAGGCATAGGAACTTTACTCGGTAGGCAGCTTGGTATCTCTCATCTCGGTGACTAGCCTTTCTTCTGTAACCGACAACCTGAGTACATACTGACTGAATATTTTGGTAGTATTAACCGACTAGAGTATATAGGATGACTTTGGACATAAAACTAATGACAACTTAGTAAATAGTAACACACTCTCATGTGTATTACCATCATATCGGTCACTTCTTCTTTCTTACTGGTGACCTTGCCAAACCGGTTGACATCAATGACAACTTAATGCCAAAATGCCAACAAAAACCAACGTAGAATCTTCCAAATAATTGCAAATGTTGTATTACATATTTTGAAAGTCTATCTTTTAATAAATATTTGACAATTCTAGAAACCACCTATATTGCATCTACATTTTTATATGCTTGATACCAATTATCTAATGTAAATGAACAATGTATAAATAAATGATGGTTGTACTCTTTACAATCCCCACCCACTAACAAGTTGGTGTCCATGCATCCCTAACCTCATTAACATATCATAAATAAGAGTCATTCCTTACACTGTTAACTACAATAATACCTTGGATTTTTTTTTGCAATTCCTAAAAACTATACATCTTTATTTAATATAGAAGATTAATTTCAACCTTTCTAGCTCCCTCGAGGAATTTTGCATGTGCTACTTTTTTTAAAAATGCACTACATTGAAAAACATCCCATATGAGCTTATCCTATCTATTCCTTAATGAGAGAGGCTATTTGATTAAGATATGATTTAATTAGTCCATCATTTTTCCTTAGCCTTTGGAGACAATGAACACAAAAATTTCCAAAGTCCACATATTGCTCTAACCCATCTAATGGTTAAGATATGATTTAATGGTACCTCCCGCTAGGAGTATGAGGTAGTCCCATACTGCTCTAACCCATCTGTAGACCCATACATAGATGGCTAACATCGTGGACTATAAAAGCTCCTTTCCTTTCCTTTTATCATAAGTATGTTTATAATTGTATATATTCACACTAATTCATCAATGTTTATAATTGTGTATATTCACACTAATTAGTTTTGAAAGCAAGATGGATTTACAATTTTTGTCAAATTTCAAAATTTTATAACCACAAAGCAATGAATTTTTTTGTGAATATTCATTTTCTTCAATGATAGAGATGTTATCAAAAAATTGATTGTATAAACTCAACTACAATAATATATCTTTTTAACTTATGTTTCTTAAAATTTTATTCATTTTTAATCATATTGGATATATAGTCATTAATATACATATTGGATATATAGTCAGTAATAAATTAATAAAAAATATTTATATTTAATTTAATCTTTTTTATAAAAAATAAATATATATTTAATGGTGGTAGAGTCTTATTATTTATTTATCATCTTTCTAGCTCAAACCCATTAAATTTACTCCAAAAATCTAATTGATTTAATTTAATTTGAATTAAATTAAAATCTTCTCATTTCAATTTATTCTATAAATATTAAGTTATTTAAATGTTTTTATAACAAATATTTTTGTATAACTAATTAAAAAAAATAAAAAATTATAATAAAATTATTTAATTTATACACTTTTTAATAGAATAAACAAATTTCAATTAATGAATGATTATTGAACTTTCTCTTTTTATTCAACCCCATTAATAATAAATAATACTTTTATTTCTAACTACCATTACAATTATTAAACTTTATTTTTTAACAATAAAAAAATAAATCGAGAATCTTAAAAAACCCAGATATCTATGAATGAAATTATAGACATATTAATGATTCACCTCCCAAAACTATAAATAATTATTTGATAGACTAAATAATTACCAACTCCATTAATTTAATAGTCTCACCATTTCCTAAACAACAAACTATACTATACAAATTATATTCTACCATTCTTATTAACCAACTTTTCTTCAATTTGAAAAACTATTGAAGATTCCAAAAAGCTTATCTCTTTTTTCCATTTGAATGGACATTATTAAATGATAAATGATATATATATACCAGTAAAACCGTACATAGAATCCATCAATGTCTTTAGAAAGAGAAAGAAAGCGCATAAAAGCTGAGCACCACCAATTCATTTCCCATCATTACTGCATAAAGGAATAAAATGGTCATAAAAGGCAGAATATGGCACAATCAATTGATCTTCTCAATCATTTACATTTTGATTTTAAAGGGTGTAAAACAAATCCATCTATATTAAAGAGTTTAAAGAGTTTAGGTAGGGGAAGAGTATTGCAATTTTAAGTACTCACTTATTGAGACATCTTTAAGTAGACATTAGGTGACACTTTGAAATGTGTACTTTTTTACTCTTATGTGCATAACAGATCACACAACTGCATCGTTACTACCCAAAAGCTAAAACATAGCTATAAGATTAATCGCTGATGTACTATTTAAGATTTGTGGGTGTGTGAAGTTACTATAACGGTTACTGGTACACTTCCACTAATTCAGCAAATTCTATTTATCATTTTATTTTTAAGTATTGTGGACTTTTTTATTTTTATAACAAGGGTTCAGGGCCCTTCCCCTTCTAAAGTAATCAAAAACAATTTCTTTATGAATTTGATTTTGAATGAATTTTTTAAATGTTGTCACGAAGGATGTCAATAAAAATTGTTAGTTTGGAGTTTTAGATTTCATCATATAAGTTTTTTTCTAACAATTTTTGGGATCATTGTTTCATGATTTATCATCATAACAAAACTAGCTAAAAAAGAAAAAGGAGTACGGTGCTCATAATAGATCATAAAATATGATTGTTAAAAACATTGATAAAAAAATACTTATACTATCAAATCCAAAAACTCCAAACTAATTTTCTAAGTTATAGAAATATAATACTAAAACAAATCACTATTAAATTATCTATATATTAAATTCAAACATTTTTAATTTATTTTTAATATATAATTTTTAAAATACATTTAACTTTATGACCTACCATCATTGAATAAGATCCCAAACATTCAAAGAAAAAACTACTACATAGGATAAAAACCATTAAAAAACAATAAAGAAATGCAGTTCAATAAATAATTATGCAGGGAAGTATAGGTTCAAAATTTATTATGAGAGCATCATAATATCGTGGGCAGTCAACTATTCCATCATAAACCAAACTCATGTGTATATCCCTTTCACACTATCAAATCAGCTCATGCATATGTAAGCATGCAATATAAAACAATTGAGGGTAGGTGCATCTTACTTGATGTCTCTATTTAATATATGTTTCATTACACCACTTAGCCTTTTTAACCCCATTTATTATAGATAGGCATAAAATTAGCCTATCTACCTTTTAGGCAATTTAATTGGTTTATCTAGATCTTAAATTGGTACTTGAGGGTTTTGGTGAAGTAAGTATATATATATATATATATATATATATATATATATATATATATATATATATATATATATATATATATATATATATATATATATATATATATATATATATATATATATATATATTATTTGGGGATTTCTGGTTTATTTCAATTCTAATTAGTAGTTGAGGGTTTCATAAAGTACTAGTCTATAGTCTATAATTCAGATAGGTTATTTTAAGGATAAAGTATTTTGCCCTTTTTCATAATAGAGGCGAGACAATAAGGGTACTGGTACTTGGTAGTTATTAGGTTGGAATAGAAAACATTTATGGTAACGTGTAGCTATTCAAATTAGTAGTTGAGGGTCTAAGTGAAATACGAGACTTTAATTTGGATAGGTTATTTAAGATAAAGTCTTTTTCCCTTTTTCATAATAGAGGTTGGACAATAAGAGTAGATTGATGTACAATTTTATGTTAATGTGTATCTTGTATATTGATAATAGTATATAAATATAATATTAAATGATTGATAGGTACATATATTTATAGGCTTGACGATGAAGAATAGGTAAAATGTACCTTATGTATTAATAAAACCACTTGAAGATGATATCAAATGGATCACACACAAATGTTTATTTTATAATAGTAATAACATGAAATTTAACGAGGACTAAAAGTATTTGTAATCATTGATTGTTGGATAACACCTTACTATTTTTTAAGAATTTCTTAGATGTAATAATATATGAAATTTTTGATGATTTGTAGAAGGAAAAACACTTTGAAGATATTATGATTGATCAACTTAATGATTATTTCCAAAGATACCCAACATTGTTTGAATAGGTATTAATCATAAATAGAATAATTGTATTATTATTTTAAATAGATATTTAATATTAAGAAACTATATAACACATACATAAATTTAAAAAAATTAATAAACCATAGACTTGTCTCTATCTCTACATCATCTAAAAATATTGAATACAAAGAAACCATGAACATGAGTATATAATATATTTAATATTCATGACATTGAAACAAACAAAAAGATAATTTTTATAAGCAATACCTTATATACACATACACATACACACATGTATTTGTATATGTACACACACAAATGTTTATATTAATAACATCAATAACATTAAATTTAATGAGGACCAAAAGTATTTCTAATTATCGATTGTTGGATAACAAGTTGATAGTTTTTAAAATTTCTTGGATGTGATAATTTATGAAATTTTTATGATTGGAAGAAGGAAAAACACTTTGAAGATGTCATGATTCATCAATTTAATGATTATTTTCAAAGTTACCAAACATTGATTGAATAGGTATTAATCACATGTAAAACAATTTTATTATTATTTTAAATAGATATCTTATATTAAAAGACTATAGAACAAATGCATCAATTTTAAAAAATTAAATAAATTATAGATTTGTATCTATCTCTATGTCATCTAAAAATTGAAAGCAAAGAAACCATGAACATAAATATATAAATATATTGAATATTCATGACATCGAGACAAACAAAAAGGTAAATTATATAAGTAACTCAAAACAAATATATATGGATTAAATGAACCTTGGTTTATCATTTGCAGTTCCATTAAGATAGTCATGTACTATAAAATATGTAGAAGTTTGTTCATAGATTAAAATGTACATCTACATATGTTGGCAAATGCATACTCCAATGAGAAATTGTAGGTGATTGAAGGTATTGTCATTGATGACAACCTTACAATGCTATGGCACTGGCAGACATCGACATAGACACAAACATCGACGGTGGCAGTGGCAAAGATGTTCATCGACACCATGGCCGACAAGATTTTGTTTATTGTATTTTGTATTTAATTGTAAAATCTTTTTTTAAGCCAACAAGGCGAATTGTATTAGGACTCATATAAGTATGAGATCTTGTATAACATTTGTAATAAGGAATATGCAAGATTGATAATATGTGCAAATATTAAGGCAGATTGTGGAATAAGGTTTATGATTATAGCAAGAGCTTAAACTGGTATTGAACCTGGCATAGAAGATGTTGATCCGAAGCAGTACATGATATTGGATTTACTTAATCCACTTTTCTAAGTCAGTGAGACTTCCCTTTTTGTACTTAAGTAGTGAGCTTTAGGCAGTTGGCCTTCCTGCATGTGCAGGCCCCTATTGTATCAGTAATATTCACTTATTGGCCATTGAGCGAATATTGTGGGTCACAAATCCCACTAAGGTTTTTCCCACACTGGGTTTCCTTGTTAAAAATATTGTGTTATGGTGTGCTTTCTATGTTGTGGTTATTGTTCTTATTTACTGCATTAATTCTTGTTTACCGGTATACTGTTTTGAGATACAATTTATTTAATAAGTTAAGAAAATCCATTAACCGGTTAGATATTGATTCACCCCCCCTCTCAGTATCTTTGGGAATCCTAACAATTGGTATCAAAGCTTGGTCCTCTATTTTCAAAAGCCTAACAACTTGAGGAAGATTCTGACACCGGTACAAATGGATGATCTAAGAAAGCAACTGGAAACATCTCTTGCAGATTATGATGCGAAAAAGTTGAAAAATATAAAACTTGAAGATGATCTGAAGGCTGCATAGGAAATCATTCAAGGACTTCAGGAGAATCTTACTATTGCTAGGAACAAAAGAAGAGAACTTCATGAGAAGATACAGAGTGATGATGATGAAAAAGAGACTCTTAATGATCTAGTAAGCAAACTGAAACAAGAGAATATGTCTTTGAGAAATGAGATGCAAGACATGACCATGAGATTTTGTAAAGACACTAAAAATAGAAAAAAGAATGAAGATGATTTGGCTAGAAGAATCAATGATGCTGCAAATGAAAATCTAAGACTCAGTCATGAGAATGATATGTTAAAAATAGATATGATTCACTTGGAACATGATAAAACTGAACTCATGAGACAAAAGGATTTCTTGGAAAATGAGTTGGCTACTGCAAATCAACACAAGGAGAAATTCAAGAAAAGTTCAGAAGAACTTGATGACATGCTGAAAAATCAGAAACCTAATGGAGATACTAATGGACTTGGCTTTGAAGTTGGTGAAAGCTTTGACACTGCAAACAAACATGATCACAACAAACTGGTAAGACAAACTAATGCCTACAAATTTAATGGAAAATGCTTTAACTGTAACAAGTATGGTCATAGAGAAAATCAGTGTAGATCTAGAAACTATTAGAACACCAATGCACCCACGGTCAATGTTCTAAATGCAATAAAGTTGGTCATAACTCAGAAAATTGCAGAATGAATGTAAGATGTTATGTTTGTGGAAGATTTGGACACTTATCTAATCAATGCAGAACACATACCAACATAGGATATGGAAAAGCAATTCAGAAAACCAATGTGACTTGTTATGCTTGTAACAAGATTGGACATATTGCAAAATTTTGTAGAAGTAAGGCATCACCGATAAATAACAAAGGACCCAGTTTGAAAGATAAAGAATAGGTTCAAGAAGCAAAGCAAGAATTTTCAAAACAATGGATCAGAAATTCAGATATGAATGTTAATGAAGCTATCCCTTCACCGATAAAACAAAGTATCACTCCACTGGCATGAGATTCTTCAACTAACTGAAAAGAAACCTTTTGGGGGTATGGCAACAAATGTAAAACATGCTAGTTTAACCTCGGTTGATGGTAAGAAGTTGAAATACTTCTTTACCGACATATGAGTTAAGTTTTCACTTAACCGACAGACATTAAATGTGGCAGTTGAAGGAAATGACACTATAAAGCAAGTGTTTTGGCTCTTTTTTCATTCACCGAGGATTCAAATTTCCTGAGAGCACGAAATTCCCGAGCGAAGGCATCCACAATGAGAAGTGAAGCAAATCATTCAAGCACTCATACCTAAAGGCAGATTAAGGTATTTATAACAATGGCTTCCTCCTCTACACCTGAATTCATTGCAAACCCTACTGTAATTGAAGTTGTTAAGCACCCTAGGCCCGTATTTAAAATCATTCCCGAAATTGCGAAGAAAGATGATACCCTAGGAGCATTATCACAAATACCCAAAGGAGTTGCTTATGCTGAGGATCCTAGAATCTACATACATTGTCATATAGATGAACTAGGAGATGATGAGATTAAGAACATGTACAATACTATTATATGTGATGAAATTGAAAATGTTAAATTGAAACACAAGATAATTGAAACCCTAGGTTTTGTGGAAATTCTTAGTATCCTTGATTTTCAGAAGGATGTTATAAGGATTGTGCTAAGAAGAGTGCATGGAGAGTTCTTTTGGTTGGATTCAATTCATAAGATAACCAACGAAGCAGTTAGGGCAGTGATGAGCTTACCTTTCGCTGGTAGCAGGCCCAACAAGACTAAACAAATTCCAAATGACACTATAATAACCCTAACCAGCCCAGCCTTTGATAAGAGATCCCTAAGAGTAAATGATGTTAAGGATATCAACGTAAGGTTCATAAGCATGATTCTTGGATACAAGGTTACACATGCCAACAGATTAAACTCTGTTTCTAGCCTATGTATCAAAAGTGCCTATGACATGGTAAACAACAATGTAAAAATTGATATTTGTGAATGGTTGAAAGATGAACTGATAGACAATCTGGGGAAGATAAAAGGTGATAAGAAAGGTACATTCAGATTTGGCAACCTGCTTGTATGTTTAATGTTATATATTACCAAGCAAGTTCCCAGTATTGGAAGAAAGCATTTTGGTTTTGACATACTAGTAGGAAAACAACTTCTGGACATACTCAACAACATGGGAGATGATAGAGAAAAGAATATAAATGAACATTTTCAAACACTAAAGGCTAGAATGAAAACTAGGATAAGGCTATCTCAAGCTATTATTGACAAATATCAAAAGAAGATATGCTTTGTAATTAAGAAAGATGAAATCTGGATAGAGGTAGTGGTCCCAAGGACTATTTGGGTTACAGAAATGGGATATGAGGCAGATGAGAACATAATTGAAACTTATGCAAAAGCCCTCCTAGAAGCTCCTAAAGAACCAACTGAAGAAATATTTGGAAATGCGGAAACAATTGAAAGTAAAATTCAATCATAGAAAAGAATAAAGAAAATTGAACAGATAGTTAGAAAAGGAACAAGGCAGGCAAAATCAATCAAGGAATATGTATTGAATAAAACTGGTATTAAGGAGAGTGACTTGGAAGGACTACAACCGAAAACACATCTTTCACCGGTTGGTACCTCCTCTGACAGTGAAATACTAGCAGAGGTCAAAAGGGTAGAGAGAAAAAGAAAACCCTCACCGGCACCTACTCCTACACCAAAAAGAACAAGACATAAACAACAGGCAATTAGGCCTCCGACAAGAAAGTTGACACCAAAGAAGAGGAAACAAAAACAAGTTGTTCCTCCACTTGACAAACTTTTGATTGAGATAACTGAAGATGGAAAATTGTCAAACATCAGCAAGTTGTATAACACACTATCAAATGATAAAAAAGAAAGTATAGAAAATAGTGTTATTTTACACCTTGATATCTATAAGAAATTTTTGATGGAAGTTGTAGATGATATACCCAATGACTTATATAGAAGGTTAGAAGCAAGAAGGGTAGCAATTGTTGAATTGGATAAAAAGATTAAAATAGAAAAACTACTTGCAGTTCACCTAGTGAACTCAACACAAGAGATAGATGAATTAATAAGTGAGGCAAACCGGACAATATTCTCAACCGGTCACTGACATGTAGCACTAATGGCAGGAAGAGTTAATGAGATATCAGAAGAAACTGCAGACAAGTGGGATATATTCTTTGTTGAAAAAGAAAAACAAGAAGAACTTAAGAGACCAAAGACTTTTAAAGTCTATAAAAAAGAAAAGGATAAGGATAAGGGGAAAGGCAAGGTAGGTGGACCTCCGAACATAAAGGTGACAGATAACTTACCCCCACCTTCATCTAATACTCCACCAGCACAAACTGCTGATACTCCACCAGCAACAGAGAGTATGGAGACAACACATGAAGATACAAATCCTGATTCAGAAGTGTTGTACACAATGAATATCGACACACAGGAAGTAAACATTATGGTAGATAAGGAATTACGTGAGAAAAGAGATTTGGCAACTGAGCCACCGGTAGAAGACACAACAATTGAGACAAATGTTAAAGATACAGTTGGAGACATTGAAATTGGGAGTGAGCAACAAACTGAACAGACAACGGATACAGGAAAAGTAGATAGCACTGGTGTACATAATGATGTATCTACTGAGCAACTGGCAACTGATAGCAATGAAAAATCTATTGAGATACCGGCTATAGACATTGTTACTACTTATCAGATTGCCATTAGTTTTATGTCAAAGTTACACTATATACTCTAGTTGGTTATCTATTACCGAAATATTCAGTCGGTATGTATAGTCTAGTCAGTTACATAAGAAAGCAGTCACAGAACACAATATACACCGAGTTGTCTACCGAGTATCTTTACATGTTTATTGAGCAATAAAGATGACACACCGAGTTGATTTACACTGAGTGAAACGTGTTACCAGATTCATTGAACCTAGACATGCACATGAAAACGTGTTACAAGATTGAGGCACATCTAACCGTTATCACATTGGAAATTGCACTTAAAGATTGTTTATGATTTTGAGGTTATCAAACCAATGAAATATTTTGCATGGTTATTCATTCAATAAATCGTGTTTGTAAGATCAAAGAAATGAATTGGATCACCGTCATAAGAGATCTATTTATACAACATGAATTAAGAGTTAAAGGTGTGTGCATGAGTGTAAGAAGACTGTTACAGAGACATAGAGGTCATCGAGAAGGTTTTTAGAGAATAGTCAAAGAACAGAGTAAACAAAAGGGTTTACCGAGTTACTATATGGGTTACCGAGGTATGCTATAAGCAAGGTAATCTATTCTGAGCACATAGAATCTGCTATAACATTCCAGATGTAAAGTTGTAGATATTTGTAATGATTTTATTGTAATATTGTGAAGTTGAAAGAGAAACCTTTAACAGGGTAAAAGACTCTAATCAAGTCTATAAATTGTAAAGCCTCTAACCAAGTGCAACATTTAGGTGAAGTGTTGTAAAATCCTTTAGCAAGGTACATCTGACAGATCTTGTTACTCCTAACAGGGTAAGCTATCAGAAATAGCTAAACATGTAGCTCTAATCGAGCACTCTTTATTATTGCAGTAGTGAAGTTGTGGATGTCATCCCCACCACTGTTTTTCTCTCTAACCAAGAGTTTCTACGTAACCAAAATATATGTGTTATGGAGTGAATCATGTATGATTGTTATCTATTAGTTTTAGTTTTATATTATGTTACTGCACTATATGGTTTATGCATAATAGAAAAGATATTGTTGAAGAAAAGTTTTGATGTACTGATTCACCCCTCCCCTCTCAGTACATTAGCTTTCCATATTGGGCCTAACAATTGGTATCAGAGCTCGAATCTTGGAAAAGGGTTTAATTGCCTAAAGAGAAAGATCTTATCAATGGAAGGCTATAAACAATCTCGAAGGATTGTGTATCTGCAAGAAGAGTTGGATCATGCTAATCAAGTGATTGCAGACATGCAAAGGCAAATGCATAAATCTCTGAAAGTGAGAAGAAGATTATCTGATGATTTGCAAGACTCTCAAGAGTTAGTGGAACAAATTGAGACATCATCTGAGAACAGTATATCTGAAGAGACTGAAGAAATGATTGGAGTATTGAAAGAAAAGAAAAAAGCACTGGCTGATCAACTAAAAGCAATGAAAAGAGAACATGAACATTTCAGCACACAAATGACTGAAAATCTAGATGCATTGAGAACATCTGAGGATAAAGTAAGAGATCTAGAAAGAGAGAAACAACAACTTGAAGTCTTAGTATCTGATAAGAATGATGAAATCACAAGGTTGACTGGAATTCAACAAAGCCTATCAGATCAACTAGGCTATGCACATCATGAAGCAATTCTGAAGAATGATGAGAATCAAGCATTGAAACTTGAAGTATCAAAGTTAACCGATGAACTTGAAACAGAGAAGAAATCCAAAGAAACACTAAAGAAGAGTTATGAAGCATCAAAGATGTTGGATGAGCAACTGAATGCAAGAAGACCCAACAAAGATGCAGGACTCGGTTACAAAGGAAAAGACTCTACCGAGAGAGGAGAATCATCAAAGCAAGCTGGAAACAGGAATAACATCAAAAGAAAGAAGCCTATTTGCAACTACTATGGAAATCAAGGTCACACTGCCAACATATGCCAAATCAGAAAAGGTAAGCAACTGAATGTCACTAAATCCAATGGTTATTGTTACAATTGCAATAAATATGGTCACACATCTAATAAATGTAGGACAAAGTCTGTTAACAATTATCAGAAGGCAAAATTCAAAGGTTTTTGTAAAAACTGCAATAGATATGGACATAGTACCAAGAAGTGTTGGTTTAAGCAAAAGAACTATATGTGGTATGCACACCGAGCAAACGCTAGAGGTTACTGAACTCACACAGATCCTTACTGACAGTATTTTGCAATACCATGGGATTACAATACAAGGATATGGTGTGAATGTTGTGGAAGATATGGACATATTAGTGCTAACTGTTTTATAAGGTTTGGGATGTACAATCGAAGATCATGGAGAAATCCTGTTATGGCATGTTTTCATTGTCACAAAGTGGGACACTTAGCTGGAGATTGCAGAGATCAACCTAGAAAAGACACTGAGGAAATAAAAGAAAAATTAAAGATGATTTGGAAAAAGAAGGAAATTGTGTCAAATGAAGAAAGCACCTTACCTACCGAGTTAGGTGCTCTTATTCCAAATTAATCGGTAAAGGTATGAAGGAACTGCATTCTCTGAAGGTTAAAATCTTAACAGTTCCTATTATATTATGTACTAAATTCAAAATCTGCATAGTTAAGATGTATTAGTAAGTTTGAAATTCTATCAAAGTCTTTTGAAGCACTTTAATTTTTTGTTTGCATCTCAATAGAGGCAATATCTTTTGACAACCAATTTAAAATATATTTATTACATTAAAACATATTATGAAATAATCTAAAGACAAAAAGTTATTCACAACTCAACAACTTACTTCATACTATGAAATCTTGGTCAAACCCATTAGAAATGCAACATCTCAAGGAAACTCAATATTTGTGTATGGACTAACTTACGATAGATTCACTGAAGAAAATCATATCCCATAAAGAAACTCGATATTTGTGTATGGACTAACTTATGACAGATTTGCTAAAGAAAATCATTCTTTTGAAGTTGTAAGAACATTGTATTCACATATTTCATTTTAGAATAAATACTATGAAAAAAATTATTTCCAATATACACATGAGAAAGATGTTAATTCTTCGAAATATAAACTTAGTTTAAACAACTATTCAATAAATGCAAGTGAAATGTTAAATTTGAAAAAATCAAATATATTTCACTTAATAAAACTATCCATACTTACATCTATATTTGTTACTCATTTGTTATAGAAAAGCATATTTGGAAGGCTTAAAAAAAGAAGGTAGTTTATTTCATTTTTAACTCATTGTGTAGAAAGTGTAAGCAATAGATTTTTGGGAGGATGATTGGTGGAGATGAGATTAGAAAATCAATTGGTGGAGAATGAATGATAAAAATTTCTTAGGATCAAGGAGAGGATGAATGTTCATGATTAAGTTGTTTTTTTTTTTAAATAAATTGAAAAGGTTAGGATTGCATTCACTAAAAATAGTAATTTGTTGCAACCATAAGATTGTTCGAGGTAAATACATTTAGTGGTCCCTTTAATCTTGGAAATGTTGGAGGTAATATAACCTTAATTAAATAATAAACTTATTTAATTATTTTAGCCTTGTGAGACAGAAAAAAAGATAATTAAATAGTTTTATTATTTAATTATGTGGAAGGGAAAGTGAGTAATTAAATTATTGTTGAAGTAATTGGTTCAACCCCACAAGCTTAACAATCACTTGCAAGAAAAAAGCATGTCACAAATGGAGATCAAGCAAGATATATTTGATCAACAACCTGAGAATTATATTGATGCACAAAAGATTAGGATTACAATGAAAGAATGAATCATTATAGAAAGGATGATGCAACCCTAGATCTAAACTCTAGAAGAAGATTTGATGGGGCTGATAAAGGAAAAGCTTCCATGTCTGGTGCGGTTGAGGGTGCTGATGGTTTTGCCCCAGTTAAGACAAAGAATAGGAACCGAGGTCAATCGAGGTCTTTGCAGGAGAGTCAGGAGGAGGATACCTTTAACAGATTTGAAGCCTTGGATGATCTTAGCCAATAGGAGGTGAATCCGGGGATGATTCCTTTGGATCTTACTACAGTAGGGTTGATGCCCGATAGTGTGAACTTGGATCCTACCCAGGGTCTGCAGGAGGTTAGAAGTCAATAGATGGAGATGGATAAACAGGTATTGGCTCAGAAGGGTCCCATCTCTAGTGCTGAAGTGAAGATGGTTGGTGGGGATGTTTCTCATGCATCATAGAAATCAAACTCTGCTGGGGTTAAAAGTAATAAGATCTCTTTACATCTGGGTCTTCTTCAGAAAGACATTAAGAAAGGAGTAGCGAAGAAGAGTTCAAAGGTTGGCAGAAAGAAGGACTTGGATAAGATCAAATTAATGGTGTAGAACTTGGTTGAGTCAGGGTCAGTAAAGACTCTGGATTCTCATTTTTCTAATCCCCCAAAATGATTGTGCTTTCATGGAATGTGAGGGGCTTGAATAGTGGCCCTAGACAAAAAGCTATTCGGGAATTGATTAGGAGTCATTCTCCTGATGTCCTTTTCTTGCAGGAAACTAAATTATATGGAAAGTATGTTGGGTCTAGTGCCTAAGCTTTGGGGGAGATGCGAATGTAAGTGTATTGGGGCATTTGGCTCCTCTGGCGAGGTGGCTTGTCTTTGGAACCCATTGAGGATTTGTCCTATATGGTGGGTTTCTTCCAAATCTTCTTTATTCGGGGTTGCCTCTAGTCTTGAGAATGGGGAATATATCTTGCTTACTAACATTTATGCCCCCACTGATCTTCAGGGTAAGCAGAATTTGTGGTCTCATATTACTTTTATGCGTGGGTTTTTTCCCTTTGATCTATGGATTATGGCAGGTGATTTCAATGCCATCTTAGAGTTAAGTGAGAAGAAGGGTGGCGTTATGTGGTTGGAGCCTTCTTCCTTCCTTCTTCAAGATAGTATATCAACCTTGAATCTTGTTGACATCAAGCCTGGTAATGGTCTGTTCACTTGGAACAACAGGAGACTAGGGGAGTTTTGGATTGCGGAGAGGTTGGATCACTTTCTGGTTTCTAGTTTTTGGGTTGGTGGGGGATAGTTCACATGCTCCGAGATTTTAGATTGGAAAGGTTTGGACCACTAGCCCATCAAATTGGTGTCCTCTTCTGCTTGGGTCACTCACACCTCTTCATTCAAATTCTAGCTTATGTGGTTGCAAGATTCTTCTTTGTTGGTTCATGTTGCAGAGTGGTGGAAGAAAGGGAGGCCAGCCTTTGGCACTGCCATGTACACCTTTGCCAAGCAACTGCAATTTATTAAGTTCCAGCTTAAAAGGTGGAATTGTCAGTGTTTTGGTAATATTTTTCATGCTAAGACAACTGCTCAATTAGAGTTGAATAGCATTACTAGTGAGATTAGAGAGCATGGATTATAAGAAGCCTTGCTTAGGGAGGAAGTCAGGGCATTCAAGGATTTAGAGGAGTGGGAGCTTAGGGAGGAAATCTAATGGAAATAGAGAGCTCATATTGATTGGCTTCAAGCAGGGGATAAGAATACACCGTTCTTTTTCAATTCAGTAAAAGCAAGAAGACATGGCAATTCCATCCCTATTTTGGTTAATGATAGAGGTTAGCAGTGTTTCTCCTCGCAGGAGATTTCTAGGGAGTCTATGCAGTATTTCCAATCCCTTTTTAGTGAGGATTCTCAGGGGGAATTGGAAGAGGAAAATCAAGTTCTTGCTTGTATTCCTTTTCTAGTTACTAGGGAGATGAATGAGCAGCTTATGGGACCTATTTTGTTGGACAAACTTGAGAGGATTGTTTTTCACATGAAGAAGGGGAACGCTCCTAGACTAGATGGGTTTCCAATTGAGTTCTATCAAGATTTATGGGATATTATCAATTTGGACTTATTGGAGATGGTCCAAGAGTCCCAAAGGAGTAAGTAGATGCTTCGGGATTTGAATGCAACTTTCATTGCGCTCATTCCCAAGCGTGATGGGGCCAATCGGTTAGGCCAATTCCATCCTATTTCCCTTTGTAATGTGATCTATAAGATTATTTCTAAGCTAATAGTAGAAAGATTAAAGAACTGGCTTGGGGGGGTCAAGTCTAAAGAGCAGAGTGGGTTTGTGTAGGGCTGTCAAATATTGGATGGAGTGGTCATCACTACTGAGACCATTCATTCTATGGCTGCTTCCAAGGAAAAAGCTATCTTTGTCAAGCTAGACATGGAAAAGGCTTATGATAGAGTCTGATGGTCCTTTCTCTAGAATATTCTTAGGGCCTTTGGTTTTGCTGATGACTAGATCCAATGGGTTATGAGTTGTGTTTCATCTACCTCGTTCTCTGTGCTAATTAATGGAGATCATATTGAGTTGTTTGGTGCATCCAGGGGTCTTCGTCAAGGGGACCCTCTTTCCCCATACTTATTCATTCTTCTAGTTGAGGGTCTGGGGAGATTGATTAAGTATAATGTGTGACTGGGTATTATTCATGGTTGGAGTTGGGGCAATGGCATACCTCCTCAGTCCCATTTGTAGTTTGTGGATGATATGACCCTGATGGGACTAGCTAGGATCAGAGAAGCTATCAATCTGCGTAAAATCTTGGATGTCTATCTTGTTTCTTCTGGCTAGTTGATCAATGAGGATAAATCTTCCATTATCTTCTTCAATACACTTGGAACTATTCAGTTGAGGATTGCTCATATCTTGAGATTCTAGGTCAATTCTCTTCCCTTAACTTACCTGGGTATTCCTATCTTTGTTGGTATTCCTCCCAAGAACTCTTGACATGGCATTCTAGACAAATTTCATATGAAGGTTGAACATTGGACTCATAGATGGTTATCCTTTGCTGGGCAGGTTCAACTGATCCAGTTGGTGGTCCATGCTCTTCCGATTTATAGGTGTATGCTCCAAGTGGCCCCAAAGTGGGTTTTGAAGGATTTGGATTCTTTGCCAAGGCAATTCTTATGGGTAGGCAACCTATCCTCCTATAAATGGAGTCTTGTCAAATGGGACTTGCTGTGCAGCCTGAAGTAGTTGGGTGGGCTTGGCTTAAGGCAGTCTTCTTTATTTGGGGAGGCTTTGGCAGCTAAATTGTACTTGAGGTGATGTGTTGAACAAGATCAAGGTTGGGCTAGGATTTTGTCTTTCAAGTATATGTAGAGGATCTCGAAGTAGGAAATCCTAAGATATCCACTTGCAGGAAAAGGTTCTATGATTTGGAGTACTCTCAAGAAAGGGGCTACAATGACAAAAGATGGTCTTTTCTGGATCTATAAGAAGGGGGAAGAGGTTCTTTTTTGGTTCAATTCTTGGGATGGCTATCCCCCCATTATTGACCAATTTCCTAATTTAGTGAATCTTTTCTAGAGGTTCTTGGAGGCAGGATGGTCTAGAGTGAGCGAATTTAAGTCTGTTTATAGGTGTGGGCAATTGGAGATGGTGTGGTGGAAGGTTCCTAATGAATGTTCGGTTGTTGATATGGAGGAAGACTGCACTGAGCTTCATGGCATTTTGGCTAGTAGACACAGTAGTTCCCTTAAGGATAGGGATAGACTTGCTTGGTCCCCGAATCCTAAGGCTATTTTTACTATTTCCAATGGGTACTAGGAGTTGTTGTTTTGTCGCTTGGAGGGGAGGAAGGTGCACTGGTGGAAATATGTTTGGAACAATTTCTCTTGGCTGAAGTGTAACTATTTTGCTTGGACTTTGGCTTCGAATAGATGTCTAACCTGGGACAATATTCACAAGCATGGGTTCCACGGGCCTTCCATTTGTGTTTTGTGTGGTAATGGGGAGGAAGATTCCTCTCACTTGTTCTTCAGATACCCTTTCTCATTGTTGCTCTGGCATTACTGGTGGGGGGTGTGGAGGCACCTCTATGTTCACGCAAATTCTTTGGTGGAGTTTTGGAGCAGTCTGGGCAGGCCTCCTATTTTGTCCTCTTTTCTCCAGAATGTTTGGCACATTGGGCCCATCTTCATACTTTGGCAAATCTGGCTAGAGAGGAATAGGAGGATCTTTAGGGATGTCAGACTATTAGTTCAACAAGTATGGAATAGAGTCATTGGCATGATCCAGGAGACGGTGGAAGCTAAATGTGAGGTGAATTTTCCTCTGGATAGAGAAGAGGCTGATATTGTGAGCAGGTTGGGTTTGCAGGAGATGTCTCTTGTCTCAGCTTGTGTCAAGAGAGGTAGACGTGCTAAGAAGAAGGTTCAAAGGGTGGGAAGATGGTTTCCCCCTCAGGATGATTTTATTAAGATTAACACAGATGGCTCCTCTCGGGGTAATCTAGGTCCTGCTGGGATTGAGGGTGTTGGTAGGGATTGTATGGGGGATGTGGTTTTCTTCTTTTCAGTTCATAAAGGGCAGTAGTCTAATAATTTTATGGAGGGACTTGCAATTTTCTATGCCATGGAGCGTGCATATGAGCTAGGGTGGCATAAGGTTATTTGTGAATCGGATTCGCAGATTATTGTTAATCCATTGATTGAGCAAAAGGTAAGTGGGATTAATTGGCAGCTGGCAGGGATTGTGCACCAGATTTTGCAAATTAGTGCTATGATGGAGAGGGTGTATTTCATCCACATTGCTCATAAATGGAATAGAGCTGTAGATTGTTTGGCTAAATGGGCCTTGGATTATGGTGATATTTGGAAAGTTGAGGGTTGGGAGCATCTTTCCCCTGATTACTATCAGGATTTGCACAAGATCTATGCTGAGGATATGGATAGTTATGAAGTTGGTTGATTTCTGGTTGGGTCTGTTGTTCTCTTCTGGAGCCTTGTAGCTCTGGCTTTCTTGTGTAATGCTGGTTTCTGATTATTAATAAAGCTTTTACCCCTTTATTCAAAAAAAAAACCCTAGAAGAAGATTCAATTAGTTGTGCCAAGTGTCCACATCATAATGAATGAGACAACATAAGCTTTTATTAACCTAATCTAATAAAAATAAAAACAACTCCTAAGTTTAGCTTAAGTGAATAAAGTAATAAAGACCTAATTAGATAATTAATTAGGTGATGTCCTAATTACTCTAACAATTATGAGATTATTTAATTAGGTGGGGTACATAAGATGAGATGGATTAACTAGATAATTTAATCATTTAGTTAATTTTGGACAAGGTTATACTAGGAAGAATATAGGTATCTATAACAAAAAAAATTAAAAAGAAAAGACTAAATTGTTAACCCTAAACTTGGTTCCTTGATCTCACAGATTAAAGAAAATAAACATTTCTTTAAAGGGAATGTGAAAGAAGAGATGGACTAGTAAATATTTTGACCCAAATGTAGAGTAATCATCTTGTATCACATCAAACTCACATTAGCATCAAATCTCCAAGAGGACACACATGAGCCAAAATACACACACCTTTCATAATTGTGAACAATGAATTGTTGAAATACATATGTGCCTTCTGTTGGATATTGTCGAGAAGTTTGCTGGAGTGATGTGTTGTCATTGATGTCAACATATTCCTCTATGTGTTTCAATATTGCAGGCAGATTAGGTGAGTTGGTTTGGCCAATGTGTTGTGGATTAAAGGGTTTTGAGATAAGTATCTCTAGTTGATTCAACTAAAGTTTCAAAGGTTCACGTGAAGATTTGATCAAGTTATGAGATTAGGTATTGCGGTTGGTTTTTTCAACTGTTCGGTGTTGATTAGTATTCTAGATTTTGCTACACATTGAAATATCTTGGTTTGCACATTTGGCAGAGTGTTTGGGACATTCATATGTGTCCTCAATTCAAATGGTTTGTGATTTGGAGGTCCGCAAGTGATTCTTATAAGTTTGATAGTCAATTTAGTTAGTGTTCTTAAAGTTCGGTATAATGATGGTAAAGATTCATGTAAGTGGTGTTGGTGCGGTTGTTGTTGTGATAATTCATGATGCTTGTGGATGTTTCTAGATTGTGTCCTATTTGTGTTGGTGGTCCACATTGATAATTGTGAGCGTTATTGATGATTTTTCTTAATTCGATGGTTTTCTTCATGTTCTTGGACGACATGATGATTGTAACGCATTGCGGATGTTCGTGGCATAATTCTTGGAGGTGTTTCATGTTCAAGGTGGTGATTTAGATCTATACTATGTCTTAGCTGATATTGTTTTGGTCTGCACATAATGTTGTAGCATGTATGGTTATATCTTTGTAATTTGTGATGTGTTTTGAGCCAACCATGAAAGATTGGTTGATGACATGTATAAATAAATGTAATACTAATGTGAGAGAGGTATCTATGTGCAGAGAAGAAGTGTGAAGAAGTGAAAAAGAGAAGAGTATGTGATATGTGCTTAACCGGAACTATAACCAGGCATGAGGAGATGTTATTCTATTAGTTCATGATCTTCCAGATGTAATCTGAATATGTTTGTGAGACAGTGAGTCTTCCCAAGGGTTGTAGCCCTCTTTTATTATGTGTTTTGAGCAGTGAGCTCTAGGCAGTGTGCCTGAATGCATGTGCATTCCCCATTATAATATTTCATATACTTCTAACCGGCTATCATCATATTGTGGGTAGGTTCCCATTGTGGTTTTTCCCTTAACCGGGTTTTCCACATAAAAAATATTGGTGTTATGTGTGTTATTGATGTGGTGTTGATTTGTGCTTTCATTGTTAATAATAAGATCTGAATTTGTGTTTGAGTTAAGTAATGTTTTTGAGAAAATTGATTCACCCCCCTCAGTTTTCTGCATTGTTGCCAACAATTGGTATCAGAGCTAATTCCTCTGAAGAAGCTAATTCAGAGAATAGAGGTATGAGTGACAGGAACTTCTTTAATGAAAACCTAGAATTTTCTGCATTACAAATATGCTAAACTCGTAAGAAATGAGTTACAAAGTAAGAACAAACTGTTGCCACTGCAGGTACAAAATGAGAACTAGAGAAAGCTGATTGAAAAAGAGGGACTTATACCAAAGACCTCCAGAATTTTGGCTCTCAAAAAGTAATGTGTTGTCACCTCTCTTATATCTCAGGTATGTGACTCAAAGAAAGACTCCTCAAAATAGGTACAAGGAGTCCTTATTTTACAAACCACTCCAAGAGGTCCGATATAACTAAAAATCCCTTCAAAAAAGGTGTGTAACTGAAAGTAACAAGGAGTCAAACCCATAAAAACCCTCCTTTACTCAACCTTAATCTATTTGGACTCCTTGACTGAACTCAAATTGCCAATTGGGTGGCCAATCACCTAAATTTTCTCCTCATGTTTGCAAATTAACTCATAGATGACAAAGCCTTCTCTTTTGATTATCCCTCACAACACTCTACTTTGCATTTCAAAATAACTTCTATCTAAAGTGATTTATGATTATCACTTTATAATAAAGATTTACAAGATTTAATGCAAAGATAAATGAGTTTTATAAAATTCTAAAAGGCTTTACCGATTTACTTTCAAATATGTCTTTATCAGTTGCGAATTTGAATGAAGCTATGTCTTCCATGGTCTTTTCACATATTAGCAGTGGTCTATGTGGTTGTCTTGAAGATTGGAAAACTCCAATGTGTGGCCATGGGATAGTGACTATTACCCCATTCCTTTGAGTTTCTCTCTTGCTGTATGGACTGTCATGAGAACTATTTTAGAGGTATTGGGCCAGTCTTGACCATACTTGTGCTAATATAATGAACCTTGTTCATTGTATGATTCTTCTAGCCTTTGATTGCTATAGCAGTAAATCAATGTCTTCAATTCTTTTAGTACCAGGGCTCTTTCACTGCTCCCATTCTTTTATGATTGAAGACAACTTTTATAGGAGGCTATTCTAACAGTGAATTTGGATTGTTATTAGTTATGTCTTAGGCCTTTATAACCACTCACTATTCTAGCCTTCTCCACTGCTGGACTTACTCATGAATAGATCAATGGCTTTTGATCATGAGAACATACATATGGATATGGCTGACTTCATGAGTCCAAACTTCAACAATATGATTTGGCATGCTTGAGAGAAACTTCCATTATTGACATCAAAGATTTGTCTTGTACTTCATTCTTGGACTGTTATGTTGCTGTTATTATCATCTTTTCTGCTTGGTATGACTATAAATGGTCATTGATGGTCATTGTTTTGTCCATGACTATAATAAGGCGGATTTGGAGTACATTTCCTTTCAAGGACTATCACATCTTTACACTGCTATTATTGTCCTTGATGGATTGTATATTTTCTTCTAATATGACCATTATCTTTGATCACTTCTCAACAAACCTTATGACTGTTAATAGGTGTTTGTCTTGGCATGTATGTCAAGCTTTGAACTTGAAGTATGTTGACTATTATGAAAGCATCAATGGGTCATGGATAATGACCGTCATATGCCTTGTGAACACTATCATTATGCTTTTTGAAAAGTTGTCATATTTTAGTTCTTGTCATGCTTTTTTATAGTGAATGATGTTCCACTGCCCTGTCACTCATACCTCTATTCTTTGAATCGAGACCATTATATCATGGAGCTGCCCCTTTGTGTAGTCATATTTGTTTGGCAATGCCATGGTGAATATCCCTTGTAATGGACTCTAAAACTCATGATGACATTGTCTTTTTGAGCTTTTGATGATTTTGAAACCATTCATCTCTTTGATTGTTCACTAGGTATTGTGATGTCTTTTGAAGGTGCATTGTTATGTTTTCTTTTAATGAATTTGCTCATTGCATATAAAAATCTTCTTATGATTGCGGTATCATTGATCTTGATGATCTTGTTGAATTGTTTTCTTGGTTGTAACTGCATTAATGAATACAATTCTTACCAAACTCATGGCTTGTGATTTACTTGTATGTCGATCATGATTGCTCTAAAATCATTATTTTCTTATATTATAGACTTATATGTTGATCTCAATATATCAGTGTCTCCTTACAATTGTTGGAGGCTTTGTGTTATCACCTCACAATGTTCTTATAGCTACTCATATGTTGAGTACATACTAAGGTTGTTGTCATCATGAAAGGATTACTCTAAATATGAATATTCTTTGATAAGCTATCTTTACCTCATATGTTATTAGTGACTTTCTCAACCTTGTCATCATTTGAAGAGGATTTGTATACTTTGGGCTGAAACCATGCTTGTTTTTTATGCATTCTTTATACCATGATCATTGGATATTATGATTGTAAGTTCTCCATACCTTTTGTTTTCACCATGGTGTGAGGTCAATGAATTCTATGGCTGCTCAATACTTAGGAAACATCTCTTGTTGCTCATTGCTCTGCCATAGACATTCTTGTCCACTAAAATGCAACTCACTATACTGTGCAAATAAATATGGTCTTTATTGCAAACACATTGATCTCTATCTATGAGGTGTTGATAAAAACTTGTGTAAAAGAATTTTCTACTTGACAAAGATATGAAACAGTATGTGTCTTGAGATGAGAATTTGTCACTTATGAACCCTTTACCATGACTACTATAAACATGCTTTATAATGGCCTTGAAAATGATTTATAATGAGTTTTGACCTTGAACTTGGGAATATCACTTGTTTTCATGGTGTTAACTGTCACATACAAGGCATACTATATTATTGTGTTTAGTCCTCAAGGTCCTTTAGACTGTCAAGGCTATTATTCTGACAGTGATGATTCATATCAATTCTTTATCACTACTCCTTTGGGCCTTTGGCTATCAAAACCTTTCTTTGGTGGCTTCTCATAATGCTCTATTCCAGTATATTATGGGTAACTGTTATCCTTTGTATCCATTCTTTCATTTCTCTAACAACATTTCCTCTCTCAGATGCAGGCATGGAGCAGCAAGGAAGAAACAATTGGATGTAGGTTGGGTGGAAGACTGAAGATGACACTAGGGAACACAGAGAAGACTTGTCATTTAGGCAATGATGAGTCACCCTTCCTTATGTGCATTTTACATTTATTTTTGCATCTGCATATGTATAATATTTTCTTCATCACCACCATAAGAGTTAGTCTCACAGCTTGTGTGAGACATTGTACATTCATATTAATAAAGGTTACTTTTTCAAAAAAATTGTGTGTTCTCTCTCTATTTCATATGCATCTCCATAATGAAATATGATAGTGTAATATTTCTTCTCTTTCCTTTTAAATGTTCATGAATGTAATCCAACATAACAAAAATGCACCTTTTGTTTATAAAACACAAAAACTCTACTTGATTGAGCTTGTTAGAGAAAATAGGTATCATTTCTAGCAACATCTGCTATATGTTTGCTTGCTAAACATCTTGACCAACTGCCTAAGACAATTCATTGGGCATAGAGTCATTGTAGCTTTTAGAAAACTGATAAACACATCTCACAACACTATAAAACTCTTTTCTCTCTCAAAAACCTGTCCTAATCTATTGAGTATAGGTGTGTGTTTTGTGGGAGTGAGGTTAACACCTTACTATCATGAATTATATGTGTAATTGACAGATTAGGGAAGGTCAACAATAAAACATCTTCTATTCGCTGCAGACTACTATAATTCATTATAGCTATAAGGAGGGGCTACTTATTGTGCATGACAGTGAATATCTGACCTTTCTATTTCATATAATGGATACCTTCCTTCTATAACTACAATGAATTACAACAGTATGATCATTATTACTCCTTTAGGACTGTGCACAAGTCACTTAGGGAAAACAAAATTACATCTAGAAACCTATCCTATACTAACAACAAGTCAAAATTTACTTAAACAAAACCATTTACAGGATGACTAAAGTAGTTGCCCTTTCTCCTCAATTTATAATGCAATCTTAAGGGCGGATAAGGAGAAATGAAACACAAAAAGATGTCTAACAAGAAGTACTATCTCCTGAAAGAGGTGAACAAGTCCACCTACTTGATCAAACTGATCATATAAATTGTTGTTCCAAAGAGGACAAGAGAGTTGAATAAACTCTTGTCCAGTTGCAAATTCATCCTTGACACCATCTCCAACTAAAGCTTCATGTGTGGGTGCTTTATTGGACTCCATCTAGATTGAGTACCTAATAGGACAACCTCTTGTAAGGACAAAGCTCAGGCTTTCCATACTAATCTCTCTCTCATGAAGTACCATCTTATCATCTTACTGGTTGGAAAGATCTATCTCCTATGTCTGACTTGGTGAAAAAATGAATCCCTTTTTGACCCCCTCAGTATAATCATGTTGTCCATGGCTAACCTCACTTAAAGGTGTTGGTTTGGCATGCCAAGTCATACAAAAAGTCTCTAAGTCATTCCAAAGCATGTCCTCCTCAATGTCTTCTTCACTTCTCTGAGCAGGAGGACTAGCTTTAGGCTTAATATAGCTTTCATCAGGATTTGATAAAACATTAGCAATGTTCTCTTCAAGTATAGGCTCTGATTTGAGAACTTGTTCAACTTTAAAAACAACCTCTTACACTAGATCATCATCATTTCCTTCATGTCACTCAAGAACTTGACTTTCCATTGATGTATGCACAATTCCTTCATCTTGATCATAAAGACAAGGAAGTTCATCAGCTATGAAATTGAAAAATTCAACATCATTACCTTCATTTAGCTGTGCTGACTGATTTGCTGGCATTGAACATGACACAACCTCCTCTTCTTCAATAAAAAGTGGAAGTTCAGGAAGTAAATCAAATAATACCTCCTGTTGGTTACTACTTTCTTCCTCTTTATCTTGTCGACCCAACATGTTAAGCTTAGTATAACAACTTTCTTTAGATTCGAGAGGACCCACTAGATCATCTTGTGAAGCTTCTTGAGTTGATAGAAGGCAAATAGGTTCTTCAAGAGGCTGCTCTTGGGGAATTATAGGTTGTACTTATTCATGTGGTACATCTGGTATAAAGGATAATGTATTCAACATAGGAATGCCAATTTCAAAAAATAGATTTGGAAAGACATCAACAGGGTTAGCTTTTTGCTTGGGTATAGGTTCTTGCAATGAAGGAGGAGTTGATGGTGCCTCTACCTTTTGTAATATAGCAAGAAAAATCTTCGTTGATTCTCCTTTTTCTTCCTCATACTTTTATTTTTGTACAACTAATTCCATTGCAAGATTTTCTTCATACTACTTGTGCTACTCCACCAAATATTTCTTATGAAGTTGCTCTTAACAAGCCAACTCTTCTCAATGCTCATGGATATATGCTTGATAAGCCCACTCTTGTTGTTATAAATCAAATTCATGTTGTCTCTTGATATCATCCGTCTGCTCATTGTAGTTTTGTAATATACTTTCCATGGATAGTTGCTTATTGCAAAGGCTCTGTAATGTGACTTTTATCTCACTAAACTTTGAAGCATTTTGATTTGGATCAAAATTACCCTTTTGAGGTTGATTGTAAGCATGATTAGGTTGCCATGAGGGTTGAGTAGTGGGTGGGTGGCAAGCATGATGAATATGCTGGTTATCCGCTATTGTAGGGTTATTTGGGTAGAAACCAACATCTTGGTTGGTTGGATATGGCTGGTAAGAGGGTGAAGGAACAACATTCTCATGGTATGGAGGGTAATAATATTAATTTCCATGAAAAATTGACATCTTTAATCATATAAAGAGCTGGAAATTAAAATGGAGGAATTAATTTGAAATAATACCAGCACTTGATCTTTGAAATTGAAAGATTTGAACCTTGAGTCGCCAGGTGTGCATAGATCTTGCCTCCAAAGGATGGAATCATTTCTACTCACACCAAAACAACAACCAAGGTGGCCTTCTATGAACTAAATAAATAATCCAACAGTCCCACTGGGCATGCCAAAGATTGTTGTCACTTGGAATTGCACTCGATGCCAAGCTTTAAAACATTGCAATCTCGTGAAACATGGGACTACTCTCAGGCTATGGGTATCCTATTGTGAGAGTAGACCTCTAGATTATAGGCCATCTTCCTTTTAGATCACCTAAAACTAACTGAAAATATGACTAAGGGATATGAATTACGAGGATATACAGAAACTGAAAAACAACTGCTAGGTAATTCACCAACTGGAAAATGATTTGAAATTTCTTTAAACTCACAAGTTATTCAACTAATGAAGCTATTTTAACTCACAACTCAAATACACATGTTTGCAAAATTGATTCTCATGAAAGGTTAGCAATCTGATGTTCACAAAAAAGAAGAATAATGATGTTCTCACAATTTTGATTTAGCAGTATCAGTGACACAATCATAGTTTTGCACTATAGCATGTACTTTATGTGCTAAGCGTTTGAAGAAACTAAGACAAAATGAAGGATTCTATAAAAGAATCACAAAATTTTAATCAAAATGCTTACAAAAACAACACTTAGACCAAATGTATTAAGAAGGAACTCAACTTCTTTAATGAAAACCAGGAATTTTCTACATTACAAATATGCTAAACTCATAAGAAATGAGTTACAAAGTAAGAATAAATTGTTGCCACTGTAGGTAAAAACTTAGAACTAGAGAAAATTGATTGAAAAAGAGGGACATATACCAAAGACCTCCAAAATTTTTGCTCTCAAAAAGTAATGTGTTTTCACCTCCCCTATATCTAAGGTATGTGACTCAAAGAAAGACTCCTGAAAACATGTACAAAGAGTCTTGATTTTACAAACCACTCCAAGAGGTCGGATATAACTGAAAAATCCCTTAAAAAAGGGGGTTTAACTAAAAGTAAGAAGGAGTCAAACCCCTAAAAACCCTCCTTGATTCAACCTTAATCTATTTGGACTCCTTGACTGAACTCAAACTGCCAATTAGGTGGCCAATCACCTAAATTTGCTCCTCATGTTTGCAAATTAACTCATAGATGACAGAGCCTTCTCTTTTGATTATCCCTCACAACACTCTACTTTTGATTTCAAAAATATCTTCTATCTAAAGTGATTTATGATTATCACTTTATACTAAAGATTTACAAGCTTTAATGCAAAGATAAAGGAGTTTTATAAAACCCTAAAAGGCTTTACCGATTTCTACTTAACACTTAACTCCTATTTTTACATTTCAAACATTACTTACTTGAAGTGATTTATTTCATCACCCAAATAAATATTTACAACTTTGAAAATAGAATGTAAAATAAAAGTTAAGTGTTAGTATCCATAAAGCATTTTGACTAAAACAATAAGTGTTGATCAAACACTTAGAATTAAAGAGAAAACTATGTCATGATATACAAATAAGATTTTTCTATTTTCTTTGTTAAAAGGCAAAAGAGGCCCTAGCTCCTATCGAACTCTATTAGGGTTTGAAACCTAAAACAAAAGTTAAAAAAAGATGAAAAAGATACTTCATCTTTATTTTCATTTTGGATCTTCTCTGCCGAGGGCGACCGACATGCTGAAACCCTAGGGTTTGGATTGAGAATTCTCCATTTTGAAGTTTCTCAAAAGATTTTCTCTGCAGGGAATGTGTGGTAAGATAACCACACTCCATATTTTTTCTTTATTTTGTTTCCTTACTCTCTATGCATGGTGATTTTATTTTTTTTCCAGTAAATGCTCTATATCTTTTGCATGCTTTTGTATCTGTGCATTACTTCTTTGTATTTTGGTGACCTAATATTGTTTTGTGATTGCATATAATGCCTTGACTATCAATATTGTTCTTTTGTAAATTCATGGTATACATTGCTTGTCATTGTTTTGATCACTGTTTTACCTCAGATCTACAACTTTGGTCTACTTCACCGTTATGAGGGTTATTTTGAACAACTATGTTCCATTCATGGTATTGACTGTAACTATTACTGTTGTATCTTTGAAAATGGTGCTTTGACTATACGTGTGGTAATACACCGCTTCATCATTTTCCTAGTTATATTCTTCTCCAACCTTTGGACTATCAAAGGATTGTCATGTCTCTAAATATACATTCTCCATGATTGTTTTGGAGTTCTCTTTAGATGTTAATGAATTGTTCATTGTCACATACCTTAAGAGGCTGCAAATGTCAAGGCACTATCTTTACTACACTCCATGCGTACTCAATTACTCATATCTCCTTTATGACAGTCATTTGTCCTTACTTACTATCATTACACCATTTGTGTGGACTGGAAATGATACTGTGACTACAAAGGTTCACTGTGATCTTTGGTATTTGTTGTCACATTGTCTTTTGGACAACTACCACTGTGAATTTCATTGTGTGATTGATTATGGTCCTTACTACTACAACAATATCTTTTGATGGATGAAGACTTTTGGCTGACTTAAATCCTATTTTTGGAGTGATCTCCACTAACCATCATCTTCTTGACTTAGTGCTTTCATCTCTTTGCTCTATCTTATGCACTGACAAATCTTTTCTCACTGTCATATGTCTTTATCAGTTGTGACTTTGAATGAAACCATATCTTCCATGGTCTTTTCACATATTAACAATGGTCTCTGTGGTTTTCTTGAAGATCAGAAAACTCCAATGTGTGCCCACGGGATAGTGACTACTACCATGTTCCTTTAAGTTTCTCTCTTGCTGTATGGATTATCATGAGAATTGTTTTGGAGTTATTGGGTCATTCTTGACCATACTTGTGCTACTATAATGAACCTTGTTCATTGTATGATTCTTCTAACCTTTGACTGCTATAGCAGTAAGTCATTGTCTTCAAAGCTTTTAGTACCAAGGCTCTCTCACTGCTCCTATTCTTTTGTGATTGAAGAAATATTTTGTAGGAGGCTTCTCTAACAGTTAATTTGGACTGTTATTGGTTATGTCTTAGGCCCTTATAACCACTAATTGTTCTAGCCTTCTCCATTGCTGGACATACTCATGAATAGATCAATGGCTTTTGATCATGAGAACATACATATGGATATGAATGCCTTTATGAGTCCAAAATTCAATAATATGATTTGGCACTTGAGAGAAACTTCTATTATTGACATCAAATACTGCTCTTGTACTTCATTCTTGGACTACTATGTTGTTGTTATTATCATATTTCTACTTGGTATGACTGTAAATGGCCACTAATGGTCATTATTTTGTCCATGATTGTAATAAGGCATATTTCAAGTACATTTCTTTCGAAGGACTGTCACATCTTTACACTGCTATTACTGTCCTTGATGGATTGTATATTTTCTTCTAATATGACCATTATCTTTGATCACTTCTCAACAAACCCTATGATTGTTAATAGGTGTGTGTCTTGGCATGTATGTGAAGCTTTGAACTTGAAGTTTGTTGACTGTTATGAAAGCATCCATGGGTCATGGATAATGACTGTCATTTGCCTTGTGAACATTGTCATTGTGGTTTTTGAAAAGCTACCATCTCTTAGTTCTTGTTTTTTTTTTTGACAGTGAATGACTTTCCACTGTCCTGTCACTCATACCTCTATTCTCTGATTGGAGACCATTGTATCATGGAGCTGCCCCTTTGTGCAGTCATATTTGTTTGACAATGCCATGGCGAGTATCCCTTGTAATGGACTCTAAAAGTCATGATGTCATTGTCTTTTTGAGCTTTTGATATTTTTGACACCATTCATCCCTTTGACTGTTCACTAGGTACCGTGAAGTCTTTTGGAGGTGCACTGTTATGTTTTCTTTTATTAAATCTACTCATTGCATTTAAAATATTCTTATGACTGTGGTGTCATTGATCTTGACGACCTTGTTGAATTGCTTCCTTGGCTATAACTGCATTAATGAATACAATTCTCACCAAACTCATGGCTTGTGATTTACTTGTATGTCGATCACAAATGCTCTAAAATCATTATTTGGTGCTATCATAGTCTTATATGTTGATCTCAATATATTAATGTTCTACTTACAACTGTTAGGGGCTTTGTCTTATCAACTCACAATGTTCTTATAACTACTCATATGTTGAGTACATACTAAGGCCGTTGTCATCATGAAAGAATTACTCTAATTATGACTATGATTTGATAAGATCTCTTTACCTCATATGTTATTAGTGACTGTTCTCAACCCTGTCATTATTTGAAGAGGATTTGTATACTTCCTTTGGGTTGAAACCATGCTTGATTTTTATGCATTCTTTATACCATGATCATTGGATCTTATGACTATAAGTTCTATGTACCTTTTGTTTTCATCGTGGCTTGAGGTCACTAAATTCTATGGCTACTCAATACTCAGGGAACATCTCTTGTTTGTCATTGCTCTACCATAGGCATTCTTGTCCACTAAAATGTAACTCACTATACTGTGAAAATAAATATGGTCTTTATTGCAAACACAGTGATCTCTATCTATTAGGTGTTGACATAAACTTGTGTAAAAGACTTTTCTACTTGATAGAGATATGAAACAATATGTCTCTTAAGATGAGACTTTGTCATTTATAAACCCTTTACCATGACTACCGTGAACATGCTTTATAATGGCATTGATAATGATTTATAATGAGTTTTGACCTTGAACTTGGGACTGCCACTTCTTTTCATGGTGTTAACTGTCACATACAAGGCATATCATATTATTGTGTTCAGTCCTCAAGATCCTTTAGACTGTCAAGGTTGTCATTCTGATAGTGATGATTCATATCAATTCTTTATCACTGCTCCTTTGGGCCTTTGGCTATCAAAACCTTTCTTTGGTGGCTTCTCATAATGCTTTGTTCCAATATATTATGGGTGACTGCTGTCCTTTGTATCCATTCTTTCATTTTTCTAACAACATTTCCTCTCTCAAATGCAGGCATGGAGCAACAAGGAAGAAACATCTGGATGCAGGTTGGGCAGAAGACTCATCATTCAGGCAATGACGATTCACCCTTCCTTATGTGCATTTTACATTTATTTTTGCATCTGCAAATGTATATCATTTTCTCCATTTTCACACTAAGAGTTAGTCTCACAGCTTGTGTGAGACATTGTACATTCATATTAATAAAGATTACTTTTTCAAAAAAATTGTGTGCTCTCTCTCTATTTCATATGCATCTCCATAATGAAATATGATAGTGTAATCTTTCTGCTCTTTCCTTTTAAATATTCATGAATATAATACAATAGAACAAAAATGCACCTTTTGTTTACAAAACACAAAAACTCTACCTGGTTGATCTTGTTAGCGAAAATAGGTAACAAATCCTACAACTTCGGATAAGATAAATTAAGTTGAATACAATATTAGAGCTAAGGAAGAATTGTTGAGTGCCTTAACTGATTCTGAAATGACAAATGTGATGGATTTGCATACTGCTCATGAGATCTGGAAGAAGTTGGAAACTTTGTATGAAGGTGATAGTCATGTGAAGATTGCCAAGTTGCAGAGCTTAAAGGGAAAGTATGAGTTGTTAAAGATGGGCGAAGATGAGAACATTACTTCTTTTTATGCAAAAAGTGAATGAGTTTGTATGCAATATCAGATGTGTCGATGGAGTACAAGAAGAATAAGAGATTGTTGCTTGTTGGCATTTTGAGTTTGTTGGCATTTTGCATAGAGATTGCATTAATGATATGTTGTCATTGATGTCAATTGAACCAATAATGGTATTCATGTTATTGCTGATATTGTTGTTTTTGATATTGGCTAGTAATCGGTAAGAAGAGATTTGTGGAAGATGTTGTAAACCGGTATGTAAAGTTTGTGAGTTGAATCGGTAAACCCTATCAGCTGTTAAACCCTAACTGATCAAGTTTGATGGTTTATTATATGATAAGCGGTAATGATGGAGACATGTGTGATCATTGTATGAGGATATGTTCAAATTGTTTTGGTGCGTTTGTTTTTTGTCTAGGGAAGGAGCAAAGTGGATTGCATCTAATGCACAACACGTGATGAGTTACAAAGTCCGATGAAGCGGTGATCATGGAGTGGTTGGAATTTTCTTAAAGAATGTGAAGAGATTGTCATGATTTCTAACGGTCAAGATTGTACTGACTTGTTTGTAATCTCTATGATGAGAATTAGGTTTTTGCTATGTTACCGACCTAATTGATTTGTATTTAAGGTCGATGAAGTTGTTTGTTAAGTTTGTTGGCAAGATTGATAGAAACCTGTTGAGCATGTAGTTGCCTAACCAGTGAATGGATCTGCACTTTGAGTGAAGGAAGATTGAAGCTTAGAAGGATCTGATCAATCAAATGTAATGCTTCTCAGACAGATCAAGAAAACCTGTTGTTTTCTAACAATTACAGCAGAAGTGAAATCCCTTAACCAGGTAAGCTCTAACAAGCTTGGTTACTCATTAAATCCTCTAACAAGCTGGTCCATTAGCTTGGATTCTTAAATCCTCCAGCAAGGTTACTCCTAACAGGGTATTGTGCTTTTGATTAAGGCATATTTTTAAATCCCTTAACTGGGTGATTCCTAACCGAAATTAGTTCTTAATAGGACTTATTATAAAGCTTTAACAGGATTGGCTCCTAATAGGGCGAACTTCAGAAGAGTTAAGATAACTATCCTTGTGAGTCTCATCTCACCGTGGTTTTTACCTATTTGGGTTTTCCATGTATAAACATTTGTGTCAAGTGGTGAATGCTTTTGTGGTTATGATCTTATTTGTTGATTTGGTTAACTTCTGACAAGGCATGTTAAGTAGAAGCATTGAGAGATGAATATGTTGAGTTATGATTAAGCATTAATGTTGATATTTGCAAGATTGAAGTTGTTTACTGTTAAAGTTGTCATAACAGTTAAACCGGTTGATGTCAAGTATTCTTATGAATATTGATCTTGACTGAGATATGTTTCCTTTGTTTGACTGAGTTTGAGTTTGGGAACTTTGTTTTAGTTTTTCAAGATATTGATTCACCCCCCCCCTCTCTTAGTATTCTACCGGATACTCATTCTTTCATCATACCATTATTGTTAAAGTGTTGAGATCCTTGCCTCATGCTTACAAGCACAAGTTTGATGTTATTGAGGAGATCAGACCATTACTAATGTAACTAGGGACATGTTGATTGGAAAGATTATTGCATTTGAATTGAGTGAGTTTGGTGACTCTCTTCCTAAGACTGAATTTGCATTCAAAGCTATTGTTTCTAGAAAGTAAGGATATGATTTGGGAGAAATTTCTTCAAGAAGGGCATCTATATATGAGAAGGAGATGAAGGAGTTGGAAGAAGAAGAAAAAGAAATTAAGGAGCTCAAATCATTGATTTCCAAGAGATTGCCTAAAGGAGTAGGTAAGTGTGAAGGAAAATTGCCTCTTAAATGCTTTTCATGTAATAAAATAGGGCATTTTACCTGAAGGTGTCCGAAAAGAGTTCCTAGGAAGCAATACAAATCTAATTTTTAAAATAAATGTTACTATGTTGCTGATGAAGGTGTGACTGATGATGAATCTGAGAAAGGAAATTCAGGTGATGATGAGTGGGTATTTATTGCTATCAACGAAGATGATCCAGTGCCTACTGATTCTACTAGTTGCATTAATGAGGACAAAGCTTTGGCTACTAAAGCATAATAGAAAGATGAATGGGTTATTGACAGTGGCTGCTCTCATCATATGACAAGTGATAAGAGTAAGTTTGTGTGTATGAAAAAATATGATGGTGGTGTAGTAAGATTTGGTGATGACAAAGCTGGTATAGTTTGTGGTAGAGGCTCCATTTCTCTTGATGGTAAGCACAATACTAATGATGTATTTTATGTAAAAGGTCTAAAGCATAATCTTTTGAGTGTTGGACATATGGTTGACAAGGGATATGATTTACAATTCAAGAATGGCAAGTGTAGAATCTTAATTGGTTCCGGAATTGAGATTGCATCAGGGAGAAAGACTAAAGGTAATATCTTTCACTTGAATGTTGCTGGTAAAAGTTGTTTGATTTCTTAGATTGATGAAAGTTGGTTATGGAATAGAAGGATGTGTCATGTAAATTTTGATTGCATGGTTAAGATAAGTTCTACTCAAGCAGTGAGAGATTTTCCCAAGTTGGTAAAGCCTACTAATCTGGTATGCAATGAATGTCAGTTAGGGAAGTAAACAAGAGTTACTTTTAAAATCAAACAATATAGTTCTAATGGATTATTGGATCTTGCGCATACTGATTTGTGTGGTCCTTCTAGAGTGAGAAGCTTGCAGGAAAATAGGTACTTCATGTTGCTAATTGATGACTATTCAAGGATGATGTGGGTTACTTTCTTAAGGGAGAAGTCTGAAACCTTATAGAAGTTCAAGATTTTCAAAGCCATGGTTGACATCAAGACAGGATTGAAGCTAAAGTGCCTGAGATCTAATAGAGGTGGTGAATTCACTTCCGGTGAGTTCAATGCTTTTTATGAAGAGCATGGAGTGAAGAGATAGTTATCTGCACCTAGAACCCCTCATCATAATGGTGTCATGGAGGAAGAATAAAACAACTCGAGAATCTTCTAGAACCATGATCTTGGAAGGAAACGTTTCATGTATCTATTGGAGAGAAGTTGTGAGTACTATTGTATACACTCTTAATCGGGTGCATATCAAAGGTGATACCGGTAAGACTCCTTATGAGTTATGGTTTGGTCATGTTCATACAGATAGATATTTCAATTTTTTTGGAAGTAAATGCTATATCAAAAGAGATGGAGATCTAGGGAAGTTTGATGCTAGATGTGATGAAGGAATCTTTCTTGGTTATTCTACTAAGAGCAAGGCCTATCAGTGTTATAACAAGAGATTGAGAAAGATAGTTGGGAGTGTTGATGTGAAAGTTGATGAAAGCAATGAGAGACATATCAGATCTTGTAGATATGATTTAGATGATCAGATTGTTAGCTCTAATAAAGGAAAGCAAGTGCAGACCCAATCAAATTCAGATTGTTCCAAAAAAACCTGAGAATGAAGGAGAAGGTACAAGTGCTAGTGTAGAAGAAAGAGCTCAAGAGTCCGGAAATCAAGAAAATCCTAAGACTCCCAGGCATGTGAGATTGAATCATTTAGATAATCATCAGATCATAGGTGATAAGAATAAAGGTGTGATGACTAGAATAAGAATTGCTGAACAATTTTGCTTGAGTTCTAAGATTGAACCTAAGGATGTTAATGAAGCATGTAAAGATGAAAATTGGGTTACAACAATGGAAGATGAATTAAACCAGATTGAGAAGAATAATACATGGATTCTTGTTCCTAGACCTATGGATAAGAATGTGATTGGAACTAAATGGGTCTTTCAGAACAAATTGAATGAGGAAGGTGAAGTGGTTAAGAACAAAGCTAGACTTGTTTGTAAGGGATATTCTTAGGTGGAAGGAATTTATTTTGAGGAGACTTTTTCTCTAGTGGCAAGAATTGAAATTGTTAGATTATTTCTTGCTTATGCTACTTACAAAGATTTTAAAGTTTATCAGATAGATGTCAAGTCAGCCTTTCTTAATGGTGAGTTGGAAGAGGAAGTTTATATTGAGTAACTGGATGGATTTCAGTTGACAGATAAGGGAGATATGGTGTACAGATTGAAGAAAGCACTATATGGATTGGAGAAAGCCTTAAGAGATTGGTATGCCATATTGGATAGGTATTTGTTGAATCTTGGATTAAATAAAGGTACTATTGATAGTAATTTGTATTTCAAGATTGATCATGATTACATTTTGATTGTTGAAGTTTTTGTTGATGATATAATTTTTGGGGGAAATGATAGTTTGTGCAAGAAGTTTGCTGATGAAATGCAAAATGAGTTTGAGATGTCTATGATTGGTGAAATGAAATTATTTTTAGGATTGTAAATTACTCAATTAGATAAAGGCATTTTCATATCTCAGTCCAAGTATGTGAAGGAATTGTTGAAGAATTTAGGTTTAGATGATTCAAAGCCAGTTGGTACCCCTATGGTGACTAGATGTAAGTTGACAAAGGATGATGATTCTTTGAAAGCAAATCAGACTAGATACAGATCTATGATTGGTGGATTGTTATATTTGACTCAAACTAGACTGGATATTATGAATATTGTATGTCTTGTTGCTAGATTTCAAGTTGAGACTAAGGAATCTCAAGTTGTTTCTATGATAAGAATTTTCAGATATTTGAAAGGGATAGTAGATTTTGGTTTGTGGTATCCTAAAAAAGGATGACTTTATCTTGAGTGCTTTTACTGATGTTGATTGGGCAAGTGATGTTGATGACTGGAAAAGTACTAGTGGTGGTGCATTTTTCTTGGGAAAGAGATTGGTATCATGGATGAGTAAGAAGCATAATGCTATTTTTTATCTATTGCAGAGGCATAATACATTGTTGCTTCTAGCAATTGTACTTGGGTGATTTGGATGAAGCAGATGTTGAAGGATATCAGAGTTGTTTATGATGAGCCTACTGCTATATACTGTGATAATTCAAGTGTTATCAACATTTTTAAGAATCCAGTGTTGCATTCAATCAATCAAGTTTTATTTCTTGAGAGAAAAGGTGAATGAGAAGGAAGTCAAATTGGAGTATGTATCTACAAAGGAACAAAATGTAGATATATGTTGGCATTGTGTTGTCATTGATGTCAACCGGTATGGGATAGAAACCAGTATGGGATATGTATGGGTAGTACTATCATTGATACATATAGGATGTGATGTCTTTGATGTCACCTAGCCTAGAAGGTCATCGATACACAAGTTAGTATTGATTTGTGTTGAAGACATAAGGACTGTAGACCAGTAAGTGACATGTTGGAAGTGAATTGTTGCCAACCAACAAGAGAGAAAGATGTTGGGCCATTGATTGTGATGAAGAGGCGAGATGTTACAAAAATCACATCAACACTAGAGGTGATGTATGTGAAGGCCACTGATATGTTGTGTGTATGTTAAACAACAAGACTCCCACCAGATAAAGATGCAGTCAGTATATGAAGAGATGACTGACAGTGAATGTGCCCAACCAAATCATATGTGCATGTTTGAAGATATGCATGCTCAAATAGGGAAGCCATATTGGTGCAATGCCAGATGCAGATGACAAGGATCCACTCCCACCGGTAAGTGGAGCTTATCTCCTATTATGTATGGAATGCATCATAATCCTCCAAGATAAGACAAAAGAGTTAAAGGCATGTGTTTGAAGGTTCACACCAGATCAACTGGTGAAACACTAAGTTGCCTTAGGTGCATGAAATTAGGGATGTGCACTGGATCAGCTAGGTAGACAATGATGAGTTGTCGGTATAGAGAAGGAAGGATATGTTTGTCACTTTGACAAACTAGTTGATAAGAGAACCCGTCAAATGATGAAGAAGGCATAGTTGAGCAGTTGTAGAAAGAGAGTGCAACCAGATTGAAGAAGGAGAAAGGTGTTGCCATAGATATAGACAGGTGGAGTTTGTTGAAGGTTGATGACATGGTGTCATCAAGGCGGTTACCGATAAGTATGTCCACTAGTAAAGATGATAAAGTGCAGATGTAGAAGGCTCCCATCAGTTGAAGGTGTGCATGAGTTAGGTTGGCAAGTGTGCTAACCTGGTTAGGTGCTCCACTAGAAGAGAAGCAAAGTGCAAGATTGAAGACAGACCGGTTAGGGTATAACCGACATGGTTTATAAACTGGTAGA
Source organism: Cryptomeria japonica (assembly GCF_030272615.1). Taxonomy (NCBI): domain Eukaryota; kingdom Viridiplantae; phylum Streptophyta; class Pinopsida; order Cupressales; family Cupressaceae; genus Cryptomeria; species Cryptomeria japonica. The sequence continues at coordinate 183,907,286 of NC_081413.1, forward strand.
TGAACCTGGTTGTGTGGTTGGTCAGTGATATGTTCTGGACTGACACATAAGATCTAGCAAAGGTGGATGCTGACAAAGGGGACACATGGAGGTTAAGTGGCATGCATACATAGGTCAATGAAAGTGTTTTCAATGAGGTAGGTGGTGACTGGTTGACAATAATGTTGATAGCGTGTTTCACGGGTCAAAGAGTAGAAGAGTGTGGCTTGAGACTGATCAAAGGACATAGATATGACTTGATGAATTCACGATCGAGGCCAAGTGTCTAGGTGTTGATCAGGGTAGGTGAATCTATCTAAGTGATCACTTCATGGGTGTTTGACAAGTGCAGACTGAAGAAGGTGTCGTGTTTGCCAAATAGGGAAAACGTGTTTTGAACACAACATGATTGGCGAAGTCTAATTGATCCATTGTAGGTGGTCAATTTTTGGATGGATATATGATTGGATTTGGTCTTCCTCGGTGTCGATGAAGAAACCCTAGCGAGCCAAAAGTTTGAATGTCGGTCATGGTGAAAAAACTCAAGTATAAGTATGTCAACTCATGACTGAAGATGATTGATGATGTTGTAGGCTAGATGATAAAGGATAGAGAGTAAACAAGAAGCAGTGAGCCAATGAGTCAGAGACTTCATTAAAGATCATAGAGACTGAGTGTTGAAGGTGCAACCGGTGAGAGGTTCTGGCAGAGGCAAAATCGACAAGAACAGAGAAACCTGGAAACTGCAAAGTGAGTTGTAGTGGTGTAAACTGGTAGGGCTAGAACCTACAATAAGGAAGAGAAGGAGTTGCAGGGCAGTGCAAGCAGTTGAGGAGATCCGACAACCCAGAGAACAAGTGCAAAGTTAAACCTGCAACTAAAGTAACCAGGAAGATGAGAACCGATAGTGTTCAGAGAGCTGAAATGACAAAGAAGAAGAAGAGGTTGAACCAGTAAGGTTGCAGTAGTGAGAGGGTGAGCAGAGAACCGATAGAGAATTGGAGAGAGGAGAACCGATGGAGAGACTTGTATGAGAGTTACAAAGTTCTTTTGTAATAAGAATATTACTTTTGCATCTGATATATGTTCATTGCAGATCACTCAGTTGGAGCTCAATGTAGGGGTTGGTGCTCCTTGGGTTGGTGCCCTAAATGTTGTAACTGAAGTTTTCATTGTGAGGCTGGATTGGAGCAGTAGACTCCAACAACACTTCTCACCAAGGTTTTTCCCATCTTGGGTTTTCATCATACATTAGGTTTAAGGTGATGTCCCTTTTATGCGTGGTTACATTTTCATCATCCTCCCATCTAACCGGTATGTATGTTTTGTGTTAGATCAATTAATTGGTGTACACACATAGGATAGAAAAGGGTTAAGTTTGGAAACCACTAGTTCACCCCCCCTCTCAGTGACATCTTGTGTTCAACAATATCTTCATGAAGCCTTTTGCCTAAGGATACTTTTGAGTATCTCAGAGAGAAGCTAGGGGTGATTGCCCCTCCTAATAAGAACTAAGATGCATGGATTTGCATCAGTGCAATGGATTTCACAGTCATATTTTGTGATTTTGATTGATGAGTGGTGGCTACTACTCAAGGGGAGTAGTCAGTGTTGTGGCTCAAAAATTCAGATTAGTTAGTTTTGATGTTTAGTTGTGGAGAGAGAGTTTGGCCAAAGGGGGAGAGAATCATGTGGACAACTGTCATATCCTATGCTAAGTCAAAAGGGGAGATTTTTGAGAGATTTGTGCAATATGTGCCTTTAGCATTTATGTCAAAGGGGGAGAGAGCTATGTGAAAAACATGTGTTGAGCTATGTGCATAATCTAAGGGGGAGCTGATTATTTTCTTTCTTTGCATTGATTGTTTTTCACATTCATATGTTGCCATCAATGCCAAAGGGGGAGATTGTTGGATATTGTTGAGAAGTTTGTTGGATTGATGTGTTGTCATTGATGTCAACATATTCCTTTGTGTGTTGCAGTATTATAGTCAGATTAAGTGATTTGCTTTGGCCAATGTGTTCCAGATGAGTTGTTGCGGATTAAAGGGTTTTGAGATAAGTATCTCTAGTTGATTCAGCTAAATTTTTAGAGGTTCACATGAAGATTTGATCAAGTTAAGATCCGGTATTGTGGTTGGTTTTCTAGTTGTTTAGTGTTGATCAGTATTCTAGATTTTTCTCCGCATTGCAATATCTTGGTTTTTGGATTTGGCAAAGTGTTTGGGACATTCATATGTGTCCTCAATTCAGATGGTTCATGATTTGGAGGTCCGTAAGTGATTCTTCTAAGTTTGACAGTCAGTTTTGTAGATGGAGAAAAATATATATCTGAGATCTTATGGGACAAGATCTAGATTTATTTCAACATCCTCAATAGAGTACCTGCAAAACACACATAATGAAAACTAAAATCTAAACTAAAACACACATGCATGTTAAAAATTACTCCATTGTACTTCTATCAACCAAGATCTTGCGTTAAAAAATGATTCTCTCATAAGCATAGGCACAAGAAGCTATGATTTATGAAGATTTGAAATATGATGGATGCAAAATAAGAATGCTCGAATGCAAAAAGTATGCTCCAACGCTAGATTGCCAGATTGCTAAATTGCTCATTAGGATCGATAAAGATGAAAGAATCCTCTTATATAGAGAATACCTTAGAAAATTGAGAGATAGGATTAAGAGATGAAAGAATAAATGGTTGGCTATGATTAAAGGGTAGGTATAGAAAATGATAAATAATAATAGGGTAGTTAGGAAAAATAATAAAATAATGAAGGGGTAGGTAGAGGAAAATTAAGAGATAAATGACATGTCATAGAGTGAAAAAGATAATGAATTAATTAAATAAATAAAGATTTATTTAATTAATAGAGGAAGTGGGACCAATTAAATAAATAAAATATTTATTTAATTTAGGGAAAGGAACAATTTAAATAAATAAAAATATTTATTTAAATAGGGAAAAGCTAGAAAATGATAAATGAATTAATTAAATAAATACAAATTTATTTAATTAATAGAAGACTTAGGATAAAATAATTAAATAAATTAAATATTTATTTAATCAAGTTGGACAATAAATTAGGTGTCTACATTTTGCCCTCTTTGAGACAATGAAACTTGTTGCATTGGCTCAAAGAATATGATCAACTGATACATGCCCCAGAGATATCCTGGTAAGGGTGATGATTGGTTGGTTATGCCCCCACGAGAGATTGGCCAAAAATATTGATGGAGATTGATCTCTTGATAGATTACAGGAGAAAAGATTGGATGATTGCTATTGCGCAAGTGATTAAGTTGAGATGTAAATTTGATGGAAGTGCACAGTTGATGAGGCATAACTGAACAATTGATGGAAATGAACAGTATAGCCAAGCTGAGTAAGCTGATCGAGTTGATGAAGCTGATAGGGATTGATTGAGAGTGATGCTAGCACAAGATGACATGATCCAATGATCCAATGATTGATTGATTGATTGAGCCAGAGGCATTGAGATTGCAAGAAGCAAGTGGGCTGATTTGATAAAAGGATTAAAGATTCAAAGACATACATCGGTTGGATAAAGTGTTTGATTGAGCATGCTACAATGAGAAGAATGAAGAATATGATGAAAGAAATGATGAAAGAGAGAGATGAAAGGGGGGATGAAAGAGAAAATTGATGAGAAGAAGAATGATGAGAAAGAGGATATGAAAATGATGAGAATTCTTGTGCTTTTTAAGTGCTTATATCATCATCAAGCTTATTATAGAAAAAGGAATAAAACTCATCTAGATATTAATAAGATCGATTTGAATCATCATACCAATTTGTGAAAAAAAACACATCAGACAAGAAAGGATTGCCTTAGTTTGCATCAGACCGTTATGTCCTCAATGATCTTAGAGGATCATGTCTTAAGACGAGTCATCATATTACTAAGGAACAATCCATAAGAAACAAACAGGTGAAGATGCCCCATCCTCGCCTTTCAAGTGAAAGACATCCTGGAGATAAAATCTCTAGTCAGAGACATCCCTGAAAAGCTAAAACACATGTCACCAAAGATAAAAGCAAAACAATTAGAAGACATAATCAAACAAACAGAAAATATGTTTTATGCCTCATTAATTCTCATTTAGTTATCGTGTTGATTGGATATATTGATAGTGTGTTGTTATGTCTGCACAATCGTAATCTTGTCACATCATGATTTCACTTAAGTTCAAAGCTGCATGCTCATCTGAAGTGTTTGCGTCTCTGCAACGTTTATTACATGTTTTTGGTTTTTTATGATTTTTAGGGTTTTATAAATGTTTTAATTTTTAAGTTTTTTAAGGACTTTTTAATGATTTTTTATGATTTTTTAGGGCATTTTACGGTTTTTAGGATCTTTTTAGGACATTTTATGATTATTAGGATTTTTTCAGGACATTTTATGATTTTTTATGATTTTTTCAAGATATTTTATGATTTTTATTATGTTTTTAGGGCATTTTAGATAGGTCCTCAGACTGTGAGATGCTCAAATATCCCAACCCAATTCTAAGGTTGAGGAGATGCCCCAGTGAGGGAGAAGACTAGCTTAGTATGCAAGAGTAGTGTTGTGTGCAGGGTATGCAAAACAATCCACAAGCTATGATGGGGGTGAGAAGGCTATTAGGGAATGTGAGGGTAGATATGGATAGAGCATGATCAAGTAGAGTACTGAAGGAAAGAGGAGAAAAATATCTACACATGGCATCGGTTTCCCGGTTTTCACCATGGTACTTTCCCAAGGCGCCTATTTGCCAGGTTTTCACCAGTGGACACATTTTTTTTCTTTCTTTACTTTTTTGTATTTTTACCTTTTTTTGTGTGTCACAAGGCACCCGTTTGCCAGGTTTTCACCAAAGTGACAACTTTTTAAAGTCTTTTTCTCTTTTTTTTTGTGTGTGTGTGTGTCACAAGGCACCTGTTTGCCAAGATTTCACCAAAGTGACAATTTTTTCAGGTCTTTTTCACATTTTTTGTATTTTTTTCAAGATCTTTTTAAAAAATTCTCTGAAATACTGAGGCATAGAACTTGCAAAGGTTAATTCTATTGATTGAATATTCAAGTGGTTCACCCTCAGGAGTAGCCAACTAATATGCTCCTGATCCATAGGTAGCAATGATAATATATGAACCTAGCCAGTTAGGTTCAAACATGCCCTTTTTCTCTTGGTCTTGCTAATTCTTTGGATTTTATCTACGGACAAGATTACCAAATTCAAATGTGCGAGATCTGACTTTGTGGTTGTAACTTCTGTGCATGCACTATTGATATGCTATGAGGTGATCAAAAGCAAATTGTCTTCTTTCATCCAACAATTCTATGTCATGCAAGTAGGAGACTCTATAGTCTTCATCATTGATCAGGTTGCACAAAGAGACTCATAGGGAAGGTATCTTGACCTCAATGGGCAATATAGCTTCAACATCATAAACAAGGGAGTATAGAGTGGTGTCGGTGGGAGTGCCAACACTCGTACAGTAAGCCCACAAGGTGGGGCTCAACTAGATATGCCAATCATGACCAAATTCATTGACCATCTTTTTGAGGATTCTAAGGATATTTTTGTTAAAGGCCTCAGCCTGGCCATTACCTTGAGGATAGTATGGTGTGGAAAAGCGGTGTTGGATATGGAATTTCTCATAGAGCTCACAGACATTTTGATTCTTGAAGGGACAACTGTTATCAGTAATGATGGAAAGAGGGACACCATACCGACATATGATGTAATTTAGGATAAATGTGGCAATTCATTTTCCAATGATATGGGTAAGAGGAATGACTTCAATCCATCTCGTGAAATACTCAATAGCAATGATAATGAATTTGTGGCCATTGGATGATGGTGGATGGGTTTTTCCCTCGAGGTCAAGTCCCCACTAACAGAAGGGACAAGATGTGATAATAGGTTGTAATTCTTATACTGGTGCATGTATCAAGTCTCCATGTATCTGGCATTTCTTGCATTTCTTAACATATTGATAAGCGTCATTCTCCATGGTAGGCCAGTAGTAACCAATATGCAAGAGTTTCTAAGCTAGGGTTGGACCGCTTGAATGTGCCCCACATATACCTTCATGCACCTCTGGCAAGGCAATGTTAGCTTTGTCATGCTCAAGACATCTAAGTAAGGTACCATCAAGCCCCTGACGATATAGGGTATCAGCTAAAATGGCATAACGAGAGGCTCGACGAATAAAGGTTTTTCAAGTTGTATTGGATAGGTCAAGAGGTAAGGTATTATCATGTAAGTTGGCATAAATATCTCCATACCATTGGGAATTAGGACCAATGATGAGGCATATCATTTTAGAGTGTGGTATATTGTAGGCTGTCTCTAAGTGCAGTTCAACCAAGAACTCACACTATTCGACGTTACTTGGCATTATTACAAGGGAACCGATTGTAGCCATTGCATTAGCTGCTTTGTTGTTGTCCTAAGGAATTTTCTCAAATGTGATTGTGGTAAAATAAGCCTTGAAATCATCCACCATCCTCTTGTATGGCATAAGCTTTTCATCTTTTATTTTATAATCATCACACTAACTGAGAGTCCCCAAGCCTACACAACTCTAATATTTTCCATTGTACAACCATACAGAGTCCAAAAAGTAATGCTTCATATTTTGCAATATTGTTGGTACATGGAAAATGTATCTTATAAGCCTTGGGTATGCAATTCCCTTGCAGTGTAACAAAGAGAATTCCAGTGCTAGAACCACCATGTGTGAAGGAGCCATCAAAATATAAAGTCCAAATATTTGAAGATTCGAGGTTAAAGATTGACTCATCAAGTAACTCTGTGATAAGTGGATGATCATCTGTGACATGAGCATCAATGAGTTGATTTGTTATAGCTTGTCCTTTGATTGCTTTTCTTTCAACATATTCAATGTCAAATTCACTGAGAATCATGACCCATTTAGCCAACCATTCTGTAAGAGCTGTTTTACTAAGAAGATATTTAAGTGGAACAATTTTTGCAATGAGCTTTGTTTTGTGTGTAAACATGTAATCTCACAATTTCTATGAGGCAAAAACTACAACAAGACATACTCTCTCAATAGGACTGTAATTGAGCTCATATCCCACTAGGGTACAACTAATGTAATATATTGCATGTTCTTTTCCTTCAACATCATGTTGCATCAAAAGTACCCCCAGTGTTGTGGCAGTTGTGGATATATACAATAGTAAAGGCTTGTCATTTACAAGAGGTACTAACACTGGTAGTGACATCAAATATTCTATGATCTATTGAAAATCTTGTTCGCATTTGTCATCCCATCTGAATGAAACATTTTTATGTAGCAGGTACTGGAATTGTTGACATTTATCTGCGAGTTGTGCTATTAAACGATGAATAGATTGGAGTTTTCCTTGTAAAGAGCTCAGTTGACGGATATTCCTTGGTGGTGGCATCTCAAGTATGGCTTTTACTTTTTCAAGATTGACTTCAATTCCTTTAGATGAAACAATGTATCCAAGGAATTTCCCGAAGGTTATCCCAAAGACACGTTTCTTTGGATTCAATCTGACTTTATATTTTTCCAACCTTATAAATATTTTATCCATGATTTCTAAATGTCCTTTCCTGGTGTAATATTTTCCAAGCAAGTCATCTACATAATCTTCTAGATATATATGCATCATGTCATGAAAAATAGTGGTCATTGCACACTGATAAGTAGCTCCATCATTCTTCAATCCGAAGGGCATGACGTTCCAACAAAAATTTCCCCAAGGACAAGGGAATCTTGTTTTGATTTGATCCTCAGGAGCAATTTTGATTTGATTGTAGCCCGAAAACCCATTCATGAGAGATAACATCTTGTATCCTGCTGTATAATCCACTATCATGTCAATATTTGGAAGCAGGAAGACATCCTTAGGACAAGCTCTATTTAAATCTATGAAATCTATGCAAACACAGACACTCCCATCAGGTTTTGAAACTGGTACCAAGTTTGAAATCCATTTAGCATAGTCAACTGGTCTTATAAATCCAACATCTAGTAACTCTTGTAGTTTTGCCTTTACTAATAGTGCCACATGAGGATGCATTTTTCTCAATTTTTGTTTGAAAGGTTTTGCCCCCAGTGGCAAAGAAAAGTGATGCATAACTAACTCAAGGTCAAGTCCTAGCATGTCTGCATAGGACCATGCAAAATTAATTTGTCTTTCCTTGTAAAACTGGATATGCTCTATTCTCTCTTTGGGTGTCAATGATTCTGCTAGATGTATAATCTTTGGTTGCTCTTCTATGCCCAAGTTTGTTGGTATTGTCTTTTCCACTAACATAGATGACTTCTCATGGTATAATTCTAGGGGAAGTGTGTCAAGCCTTCCATCCTTAGGCGCCTCAGAGAGGTTTTCACCTTCGGATACGTCCTTTATTTTTACTTTTTTCAAGTCTAATAGTGTCGCATAACGTTTTTCACTAGAAGACCTATTGATAATTTCCATAATTTTGTGACTGAAAGGCTTGGCACCTTCTCCAAAGTAAGTTGCATTGTTGATTTCTATGGTGATTCCATCTCTATGACCTCTGAGGGGTAAGTCACTTCGTGCTCCTAGAAATTTTATGATTGTCTCATCATTTTGAAAACATCTAAGTGGAGTGGTCTTGATTGGTCCCAATCAATAAGTTGCAGGTGAACAAGGGGTAAAGGATCATGATTAGGCTCAAGGTTATGAATAGGCTCAAGGGTATAGATAGAGTCATAATCATATATACCAATGAAATCTTTAGAGTCATTGATGACACCTTCCTCGTCAATTTGTGTTACATTAGAAAACTCTCCTACCTCACGCGAGTTACCCTTAGTAATCAAGGTCTTATCCTTCTGCGTATCATACCTTAGACCAAAAACCCTACGTCCACCATTAGGTTTGATTGGTCCAAGTGTACCTTGTTTTTGTAAACCAAGAGGGTTGTGACCATCATAGCCATATCTTTTCATTATCATCAATCCCTTTCCATATTACTCAACTGGTATTTTGACTTCAAGTTCTGCAATTTGTTCTTTCTTTATACCTTCATCTTTGTATAACCATCTCAAGAGGCCCTCTTCTTCCATTTCATCATACAAAGCTCCCCATTTTTTGAAAAATAGTAGTTTATAGACTATAGTAATGGTGTCCGATGTGGTTTTAGTCATTTGTGGTTTTCCATAAGTGTGAGGGGACAAAGGTAGCTTTCCAATGCAGAGAGCACAACTCATAGAATATTCCCCTACTCCATGGTCTTTTATTTTTATTTTGATCTCAGCTTCATTGGATTTGGAAGTGGATGCTTTTAAGGAATTAGGATCAATGTATGCTTGGGAAGGAGGTACTTCACGATTGCTAGGAATGATGGATTCAGTCTTAGAACTCAGGTTATTGCAATACATAAAAGGGTTTGAATCTCCTGGTATAGTTATTTTGGCTCCATTATACAAAAAAATGATACATTGATGGTATGTAGAAGGTGCAACATGCATTTCATGGATCCAGGGCCTTCCGAGGAGAATGTTATAGGTCGAGGGGAGATCTAGGACTTAGAAAACCACATCCTTCACCACAGGTCCCACTTTAATAGGCAATGTAACTGATCCCTTGGATGAGTGTTCCTCTTCATCATATGCCTTTATTGTAATCTTTTTATTTGGATTAAATGCACTTTCATCGGACCCAAACCCTCTAATTAATTTAAGAGTACAAATATTTAGACTCGCTCCTCTGTCTATCATAACTCATTTGATCTTAACCCTATGGACAAGGACTTCAATGCATAAGGGTGCATTATGCAGATGTTGCATGGATTAATCATCATTCTCAGTGAAAGTGAGGGAATGAGGGGAGGTGATATGTCGCACCATAGCTTGGAATTGATCTACATGTAGGTGTGTAGGCATTGTGGTAGTAGTGAGTGCTTTATCAAGGATAGCTTTATGTTCAAGGGATAAGCGTAGCATCTCAAGTATAGAAATTTGCACAGGCATTTTCCTTAAATTCTCTATAAGATTGTATTGCAGAGTTGGTGCAATAGGTTAAGAATTAGAGGCTCTAAGGATAAATGTGCCTCTACGGGTGGTAACATTGCAATTCGTTTCTTTTCTCTTTATGATAAAGGTATTCACATGATTATTGGCTTCACTAATGTTATTTATGGTATAATAATATCTAGCATTGGTATAGTTCACGTCGTCACTTGATGTGGGGGCCTTTCCTTTATCTTTGTCATGCTTAGGGAAAGGATTATTGAATATCTCACAATCGGAGTTACTGGAAGGAGTATTTCCATCAACTAAAATCTTTCCCTCATCAAGAAGGTCTTGTATCACATGTCGGAGTTTATTGCATCTATTAGTCTTGTGACCCTTGTGTCTATGATAGTCGCAAAAGTGATCATCATTCCACCATGGGGATTTGACTTCTGGATTGTATTCTCTTATCTCAGGCAATGTTATAACATTATTTTCAAGGAGTTCCTTCAATGCCGACTCGAGCAGTTGTCCCAATGGTGTAAAATTTCATTTAAGGAAGCTTATTTGTTTCTCTTTTCCCTTGTCTGAGGATGAACCCTTAAGGTATTAAACAAGTGATGATGTCTTAGCATTTTTTGCATCAACAACTCAGTCATTTACCACATTCTTGTTCTTATCCCAAAAGGGTATTTTGTGATTTGAACTCAATCCTTTGTGATATTTATCATCATTTATCTTTATAGTACCATCATCAATAAGGGTTTGTTCGATTCAAAATCCCATGTCTATGGCCTCATCAAAGGTGTCTAGACCCTTGAGGTGAAGTTCTCTTCCAAGTTCTTTGTTTAAATTGCGACAAAAGAGGTCAACAAGTTGCTTATCGTGAATGTAATAAGGTACTCTTTTTTCCAAATGTCTCCACTTTTGTAAAAATGATATGAAGGATTCTCCTTGTTTTTGTTTTGTGTTGAAGAGGTCCATCATGGTCACCTCATGTTCGCAGTTGTATGCATAGTGTGAAACAAACTTATTAGCCAATTATTGGAAAGATTTGATAGTTGGAGGTAATCAAGAGAACCATTCCATAGTGCTTCCTCCAAGACTGCGAGAAAGTAGTCTCATAAGGTATGTTTCATCCACTGCAAATTCTAAGGTAGCAACACAAAATTCTCTCAAGTGATCTTTAGGGTCCCCTTTTCCTCTATACTTATCCAGTTTTAGTATCTCCCATTGACTAGGAAAAGGTGGCATCAAAATTCTCGGATCAAAAGGATAGGGACATATGTCCTCAATGAAAAACTTGTGTGATGATGCCTTCTTATTCTTGAGAGTGTCTAATTCTTGTTTCAATGCTCTTAATTCATTCAAAACGGGATCATTGATAGGTGCATTTTTTGTTGTTTTCATAGATCTCTTGTATCCTGGTTGCAAGTAGAAAGGTTTGTGATCCTTTATCCTCTCCTCATTGTTTTTGCTCCTAGGTTTAGATTCACTAACTTTTGGTTTGTCCTTAACTGTGAGAAATGATATGACAAAATCAAGTGGCAGTTTAATTCCCTCGTCAGCAAGGGCTTTGACATATGTCTGTGGATCACGTTTAACCACCTCTTTAAGAATTTTAGTAAATCTATGATCGTGAAACATTTTTTCAATGGTAGATTGAGTTATTTCTTCATCACTTGTTTCACTAGTCGCAATGCTAATGTGTTCTTCTAAATCAAAATCAATAAGTTTTTCTCCATCATGAAATAAATAATTTTGAAACATTTTGATTCTCAAGTTAGGAGACATAAACGATTGTTATGATCTTTGACCTAAGGTTTATGGATATGATAATGAATGAGACTCAAGGTATGATTCAAACCCTAAAGTGCAAAGGGGAAACTATATGATATGAGTGAGATTAGGATGTAACTAAGGACCAATGCAAAGATTAAGGTACAATCTATGTGATATGATTGAGATGGGAATGTACTAAAGGATGGATGCAAAGTGCGATCTATATGATAAGAAAGTGATGTGCAGCTAAACTCTAAATGGGATATGAGGATGAATGATGTTTGATGCAAGGACTAAGGATACTTTAGGTCTGAAAATATTTGCAATGTGATGTTTGACTTGTGCTATGATGGATAGACACAAGGATAAGTGATCAAAGAGAGGGTATGCTTTCATAGGAGATGATGAACTCCAAGTGGAATACCAACTCAAAGACATTGATAGGTTCCCTAACTCAAGGAAGCTACACCTTAAGTGATAAGGGTGATTGATGATCGAAAGTTGATGTCACACCTAAGACTAGCATTCCTAAGTGCAAGCAATGTTTTTGGGATTTTTTTTTGGAATTTTGATTGAAGTATGCAAGAGGTGTGGTTATGTCCTAAAGGAAGATGGTGGAAGTATACGCAAGTATATGGGTTTTGACCTAATGAAGGTGGTATGCAAAGGTTTGATCTAAGGGTGCTATGCAAAGGTTTGACCTAATGGTGGAACCTAAGGATGTGATACAAGGATAATACCTAAAGGAAATATGTAAGGGTATGATATAAGGGTGGAATGCAAGGTCCTAAAAGGTGTGATGATGTGACTATGCAAGAACCTAAAAGATCATAACCGAACAATGTTGTCTCAAGAGATTTAAAATGCTTGTTTTGAGAACATAGGTTCAATGTTTGAATGACAATGCTGTTTTGCAATGTTTCAGTTTCAAGTGTGGTGTTTATTGTGAAATGTTCTTGTTTGTTTTGCACACACTCTTAAAACATGATAACAGAATGTTTGTTTGATTTTGAAATAAAAACACATTAAAGCACAATCGTAAGACTGACTAGGACAATAGTTGTTGGATCTCACTTGGGTTTCCCCAACTACGCTTGCTAAGAGTGGATACTTAGATGCTTGACCCCATTGGCTCCACTCCATGACACTCACTTCTCTGGGGTAGCCAAGCATTAATTCCCATGAAAACTCCCCATGGCAAACTTTGTCTCTACTAAGAATCGTAAGGACATGAGATGATATCAGAGGTCCAACCTATTGTACCAACAACTAGAAGGTTTTTGGCTTCTAAAACAAGGGGCTTTTAGTAAGGGCATCCGTTCGAGTGGTCATAATTAGCAACATTTTCCACTCCGTTAAAGGAAGCCTCCCAGCTTGCAGAGGTTACACTCTACAGATTTTCACGTGTCATGCAAACATTGAGGGAGACATAAGACCATTATGACAACATGTAACACTCATCGCTTGCAACTTTCATCACAAATGCATTTGTTTATAGTGGCTTGGAAGGGCTCAACTTTAGCTTGTTACCACTTGGGTCATTCCCTCTCACTTGGCCTTAAGGGATTCTCGAGAGGCAGACCCTCTAAAAGGTAAAACAAAAAGAGCCTACTGACCAAGACACAAAAAACACTAGTTAATTTTAGAGCACCAATTGAAGTGTTTGCTATACTAAAAAGACATTTGGTTTCAAAATCAAGTCTTCATCAAACGTCCTGCACCAAATATCATTAGTAGTTTCAAGATATTGCCTTCAACACACAAGAATAGATGCCCTACACAAGACAAAAAGTCAAAAGATTAGTCCCCAAAATCAAAACAAACACACTAAACAATCACACCCAATAATGAACAACTAACAACTTAAAACATCTAAACTAATTAACAATTAAAAAAAATCTAAACTAAGTAACAATTAAAACTCTAAACTAATTAACAATTAAAAAAATCTATACTAATTAAGTGACGGGCATGTCTACGGAGGGGATTAAGTTTTACAGAGATAGAAAAATATCTGATGTTGTTGTGAAGAGATTCCCTAAGAAGGAGAAGGAACGTGAACACCTGGTGAAAGCCAATAAGACCCATTTTGAGTCGAAGCAGATTAAAGCCATATGGTAGGGGCTTCTAAAGGTGATTATGGAGTTCTTCACTCTGGACAACAGGTTCACTAAAATTTACGAGTATCACTTTGTGTTCCTTAACCATTTCTGTCACATTGAGAAAATGTCATTCCTGTTTTATTTGTTGTCTTATTTGAATGCAAGTATTGCCAATTTCAAGGAAACCCCCATGTTAATCCCGTTTTACACCAAGGTTTATTGCTCTAATTTTTGAGCATTTGAAAGCTAGGGGTTTTGAAAACCCCAGTAAGCCATCCCCTATTTCTGCTGAAAATATTGATGTTAGTGAGGGATCAGAGTTGGAAGGATGGGAAACTAATAGTGATGATGGGGATTATGCCCCTCATTCTAGAAAAAAGGCCAGAACTGGGGCGAAGATGGTTGTTACGGGTGTGAGTAAGGGTTCCCCTAGTGCTGGTGGGGAAGGATAGAGTAAATGCCCTAAGGGTAAATCTCAAAAAGCCACTTTGAAGGTTTCTGATAGCTCTGATGACCAGGATTCCATGGACCAAACTCAAAATGTTGAGGTGTCATCTTCCTCTCATGGCTCGGAGCAGAATTCTAAGGATTCGGCAAATTTTTCCCCTTGGGATTTCCATCATAAATAGGAGATACCATTTGATGTGCTTAATGTCGCCAAAAACAGCTCATTGGAGGTTTTCCATCTTTTCAGATGGGTATTCTATAAAATCAAAAAATCAATCTTAAGCAACGGTCTTTACCTTCCAAGATGGAAGTAATGCAGGCTAATGCTAAAGATTTGTCGCATAGTACTGTGAGAGCTCACCTTGTCGATGTTGGTAAAGAGATGGTTGAGGGTACTTCAACTGGTGTTTTGTGGATTGAAAGTGAAAAATAAGTGATGACAGATTGTTTGTACAAGAATATGGAAGCTACTCAACATGTTAAGGAAATATCTGACAAAAAAATTGTGGATATGGAGGCCAAAATCGCAAAGTGTGAGACTACCCTAAGGGGAATTATGGAAACTAGTCAGAACATTATGAAGACTTCTGTAGACACTATGTCTACCATGGTCAACAAGCTAGAGAAAGCTCACATGGACAGGGTTGTTGTGGACGTGGATAAGGAGATGGTTGTTGGAGCTGATGATTCGGGTCCTCCGGGAAAGCGTACTCATGTCAGCATGAAGAAGAAAGTCATTGAACTTCCTTAGGACATTCTGGACTTGAAGAATGCTGCCAAGAAGATGCACCCGCTTAGTGTTGATGTTGAGGAGAAAGTTAAAAATCTGGGTTAATCTTTTTCTATTGTTGGTTTTGTGCTGTAATTTTGCTGGTCTTTTGTTGTTTTTGTGGGTTGAGCGGTCTTTTGTTTGTCTTTTGTTGTCTCTCAGTCCTGTTTGGTTGTTTTTGTTGTAATTTTGTTATGATTGAACTCTATTTGATCTATCTTTTGTAATCTAATGTAAAGGGTTTCGGAGTCCCTTCAAAACTTGTTTTTCCCATAATCAAAACAATAAAAAAAAATCTAAATTAATTAACAATTAAACAAATATAAACTAATTAACAATTAAACAAATCTAAACTAATTAACAATTAAAAATATCTAAAACTAATAAAGAAAAACTAAACTAATTACAATTAAAAACTAAAACTTAAAAAAAAAACTAATTTAAAAACTAAACTAAAAAACAATTTAAAACTAAAACTAAAATACTAATAACAAACTTAAACTAAAAACCATTAGAACTAAAACTAATAAAGAATATGAATTACTTTTAAATTAAATCTAAAACTAATAAAAATGTGGATTACATGGAAGCTACGTGAGGTGTTTTAAAGAGTGCCCCAAATACAATACAAAACGTGACCAAAGTATGGAATCAAGGCAAATGAACCCTTATATGATAGTCTGGACACGACAACAGAGACAAAATTTGTGAAATTTTTTTATAGCAGCAATAAAGTATGTGAATTGCAAGAATGGCTGTGTGGGCTGCACAAACACATGAACTGTTTCTTTTTACTCTGCTAAATGTGGAGGATACACAAGACACATTTAAATCTACAAAAACATTGTTGTTAAATCTACAAAAAAAAAACATTATTGTTCAGTCTGCAAAAAACGTTATTGTTTAATCTGCAAAAATATGTGTCAGTATTTGAGCTTTAGATTGATATATGGATATTTTAAAGAAAAGCACATAGACTGTTTGATAAACCCAAAAACACATCTTCTTACTTCAACAACAAATGTAATTAACATACATTGAGACTGCAATTTAACCAAAATCCAAGCATTGAAAGGACAACGGGACTGTCCCATCGGTCGTGCCAAATGTAGATGGAGAAAAATATATATCTGAAATCTTATGGGACAAGATCTTGATTTATTTCAACATCCTCAATAAAGTACCTACAAAATGCACACAATGAAAACTAAAATTTAAACCAAAACACATGCATGCTAAAAATTACTCCATTGCACTTTTATCGACCAAGATCTTGTATTAAAAAATGATGCTCTCAGAAGTACACGCACAAGAAGCTATGATTTATGAAGATTTGAAATATGATGGATGCAAAATAAGAATGCTAGAATGCAAAAAGTACACTCCAACGCTAGATTGCCAGATTGCTATTTTGCTCATTAGGATCGATAAAGATAAAAGAATCCTCTTATATAGAGAATACCTTGGAAAATTGAGAGAGAGGATTAAGATGTGAAAAAATAAATGGTCGACTATGATTAAAGGGTAGGTATAGAAAATGATAAAATAATAAGAGGGTAGTTAGGAAAAATAATAAAATAATGAAGGGGTAGGTAGAGGAAAATTAAGAGATAAATGGCATGTGTCATAGAGTGAAAAAGCTAATGAATTAATTAAATAAATAAAGATTAAATATTTAATTAATAGAGGAAGTGAGACCAATTAAATAAATAAAAATATTTATTTAAATAGGGAAAAGCTAGAAAATGATAAATGAATTTATTAAATAAATAAATTATTTATTTAATTAAGTTGGACAATTTTAGGTGTCTACAAGTTTAGTTAGTTTTCTTGAAGTTCGATATAATGATGATGAAGATTCTAGTAAGTGGTGTTGGTGCAGTTGTTGCTGTGATAATTCATGATGCTTGTGGATGTTTTAGATTGTGTCCTATCTGTGTTGGTGGTCTGCGTTGATCGTTGTGCCCATTATTGATGATTTTCATTGATTTGGAGGTGTTCTTCATGTTCTTGGCCGACATGATGATTGTAGCATGTTGCGGATGTTCGTGGCATAATTCTTGGAGGGGTTTCATGTTCGAGGTGGTGATTTAGGTACATACTATGTCTTAGCCGACATTGTTTTCGTCCACACGTAATGTTGTAGCGTGTATGGTTATATCTTTGTAATTTGTGATGTGTGTTGAGCCGACCTTGAAAGATACGTTGATGACATGTATAAATAAATGTAATAAGTTCGTGTGAGAGAGGTATCTATGTGTGCGAATAATGTATTAATCATTCGGTAGCAGAGAAGAAGTGTGAAGAAGTGTGAAAAAGTGCGAAAGAGAAGAGTATGTGATATGTGCTTAACCAGAACTGTAACCAGGCATGAGGAGATGTTATTCTATCAGTTCATGATCTTCCGGATGTAATCCGAATATGTTTGTAAGGCAGTGAGTCTTCCCAAGGGTTGTAGCCCTCTTTTGTTATGTGTTTTGAGCAGTGAGCTCTAAGTAGTGTCCCTGAATGCATGTGCATTCCCCATTGTAATATTTCATATACTTGTAACAGGGTATCATCATATTGTGGGTAAGTTCCCACCGTGGTTTTTTCATGTCAAAAATCTTGGTGTTATGTGTGTTACTGATGTGGTCTTGATTTGTGCTTTCATTGTTAATTATCAGATTGAAATTGTGTTTGAGTTAAGTAAAGTTTTTGAGAAAACTAATTCACCCCCCCTCTCAGTTTTTTGCATTGTGGTCAACACCTTCCTCCTCTAATTATACTAAATATTGCAATGCTTGTCATAATTTTTACATTATCCACTTCGAGGGGTTAATTCTATATTATACAACTTTCTTCATGTAATTTGCATTGTCTTTTTTGTTGCCTTATGAATTTCTTATCAATTTTTTAACATTGTAAAAAAATTTAATTCCCATTTTAACCATAAACACAACCAATTTCTTTAAACAATAATTATTGCAATTGTAATATAACACACACATATGTAATTGGCACAAGTAGTGCCATTGTCATTGACACATAAGAACAACACAACAACATGTGTTCATGAAGATAAGGGTGAAAAAAATATGATTTCATAGGTGATAGGAATTTCAAGTAGTACACTTTATATGGCAAGAAACTACTAAGAAATGAGGGTATACACCACCACACCTAGAACCATAATTAACTGTCAATTTATAAATGACCCATTTCAAGATGGCCTATAATAAATAGAGAAGGACAAAACCCTTTATAGGATCCAGCATGATGGAGTTAAATAGGAGAGATACATTCATGGATTCAATTGTTCTAGTTAATTTAATATACATTATATATTAAATAATCTTTTTTAGTCCTTTAATGACAAAATGAAAACAAAGAGCTACAATAGATAAATATCTTTTATTTGATTTATCTACTGGAAACATACTTATTCTTAATATACCTTTTCAAAATGAGGGTGAAAACTAAAATAGGTAAGCATTTATCATTATATACACGCTCAAAGCCCCATCAACCTTCTTAACAAGGATATACATGAAAAATTTCAATCATCTTATATTGCCTAGTACATATTTGATATTTCCAATTCACTTAAGATTATTGTTGACTAAGGAGTGAATAAATAAGTGTGTGTGCGCACACACACACATTGAGTCCTGGAATTGTCATGATTTTACTTGTTTAATACTACTTTTATCAGACTTCTTATATGTTTTAACTACATCCTAAACCATACTTTCATCCAGTTTATGATATATATGACATGTTAATATATGAATATGCTATGTGAAATTTATATGGTTGGTATGCTGACATATTTTATAAATGTTGATTTGTGTGGATGAATGCTTGTCTTGAGGGACTAACATGCATCTTGAGGGATCATAGTTAGCCCGTAGCCAAAGGAAGACCTACCCTATTGTTTGTGTGGAAATAGTCATAGGATTGATAGTCTGGATGTGATCATCATGAAGCCTCAAGCTAAATTTTTCTATCAAATAAATGCAAAGAAGAATTGTATGAATCTGAAGTATGATGAAATTATGCTTCATAAATCCGTTTAAATGCATCTGTGCACATTCTTGATTTGATGATGTCATTGAATAAGGAGTCCACTTTAGACTAAGATTCCTAGAATTAGTTGTTGTAGTTTCCTTTTGGAATAAGTTATCATCAACATTAGGGAGGAACAAAACATGTCTTAGGTTAGTTTTGAAGAATTAAATGGTCCACTCTCTTAGTCTGTTTTAAAATGGAGTTCTATTTGAGTAACTTCTACTTCTGGAGTTTTTGATCAATCTAGTAGTTAAACATCTATGTATGATGCAGACTAGATATGTCTCTAGATTCTCTACATAGCTATCAATATTATTGTTTATATTATTATGAATTGTTGATCATGAATAAATCAATGTTTGTTACACTTTGATTTAGTGTACGATTCTTTCCAGAGATTACATTTCCTCAAGGGAGGGCCACTTGAGGTAGTGTAACTCTCTTCTTTCTTTTTGGTAGTTAGTTTTATTTATGTAAAACATTAATTAGATCACTATTAAATCTTTGGAATTATTATTAATTAGTTCAAGTGTTTTGTTAATATAAATGGTTAGAGTCTAGGTTGTAGCCGATTCATTATACTTTTTACTTATAGCCACTATTGAGTCGCTTTCCAAGTTACCAATATTGTTTATGCTTTCCTTAGATAGTATCTCCTTTTACACAATTGATAGATGGATTAAGAATCGTTTGTTGCACATACAATGCCAACATCATCCAAGTAGATATGTCCTTGTTGATAATTAAATGAGCCTTTGCTAAGGACACTAGGTTATTTTGTATGGGTATTCCAACTGAGATGAGTGCATTGATATACTGTGTCAACCTTGTGTATATAGTGGAGACTGGTCTACACACACACACATTCAACACTCTCCATGTTATTAAATGAGATTAAGATAAACTGCCAACATACTTTCTAGATCAAGGATAAGGGAAGACTAATATTTCAACAAGTGTGATTCAAGATCTCTTAAGTAATTCTCCTTCACCACATATTCGTAAAGGAGAAAATGTCATTTTTCAAAATTAAAAAATGTGGGTCCAATTGCATACGCATTACGAAGAAAGAAGAATATGAATGAGACAACACACATATAATGTGATTACATTTCCAATAAAAATGTTCTCATGGAAGTTTAGTGAAACTTATTGAAGAGAGAAAGAGAACCTTTTATTCACTAAGCTATTTAACATATAGGGATAGATTTTTGAGTGTATGATAAACAATTCAAAAATACTTATTTATTTATTTAGAAAATTTTCATAATACACCAAAATCATGGCAAAATTTTCTAAAAATATTAATGTATTTGGAAAGAGTATTTTCCATGCTCTTGGTTTCTAAAGGGTATGATCATTTTTTTATTTTTAAATTTTGATGTTTGAAAACGATGTTTTTACATTGAAATCTTGATTTTTTTGTGAAAAATACTTGTCTATTTATTTATTTTTAATGTTTTTTGTGTATGAATTATCTTTTGTGGGAATGGTGATTTAGACTTGTGTTTGGTTCAAGTTTGGACCTCATTTTATGTCAAGACTTTATGTGTATTTGACTATTATAATTAGATGTGAGGGATCTAGGCTATAATGGAGTGGATTCTAAAATTTGTCTATTTGTATATTAAGTGAGGTTTATTTAAGAAGAGATTAAGACAATACATGATTAAAATAAATGGATATTTTTGTAATCCCCACCCATGTCATTTAATTCTCATCTTTTCTTGACGTTTCTATGATTATATTACAAGTTATTGAGTTGATTATGATATGATGTAGTTGAAATGTGGATACATGCCTTGCTAGATTACATGTCTTTATTAGTTAAATGTTATTTCAACTTTGATCTTTGTTGTTAAATTTAATTGTGTGTCTTGAGTGTGATATATATATATATATATATATATATATAGACACACACACACACACACACACACACACACGCACACACACACACACACACACACACTTGACCTTCTCATTATATGCCTAATCCTTGTGGCCAAGTTAGTGGTCTTATGATTTTTGTGATATATCCCATCATATTTGGTTGCGAATAAAAGGATATGACCTATGTTTACCTAGTTTCGCACTAATTCGAATTGTTGGTGATTCTAGATCTTTGTGTTGATGAACTCACAAAGTACTTCATTTGTGTGATTTCTCGCAAAAATAAAAATGGGTTTTGAAAGACCTTTGTGTGTGTTTATTCATCTTTAATTTTATTTATTTTCATTAGGTTTTTAAAATGCTTATTATGTAACTTGAAATCTAAAGGTGCATAAATAATCAAAGGGCAACCACAAACCCTTTGATTAATGCAAGCTTCTAGTATCCTATGAAGAGTATGAAAATTGAATGCATGCAACAAAACAAATAGAAAACCAAAGACAAATCAAGCATTCAACATAAAAAGTCTCTATAGTCTATGAGTCTCTTTCAAATTTTGTTGTAATATTGCTTTTATAAATATGCAAGCATGAAGAAGTTAGATAAAAAGAAAGCTCATATGTTGTGGTTCAAAGAGATTGAATTAAGATATTCAAATATATAGATTGAAAGTAGAGGAGATCAATGGTTGAGTTTAGAATCATTACAGAAAGAGATCAACAATTGACATCACGTACGAGAAATGGAGGCTAATGATAGCAAAAGTGGGTGGAGAAGTGGAGAAGAGGTCAAAAGGAATCAATGGACAAGTGGATGGATGGAAGAAAATAAAATTAAATAATTTTATTCATAAGGTGAAATAAATAAAATCTAAATTTTATTTATTTATTTGAGAAAATAGGAAAGTGAATCATCAAATAAGTTAAATAATTTATTTGACCATAAACAAATGTTAGATAATTTTAAATAATTACAAAAATTATTTAATTATGAAAGATAAGAAAAATAGAGAAGCATTAAATAATTAAAAAATATTTAATTAACATTAGAAAAAGGAGATAGTTAGTAGAATAATTAAATAATTAAACTTTAATTAATTAATCATGAAAAAATGATAATGAGAAAATGATAAGCACAAAAGGATTAATTTTTGATGTCTAACTTATTAAAAAGTGTTTGAAGAATAATCCCAAATTTTTATTGGAAAAGTTAATTATTGAATGACCTTTTTGAATTGTATGTATCTTAATATTATGGAAATATTTTACTTAAATGGGTTAGTTAATTTTAGAAATTATTGTGTTAGTTATTTAGAGAAAATTTTATGCTGGTCACTTATTTTTTAAATGTATTTGATTTAAATAGTTAGTAAAATGTCAAATTAAAAATATCTAATCTTGAAATATCCTTTTTTGAATCAACATGTTAGTGTGAAATACAAAAAGAGATTGATATAAAGGTTGAGGTGACTTTTGGAATGAAAAACGAAAAAAATGAATCTCTCTCTTTGAAATTGGATTGTGTGTGATTTATGGATTGCTACGCAATTGGAAGGAAATGATCTTGGAAATCTTTCTTACTAGGTATATGATAAAGAGAAAATAATATATTTCCAATTCTTGTTTATCTAAAATTATATTGCAATGTAAAGATATTTATGCTTTTTAATTTATGCAATTTTTCATTGTTTTTTTATCCACACCAGGTGGTTGCATATGAAATTCGCTTCCTTATCCACACTAGGTGGTTGCATATGAAATTTGATTCCTTCTTAAGATGGAATTGAGTTTTAATTAATAAAATAAATGTATGCATTTATTTTATGATGTTTTGAATTATTTTTAAAAATTTAAAATTAATATTATTAGGCTAGAAAATCTTTTTCAACAATTTATGTGATCGTATATTTGTGACATTGGCTAGACTTTTAATATGAAATGACACAAAAATCCTCACAAAAACTATGTTATTGAAAAAGTGTGATTCCTTGGCTATTTAGATGAAGAGGACTTACTTTTGATTTTGAAATTGGGCACTTTTATTTATGATAAAAATTTAGTGAATAGTGAAAAGATTGAGCCTTCCATTAATGGTAATAAGCCTTTTCACATGTTGCTTGAAATTGTAACAATGTGAATTTTGGATTTTTAGGCATGTAATTTTTTTTTTTTTGGGGGGGGGGAGGGGAATAAAATGTCTTGTGTGAGAAATATGGTTTCCTACCTTTTGGATACATGCCTTATATTCTTTGAGTTCATTTTCTATGCTATGATCTTTTAGGTCATTTAGGTATTTTGAGTTAGGATAGAACCCTAGAGTTTGGAGTAGAGAGAAACTCATTACGGTGTCATTCTATGCTCTATCTAGTGGTATTATCCTATTATTTATTTGGTCATTTTACCTAATTATGCATGTGGCTCCCTTTAGTGTTGTTGAATCATCACATTTGTTACTCAATGTTGGTGGTTGTCATCATTCCTTCATGTATTATTTGTTAATGGTTACCATAACCCTTGTGTAGTATTGTTTGAGTTTGATCACAATCTATATATTTATTGGATGATGATGCATGTCTTATTTTTCTTACTATGATCATTTTCTTTAAAGGATGATATTAAGTATACCAATGGATGAATGCAATATGGTTTTAGAATTTTTTCCTTCTTTCTTCAACTATATTGAAATGGAATTATTAGTGTTGATAAATAGTAAAGGAGAATTTATGTAGATTAAAAGTATTAATTCTCCTCATGTCATCCTAGTTCTTTCTCCTAATTTTTGTTTGGCTGCCAATACTCTTGCAATGATTTATGGATTAGGCCCCTTGATGTGCGTATATTCAAGTTTTTTTGCGCATTAAATTAATAATATATTGTTATCCTTAAATTATTCATTGGACCCTTGACCTATATTTATTCAAATGTGGTTGTGAATTGAATTACACTGGATTATTGTTCTCATGATATGCATTGTATGGCATGTGAAACCCATGTGTAATCATGGTGTAGATTAATGGTTTATTGTGTGAGACCCTAGTTTTTTTTGTGATATTGTTCATGCTAGAAGTGTATCCATGATCATTTATCTCCATATCCTAGAAGTCTCCTAAAGTTTGTAAAAAACTTGTAATTGAACGCTTTTTTTAATTGTTTGAATATAAAGGTGACCTTACTTATTTTATACAACAATGTACAATAGGAAAATATACTGAAATAATCATAACTTATTACTAACTTCTATAGAATGAGATGTTGACTATTCATGCATATAAATTTGGTTATTTCAAGTCACCTTTACCTATCTTGAGGGTACAATAGACCCAACCAACTGAACCAATACCTTTTCCACCCCAATCAAGTGGACCTATCAAGCTATCTCAAAGATCAATGGTTTTTTTAATGATGATATAAATTGCATGTACATTGGTGAGGGGTGAAGACTACGTTTTTCAAGGGAATGACTAAGAAGAGAACTCCAATGTATCCCATATTGTACCCAAGATTCCTCATCTTGATAGGGTCAATAACTCCATCAAACAACTAATAAGAGGAATATGGTGCATCCCATACTATACCAAGGGTCCATCCTCAATCCCAAGTTGTCATAAAGGCCCAAGAGATATTTCTAAAAGTAGTAAAGATTTCTAGATTGGTGGATTTTGACTTCAATCACCACTAAGCCACTATCAATAAGTCTACCCACCTAAGAAGAAGTAGCTTCAAACATATACTACCATATGTCCTTAGTGTTACTGTCAACTACTCCCTTCATAATATAGAAAGAACCTAGCATCAATCATCTTCATACTAAAGGTGATTTCCTAGTAACCCTCATAGTATGATGGTCAAATCTAATTTTTGTTACATGCACAATAGTGATAACAAATAGCTCAACTACTCTAATATTGTGTTGGTTTTCAGAATAAACGGGTTTTACACTGCCACAGGGCAAAGACCAAGCTAATTCCTCCAAATACCCATGGAAAGCCACTTCAAACTATCAATATCATTGAGGCTTGGATAAAACATCAACAAGGATATGAGATCCTTCTACACTTCGGGCTCTGCAAAACCTGGGAGGGTAATCCCTTCGGTGAACTTCCTGACCTCTATAACTTTACTCAGGAATCCACTGAAAACAAAGAAAATTATCTCATAAAAAGGCTCAACAGAAAGGGAGAATGCTCAAGGATGGAAAATCCTTCACTGATCCTCGACCCTAGGCTACAACATAATATGGGCAAGACAACTTTCAAAAAATACATGAAAACTTAATAATGATATTCTAATATTTAAAAGATTGTTCTGAGGAGTCACAAAGGAAATAGACCAAAAACCAAAAAGCTAATGACATTTACTAGAAAATACCAATGCCTTATTTATTTGGGCTATAGAGTCTCTGAGATGTTATTGAAAACTGATTAAAACTTATCTAATAGCTGATTTAGTCTTAAACAATACTGCCTTACAATATTGTTCCATCTACAATCCCTTATCCTAACTACTTATCAAATCCTGGTACAAGTCTTATCTCTCTGTAATCTCATCCAAGCACTTTTAATTAACCCCTTGGATTAAAGTATAGAATGGAAAATTACATACATCATAACAATGCAATAAGTAAATGAAACCCTTGATCCCATTTACTCAAAAGAAAAGAAAATTGTACATAGGAGAGTAAAGATTTGAGAATATATCTGTATTAATATCATAAGCTATCTTCTATCATATAACATACAACAATTTCGATTACAGAATAACCTATTTGAAAATGAAACTAGTAACTACTTCATTGCTTCTTCTCTACAGAATGACATTACAGTTCCTTCTATTTTTCCATGACTCTCTAAAACTATATGAAACCTAACCCTACATATTGGACCTACTTTATAAAGACCCTTCTCAGAAATTTTGGAACCTTAACTTAAGGCCTTGATTTCCCTTTTATAGAAAGTGAGGGAGCGACAAGCTTCAGGCTCAAAGACGCATGTCATAAAAAACCAAGACAAGGAGGTTGTACACAATTCTGTTACAAAATATTCCTTATCCACATGTTGGTGCCCATGATGAGGTGGAAACAAAAAAACAAAATACTCAACTGATTATCGATAAAAACAAAATCACACGAGTCATGTCAATATCACCCTGACACTTCCAGATGGACCCTAAGATGCTCAGTCTTCTCTACACATCATTTCCCTTCCTGGAAAGGAAATAGATCCCAACAAGAAATAAGATTTCCCATGAATTAGAGGAAAATCTCCAACCTTAATGCCTCGGATCAGAGGAAGTGGAAACATGAGCTTGGGAGTAAATGTAATGTGTTGAGAAGGCATTGTAGCTTCCATGTCGTTGTAGAGATGACTGGCTTCCACTCGTTACTTGAACAAATCCTTCTCTCAGTTCCCTGTGAGCTCCCTCTTGGAACACTCTTCCAAAATAATGCAGAGTAAGAACAAAGGATATGTCATGGGTGGCTTTTCCTGATAGAAAAAGGATTTCATGCCCCCTCTAACAATCCCCTGAATTTTCACAACCCCTCTGACAATGAGCAACCTCATACTAGAGAAAAACATCCATCCAATGTCACAAAACATGCAACGACTCCATGCATAATTCTCCTCAAACACCATCTTCTCAGTGATGAAAAATTGTTCTTAGAAAAATGAAGAAGTTTGTATCTATTTCTACCAATTCAATCACCAACCTAGTAAATTTATAATTAGAAAACCACTCAAAGTAGTGGTGCTAATCCATGTGAAGAATCATCATCCTAATATTCTCTGCACATCTTGCTAGCTATAGATTCCAGCAATCATGCGTATAACTCAGGTCACCATCATTTCTAGGCCATCAATCCATTGCCACCTACATATGTTCACCTTGTGTGAATGGTTTTATTCTAATCTTATTCCTTATTGAGTGTACAATCTTCTGCTTCGAGATTCCTGGCAATAGGCAATCTCTGAAATCATCAAAGAACTTGTGATCCATCATATCTAAACCTGAAGTAATCCCTATCCTTTCACATCTCTAAGATATCATCCTTACTTGTCTAATTAGTTCTTTTCCCAACAAAGACCTAGCAAAATCTTCCTTAGGGGTGAGTCGACATTCAAAACTTCAAACTCATCGCCATTTATCTTAAGTCAACAAGTCTACATCCTATTCATCTTATCTTTCCTACGCGGGCTATGACCAATATCTTTAATGATCCCTTTTAATCTCAAATTTGAAACTCAACTATAGATCTTACCCAGCCTAGCAAACCAAATGATCATTATTGATTGATGTGGCATTTGACCTTCCATCTATATTCGCAGACCCACAAAATCATGACTAATCAGTGCCATATCATCTCTTAGCCAGACTTTATCAACAGCCCCACCGTAGTTATTCTTGGTCAACCCGAGACACATGCTATCATCTCGTGATGCCATGGTCCATAACCTCCTTGCAACTTACATTACAAGGATATAGGGGCCATCATATATGTTTGCATTTTACTGCTCCAACACAATGCCTGTTAACCTATTCAAAATTAAAAGTCAGGCACCTTTTATCTCAGAACATAACATCATCGTTAATCTTGAACACATGCCAATTGATAGGACTGTTAGTAAACCAATCTTTACTTCCTAAGAACTGGTGATATAAGGCTTCGATAGGTTACACAACTAGCTTGTCCTTTTCCGTTGATAACATGTGACATCATCTCACAATGTCGTGATCTTTATCTTCACTGCACTTTCAACCACAGGGAAGCACGGACCATCAGATCTGTTATACTTTTATCAACCGGCCTAAATACTTAAGAATTTTAGACTTTAGGAAAAATGAGGGTGCGAGCATAAATATTAAATGAGACTGACTATAGGGAAATTTTGCATGTGACTTTAGGAAAATCCTTTCTAAAACCGGTCTAACACAACTTAGTGCTTAGGAAATGAAATGGCCCCACCCATGGTAAACAACCCTTGGCCTTGGTGGGAAAAAGTAATGACAAAATATATCATTGCTAGGGCTTTTATTCACAAAGCTTAGGAAAATTTGATAAACCCTAAACCCTAGACTTTGAACCTTGACAGAAGATACAAATAGAACCAGAAAGACCACTATTTAAGCTTAAAATTAAAAATTCTCATGCAATCAATTTTTCAGGGCTATCAATGGCCCTAGTTGGGGACATCTGTTTTGTAGAAATGAGATGAGAAACTAGAATCTTTGGTGAAGTAGATCAATTGCAAAGCAGACCAAAAAGAAATTACTTGGACACGGTAACTTCAACAGTAAGGAAACTACACTATATGTACAAAACCTAACTAATGCTCATGGATAACAACTACTTTCAAGAAAGTAGAACCTCAAAAATTGTCCATGAACAAGAAATTCAAGAGGGAGTTATTGATTATTCCATTGGGCATAGAGTCCGAAAATTTGCTTTACCCCAAATTGCTTGTGGCCTATAGGGTCAAACCACATGTGTTTGCCCAATGCCATCTGTCAACATCAACCAATGTTTTACTCTATCAAAAATGTAGTTATGATCACATTGCATCTTAAACAATCTAGAGATAGCACTGTTATACAATTGTTCCTTCCTCTGCATGTCATAAAAAACCTTTATCTCAGTGCACTATCCATTTATCTGAACCTTGTCATCAAGCATTGCTTGAAATAAACAAAACCCATATTCCATATATGAAATGGAGACATGTTGATAACGAGATTCAACAAGTTTCATGTCTGCCTCATCAGGCTAAAAGGGGAAGTGAAACACTTCATACTTTGTTATGCATCTGTCATCATGAAAATTAGTTTCCTCATCTGTTTGCACCTTTATAACATGCTCATCATTAAAGCATTCTTGCAAACATGGTACAAATTCATTACAAAGATCAAAGGAAAATCTCTCATATGCTAGTCCATCCAATATAATAATTGTTTTACAAATATCTGTATCTGAACAGTCGATATTTGAAAACCATTCTAATTCACTTTTGTTTTCCATTGTTGTAGCCAGCAGTTCTTGATCAACATTGTGTACATTCAAATCACTGCATGATGAAGAAACAACATCATTCACCTTTTCAACAAAAATATCCTCATGTACAATAAAACATTCCAATTTTGGTTTCAAAATGTTATGTGGAGTAACGAAGTAGCAATCTTCTTCATCTATTTCATAACCTTGGTCAATATCAATGAACTCCACACCTTCATATTCAATGTCAGCATTTGTAACATCATAAATAAAATCACGTTCACATTCGCTAATCACAAATGTTTCTAGATCAATTTTATAGAAATCCTCAAAATTATCAGGACAACGGGTTTCAACATAATATTTTTCATCTTCTTCAATCTCCCATTCTTCACATGAAGCAAACTCCTTGCACAAAGCCAGTTCACTATATGGTTGATCCCTAAACTGGTCTAATATAATCTCCCCATTATTTGTTGATTTTTTATTCCTTTCATACACAATTGTTTGTAATGGAGCAATTGGTTTGTAACTATTTAAAACATTATTTTCAAGGACGCATGCCTCAATCAACCTTTCATGCACCTGACTCTGGGTGGATCCCTGTGACATAGATACAAGTTGCAACCTACTCTCATCATTTGAACACACCACACAACTGTCTCTCACAGACATTATCAACAAAAAATGATGGCATCTCATCATCTGAATTTTTATTATCATATATAACTACTTCCTAAGAGACTGAATTCATATCATCAAAATCTTGCATACTTCCATATGTTTCAGACATAAAACTTTACAATTCTTCATACTCACTGTTGGATCCACCTAAAACACAAGACTGCAGATGAACCTCTTGTGGGATCTCCTTCCTAGAATAACCATTGTTGTTGTCATTTGGTGAAGTGATTGATATCATCTCCATCTCTATATCAATTATGTCACATAATTTCTCACTAACCTTTTCTTCATCAATATGAGGAATAACCACTATCTGGGATAAGTTCTCTTCACTCACTTTTTTGTTCAAATCATAATCAATAATAGGGTTAATGTGATCAATAGAGATGTAAATGCCTTAACATTGATCTTTATCTTCTAGCTCATGCCTCTCCTTAACGTCTAATATTTTGGGATAGCATACCTTTGCAAATAGATAACCCTTAGGGATTCCATACTTCTATTTTCTCAATATCCATTGCTATCCTATAAGCCTGATGCAAGGTTTTAGGATCTTTATCTCTCAACAAATAACTTTCTTCCTCATCAAATGCAGCTAGATAAACAACTAAACATACTACATCATTTGGTCTATAACTTCTAGGAATGTCATCCAATGTCCTAGCAAACCTGAGATTAAAATCAGGTACTGACTCATCCTCTTCCTTCTGAATACCCATGAATGTTTTCATAACTGAGCTTAGATTAATTCTTTCACCAAATTTTTCTATGAATGCTACCTTTAGTTGATCCCATGACGAGATAAAACATGTTGGCAAATAAGAAAACCAATCTCTGGCATTCTCCTTCAAAGGTTGAGCAAACAACTTCATGAAGACATCTTCCTGATTTATCTCAAAATCTCCCATTAATTCATAAAACTCCTACAAATGCTGACGTGTTGATTATGATCTTTTCCCACTGAATTATGGTAGTTGTTCCCTAACCTTTATAGGAACAAGATTTGGGAAACCTTGGATACCATTAAAAATCAATGTCTTATATCTTTCCATAAAGAAAACTCTATGGTGATTTGGCAGAGGTTGCACATTTATACTCGACATTTCATATGGAAGTACAGGCACATAATATATATTTTCATTCATTTCCTTAGTTCTTTCCTTTGTCGTAAATCTTAAAATATTACAATGTATAGCTCAAAACATACTCCATCTAACTTCATACAAAATGTGAAAATTGTATCATAGAAGTATGTAAGATAATCACTATCATTCCCTTCCTTAGTGCTTTTCTCACTCTCTAGGGAACATTTTTACACATAATTTTCACGAAAATATTCTTGACTCATGAAAATTAAAATACCTGGAAATGTTGAAGTTGTTGCTGCCTTCTTTAACTGGGGATTTGAAAAATCACCTTCAATCCTTTAAATCTTTAACACTGATCTTTGACAGAGTCACCACCTCCTTTCAGAGGACAAATACTCAAACAACTAGAATTTTTTCACGGGTCAGATTTATTTCAACACAACACCGCAACACTTCCTTATCATCAAATGGAATTATATGGATTCCATCCTCAGCTTGTCAAGGTACTTCACCATAAGAGCTCAAATCTTCTTCATCTCTTCTACAATTTCTTTGGTTCTTCTTCAAACAAATGCACACTAGTGCATAGATCTCAGGGTCTCAGAGTCACGAGTCACAATCTATGAGGTATTACTAAATAATGTTTAAACATGGACAAATATAGATAGAACTTTATAGCAAAAGATGAACTACAATAGATTCTCTAGCAATATTTATGAGAATTGACTCAAATCGACAAGGGATAGATTAAGACACTCTACACTCTATGGGCAAAGATTTGAGTCCTGTGATGAGGGAGCAACGCTCAACCATCAAGTCACAGAAAACCCATAAAACTTTATATAACATTTCCCTAGTAGAGTCACCATTTTTGTCGATGACTTGGATGGAATAATCTCAACTTTTATATTAAGCAAATATTTTCTAACCAAAGATTCTCTATAGTTCATTTCCCCAACGGAGTCGCCATTTTTGTTGGTTCCCAAAATAAATGGGTTTACACTACCACGGGGCAGAGACAAAGTTGATTCCTCAAAATACCTATGGAAAGCCATTTCCAACTATAAATATCCTTCAGTCTTGGACCGACATCAACAAGGATACGAGATCCTTCTACACTTCGGGCTCTGAAAAACTGGAGAGGGTAATCCCTTTAGTGAACTTCCTGACCTCTGCAACTTTACTCAGGAATCCACTGAAAACAAAGAACATTATCTCATAAAAAGGCTCAATAGAAAGGGAGAATGCTCAAGGATGGAAAATCCTTCAGTAATCCTCGACCTTAGGCTAGAGAATGAGATGGGCGAGGCAACTTTCAGAAAATACATGAAAACTTAACAATGATATTCTAATATTTACAAGATTGTTCTGAGGAGTCACAAAGGAAATATACTAGAAACTGAAAACCTAATAACATTTGCTAGCAAATACCAGTGCCTTATTTATTTGGGCTACAAAATCTTTGAAATGTTACTAAAATCTGATTAAATCTTATCTAATAATTGATCTAGTCTTAAGCAATACTGCCTTACAATATTGTTCCATCTACAATCCCTTATCTAAACGACTTATCAAATCCTGGTACAAGTCTTATCTCTCTGTAATCTCATCCAAGCACTTTTAATTAACCCCTTGGATTAAAGCATAGAATGGAAAACTACATACATCATAACAATGCAATAAGTAAATGAAACCCTTGATCTCGTTTACTCAAAAGAAAAGAAAATTGTACATAGGATAGTAAAGATTTGAGAATATATCTGTATTAATCTCATAAGCTATCTTCTATCAAATAATAGACAGCAATTTCGATTACAGAATAACCTATTTGAAAATGAAACTAGTAACTACTTCATTACTTCTGCACTACAAAATGACATTACAGTTCCTTCTATTTTTCCGTGACTCTCTAAAACTATATGGAACATAACCCTATAGATTGGACCTACTTTATAGAGGCCCTTCTTAGAAATTTTGGAACCTTAACTTATGGCCTTGATTTTCCTTTTGTAGAAAACAAGGGAGCAACAAGCTTCAAGCCCAAAGACACATGTCATAAAAAACCAAGCCAAGGAGGAAGTACACAATTCTGTTACAAAATACTCTTTATCCACATGTTGGTGCCCGTGATGAGGTGGAAACAAAATCTTCAACTGATTATCAGTAAAAAAAAAATCACTTAAGTCGTGCCAATATCACCCTGACACTTCCAGATGGACCTTGAGATGCTCAGTCTTCTCTACACATCATTTCCCTTCCTGAAAAGGAAAAAAAATCTCGACAAGAAATAAGATTTCCCATGAATTAGAGGAAACTCTCCAACCTTTATGCCCCAGATTAGAGGAAGTAGAGACAAGAGCGTGGGGGTAAATGTAATATGTTGAGAAGGTGTTGCAACTTCCATGTTGTTGTAGAGACGACTGGCTTCCACTCCTTACTTGAACAAATCCTTCTTCTAGTTCCCTACAAGCTCCCTCTTGGAACACTCTACCAAAACAATGCAGAGTAAGAACAGAGGATATGTCATGGGTGGATTTTCTTGATAGAAAGAGGCTTTCACGCCCCCTCTAACAATCCCCTAAACTTTCACAACCCCTCTGACAATGAGAAACCTCATACCAGAGAAAAACATCCATCTAATGTCACAAAACATGCAATGACTCCATGCATAATTCTACTCGAACACCATCTTCTCACTGATGAAAAACTATTCTCAGAAAAAATGAAGAAGTTTGTATCTATTTCTACCAATTCTATCACCAGCCTAGTAAATTTATAATCAGAATTCCACTCAAAGTGGTGGTGCTAATCCATGTGAAGAATCATCATCCCGATAATCTCTGCACATCTTGCCAGCTATTTTCAATCATGCCTACAACTCAGGTAATCATCATTTCTAGGCCATCACTCCATTGCCACCAGCATATTTTCACCTTGCATGAATGATTTTGTCTTGATCTTATTCCTTATTGAGTGTACAATCTTTTGCTTTAGGATTCCTATCAACGGGCAATCTTTGAATTCATCAGAGAACTTGTGATCCATCATATCTAAACCTGAAGTAATCTCGATCCTTTCACATCTTTGAGATATCATCCTTACTTGTTTAATCAGTTATTTTCCCAACAAAGACCTCGCACAAGCTTCCTCGGGGGTGAGTCGACATTCAAAAAATTAAAACTTATTGTCATCTATCTTAAGTTGACAAGTCTGCATCCTATTCATCATATCTTTCTCGCACTGGCTATGACCAATATCTTTAATGATCCCTTTTAATCTCAAATTTGAAACTCAACCGTAGATCTTACCTAGCCTAGCAAATCAAATGATCATTATTGGTCGATGTGGCATTTGACCTTCCATCTTTATTTGTGGACCCACAAAATCATGACTAATCAACGCTATATAATCTCTCCTCCAAACTCTATCAGCGACCCCACCGTAGGTCTTCCTAATCAACCTAGGACACGTGGCATCATCTCATGATGGCATGGTCCATAACCTCTGGTGCAGGGCACCCAACACTTAAGAATGAAAGCTTTGTTTTCTTTTTAATTTTGTGTGTTATATTTGTGATGTAATAATGGACCAACCATTGAGGACTCAGTAGAGCCATGGTTGTGTTGTCCAAGTTTGGGTTTGAGTCAATTATGCTCAGGATGCTAACAGCCTGAGAAGTGAGATGCTTAGGTAGTTCACAAGTAAAATACTCTAGATGAATGTATTCATGTATTAGGAGTCAATTGAGTTGTGTTTGGTTCTTCTATGGTGTTTGAGGACCTTCAGGAGTCTTAAAATGCATTAGAATGCAAAATTGCTTCCTTGAGCAAAAAGTTGTGAAAAGTTGCTAAGCAACATTTTGCAATTTCTTGCAAAAGTTGCATTTTTGGTTATAGGTGTTAGGAAGTTGGTTTAACTGACTAAAACAAGTGGATATTAGCCAAATTTCACTTCATTGTATGGATTGGAGGATTGGAAATGCAAGAGAAAGTTTTTGGTTTTTAGAGCAACCTTGTTTCCACCGGTTGTTGACAGTTTTTGTCTTGATTTTCCTTGTTTGTACAATCCGGTACAGACTAGATGGTGTAAACTCATTGCATATTTGAGTGTTAATTGTATTTTCTTTCATTAAGGTTGATTTGGAGGTTTGATTGTTCCAGGTTGTAGAGATTTCTACCATTCTTTACAACTAGGAGCAAAACCCTTGCAAGTAGGGTTTAAGAGCAAGAAATGGCTCTAACCTAGGCATTATTTGATGGCACCTATTGAAATCACTAAGAATGATAGGTTAGGGTTTTTAAATAGCTTAGGAATAGGGTGTGTAGAGTTGTAGGTCCAGGAGGAGGAGAAATAATGAAGCCCTAGGTTCACCGCTGGGAGTAGGTGAGTTAGGACAGCAAGAAAAGTGTGATTTGTGAGCACATGGGGATTGGTGTAGGTCCAAATGGCCCATGAATGGAAATCCCTATGAGTTCCCTTGAAGGTTCCCAAATTTTTTGGAGTAGGAGAATTGACTGGTGAATAATTTTAGACCCATCTTGCCAAGTCACCAGCTAGGCCTAAAACCCTTCAAAATAGTGTAGCATTGGAAACCCCAGTTGTACGGATAACCCAGATGCACTTTTCCAATATTATCTATAACTTCCAAAAGGATACTCAAATACATGATTTATTTCTAGGCTTGTTCGGGACTTTTTCAAATTAAACCCCTAAAACCACCTAGGGAGGGCTAATGCAATTAGGCCTATTTAGGTGTTGGTAGACACCTAGAAGGGTTAAGAAGCCAAGGCGATGGATTTGGTGAGTCTTAAACCTCAAAAAAAATTGAAGACACCTTGTTGATGCATTGGGAAACCATAGGAAGTGATTGTATGTTAAGATCCTTGAAGGAGTGGTTGGAGCTTAGGAGAGGAGTGTGTGAGTAACTGCAGTGGCAACCTTATGTGGTGGAGTTGATTGACCAAAACTCAGTATCTATACCTAGGAGGCAAGTCAAGAAGGTTCGGACCTTGGAGGTTGGTGCAGGACCACCTAGTTGAGTAAAACTCCCATTTTTGGGTATTTAATGCTTTTATGTTTGTAAAGTCTTGTGTTAGGTTGATTTTTTTGTTTTAGGTTGTTTTGGGTCATGTTTAGTGGTTTTGATATCATTTTGGGCTCTAGAGATCAAGTTTTGCCTTTTAGGCCTTCAGTTGACAATTTTTGGCAAAAATGTGAAAAATAGCCAAAAAGGTCTCCTAATGTCTTCAAGAGCATTGAAGCATGTTTGTTTACTATTTTTAAGTAGGTCTAAGTTGTTTAGGCAAGTTGATAAGGCTAGGTTGTCAAAAATGCCTTTGTGAGCAAGAAAAGTTGTCATTTGGCTTGAAAAGTTGTCAAAATTGTCATTTTCTTGCAAAATGAAGTTATTGAAGCTTAATGTCTATACTAGGGCATGAAAACCAACTAGAGAAACTATATAAGGCCTCCCTTTTCCTTGGAAAGGGTTGGTGATTGTACTTACAAATGAAACTTAATAGAAATCAAGTTTTTTGGCTTTTATGACTGTTTTTCTTTCCTTTTGAAGAGCAATCCGTATTGTACCTTCTTGGAAGTTGATATGTTGATGCAATAAATCTTCCTATGTAATTGTTTCATTGGTTTTCATTTGCAAGGTGCTTGTATAAAAATATTTGTAAACTAGGAACCTGCTGCCCTGCCAGGGGTTTGGAGTTGTAAAATGTATCAACTTGGTTGATCTAGGTCTGGGATCCCTCCAATGGATTCTTCCAAGTTGATCCATGTGTATATAATGTACATATATTTATTTTTGTGCCAGAAAAGTGGTTTGAAGATGCATTTGAGTGTGAACTAGGCAAGTTGGAGCAACTAGGCTAGTTCATGATTAACACTCAAGATTGTCATCCAAAAGTAATTTGGAATGAACAAATCAATGAGGCAGTGATCTGGAAGTATGTTCAAGAGTGTTGAGCATCACCTTGGCTTTTTTATTTAAGTTTGTGTTATCAAACATTCCTATTTTTGTAAACAAACAGGGTGTTCACTATTTTGTGGTTGATATCTTGTAAAATGCTCATTGGGATGTGTCCAAAAGCATCATCCAAGCCTTTCATCTTGAAGGAAATGTAATAGGAGGAGTGTCATATGTTTTAAGACCTCATTGAGGTACTTTCCCACTTCCAAACTCTTCATTCTTGTAGGTTCCAACGAGAAAATGTTGCTGACTGGTAAAAGGCAGTGCAAAAGATAGTGACAGAGGCAATTCACTGTTTTCCTTCGTGTTTGCCAAGTGTTTGACATTTTCCTTGCAGGGAGAAAGAAGGGGAAGGTTCTTTAAGATGTGTCAAAGGTCCTAAACCATTGTGGAGGCTTTAGAGTGGAGTGAGAGAGACTTTTCAACATTACTTGCCCCAAACCCTACCAAACCCTCCAAATATGCCACAAAAGGTGGATAGTCCTAAATCTGCACTAACAGTGGGCTAAACCTCAAAAATCCTTGAGCATATACTCCTAAAACATCATTACAGACAATTTTTGTGGTGGAAATGACCATCATTGACCGGTAGGAGCAAAATAAGGCCAATTAGGCCTCCATGAGCTAGTAGCCCTCTAGGATTGCATAACTCATAAAAGACTGGTTTTTGTCAAATGCATGAACCCGATGGAAAAATGAAGTTTGGAGACTTATGAAACATGTTGAGAGAAATCTAAATATTCCAACAAGTGTACTTGGGACTCCTAGACAGTGTGCAGCCTCATTTGGGGGTAGTTGAGCCTTGTTAAGGAATTTGAGCAAGTTAAGGGTTACAGACCTCAAAACAAGTTTATGAGCATCCAAAGGTGAGTAGTACCTCACTGCCCCTACTTTTACATGTGGAAGACCCCTAGTACACTTTGAAACCTAAGGTTGAAGGCCCCAAGAGCCAAGCATGAGAAAGTGTAGTTGGAAGGATTAAGTATTTTGAGTAGATCTTTGCATGGGCAAGAGTCATCACCAAAAATGGAGTTTGTTAGGCAAGAAAACCATGGAGTACTTGGCATTACAACAACAAGACAAGTTGAGTAGTCATACACAACAGACTCTACAAGTCTTTGGTCATAAATTGATCCTTTTGAACAAACTAGCCTTGTGAGTGCTTTCCTAGTAAGCTCCCTATCATAGTGGTATCAGAGCCAACAAAAGATTCAGGAGAAAGACACATTAGGCAAACATGGTGACCAATGCAGAATTGGCTAAGAAGGTTGAAGACCAAGAAGAGGAAAATAGGGCACTCAGAGAAATATTAGATCAACTAGCAATGAAACTAGCTTAAGTGAAAACTGAAGAAGTCCATGATAAGGTTGGAGATCAAGGTAAAATGATGGCAATAGAGGATGAAGTCCCCATGCCCAACCCTGTCAATGAGCAAGAACCATTCTTGAAAGCCTTGAGAGCTATGAGTGGTAAGACCTTAGAAGGAGTGGCTTTTTTCAGTGGGAAGATGGATCTAGATGCTCTAATAGATGGATTGAAGGGTTAGAAAACCATTTTGAGTGTGATGGAGTGACTAAAGCACAAAAGGTCAAGGTGGCAAAATCAAGGCTGAGAGGGGCAGCCTTAACATGGTGGAAATTCATCCAAGAGGAAAGGGTGAAACCACTAGCCACCTGGAAAGAAATGGTAGCCAAAATCAAAGAGACCTACCTTCCTAAAGACTATGAGATACAACTTCACAAGAAAAGACAAAACTTGAGACAAAAAGACCTAGATGTTAGTAGCTACACTTAAGAGTTTCAGAAACTGTGCATGAGATCTAGAGTAGTAGAGGATGAGAGTATCAAAGTGGCAAGGTATTTGAATGGGTTAAGATGGAACATCCAAGAAGAGATGAGCTTGTTGTGCCCATAAACCGTACACAAGTGCTATCAATTGGCACCTAAGGTGGAAGAGAAAGGTAGGAGAAAACAAGAACAAAACAATAGAGGAAGAGGTAGGGGAAGAGATGGTAGAGGCCATAGAGGCAGTTTTGGGGGAAGAAACATAGATCAACGGTCCCAAGGAGAGTCTAAGCTTACTGAGCAAAGTGGGGATTCTCAGAGCAAACCCAACTATAGGGGTAGGGGATCAAGCAACCTGAGAAGAGGTAGATCTAATGGACTAGGGAGAGGGTCCTACTTCTCAACCATGAAATGCTATAACTGCCAAAAGTTGGGCCACCCTGCCTATAGATGCCCAGAGAAGCCTAGTTCATCCTATGGAGGTGAAAAGAGGGTAAATTATGTTCAGGAAGATGGATGTAGTACCAGAACTTCTGCATTGAACCACCTAGCTTTAGAAGATGGTGAGAGTTTGATGATCAAGAGAGTGTTAATGAAGAAGTCACATAATACAGAGGCCTCACAGAGAAGAGCATTGTTCAAGATTAAGTGTAAAATCATGGGAAAGGTGTGTAAGGTGATCATAGATTCAGGATCCATAGATAACATCATATCAGAAGAAGGAATAAGCAAATTGAAACTACCTAGGATACAACACAAGGAGCCATATAAAGTCACCTGGTTGAATAAGGGACAACATGTGTTGGTAAATGAGCAAGCCTGGGTAGATTTCCACCTTGGGGGATATGTAGATCAGATCCTATGTGACATCCTTCCTATGGATGCTTGCCACCTACTTTTGGGTAGACCATGGTAGTTTGACCGAAAAGCACAACATGATGGGGAAGGAAACTCCTATTCTTTTCAGAAAGATGGAGTAAGCTATCAGATTCAATCCCTCATTGAAGAAGGAGAGAGCAACAATAAGGTTCCTAACATTTTGTTAGTGAATAAGAAAGAGTTCATAAAAACACT
This sequence comes from Cryptomeria japonica, assembly GCF_030272615.1. NCBI lineage: Eukaryota > Viridiplantae > Streptophyta > Pinopsida > Cupressales > Cupressaceae > Cryptomeria > Cryptomeria japonica. The sequence goes on from NC_081413.1 coordinate 183,946,892, forward strand.
AGAAGAAGGTGAAGGAGTAGGATTTGCACTCATAGTGAAGCCTAAGGAAGAAAAGGTAGAAAAGATACCATATGAAGTGCAAAAAATCCTTGATAACTTCAAACAAATAATCAGTGATGGTACACCTATAGCCTTACCACCTCTTAGAGCCATTAGCCATCAAATTGACTTCATTCTTGGAGCCTCTTTTCCCAATAAGGCAGCCTACAAGATGACTCCTGACCAAAACAAAGAGGTAGCAAGACAAATACAAGAACTCTTAGACCAAGGGTTGACTAGGAAAATCATTAGTCCTTGTGCAGTACCTACAATGTTGGCACCTAAGAAGGGTGGAACATGGAGACTTTGTACAGATTCTAGAGCCATAAAAAAAATCACCATGAGATACAAATTTCCCATACCTAGGATAGAGGATTTGATGGATTGTTTGGGGGGTGCACAGTATTTTAGTAAGATTGATTTGAAGAGTGGCTACCATCAGATAAGAATCAAAGAGGGGGATGAGTGGAAGACAACTTTCAAAACAAATGAGGGACTCTATGAGTGGCTAGTCATGCCTTTTGGACTCTCTAATACTCCCAGCACATTCATGAGGCTCATGAATGAAGTTTTACATGATTTCATTGGAAAATTTGTTGTAGTGTATTTAGATGATATTCTTATTTTCAGCAAGACTAAGGAAGAGCACTTACAACATTTAGCTAATGTTTTGAAATAGTTATCTGATGAACAGCTAACCATTAATCTTAAGAAATGTGATTTTATGAAGCAAGAATTGGTCTATCTTGGTTTTGTTGTATTAGGAGGCAATATAAAAATGGATCACTCAAAAGTTGCAGCAATAACCAGTTGGCCAACTCCTAAGACAGCCAGTGATGTCAGAAGTTTCTATGGTTTGGCTCAGTTTTACAGGAAATTCATCAGGGGATTTAGTGAGATTTGTGCTCCAATGTTGGACACCATCAAAGGGTGTGTAAAGGTAAAGTTTCAATGGACAAGTGCAGCCAATAAGGGATTTGAATTACTGAAAACTAAAGTAGCTACTCAACCAGTGCTCATTTTACCTAGTTTTGATAAGCTTTTTACTATTGAATGTGATGCTAGTAATATTGTAGTAGGAGCTGTTTTAAGTCAAGAAAATAGACCAGTTGCATTCTTTAGCAAGAAATTGAATGATGCAAAGAAAAAGTACTCATCCTATGATTTAGAACTTTATGCATTAGTACAAGCGCTTAGGAAATGGAGACATTATCTTCTTCCTAAAGAGTTTGTTGTATACACAGATAATCAAGCACTCAGTTTCTTGAACTCACAGGATAAACTGAATCATAGGCATGTTAAATGGGTAGAATACTTACAAGCTTACACTTTTACTCTTAAGCATAAGAAGGGTCAATTGAAGAAAGTAGCGGATGCTTTGAGTAGAAGGTTGTTAACTATTCATGAGATTCAAGTTCAAAGCATTGGTATTGATAGTTTCAAAGACATGTATCCTACTGATAACGATTTTGCTGAAGCTTATAAAGTTTGTAAAGATTTTGAGAATAACTTCCATGGTGAATATGTTGATTTCACTTTGCAGGATGGTTTGTTATTCAGGGATGGATAGTTGTGTGTTCCAAAGGGTTCTATGAGAGAGAACCTCATTCAAGAGAAGCACAGTGGGTGCTTAAGTGGACATTTCGGTCTCAATAAGACCTTAGAGCTGGTTCAAAGGTTCTATTATTGGCCTAAGATGTAGAGAGACATCAGGAGGTATGTTGAATAGTGCTTGGTATGCCAGAAAGAAAAAGGTAATTCCTCTAATGCTGGTTTATATCAGCCTCTTCCCATTCCACATAGGCCTTGGGATTGCATTAGCATGGATTTTGTAGTAGGATTACCTAGAACTCAAGGAGGATTTGATAGCATCTTTGTAGTAGTTGATAGATTCAGCAAGATGGCTCACTTCATTCCTTGCAAAACAACACATGATGCAAGTCATATTGCCTATTTTTTTTTCAAAGAAGTTGTTAGAATTCATGGTTTGCCTACTAGCATTGTTTCATATAGGGATGTTAAGTTTCTTGGTCATTTCTGGAAAACATTGTGGAAGAGATTGGGTACTAATCTCTCTTTTGGTTCAACTTATCATCCACAAACTGATGGCCAAACCAAAGTTGTGAATAGGTCTCTTGGAAACATGCTTAGGTGTTTGACAAAGGACTATGGGCAGAGTTGGGATCATCTCATTCATCAAGCAAAATATGCCTATAATGATAGTGTTAACCAGTCTACAGGTAAAAGTCCATTTGAAGTTGTTTATGGTATGCATCCAAGGGGTATAATGGAGTTGAGGGATATCACTAATTTTTATCATAAGAGTGGGATAGCAGATGACATGGCTCACTCCATGAAGGAGGTTCATGAGCAAGTGAGACAAGCTCTCCAAGACACCTCTCAAAAAGTCAAGGCAAGAGTGGATGCTACAAAGAGAGATGTTCAGTTTGCCATAGGTGATTATGTGATGGTTCATTTGAATAAGGCAAGGCTACAAAAGGGATTTCCAAGCAAGCTTCAGATGAGGAGGATAGGCCCTTGCAAGATCTTGGCTAAGTATGGGTCTAATGCTTATAAAGTTGATTTGCCTACTAATGTTTCTTTGTCCCCCATTTTTAATGTTGTAGATCTGATTTCTTTCAAAGGGCAGCCACCTAAGGAGATTCAAAGAGTTTCAGATGTTTCTCAATTCCTTTCTCATCTATCTCTCCCTTCTCTTTCTTTTCCCCAAGCTGAACAGGTTCTAGACTCCAAAGTTCTCAAAAAGGCAAGGAATCACACCTACATGGAGAATCTCATCAAGTAGAAGGATCAGCCTACCTCAAAGGCCACTTGGATACCTGAAGCTGACTTTCCAAAAGTTTTTATTTCTTCTTCTTTTCTTCCTCAAGGAGTTACATGACTTCTTTGTTTTTGGGGGAGTATGGTGCAGGAGCACCTAGTTGAGTAAAACTCCCATTTTTGGGTATTTAATGCTTTTATGTTTGTAAAGTCTTGTGTTAGGTTGATTTTATTGTTTTAGGTTGTTTTGGGTCATGTTTAGTGGTTTTGATATCATTTTGGGCTCTAGAGATCAAGTTTTGCCCTTTAGGCCTTCAGTTGACAATTTTTGGCAAAAATGTGAAAAATTGCCAAAAAGGTCTCCTAATGTCTTCAAGAGAATTGAAGCATGTTTTTTTACTATTTTTAAGCAGTTCTAAGTTTTTTAGGCAAGTTGATAATGCTAGGTTGTCAAAAATGCCTTTGTAAGCAAGAAAAGTTGTCATTTGGCTTGAAAAGTTGTCAAAATTGTCATTTTCTTGCAAAATGAAGTTGTTGAAGCTTCATGTCCGTACTAGGGAGTGAAAACCAACTAGAGAAACTATATAAGGCCTCCCTTTTCCTTGGAAAGGGTTGGTGATTGTACTTACAAGTGAAACTTAATAGAAATCAAGTTTTTTGGCTTTTATGATTGTTTTTCTTTCCTTTTGAAGAGCAGTCCGTATTGTAGCTGTACAAATCCATACTGTACCTTCTTGGAAGTTGAGATGTTGATGCAATAAATCTTCCTATGTAATTGTTTCATTGGTTTTCATTTTCAAGGTGCTTGTATAAAAATATTTGTAAACTGGGAACCTGCTACCCTGCTAGGGGTTTGGAGTTGTAAAATGTATCAACTTGGTTGATCCAGGTCTGGGATCCCTCCAATGGATTCTTCCAAGTTGATCCATGTGTATATAATGTAAATATATTTCTTTTTGTGCCAGAAAAGTGGTTTGAAGATGCATTTGAGTGTGAACTAGGCAAGTTGGAGCAACTAGGCTAGTTCATGATTAAAACTTAAGATTGTCATCCAAAAGTAATTTGGAATGAACAAATCAATGAGGCAGTGATCTGGAAGTATGGTCAAGAGTGTTGAGCATCACCTTGTCTTCTTGATTTAAGTTTGTGTTATCAAACATTCCTATTTTTGTAAACAAATAGTGTGTTCACTGTTTTGTGGTTGATATCTTGTAAAATGCTCATTGGGATGCGTCCAAAAGCATCATCCAAGCCTTGCATCTTGAAGGAAATGTAATAGGAGGAGTGTCATATGTTTTAAGACCTCATTTAGGTACTTTCCCACTTCCAAACTCTTCATTCTTGCAGGTTCCAATGAGAAAATGTTGCTGACTGGTAAAAGGCAGTAAAAAAGATAGTGACAGAGGCAATTCACTATTTTCCTTCTTGTTTGCCAAGTGTTTGACATTTTCCTTGCAGGGAGAAAGAAGGGGAAGGTTTTTTAAGATGTATCAAAGTTCCTAAATCATTGTGGAGGCTTGAAGAGTGGAGTGAGAGAGACTTTTCAACATTACTTGCCCCAAACCCTACCAAACCCTCCAAATATGCCACAAAAGGTGGATAGTCCTAAATCTGCACTAACAATGGGCTAAACCTCAAAAATCCTTGAGCATATACTCCTAAAACATCATTACAGATAATTTTTGTGGTGGAAATGACCATCATTGACCGGTAGGAGCAAAATAAGGCCAATTAGGCCTCCATGAGCTAGTAGCCCTCTAGGACTGGATAACTCATAAAAGACTGGTTTTTGTCAAATGCATGAACCCGATGGAAAAATTAAGTTTGGAGACTTATGAAACATGTTGAGAGAAATCCAAATAGTCCAACAATTGTACTTGGGACTCCTAGACAATGTGCAGCCTCATTTGGGGGTAGTTGAGCCTTGTTAAGGAATTTGAGCAAGTTAAGGGTTATAGACCTCAAAACAAGTTTATGAGCATCCAAAGGTGAGTAGTACCTCACTGCCCCTACTTTTACATGTGGAAGACCCCTAGTACACTTTGAAACCTAAGGTTGAAGGCCCCAAGAGCCAAGCATGAGAAAGTGTAGTTGGAAGGATTAAGTATTTTGAGTAGATCTGTGCATGGGCAAGAGTCATCACCAAAAAGGGAGTTTGTTAGGCAAGCAAACCATGGAGTACTTGGAATTACAACAAAAATATAGGTTGAGTAGTCATACACAATAGACTCTACAAGTCTTTGGTCATAAATTGATCCTTTTGAGCAAACTAGCCTTATGAGTGCTTTCCTAGTAAGCTCCCTATCAGAGGTCCCATTAGCATAACTACTTCCAAGTGCCATAGGAAGGACTTGAGTAATTGAAGGGTTGAGTAGGTCAAATCACTCAAGAAGGTGTAGCAAACAAATCTCCAAGACTCTTTGCATCAACCTCCTTGCAACTTCCATCATGGGGATCTGGGGTCCATTGGATATGTTAGTCCCAATCAGTGATGAGAGGGGAGGGGTGAATCAACACTTTACCAGTTTTACTAAATTAAAAACTCTTAACTCAAGTCTACACTAACTTAATATTCATCAATACAAACAATTATTGCAAAGGAATATGCATGCATAAAAAGATACACAGTAACCCCAAGATTTATCTCATGGAAACCCAAATGGGAGAAAACCATGGTGTGAGTAGAAACTCATAAAATTTGTACTCTTTTGGAGTACGCCCGGTGAGGAGCCATCTCTGTTAGGAGATTACAAACATATTGTTAGGTGCCACCTAGTTAAGGGATTTTATTTAAGGCATGTTAGTACCTTTACCCTGTTAGAGGTAGTAGCTTGGTTAAAGGACTTAATCAATTAAGATGTCACCTGGTTAAGGGATTTTAGAAAGGGACCTGTTAAAGTCCACCCGGTTAAGGGATTTGAGTTGCAATGGTTAGAAATCAATAGAAAGTTTATCTTCTAGAGTAGCTACCGATAGCTTGATTAGATCATAATGAAAATCATACTCTATCTGCACCAGTTGGGTCTGCTTTGCACAACACCGATTTTGTGCTTATACCCTCAGCTCTGCACTTTGTCGGTTCTCTACTCATACCCTTGGCTCTGCACTATATCAATCTAATTCACACACACTCTTCAAAGCTAAATTATTTAGCACTTCCTCTCTCTTCACTCTGCACTTTGGATTGCCTCTCATAGGATATGTACTTTTCAAATTTTTCGATCAAGAATTTTTGAATGAACTCAAAAATACTTTATACACTCTCTAGCATCACCTTCAGGTGTTTCCTCAATCAATGCAATCATTGATTTCGGTGGATTTCAAATTCAAAATCTCCCACTCTTTCTATGTGCACCCTACAACAATTCCACCAACTACTCAACCAAATTTGCCACCACATCCCCCAAAAATAGTGACTTCTGGTTGAGTCCAATCTTTTAAATGTTAACCGGAAAATCTGCAAGTAATCATGGCCTAACTACATGATGACTGAAGTTGACTTCACCAACCTTGAGTTTGGCATAGACATAAACTCACCAACTCACATTTTGCCATCACAATTGCATAACCGATCATCGCTCTAAGATTTACGACGACCACATATCTTCCTTTTGCTTCACTGATCTACCAATATAACACTGTGAACTTCATTACCAGTTCATCCTTTGATACCAGTTTGCAGGATTTCAATCAGGCCTCTTTTCCTATTTGCCAATGAGATTTTGATTTGCATATAACCTCAAGCCTTCTTGCCTAAGTCACCTTCTATGACTTCATCATAATCAAAGTTGCCAACTTGAAGATCTGACCTTAACACCAATCTTCTTGAATGACAAACTAGTTAGCTTAGTTTGTCTTCCCTTGAGCCTATTGAACCTTGATAATCTATTTCTGATGTTGTATGTTATTTACAAGCCATCACCTCTTCTACTGAGATACACCACTCCACCGGTACCACTCCTGTTTACAAGCCATCACCTCTACTACTGAGATACACCACTCCACTGGTACCACTCCATCGATCAATGTTGGTCATCAATGACAAATCTCAACAATACCAACAATCTTCCCCTTTGGCATTGATGGAAACACTTCAGAATTCATCTTATTAGTTGCTCCTATATGTACTTTCTTCATTTATTTGTGTATTTTTGTACCGGTCATTACTTCTACTCCGAGTAATGAATATCTTGTTGGCATTTCAATAAGTCTGTTGGTATAAGGATATTGAGAAGGTTGTTGGAGATTATTGATATAACTGATAAAGGATAATTATTGTCTTAATAATATTATTTTGTCATTGATGTCAAGAAATTGATTTTCTAATTCAGTATGATGTGGCCATATCTTAAGAAGTATGTTTTGATGAGTATAAAGATGTCGGTAAGTGACACAAAATGAATGTGAAAATGAAAGGGAAAAATATGTTATTCAAATGGGCAACTATTACCGAGTTAGATAGTGATAAGATTATGTTGTTTTGATTGTTTTGATATCCTATATATGTTTATTCATTGACTGAACAAGAAGGAGAAAAGATTTCATGAGTAAAGGTTTGATAATGTTCTATGTTACCGAGCAAGGAGCTAGTCGGTAAACCCCAAGGTTATCGTTTGATACTGTTCTATGTTACCGAGCAAGGAGCTAGTCGATAAACCCCAAGGTTATCGATATCGGTTAATGAAGGCAGAATGTCTACCGAGTAAAGTTCAATATTAACCGAGTAACAACCAAGTAGTAACAGAACGCATTGGATGAATAAAAGGATTATTAAATGAAGGATGCCAATGAGTTGGAGATGTATAGATGATTGGTATGTCGTGCAAGAAGTTTGTTGAGGATCTACGACAATGAAAATACAAGAGTCAAATCTATAGCACATATTAAATGGTCATAACCTAGCACAAGTACCAAGGCAAGATAAAACAATTTTCAGATCGAAGGATTCAATGAACCTAGTCAAGTATGATGATCTGATGGCTAAGATTGATCATGGGAAATGTGATCAAGGAGATTAAGCGGTTGGGAAAAGGAATTGTTGAAAAACAATGTATGCGGGCAAATAGAAGAACAATGATGTTGTTGTAGTGATCACCGAGCACAAAAGATTGAAGATCTGATTGAAGGACAGATTGAGAAGCCCAGCAAGAAGCAAGATAATTTTTATGACAAGATTATCTTGAGTATGTTGAGCACATAGAATCTGCTTTAGCATTTCAGATGTGAAGTTGCAGATATATTTTATTACTGTTATTTATTCCTTAAGTGATAGGAAATCTCTTAACCGAGTGGACCTAACAGTCTTATTTGTAAATCCTCTAGCAAGGTAACATTTTGAATGAGTGTTTGAAATCCTTTGACAAGGTCACTTCTAACAAAGTGAAGATTCTAACAGATATGAGGGAAATACCTTAACCGGGTCACATCTAGCAATGTGTTTATGTAATTTGTAACAAGATTGGCTTTTAACTGAGCATACTCTAGAAGGGTATATTTCTTAGTGGGTCTGAAATCCCACAATGGTTTTTCCCTATTTGGGTTTCCACGTTAAATCTAGTGTTAAATGTGTTGTGATGTTTTAAGTTTGTCAGTTTATGAGTTTGAATGATTTACAGTCTAGGTTGCATATTAGAGTAAAGGCTATCGAGGTTGAATCTGTTGAATATATTGAATTGTGAGTTTATATGATTCGCCCCCCCCCTCTCATCTTACTAACAATTGGTATCAGAGCTCTTGACTCCGGAAGAAAAATTTAAAGAAAATTGAGGCAAGATCCGAAGATGTATAAGAGGGATGCCCCAAAGCTGAACAAGTCAAGTTTCTCCACATGGCAGAAAAGGATGAAGCTGCACTTATTAGGAATTGGAGAATATGCAACATATTATCTGGAGAATGATTACACTGCACTGAGCACCTACCCAATGACAATGGAAGAGATAAAGGCAAAGCAAGAACATATTCAAGCAATGATTGAAATAACATTAGCACTGATCGACTCGGACTTTAATGATCTGGAAGGTTGTAATGATGCCAAAGTAATGTGGAATAAGCTCATATCTATGTATGGTGGTGATAAACATGTTCAGAGAGAAAAAGTAGATAGTCTAAGAGGTCAACTTGAATCCATGAGAATGAATGAAGGTGAGAACATAATCCAATACAGTACAAGGTTAAAGGAAACTATCAATCAAATCAAAGGAGCAGGAGGAACTATTGAAGAAAAGGATATAACAAGTAAGTTGCTTAGAACACTTCTACCTGCTTATGCCTTTCGAGTCTCTACAATTAATGAATTAAGGTTTGTACCAAACATGCCAGTCTCCTTGGATGCCACTATCGGTAAGCTACATGCATTTGAGCTAAGTAATTTTGATAACAGTGGGTCTTTGGTAAATAAAGTTGAATCTGAATTCAGTTCTTTTCATCTTGGTGAATCTGATGAGTACAATGATAGAATGTATAAGTATACTGAAGGAAATCACAGTGGAGCAAGTGAAAGATTTTGCAAAAACATGGAAGAAGTACACAAACTATATGAGGAAATCAGAAAGCAAGAAGAGTTTGAAGCATTACTAGCCAGAAGGTTACCAAGAGGTAAAGGTAAGTATAAAGGGAAGTTACCTTTGAAATGTTTTAACTGTGATAAAATAGGACATATGGCTTCTAACTGCCCTGACAAAGAATCTAGTGAAAAGAGAAAATACCGAGATGACAGACAGAAACACAATCATTACAGAGGGCACCGAGACTTCAGAAGGAGAGATAGAAAGACATGCCTAGTAGCTGATGAGGAATCCAACGATGATAAATCTAATGAAACTTAGACAGAGGAAGTTGTTTATGTGGCTATCAAAGATGGATCAGATGAAGAAAGGTATGAAGAAAAAGCCTTAATATCTCACATAAATAATAAGGATTCTTGGATCATAGATAGTGGATGCTCACATCACATGATAGGTGATAAACACAAGTTTGTTAAATTAGAAGATTATGATGGAGGTTATGTAAGATTTGGTAATGATGCACCATGTCCAGTGAAAGGTAAAGGATCTATCACACTTCTTAACAATGCTAAATGTGACGATGTATACTGGGTTGAAGGTTTGAAATACAATTTGTTGAGTGTAGCACAACTAAACAATAAAGGATACCGAATAGAATTTCAAAAGGGAATTGTCAAAGTTCATGACAAATATGGAAAGTTAGTTGCTACCAGGACTCAAACAAGAGGTAATACATTTCATCTTGACTCAAATCAAAACAATTGTTTGTATGCAAAAATAGAAGATACCTGGTTATGGCATAAAAGGTTTTGTCATGTAAATTTTGATAACCTGATCAAAATAAGTAAGAAGCACCGAGTAAGAGGTCTGCCGAGCTTGGAAACACCTGAGAATGTTATGTGTCGAGGATGCCAGATGGGTAAGATGACAAGATCAAGCTTTACAAGTAAGTCCTACACTTCTAAAGGAATTTTAGATCTTGTGCACACTGATCTTTGTGGTCCTATGAAAGTTCAAAGTTATTATGGTGATAAATACTTCATATTATTTGTGGATGATTACTCAAAGATGATGTCAGTTATGTTTTTAAAAGAAAAATCAAAAGCCTTTCAAATGTTCAAATGGTATAAGGCAAGAGTTGAAAATGAAACAGGAAGACAACTGAAATGTCTAAGATCTGATAGAGGAGGAGAGTTCATTTATGATGAATTTAACTTATTTTGCAATGATCATGGTATAAAGAGACAAGTGTCTGCACCGAGAAATCCATAGCAAAATGGGATAGCTGAAAGAAGAAAGAGATCTATTGTAGATTGTGCCAGAACCCTGATGATAGAAAAGAGGGTACCTCAAACATTTTGGAGAGAAGCAATAAGCACTGCAGTCTACACCTTGAACCGAGTACAACTAAAGAAAGGAACTTTGAAGACACCATATGAAATCTAGTATGGCAAGAAACCTAATGTGAGTTATTTTAAAATATTTGGGAGTAGATGTTATGTTCACAAAGATGACAAAAATGGAAAGTTTGACCAAAAAAGCGAAGAAGGAGCATTTCTTGGTTATTCTTCTAGAAGTAAAGCATTTAAATGTCTGATCAAATCATCTAACAAAATAGTGGAAAGTGCAAATGTGAAAATTGATGAATTTGCAGAAAGAAATGATGAAGGAAATTCCAAAGAACCAGAAGATTATGAAGAGTTTGTATATGTTCAGCCAAGAAGTCCTACCAAGAAAGTTGATGAAGCAAATGAAGAAAATACCCAGTTACTGAGTGATGAAGAAGATCATATAGATCCTACCGAGCCTGTATTAGCCAAATATGTTAGAAGGAATCATGCATCAAATCAGATTATAGGAGATAAGGATGATCCAGTGATGACAAGGAACAAACTGAGACAGAACACATGTTTGATATCTGAATTTGAACTAAGGATAGTAAAAGAGGCATTTAGCAATGAAGATTGGGTAAATGCTATGACAGAAGAGATTGAACAAATCAAGAAAAATGAAACATGGACACTGGTCCCAAGACCAAAAGAGAAAAATGTAATCGGTACAAAGTGGATTTTCAGAAACAAGCTAAATGAAAAAGGTGAGGTCATTCGAAATAAAGCAAGGCTAGTCTGCAAAGGTTATGCTCAAGAAGAAGGAATAGACTATGGTGAGACTTTTGCACCTATGGAAAGACTTGAAGGAGTAAGAACATTGTTGGAATATGTTGCTTACAAAAATTTCAAGGTATATCAAATGGATGTTAAATTTGCATTTTTGAATGGTATACTAGAAGAAGAAGTTTATATTGAACAGCCTGAAGGATTTTTTGAAGAGAAGAATAAAGATCAGTTATGTAAGTTGAACAAAGCTTTATATGGCCTAAAGCAAGCACCTAGAGCATGGTATGAGAGATTGCACTCTTACTTAATCAAGATTGGTTTTATGAGAACAAGTGAAAATAGAAACATGTATATGAAGAATGATGAGGACAATGGAATACTGATTTCAGTCATATTTGTTGATGATATTATTTTTTGTGGAAATGAAATGTGCAAAGAATTTGAGATGTCATTAATCGGTGAAATAAAGTATTTTATAGGTTTACAAATACTGCAAATGAAAGATGAGATTTTCATTACTCAATCCAAGTATATAAAGGAAATCTTGAATAAATTTGGAATGGAGGATTCTAAACCTGTAAGTACTCCTACAACTACCAATTGTAAACTATCAAAGAATGATTAATCTGCATCTGTTGATGAGACACTTTACCGATCTATGATTGGAAAGTTGCAATATGTGGTTCACAATAGGCCTAATATAGCACATGCAGTAGGTATAGTTGCAAGATTTTCTACAGATCCCAAAGAAAGCCATATGACAGCAATCAAGAGAATTTTTAGATACTTGAGAGGAACTGAAGATTATGGTTTAGTATATCAAAAGAGGAATGATTTTTACTTAAAAGTCTATACTGATGCTGATTGGGCAGGAAACATTGATGATAGGAAAAGCACAAGCGGTGGAGCTTTCTTTTTGGGAGAAATACTAGTGAGTTGGCTTATCAAGAAACAAGGATACATTTCATAGTCAATAGTTGAAGCTGAATATGTCCCTGCAACATTGAATTGCACCAATATAGCATGGATCAAACAACTGTTGGAAGGTATGAATGCGAAAGTTACTGAGCCAGTAACTATATTCTGTGATAATACTAGTTCTATTAACATTTCAAAGAATCCGGTAATGAACTCTAAGACAAAGCATATCTCTATAAAGTATCATTATCTCAAAGAAGAAGTTCAAGAAAAGAGAGTTGTGCTGGAATATATTAGTTCAAAGGGACAAATGATGGACATCTTCACAAAGCCACTGCCAAGGGACACTCTTGAGTATCTCAGAAGCAAGTTAGGGGTCCTACCCCTATCTTCTACTCATTGACAGAGTTCGGTGAAAGCATCAATTCTATGACTCTATAGAATACTATTTATGAGTTGATGTTGATTTACACACTTTAAGAGGTTGCCTAAAGTTGTGCAGGAAATAGTGATTGAAGACAAGATGCTCTGACCGAGACTGAGATGATACATTTGTATAAGTTTTAGCTGCAAGGAAATTACTTCACAGGGAAAGTAATCATGCATTAGTTTTACTTTTTGGCATTGTTGTCAAAGGGGGAGATGACTAATGACAGGGGGAGAAAGTTTGCAGGAGATGTTTACAGCTCAAGGATTAACAGCAGATAGTTTTACAGCAATCTGAATCCGAATCACTTGAAATAAATCAAGTTGGTATTGCCATCAATGCCAAAGGGGGAGATTGTTGGCATTTCAATAAGTCTGTTGGTATAAGGATATTGAGAAGGTTGTTGAAGATTATTGATATAACTGATAAAGGATAATTACTATTTTAATAATATTGTTTTGTCATTGATGCCAAGAAATTGATTTTCTGATTTAGTATGATGTTGCCATATCTTAAGAAGTATGTTTTGATGAGTATAAAGATGTCAGTAAGTGACACAGAATGAATGTGAAGATGAAAGGGAAAAATATGTTATTCAAATGGGCAACTATTACCGAGTTAGACAGTGATGAGATTATGTTGTTTTGATTGTTTTGATATCCTATATATGTGTATTCATTGATTGAACAAGAAGGAGAAAAGATTTCATGAGTAAAGGTTTGATACTGTTCTATGTTACCGAGCAAGGAGCTAGTCAGTAAACCCCAAGGTTATCAATATTGGTTAATGAAGGTAGAATATCTACTGAGTGAAGTTTAGTATTAACTGAGTAACAACCGAACAGTGATAGAACGCATTGGATGAATAAAAGCATTATTAAATGAAGGATTCCAATGAGCTGGAGATGTATAGATGATTGGTATGTTGTGCAAGAAGTTTGTTGAGTATCTACGACAATGAAAATACAAGAGTCAGATCTACAACATAGATTAAATGGTCATAACCTAGCACAAGTACCAAGGAAGGAATACAAGTTCCAAGGTGAGATAAAATGTTTTTCAGATCGAAGGATTCAATGAACCTAGTCAAGTATGATGATCTGATGGCTAAGATTGATCATGGGAAATGTGATCAAGGAGATTAAGCGGTTGGGAAAAGGAATTGTTGAAAAACAATGTATGCGGGCAAATAGAAGAACAATGATGGTGTTGTAGTGATCACCGAGCACAAAAGATTGAAGATCTGATTGAAGGACAGATTGAGAAGCCCAACAAGAAGAAAGATAATTTTTATGAAAAGATTATCTTGAGTACATTGAGCACATAGAACCTACTTTAGCATTTTAGATGTGAAGTTGCAGATATATTTTATTACTGTTATTTATTCTGTAAGTGATAGGAAATCTCTTAACCGAGTGGACCTAACATTCTTATTTGTAAATCCTCTAGCAAGGTAACATTCTGAATGAGTGTTTGAAATTCTTTGACAAGGTCACTTCTGATAAAGTGAAGATTCTAACAGATCTAAGGGAAATCCCTTAACCGGGTCACATCTAGCAATGTGTTTATGTAATCTGTAATAGGATTGGCTTTTAACCGAGCATTCTCTAGAAGGGTATATTTCTTAGTGGGTCCGAAATCCCACAGTGGTTTTTCCCTATTTGGGTTTCCACATTAAATCTAGTGTTAAATGTGTTGTGATGTTTTAAGTTTGTCAGTTTATGAGTTTGAATGATTTACAGTCTAGGTTGCATATTAGAGTAAAGGCTACCGAGGTTGAATCTGTTGAATATAATGGATTGTGAGTTTATATGATTCATCCCCCCCCCTCCCATCTTACTAACATATCTCCCCCTAACACTAGCAATAGTTTGTTTCCAACAAGCCATTCTAAACATTTATGGCAACCCTTTGCTTCAACAACTTCTACTCAACACTACTTACCAATACTCAAACACTATAATGATATCTCTCCCTTTGACAAGAATGCCAAAGATGTATTTCATTACACTTACAAGATTGCTTCCCCTAACCAGAGTAGTCCGCACTTATCAATCTAGTCTTAGAAGTTTTTCATAAAGAAATCGTACCAGATTGATATAGAGCCCTTTTTCACTTATTTTAATGCAGGTAGGGGTATTACCCCTAGCTTACCTTTGAGGTATTCAAAGGTATCCTTATGTAGTGTCTTGGTGAATATATCAACCACCTATTCTTTTGTTGGTATATACTCCAGCCTCACTTCCTTTTCTTGAACTTGTTCCCTGAGGTAGTGATATTTGATAGCTATATGCTTTATCTTGGAATGCATCACCCGATTCTTGGATATGTCGATGGCATTGGTGTTGTCATAGTGAATAACTATCAATTTAGTCACCTTTTCTTGGATACCTTCTAATAATAGCTTGATCCATACTACCTATGTGCAGTTGATTGTAGCGGCCACATACTCTTCCTCAGCTATGGATTGAGAGATGCAATTTCATTTCTTGCTTGTCCATGACACAATCTTGTCTCCAAGAAAGAATGCACCTCCATTGGTGCTCTTTCTATCATCAATGTTTCCTGCCCAGTCAGTATCAGTGAAGACACTTAAGTTGAAATCACCCTTATATGGATACCAGAGACCATACTCATCAGTCCCCTTAAGGTATCTAAATATTCTCTTGACTGCCACCAGATGAGTCTCTTTTGGATTTGCAGCAAATCTGGCAACCAAGCCAACAACTTATGTTATATCCAGTCTATTGTGTACTGCATACTGCAACTTATCGATCATGGATCGGTAAAGTGCTCATTCACTTCATGAGCCGCATCATTTTTGGAGATCTTATAACCTATAACCATTGGAGTTCCAACAGGTTTGCAATCTTCCATTCCAAAAGTCTTCAATATTTCCCTTATGTACTTGGTCTAGATAATGAATATGCCATTCTTTAGCTGAGATACTTGCAGGCCAATGAAGAATTTTATTTCACTGATCGTGGATATTTCAAACTCTTGCTTCATTTTTTCTACAAATCCTCTGCTCATCTCATCATCTCCTCCAAAGATGATGCCATCTACAAAAAAATTCTACAATAAGATGTTTTCCTTCTACTCCAATCTTCAAATACAAGTTGTTGTTGTCATTGGTTCTCATGAATCCTATGCTTAATAGATATAAGTGTAACCTCTCATACCAAGCTCTTGGTGCTTGTTTTAGCCCATATAGAGCCTTCTTAAATCTGCAAACCATATCTCTTCCATCTTCTGATACAAACCCTTTTGTTTTCTCTATGTATACTTCTTCCTCCAAAACACCATTTAAGAATGTTGATTTGACATCCATTTGGTAAACTTTGAACTTCTTGTAAGAAGCATAAGCAAGCAAGATTCTGACCTCTTCTAGCCTAGCCATCGGTGAAAAGGTTTCTCCATAATCCAAACCTTCTTCCTGAGCATACCCTTTGCAAACTAACCTTGCTTTGTTTCTTACTACTTGACCGGTTTCATCCATTTTGTTTCTAAACACCCATTTAGTGCCTATCACATTTTGGTTCTCCGGTCTGGGTACTAGAGTCCAAGTTTCATTTTTCTCAATCTATTCCAGTTTCTCCTCCATGGCTTTGATCCAGTCTTCATATTTTAGAGCCTCCTTTGTTGTTTTGGGCTCAATTTTGGAGATCAAACAAGCATTCTCTCTTGCTCTTCTTCTAGTCAATACCTCTGCATCTTTATCACCAATGATATTTTCAGCAGAGTGATTGTTTCTGACATACCTTGCTAGTACCAGTTTGTTTCTTGGAGTTTCTTCTACCGATTGTGCAGGTTGTATTTCACATGCTTCTTCATTTGCTACTACAACAAGATTTTCTTCAACAGGTTCAACCGTTGTAGTGTTCTCGAATCCTTGATAATCCTCAGGTTCACTTTTGCTATCCTACTCATTTTTCTCAGATCTCATCTACTCTGACATTGGCACTCTCCACAATCTTACCGGTCCTTTTGTTCAAACATCGGTATGCTTTACTCTTTGTGGAGTAATCTAAGAAGGTTCCTTCATCACTCTTGGGATCAAACTTTCCAAAGTACTCATCCCTCTTGATATAGCACTTGCTTCCAAATACTTTGAAATAGCTGACATTTGGTGAGTATCCACAACATAATTCATAGGGAGTTTTATTTGTCCCTTTCTTCACCTGTATCCAATTCAAGGTGTACACAACAGTGCTTACTACTTCTCTCCAGAAGATATGTGGAATATCCTTTTGTATCATCAGAGTCCTTGCACAATCAATCAATGTTATGTTCCTTCTTTCAACAACCCCATTCTGTTGAGGTGTTATGGGTGTAGACATATGTCTCATAATCCCGTGTTCTTCACATTAATTCATAAACTCTTGAGAGGTGAAATCTCCTCCTCTATCCGATCTTAGACATTTCATATTCTTACTGGTTCCTCTCTCTACTCAAGCCTTGAAGACCTTAAACATGTGAAAGGCTTCAGATTTTTCTTTCAAGAATACAACCCATATCATTCTTGAGAAGTCATCTACAAACAACATGAAATGCGGGTACCCATAGAAACTCTTTGTTCTCATAGGACCATACAAGTATGTATGAACTAAGTCTAGCACATTTTCAGATGAATAAGATTTTCTACTAAAACTAGACCCAGTCAACTTTCCTAGTTAGTATTCTTTACACATAGCATTTTCAGGTTTCATAATATTAGGCATACCTCTAACAAACTTCATTCTACTGACTTTTTCTATGCTATCAAAGTTAACATGATACAGTCTTTTGTGCCACAACCAACTATCTTCTACGTTTGCCAATAGACAACTACCTCTAGATTGTTTACCGGTAGCAATCAGACTTCCTAATTTGTCATTTATTTTGCATATTCCTTCATTGAATTCTAACCGATAACCCTTATTGTTAAGTTGTGCAACACTTAAAAAACTATATTTTAGCCCTTCTACCCAATAAACATCTTCACAATTTGTTTGATCATTTAAGGCTATATATCCCTTACCTTTTACTACACAAGGAGCATCATTGTCGAATCTCACTATTCCTCCATTACAATCCTCCATGTTAAGGAATTTGTTTCTGTCACCAGTCATGTGGTGAGTGCAATCACTGTCAATTACCTAGTCTCCACACCAGTTTGAGCATGAGATCAGTGGCATATCACTTTCCTTTGTGTTATCTTCCTTTACCACTACAAAAGCAATTCCATCTCCATCAGATCCTTTTGATTCTTCATCGGTAACTCCTTCTTCTACAAGATAACACACCTTCTTTCTCTTGTCTTTGTAGCTTCTAAAATTATCCTTCCTATCATTGTCAGGACATCTGGATGCAATATGACCTATTTTATTGCAAGAGAAACACTTCAAGGGAAGTTTACCTTTATACTTTCCTTTTCCTCTTGGGAGCCTTCTTGCTAATAGAGCTTCAATCTCATCTTGTTCCTGTTCTTCAGATAACAGATTGTCACATTCATGAGAATGACCAGTTCTTGTAATAGAACTATTTATGGTTTCTTTTCTTCTCCTTGTTGGTGCATGTATCATGGAAGCTTTGAAGGCAGCATCAATCTTTGGTACACTGTTATCATAGTTACTTAGTTCAAAGGCAGTCAACTTTCCAATCAATGAGTCAAGTGAAACACTCACTGTTCCCAAGGATCCAAGTTCCTGAATAGCAAAGACCCTTATGGCATATTGTGGTAGCAAGGTTCTCAGGATTTTGTTGACCACATCATCCTCTTCAAGCTTTCCTCCAACACTTTTTATGGAATTTACATCTTTTATTCTTTTGCTATACTGCTCTATATTTTTTCCTTCTTGCATCCTCATCTCATCAAATTTTCCTCTTAAGTTGTCCACCTTAGCCTTTTGAACATGAGGATCTCCTCCATAAACAGTCTTCAGTTTATTCCACATCTCATAAGATGTTTTCAGATCTTGAACCTCTACATACACATTATCAGACAAAGTGCTAGCAATAAGATCCATAGTTGCAGTGTTGTCTTGCCTTTCTTTGATCTGATCTGCAGTCAGAACCCCTATAGGTTCATTGTATTGTATGATTACATGGTTCTAGTATTGATCTCTTAGGGTTCTAAGGTAGAGCTTCTTTCTACCACACCATATGGTATAACTCTCCTTAGAGAATGTAGGACCCTCCTTTCGCATCATCTTGGATCTTTTCTTAAGTTGTTAAGCTCTTCTGAATCTAAGTACCAAAGCTTTGATACCAATTTTTAGTCCCAACCGGTGCTGAGAGGGGAGGGGTGAATCAACACTCTACCAGTTTTGCTAAATTAAAAACTTTTAACTCAAGTCTACACTAACTTAATATTCACCAATACAAACAATTATTGCAAAGGAATATGCATGCATGAAAAGATACATAGTAACACCAAGATTTATCTCATGGAAACCCAAATGCGAGAAAACCACGGTATGAGTAGAAACTCACAAAATTTGTACTCTTCTCGAGTACGCCTGGTGAGGAGTCATCCATGTTAGGGGATTACAAAGACACTATTAGGTGTCACCCGGTTAAGGGATTTTACAAAGGGACCTATTAAAGTCCACCCAATTAAGGGATTTGAGTTGCAATGGTGAGAAAGAAACATAAAGTTGATCTATTTGAGTAGCTACTAACAGATTGATCAAATCACAATGAAAATCATACTCTATCTGCACCAGTTGTGTCTGCTCTGCACAACATTGGTTTTATGCTTATACCCTTGGCTCTGCACTCTACCGGTCTACTTCACACACACTCTGCTATGCTAAATCATTTAGCACTTCCCCTCTCTTCACTCTGCACTTTGGATTGCCTCTCACAGGATCTACACTTTGCAAATTTTTCAATCAAGACTATTTGAATGAACTCAAAAATACTTTATACACTCTCTATAGTCACCTTCAAGTCTTTCCTCAATAAATGCAATCACCAATTTTGATGGATTTCAAATTCAAAATCTCGCGCTCTTTCTTTGCGTGCCCTGCAACAATTACACCAACTACTCAACCAAATTTGTCACCACATCCCCCAAAAATAGTGACTTCTGGTTGAGTCTAGTCTTTTACATGTGAACTAGAAAATCCGCAAGTAATCATGGCCTAACTGCATGATGACTAAAGTTGACTTCACCAACCTTTAGTTTGGCATAAACACAAACTCACCAACTCACGTTTTGCCATTGCAACTGTATAATCGATCATCACTCCGAGATTTATGACGACCACCTATCTTCCTTCTGCTTCATCGGTCTACTGGTATAACACTATGGTCTTCATTACCAGTTCATCCTTTGATACCAGTTTGCAGTATGACTAAAGTTACACCAACTACTCAACCAAATTTGTCACTGCATCCCCCAAAAATAGTGACTTTTGGTTGAGTCTAGTCTTTTACATGTGAACCAGAAAATCCGCAAGTAATCATGGCCTAACTGCATGATGACTAAAGTTGACTTCACCAACCTTTAGTTTGGTATAAACACAAACTCACCAACTCACGTTTTGCCATTGCAACTGCATAATCGATCATCGCTCCAAGATTTATGACGACCACCTATCTTCCTTCTGCTTCACCGGTCTACCAGTATAACACTATGGTCTTCATTACTAGTTCATCCTTTGATACCAGTTTGCAGTATGACTAAAGTTACACCAACTACTCAACCAAATTTGTCACTGCATCCCCCAAAAATAGTGACTTTTGGTTGAGTCTAGTCTTTTACATGTGAACTAGAAAATCTGCAAGTAATCATGGCCTAACTGCATGATGACTAAAGTTGACTTCACCAACCTTTAGTTTGGCATAAACACAAACTCACCAACTCACGTTTTGCCATTGCAACTGCATAATCGATCATCGCTCCAAGATTTATGACAACCACCTATCTTCCTTCTGCTTCACCAGTCTACCGGTATAACACTATGGTCTTCATTACCAGTTCATCCTTTGATACCGGTTTGCCGTATTTCAATCAGGTTCTCTTTTCCTATTTTCCAATGAGATTCCGATTTGCATAGAACCTCAAGCCTTCTTGCCTAAGTCACCTTCTGTGACTTCATCATCATCAAAGTGGCCAACTTGAAGATCTAACCTTAACACCGATTTTCTTGAATGACAAACCGGTTAGCTTAGTTTGTCTTCCCTTGAGCCCATTGAACCTTGATAATTTGTCTCTGATGTTGTATGTTGTTTACGAGCCATCACCTCTGCTACTGAGATACACTACTCCACCAATACCACTCCTGTTTACAAGCCATCACCTATGCTACTGAGATACACCAATCCACCGGTCAGTATTGGTGATCAATGATAAATCTCAACAATGCCAACAGGATATGTTCGCACTTTACTGCTCCAACACAACGCTCGTTAACCTATTCAGAATTAAAAGTCGAGCACCTTTTATCTTAGAACATAACATCACCATTCAGCTTGAACACATGTCGATTAATAGGACTACTAGTAAACCGATCTTTACTTCTTGGGAACTAGCGACACAAGGCTTCAGAAGGTTACACCGCCAGCTTGTCCTTTTCTGCTAATGAAATGTGACATCATCTAGCGATGTCGCGGTCTTTATCTTCACTGCACTTTCAACCATGGGGAAGCATGGACCGTTAGATCTATTCTGCTTTTATCAACCCGCCAAAATACTTAAGAATTTTAGACTTTAGAAAAAATGAGGACGCATGCATAAATATTAAATGAGATCGACTATAGGGAAATTTTGCATGTGACTTTAGGAAAATCCTTTCTAAAACCGATCTAACACAACTTAGCACTCAGGAAATGAAATGGCCCCACCCATGGTAAACAACCCTTGGCCTTAGTGGGAAAAATTAACGACAAAATATATCATTGCTAGGGTTTTTCTTCACAAAGATTAGGAAAATTTGATAAACCCTAAACCCTAGACTTTGAACCTTGACAGAGGATACAAATAGAACCAGAAAGACCACTATTTAAGCTCAAAATTGAAAATTCTCATGCAATCAATTTTCAGGGCTATCATATCGCATATAGGGTATCTCTATGTAATCTTTGACCTCCATAATGCAGGTGAATTTTGGCTATTCCCTAAGGTACAATAATAGCCTAGGAATTCATCATTGGCATAGTCAATCTTTTCTTATTAAAAAAATAGTATCTGAAGGTTCAAACTTGGGTTGAATTGATAGCCTACAATCTATTGTAATTCTAGTTGCATTTGACTCAACCTAGTGGACATTCTAAATTGAACTATGATCTTATTAAGGAAACAAGAGGTAGAGTATTAAAGAGTATTCTTGACACTCATATTTGCATCTTTCTTCCAAACATCCATTTGTCTCTTTCTTCAAGAATATCTTCCATTCTTCTCTTTGTTCAAAATATTCCATCTTTAGCTTAAACATCTCATATCGACTACCATTGAATTTCTCAATATCCACATGATAGGTAGAGACCATAATTTTCAATCCCACACAAATATGTTAAACCACATAGTGTAAAATATCTCATTGCAACCAAAATCTTCAACATTAATTTTTTTTGTCATGCTCTCTATATATTTGTTATCTTTGATACCAAATATTGAAATAAAAAGTGAAATTGCTACAATAAAATCTTCTATGAAATTTATGTAAATCTAAAATATGTTTCTTTATCTAAAACTATCATAAAAAAATATTATGTAGATGCGCAAACTACCAATAAAAATAAAATTAGTAAACCATATAGATACAAAATTTAGTGGAGGAAAAAATCCACCAAAGATAGAGCAGAAATATATATTAATCTTTAATACATATGAGACAATATCAATATATTACTACTCTATCCTTTGACAATAGTCTAAAAATAAATGTGTGTAAATAAGAATATATAGCTTCATCTCATATCTCTAAATAAATGTATGTGTAAATAAGAATATATAGCTTCATCTCATATCTCTAATATATAGGCAAAGAGAGAGGCCAACACCACATTTTTTTTACCAAAATAATGTATACCAAAACCATACTATCATGCAAAAACCCCTATCACCCACCTTGGACAACATTTTTTGATAATAGTAAATGGATCAAATGACTTTCCATGGGTATCACATGGGATTAATAAATGTGTTCCCAAATAGAAAACATAATTAGAAAAGGCATCTTTGAACAATAAATCACTAAAAGCTCATATCTTCAAGTCTTGTGTTCTAGTTTGGAGTCCACTAAATTATGTGAGCCTCATCCATCATAACAATATTATCCACTTCTTCCCCTATCATCTAGAAATGAGAGCCTTTAAATAATCTCAAGATCAATCATAACTACTGCTATCAATCATAACTACCACTATGAATTCATATGACAACAAATGCTAATAATTTAGAGAAATAAATATTATAAACTATTTTTCCAATTACACCAAGGAATCTAAGTATACCTTCAAAGAGTGTTGGAGATACATAATATATATAATTACAAGTTAAATGACACCTTAATCTTAAAAGAGGCCTCATGTTTTGAACCTGTTGTAATGAATTGTAGTGAAATTCAAAGTTGTTTATTGACATTGCATTGGTACAAAATTGGATATCAATATTAAAGAACACATTCAATAAGTGTGCATCAAATATAGAAAGAACCATACCAAGTCAAACATAATATGCTAGCAGATCATGCTTTCTTTACATTTCATGTGTTTTTTATATAAGTACACTTTATGATATTTTTTTCATCTTCTTAGTTAACGTGGATGCACAAAGGCACCTTTAGTGGTGCATGTTAATACAAGTAACCATGAGTATTCATTTTATATTTATGTCCCCTTATTTTTACTCTTTTTTTTTCCCTTTCTTTCCTAGATATTTGAGACAATGAAAAATTATTGAGTGATTCAAGGGCACTTTTATCACGTTGACAAAAAATAAAGTTTCTTAATCCTAGGATTGACAACATAGTTTAAGTAATTAAAGTGTTCTTGAAATACTCCATAATTTTTCATCATCTCAAATACCTAGGAAAAAAAGGGAATGAGAAGTATAGTAAAAAGAAAGGGACATAAATATAAAAAGAATGTTCAATGTCACTTGTATTAACATGCACCGCTAAAGGCATCTTTGTGCATCTGCATATTAGCTAAAAAGATGAGAAAAATCATAAAATGCACTTAAAAGTAAAAACATCAATGTAAAGGAAGCATGATCCATTAGCATAATTATGTTTTCTTTAGTATAATTCTTTCTATTTTTGTTACACCTCTATCAAACTTGTGCTCTGATGTTGATATCCAATTTTATGCCAAAGTGGTGTCAATAAACAACTTTTTGATTTGCTAAGCTAGGATCAAAGTGTTGAGCTTCCTTAAGCCTTAGTCAAACCCATTTTGTTGTTTTTTCCCAAGAATTGAAAGTATGAAAGACATAAGAAATGTAAGATGCCTAGTCTATAATCTATTGATGTAAATGCATACAACTTCATGTGATTTGATATGCTCTTAATTCAGAGATTCCAAGGTACTATATGGGATGATCTCTAATAATGATGTTTTAGTGTCATAGAACTTGTCTTTATATATGGCATATTAGGCATTAAATTTAAATACTTTGGTCCACAAATCAAAAAGCCAAAATTTAAATTTGGAAAGGAAGTGACTTAATTGAAATGTAAGTTTGGGTAAAGAGGAGTTGATTATAGGTGTGATTTTATCCAAATAAAATCGCACCTAGAATTTAAAGAATGTTGATAGGACTAGGTAGTGATCTCGTGGAGAGAAGGTTCCTAAAATATTTCAACAATGTCCCTTATAATTTTTAAGAGCATTTTAGAAGTAGGTGGAACCATGGATTTTAAGCATGAAAATTTTGTTTAATTGTTTGATTCCCTTATAAATAGATCTGTTGATTTACAAATTATTTTTAAAGCAAACAAACCCTTTACATTTAAATCATTTTGTTTAATATATTCAGGCACCCATCTCATAGAATCTGCTGAAATTCCATGAGCCAACTGCATAAAAACCAGACATGTTCAACAAGAATCCATTTTTGAAGATTCAGAAAATCCAATCTGAATTAATCTAAAAAATGAAATCAATGGAACTTGGCAGACACTCAACATGAAAGCCTTCATTTCAGATTCTATAGTGGCATTGGTTAAGGAGAGACAAACACCGGCTGTAAAAGCTTACCCAAAAATCTCACAGCACTGTACAGATGCAACTTGAAAAAAAATCCAACACTCTTCCATTTTTCTTCTTTTCAACAGCCATAGCATTTCTCAAATTGAATGCAAAATGAGAAAATGGAAATGGCTGAGGAGTTTAATTTCAGACACGGAGGAATTTGTCTTGGCAAATTGAAATTAGCACTTGGAGTCATGTATAAGGTCTGATATGTAGACATAAATTAATGGCTGCAATGCCCGATTTGAGGATGAAGAGGGCGATAGTATCTGGTTTCAACCGTGGTAGAAGTAGAATTAGAATGAATAACAGTACACACTCTCTCATCACTCACGGGAGCTTTTCATTTGGTACAGGAACTTTTCCTCAAAATAAACTTATTGACATGTATGTCAAGTGCGGTAGTTTAGTTAATGCTCGTAAAGTGTTTGACGAAATGACACAACGAGATGGCTTCTCATGGAATATTTTGATTTTAGCTTACAGAAGACATGGATATCCTCACGAGGCACTTATACTGTTCCACGACATGCAACAAACAAGTGTCCAGCCTAATCAATTCACCTTTGCCAGCATTCTTCCAGCTTGTGCCAAAATCGGGGACTTGAAACAGGGTATGGTTGTCCATCAAAGCATAATGGAGAACGGTTTTATGTCAGATGTTTTAGCTGTGAGTGCTCTGATAGACATGTATTCAAAATGTGGAAGTATACGTAAGGCACGGGAACTGTTTGACAAGATGCCTCAAAGAAATGTTGTCTCATGGAATTCCATGATTGCAGGATATGCACAATATGGAATTCTCGATGAGGCTTCAAGGCTTTTCAAAGAAATGCCTAGACAAGATGTGGTGTCATGGAATGCATTGATTACAGGATATGCTCAAAATGGAGTTTTTGACGAGGCTGCTAGGCTATTCAATGAAATGCCTCAAAGAAATGTGGTCTCATGGAATGCGATGATTGCAGGATATGCACAAAATGGATTTGTTGAAAAGGCCTTTGAGACTTTTAAGCAAATGCAATTGGCGGGTTTACATCCAAACTCCACAACATTTGCCAGTGTCCTCCCAGCCTGTGCCAAAATACGAGCTTTGGATCAGGGTATGACCATCCATCGAAACATTACTGAAAGTGGTTTCTTGTCAGATGTTGTAGTTGTGAGTGCCCTGGTAGACATGTATTCAAAATGTGGAAGTATATGGAGTGCACGTGAACTTTTTGACAAAATGCCTCAAAGAAATGTCATCTCGTGGAATGCAATGATAGCGGGATATGCACAAAATGGTCTGCTTGATGAGGCTTCGACACTTTTCGAAGAAATGTCTCAAAGAAATGTGGTTTCATGGAATGCGATGATTGCAGGATATGCACAAAATGGTGTTCTTGACAAGAGTTTAAGGCTTTTTAAAGAAATGCCTCAACGGAATTTGGTGTCATGGAATACCATGATTGCAGGATATGCACAGCATGGTGCTCTTGGCGAGGCTTTAAGTTTTTTCATAGAAATGCCTACGAGAAATGTGGTCTCGTGGACTACAATTATTGCAGGATATGCACATAATGGGTTTGTTGAAAAGGCTTTGGAGACTTTCAAAAAAATGCATGTAGCAGGTGTAAAGCCAAATACCACAACGTTGACCAGCATCCTCCCAGCCTGTGCCAAAATGGGAGCTTTGGAACATGGTATGGACATCCATCGCAGAGTAATTGAATGTGGATTTTCTTCGGATATGATAATTTCCAGTGCCCTAGTAGACATGTATGCAAAATGTGGAAGGATACACAAGGCACGAGAACTGTTTGACAAAATGCCTCAGAGAAATGTTGTGTCATGGACTGCAATGATTGCAGGCTATGCCATGCATGGCTTTCGTGAGGATGCTCTTAAACTTTTTGAACTAATGAAGCCCTCTGGAACACAACCTGACCATGTAAGCTTAGTTTGTGTTTTATTTGCATGCAGCCATGTAGGTTTAGTAGATGAGGGTTGTAAATACTTCAATGACATGATTAAATCTTATTGTATTATGCCTACTATGGATCATTACATATGCATGGTTGATCTTCTTGGCCGTGCTGGCTATCTTGAGGAAACCCTAAACTTTATAATCAAAATGCCAATTAAACCTGCAGTAACTGTGTGGATGAGTTTTCTTGGTGCTTGTAGATCACATAAGAACATAGGGCTAGGACTATTTATAGCAAACCTGCTTTTTGAACTGGATCCTAAAAATACTGCCCCTTTTGTTCTACTGTCAAACATCTTTGCAGAAATGGGGAGGTGGGATGATGTTCAGAAAGTACGGAGATTGATGAAAGATAGAGGAATTAAAAAGATGCCTGGATGTAGTTGGATTGAAGTCAATAAAATGGTTCATGCTTTTTGTGTTGGAGACAGATCACACTCACAAACACATGAGATATATGCAACATTGGAGAAATTGTCTCAGGAGATGAAGGCAGCAGGGTATTCTCCAGATTCAAGACATGCACTGAATGATGTGGTGGAGGAAGAAAAAGAATTATTCCTTTGCCACCATAGTGAGAAGTTGGCTATTGCATTTGGATTATTAAACACAGCCCCTGGAACAACCATTAGAGTTGTCAAGAACCTCAGAGTATGCATTGAATGCCACACTGCAACTAAGTTCATCTCCAAGATTGTTGAAAGAAAAATTGTTGTGAGAGATTCAAACCGGTTCCATCATTTTACACAGGGAGAATGTTCTTGTGGAGATTATTGGTGATGCAAAGTGAAGGACATTGTAAACATAGGATTGTTGCAAAACAAAGGTGTATCATATCAGACTTTCAGTGCTAAGGAGTCTGATTCTACTTTCAGCTTTTAATTTATGAGCCCTGTGTATTATGGGTGATTATTTCTATACTGATGGGGTATTGTCAAAGCCCTGTTATTGCATATGACATTAAGAAACTTTGCATAATAAAGTTCACAAGTTTATATTAGTGAAGGCCTTGCTTAGCCACAAAGACTTGTGAGAAATAATGGGCGGAGGACCTTGCTAGAACATTTAATTACTTTTTATTTAAAATCAAACTTAGAATTCTAAGTTATCACGTAATTCCTTATATGGTGCACATTTAGTAGTGTTGAATAGAAAAATAATTTTATATCGTAAAATTTAATTTTTTTTGGTATAGAAAAAGGTTTGAACTCAGTATCATCTAGATGCCTACAACATGGACTTCAATATTAATAAATATCAAATCTCTGACTCAAAGAAATATATACAAAAAAAATTATTTTTGTGTGGGTATTTTAAATATATTGTTCTAATACATAATTTTGATTGATTTGATGTTCTTAGTGATTTTAGATTTAGATTTACATTCACAAACACCTTATCTTTGCTCATAACAGTCCTAGAATTCCTATAAACACTTATTCTACTAGATTCAAGACCATAAATGCAATCTTGACCAATTGAATGCATAAGTATGATTTTGACCCACTTTGTCCATTTTTAAAATTATCGGTGGCCCCAAGCCAACATGAATCTTAACTAGTCATTACTCACCCACTAGAGCACAAATATGTTCAAATTTCATACCTAAGGCATGTATAAAGGACACCACCTCTTGGCCATTTGTTACATTCATCATTACAAAAACCAATTTGTACTTATCTATCAAATAGATTGACCAACAGTTGTTACTCAGTCTTTTACATCAACCACATCAACTCTTGTATCAACAAAATGTTAAAACCCTAGTACTTGCATCAGGTTACTTTAACACTTCATTGTATCAAGTCTTAAGTACTTAGCATCATCATAACTACACCATTGTTTTCCATTTTTGTATTTGTTGCTTAGATTGCTTGATGTGACTTAAAACTTCTGCAATATCATTGAATCAATCAATGAGGCTTGAATAAGGTTCAAGGTGGGAAGTTAGTTGTTTCCTTTTTCTAGCATAACAAGTCCAAGCATTGTTCTTGATGATTGTTGTCTTTATAAGTGCAAATACAAGTGAATCTTTATTATAGGTACTAAACATATCAAGACCTCAAGTTCATAATTGTACAAGAAGTTCAAAATTGTAAATATTATGTCATAATCATAAATATAAGTATTAGCACCATAGGGGTAGATTTGACCTAGGTTTGCACACAATTGCAAATTTCATAGAGAATAGTCATCTTCATCTATTTGCCTTAGATCTAGCTTCAAATATTGGGTG
The DNA here is from genome assembly GCF_030272615.1 of Cryptomeria japonica. NCBI lineage: Eukaryota > Viridiplantae > Streptophyta > Pinopsida > Cupressales > Cupressaceae > Cryptomeria > Cryptomeria japonica. Next base: position 183,976,064 of record NC_081413.1, read on the forward strand.
ACACTCTTTTATCACAATCTTTTAAGTGTCCTCTTCTTGGATATTGAGGTACACTTTTACTTTTGTTATCTTATTCTTGTTAAGAATCTAATCAAGTACACACTTTCTGATATGTATAGAAATGAGTTCCTAGGCTTATGGATGCAACTAAGATCTCAAATATTCTATTACATAGCATTGGAACACAAATAGGTTCAACTACAATCCTAATGGGAGAGCTAAACATTGGGGTTTATGTTCCTTTGTTGCAATGGTTTTGAGATTGTGAAGTGTGTGTTTATGATCTAGCTTTAATGACAGGAAAATGATATCTTTTAGTAATAATAGTAAATTATACAATAGAAAACCAGCACAATAGGTTAGGTTTGGAAAGAGAAAACAAAAAGGAACTTGGGACTGCAACCTAAGCTTGAAAGTGTCAAAATGGCGTATTGGGTGCCCTAGTCTAAGGATGTTTGTGCAAATAGAAATGAACAAAACTACAATCACAAGGACTTGTAAGTTTGTCTCTTTGAAATTCAGTCGTAAACAGTCAAACATGTGTTGGGTGCCCTAGTCTAGGTGTTTTTGCATTTTCAAAATCGAGGAATGTTTGTCATAGTCTTCTTTGTGCTCTTGCATCACTCTCTATTGTCGAGTCTAAACCTACACACAAAAAATGGGGAAGAAAAGTTGTGTTGTACAGGGGATTGCATAAGTCAAACCCCATGTTGATATCCCACCTCCACAATAGCTATGATTGATGTAAAAGAGACATTGTCCTCAAAAGGACAGAGGCTAAAACAATTATGGAAATGCTTGAATTGACAAATACTACCTTAAACTTAAAACCCTTGGCATGGAATCTCACATAAGGCTTTAATGTTTCTAGAATATGTTACTGTATGCCTTCATCATGTGGAGGAACATATTATGATTGATCATGATTTTTGTAACAAAGATGTATTCTTGAATGCTTGACTCCTTGATTGTAGATCAATGCTCAATTAAATTGCTTGTGCTCAATAAGAATTGAATTGTGTGGGTTAGAGTTTGAAATGAGAGATGGGGTTGTATTTATGTGCAACTTACACTTTTTCAAATTTAATTTTTGAGGAGGGATGACATCGAAGGGAAAATTATTGCTACTTATAATGACGATATTCATATTTTAAATTTTGAGGCCAAACCACCTTGACATGGGCGTTGAGTACCCCAATCCTGGCAGTTTAAGCTAGAAAAAATGTCATGAATAAGGGAGTGCGTCAAGTTAATGGAAATAATCCTGAAACTGAGCACAATTAGGCATAAATTAAGTAAACATTAGGCACAACTGCCAAAGTGGGTCCAAACTAAGTGTGGAATTGTAAGGGATACAATTTACTACACTACATTTAGCCCCCACTTTATTGGAAGTATGAACTTATGCTCATACTCTTAGTAAAGTAATGAGAAGCTATAGATTCTTTGATCAATACATCAAAGAGACAAGACAACACCAAGCTTGGCAAGGTAGTAGCTCCCAAGACTTAGGATGCTATCAATCTATAATATGACTTGATAAAAGGAAAGTACAAAATGAGCAATATGATCAACATTGGTAACAAACATGGAGCATGCAAAAATATAAGGTATGGCATCTAATACTAGTAATATTTATAGAAACTTATGAGGAGCCATATAAAAAACAGAAGGCATGACATCTAGGACTAGTATGATCCATGGATACTCACTAAGAGTCATGTTACAAAGATACAAAGCATGGCCTCTGTGACTAGTAATATCCTCAGATACTTATCAAGAGCCATAAGGAGTCACAAGGCTATCAAGTTGTGCTATGTTAGGTGGCTTATGAACAAGTGAAGATCTCATAAGGGCTAGCAAGTTGTGTTATGCTAGGTGAGCTTCACGCCAACATAGATTACATGGTTAATCAAAACTCTATGTTTCTTGGGTAATCTTAGTAGGATGCTACAAAGGTCATTACACTTGCACAAACAAGTTCATGGCATGTGATCAAAGTGTACACACAATCTCGTGGTGTGTGCACAAAGTGAAGCTCACAAAGGAATGCATGTCCCCACTTAAAGTGATTGCATATGCCAATCGAGAGCATTTTTTTAAGGTAGTATACATTCAAAAACAAGCATGTCACAATGGTGAAGTGTTGAACACCCGACAAGATTGAGAGGGGGGGTGAATCGGTCCAAAACTTAAAAACCAATTATTAATCAACTTATTTAATAACAACACTTTAAACATCGACACATCAAGAAGAAACACATAAACACATGAACACATATTTACGTGGAAAACCCAAATAGGGAAAAACTAAGATTTACGACCTTAAGCAAGATACAAGAAGGACTTGTACAATTGAAGAGCACTTCTTCAAGACAAGATACAAACTATTGCCAAAGGACTTAGTGTCAATCAACAACGAATGAAATAGCTGAACTGAAATTGAAGGATTCTCTTGATCATGAAATTGTCCTTGAACAATAATCAAGCGACCAATAACATGGAAAACATCTCTGATAATCTCCATTGTCACAACACACTATCTTGGAGAATATATCAGCTTCAAAGCTCTTCTCAAACTGACTTTCGCATCACCAAAAAAACTCAAATTTGCTTGCAAATCATTCGCGTACACTTCTCATCCATACTCAATGCATCTATCTACACATCTTATATATGAGATACAACTATCAAGGGTCGACCAAAATAGAATAAGCAATATTACACAAAAAAAGCTACCCGGACCTAAAATACTTAGATTGGTTCACTCTAGGAGAAAGAGGGAACCGAAACAAATCATAATAACCATAAAGAAAATGAACCACTAAACCAAAATACAATTAACAACATATTTAGAGGGCACCAAAACAATTTCAAACCACCCTAAATACATGATAACACAACCAACACCAAAAGAATATCCAGACCAACATCCATCCAAATAATCAAGGTTTGACAAATCATATCCAGACCAATATCAATCCTGATAACTAGGTTTGACATCAATGACAATCATACAAGCTCATGCTAACAACAATCTCCAACAATCTCTCCCTTTGTCATTGATGGCAACACCAATAAACAACAACACTAATGAAAACTCGTAATCTCACAACTCTTTTTCCCACAATCTCACAACAACTCTATCCCCCTTCAACAACAATGACAAAGCGTGTTGAAAGATAAACAGAAACATATTGACCAACACACACCACTTCTCCTCCTGAGAGTAGCATCAACATCAATCCAAGAAACAAGGATAAACACTAGGTATCCCCTTGGAAAGATGCACCACAAGAAATGCATCTAGTTAGAAAAAGGAGGGGCAATAATCCCTAACTTTTGCCTAAGATACTCAAAAGTATCCTTCACCAATGCCTTTGTAAAAATGTTTGCTATCTTCTCTGATGTAGAAATGTATTCTAGTCTTACTTCTTTTTCTACAACCTTCTCCCTCAAGAAATGGCAACGGATTGAAATGTGTTTAGTTCTTGAATGCATAACTAGATTCTTTGAAATGTTTATAGCATTGGTATTATGACACATAATAGGAATAGCTTCGTCATATATGTAGACACCTAAAATTAATTAAATCAATATTTAATCAATTTAAGCCTATCAACATAATTAATTGATTTAATTGTGTTATCCTTATTCCTCCCGGTGTTAATTAAATCTAATTTAATTAATCCTGTCACTATTGTCCAATAATTAATTTATCAAATAAATTAATTATTCCCCTATTCTTCTAAAGTCCCTCAATAATTATTTCCTCTAAACCCACTCAGTCAATTAATTTTAATTAATTAACTTCATCATGTGATTCCTATAAATCACTTTTCCTAATCCCCACTCAACCTAATTAATTCTTCTAGAATCTCTCATAGTCTCACTTATCATTATTATCCAATTTTAAATTCCCCCACTCATGTCACATCAATCTTGAACCTCTCAAAGAAATTCAAATTTCTTTGAATCCCCCTATGCATCCTCATTTTGAAATTCAAATTTTCTTTCCCCCCTCTTCTCAAGGAATTTTATATTCCTTTTTATTTCTCCAATGCATCCTTGATCCATGTCCACTATCTTGAACCAATCCTAGCCCTTCATGATCAAATCGATCGTGGCCCTCCATTGGCCTCCTCCAATCTATAAATTGGAGCCTCTTTTCCTCACAAAGGGGTCTTCCAGTCTTCTATCCTTATGCTGCCAATTTCTCCTCTCATCTCCCTCTATCACATCTTTATCATTTAACATAGTCTTTTATCAAATCCTCAATCCTCATCCATCAATAATCCATCAATCCAAATCCTAATCGTGTTGAGCAAAGGAGAGCAATCCACATCCACATCAAGCAAGGAGAAAATCAAGTGGAGCATCAAAGGGGCGCCTTCACTTCATCAAGTTCAATCTGAGGGAGAGGTGAAAGACAAGGTATAAATTTGGTTGTTTGCATTTGTATTGTGTCTTGTTTGGTTTCTTTGCATTCTAACCTCCTTTGTCCCTTCTCTGACATTTTCCCCTCTTCAATAGAGTACTTTGATATCCTTAAGATTTTGCTTCATCCACAAAACTTGAGTATAGCAAGATGCTATGACAATATATTTAGCTTTAGTAGTTGATAATGATATAGATTCTTGTTTCTTACTTATCGATGAAACCAATTTTTTTCCCAAAAAGAATGCTCCACCACTGGTACTCTTCCTATCCTCAACACTTCCATCCCAATCAGCATCTATATATGCCTTCAACATGAAATCTCCATCTTTCATGTACCATAAGCCAAAATCATGAGTTCCTTTCAAATATATAATGATCCTTTCCACTACTTGATCATGAACCTGCTTCACACTAGTTTGAAATCTTGCAACCAAACATACAACCTCCATAATGTCTGGTCTAGAAGCGGTAAGATACAAGAGTCCTCCAATCATAGATTTGTACTTCTTCTCATCAATATCTGAAGATGCACCATCTTTCCTAAGTTGCATCCAATAGCTAAAGGGGTAGTAACAAGTTTACAATTCTCCATATTAAACTTCTTCAACATCTCTTTGACATACTTAGCTTGAGAAATAAAAATTCCATCATCTAGTTGAGTAACTTGAAGTCCAAGAAAAAATATTTCTCCAAGAATAGACATCTCAAATTCTTTTTGCACCTCTTCCACAAATTCTTTACACAAGCCATCACTTCCTCCAAAGATAATATCATCAACATAAACAATAAAAATCAACAACTTAATGCCTTCAACTTTGAAATAGAGATTGTTATCTACAAAACCTTTCCTGAAATTTTGTTGTAACAAATATTTGTCCAATCTTGCATACTGCACTTTAGGTTCTTTTTTGAGTCCATACAATGTGTTCTTTAATCTGTAAACCATGTTTGGACCATCTGACAGTTTGAATCCATACAATTTCTCAGTGCATACTTCTTCTAGTTCTTCATTCAGAAATGTTGACTTAACATCCATTTGATATACTCTAAAGTTCTTACAGGTTAAAAAACACAAGAAACATTCTAATAGCTTCCATCCTAGCAATTGGGGCAAAATTTTCTTCAAAATAAATACCTTCTACCTGAGAGTAGCCTTTGCATACTAATATTGCCTTGTTTCTTGTGACTTGTCCTTGTTCATTCAGTTTGTTCTGAAACACCCACTTAGTTCCTATCACTTTTTTATCCACTAGTTTAGGTACTAGCTCCCAAGTCTGATTCTTCTATATCTAATTCAATTCATCTTAAATTTCTTTAACCCAACTTTCTTTTTTGCTTTCTTCTTCACATGATTTAGGTTCAATGAGTGAAGGAAAATTTCAATTAGTTTGCTCATTTACCTTTGTAACACTTCTTGTCTAAACTCCTTTGTTCTTGTCTCCGATTATATGTTCTTTTGAATGACTCCTCTGCACATATTTTGGGTCTTGATTACTTGGTCTAATTATTCCTTATCTTCTTCTTCTACTTCATCTGATTTTTCTTCATTGTTTCCTTTTAGAGTTGTCTTTTCTTCTACAATAGTAGGAATGATCTCAAATTTAGTCTCTTGAACAGGATCAGGGGCAGTTTAATCCCATACCTCACATACTTTCCCATTTGTACTCTCCACTATCTTGTTTAATCTCTTATTGTAACACTAGTAGGCTTTGTTGTTGATAGAATATCCCAAGAATATTCTTTCATTAGCTTTGGTATCAAACGTTTCGAGGTCATTCTCATCTCTTCTGATATATCACTTACTCCCAAAGATTCTATTCAAAATATTTCACAATAGGTGGTCTTCCATACCACAACTCATAAGGTGTCTTTGTATGATTTATTCTTATATAAACCCTGTTAAGAATGTAAACAATAGTATGCATAGCTTCTTTCCAATACACATTAACCAAGTTATCATATTTCATTATAGTTCTAGTCATCTCAATAACAATTCTATTCTTCCTTTCTACCACACCATTCTACTGAGGAGTTCTTGGAGCAAAAAGATGTCTCCTAATGCCATATTTCTCACAAAAATTGTCAAATTCAATTGAAGTAAATTCTCCGCCTCTATCAAATCTCAAACACTTGATTCTAGCATCAACTTGATTCTCTACCATTGACTTGAAAACTTTAAATCTTTCAAAAGCTTCAATTTTTTTTCTCAAAAATATAATACATGTCATTCCAAAATAATCATCAATGAGTAACATAAAATACCTTTCACTATTAAGTCTGCTTGTCCTAGTAGTGTCACACAAGTCTGTACGAATTATCTCCAATTGATATGACATAGAATACTCCTTATTCTTGAAACTTCTCCTTGTTTTCTTTCCCAACTGACATTCCCTACACACATTGTCGATAGGCTTGATAATCCTTTGTAAATATCTTACTACCTTAAAGTTATTGATCTTTATCATGTTATCAAATTTAACATGTCCCATCCTCTTTTGCCATAACCAACATTCATTGCTCTGACTTAGATAACATCTATTTCCACTTATGCCCTTTGTGTAATAAACATTCCCACTTGTCATGATTCCTTCTACTACCAATTTTTTGGTTTTACATTTTCTAATCATACATCTAGTTCTGTGAACAAAAATTAATAACCTCTATTACACATTTGACTAACACTCAACAAACTATGTCTCAAACCTTATACATAATAAACACCATCATTTTTATGCTTACCATCAATTGAGATACTTCCTATTCCACAAATCAGCGCAGCTTCCTCTCCAACAAATTTCAGTGATCCACCATCACACTTCTTTAGAGTGAAACTTGTTTAAATGTCTCCAGTCATGTGATTCAAGCATAAAAAATCAATGATCCATGATCTTGGTTCAACTTTTGCATGCAGTTCAATCTTCTCTTCTGGTCTTCCAAATCTTTCTTGACACTTCTTCTCTATAGCCAGAAATAAAGGTTCTCCATTCAAGTCTTCAACATAATCTTCTTCAAATGAATGCGCCTCCATAGAGAAAAAAACTCTTTTTCCCTTTGTCTCTATCATCTATTTTTTCTTAAAATCATTCCTTTTATATATAATTTTCTTTTCATCACCATCAAACTTTTTGTAATCTTCTTTTTTGTAATCATCATCATCATCATCATTTAGAAGAATAATGATCGATTCTTCTACAATTAAATCATTTCAAGGGCAACTTACCTTTGTGCTTTCTAGTTCCTCTCTTTAGTCTTCTTACAAAGTTTGCTTCAATCTCGTCCAATTTCTCACTTGTTTCCAATCCATCTCTTGATATCCTTGAAATGTTAAATGCAACTTCGCATCAATAGAATTTTATATCTTCCATCTCTCCAATTTTATAGGTAGACAATGTTATGATAAGTTTATCAATTGTGTAGTTGTTCAGATCATGACATTCTTCAATAGCACACTGCTTTGGTTGGTAGCGTTTTGTCAATGTAAACAAGATCTTTCTAACGACGTCACTTTCTTCTAGCACTCCACCAACAGCTTGGATAGCTTCCACTGTATCATTCAATCTATGCATGTAGCTCTCAACACTTTCATTATCAACCAATATTAAACCTTCAAATTTTTTCTTCACGTTCAAAAGTCTTGCTTGTTGATTCTTTGGATTACCTTCATATACATAACACAACTTTTTCTAGATTCCCTTAGCTTCTTTCATTCCTTTAACCTTGCCAAATACTTCATCATTAAGACAACTGATAAGAATTATTCTAGCTATTGCATTTGTCTCCATAGCCTTAATTTCATCTAGAGTTGATAACCTATCTGAATAATCTTCCAAATTCCATTTCGTAATGCTTCTAAGTAAGACTCCATTATTTCCTTCCAATAATTAAAGTTTGTTCCATTTAACATTGGTGCTTTAACATGAAGGTCATGCACCATTTCTATATCTACCTCAAGCAGTTAAGCTTTCTAAAGAGGAACCTTGCAATCTGATACCAATTATTGAACACCTAGTAGGACTGAGAATGGGTGTGAATCAATCTAGAACTTGAAAAACAATTATTAATCAACTTACTTAGCAATAACACATTAATCATTATCACATAAACATCAAACATCAACATATGGACACATAAACCCTAGATTTGCATGGAAAACCTAAATAGGGAAAAAAAAATATGGTGAGAATCTAACTCATGATATGAATAACAATGTTTACAACATTCTAGGCATACAACCAAGGAGCACCAACACCTGAAGGACTTGCAAAACTAAGGCGCACAACCTTAGGCAAGATTAAAAAAGAGGACTTACACAACTAAAAAACACTTTTTAAAGACAAGATACATACTATTGTCGAAGGACTCACTGTAAATCAACAATGAATGAAATAGATAAATTGAAATTGAGAAGGATTATCCTGATCATGAAATTATCCTTGAACAACTGAATCAAGCATCCAACATCATGGCAAACATCTTTGATAAGTCACAACACATTGCCTTGTAGAATATATCACCTTCAAATCTCTTCTCAAACTGACTTTTCAATCACCACGAACTCAAATCTACTTGTAAATCATTCATAGACACTTCTCACACAATTCACTTTTCATCCACACATAATTCATCTATCCGCACATCTTAGATATGAGATACAACAATGAAAACCTAATTAAGGGTCGACCAAAAAAAAAAAAGCAATTTTACACAAACTAAGCCACCCAAACCTAAATACTTAGATCAATCCACTCCAAGAGATAGGCAGAACCAAAAAATATCACAATACATCCTTCCATAATTGATCCAAAAACATTCACGCACTAACACATACTCCAAAGGGTGTTAAAAAGTGGAACAAGTAGACATAATCAACCAGTTGGCCACATAACCACTTCCGATGCAAAATACTCCATGCAGATCTCCACATGCCAAGGTGGGACCCAAGTAAACATCTCAACACATTGAATACACACACACACACACACACACTTTGTAACACCCTTTGGACTATTTGTTAGCATGTGAAGATTGTTGGATCAATTGTGGAAGGATGTATTGTGATATTTTTTGGTTTCATCTATTTCCTGGAGTGAATTGATCTAAGTATTTAGGTTTAGGTGTCTTATTTTGTGGGAAATTGCTTATTTTATTTTGGTTGACCCTTAATTAGGTTTTCAATGTTGTATCTCATATGTAAGATGTGCGGATGGATGAATTATGTGTGGATGAGAAGTGTATGCGAATGATTTACAAGTAGATTTGAGTTCGTGGTGATTGGAAAGTCAGTTTGAGAAGACATTTGAAGGTGATATATTATGCAAGGCAATGTGTTGTGACAATGAATATTATCAAAGATGTTTTCCATGATGTTGGATGCCTTATATATATATATATATATATATATATATATATATATATATATATATATATATATATTCATTTTCATTTTTGTGGTTGGAAGGACTAGACTCCCCAAAGTATGTTACATGATCGAGGTTAATGACAAAACCATCTTTATGATCCCCAAATGGTATACCATCTTGAATTCCAAAAAAACTTGGTGATAGCTTCATCCTTTTCAAATATGTCTAAACTTGGTGGATCTCATTGGCTCCAACTAATAAGGTTAGGATATACTAGGCATATGTTATTATCGTGGTCATCTAAGTTCAGGAGTGTAGTAGTTATGGTATAGATAGTGTGTTTCGGGATGCCAAAGGGATGTCTCCAAGATTTGGGATCAATTTATTTATCTTCATAAATTATATGGTCATCAAGGTCAATGTTCATAAGTTCAATCAATAGAATAGGTACTGGAACTTCTTAGTTGTCCCTTTCATACTTGTCTGAATTTGTCTTGATTTAACTCTCCACATCTGACTCATCCTCATTAGAAGCAATAACTTTCTCTATAATAGGTAACACAACACTTGTGGAGCCCAAAACTGGTGGTTCATATCCTAATCCTCTATCCCTTGGTTGTACCTTAGGCAAAAATTGGTTTCCCAACCCCCTGTTTTTGTGGGCCAAAACTATTAGGAAAGCAGAATGTGGAAATGCCTTCCACAATGTCAAATTCAAAGGGGAGAGTAGTAGAATTTACTTTTAATTCTTAAATTATAGTCACTAAGATGCACATCAACAAGATAATAAAACAAACAGAAGATCCATACATGCATAGAGAGAACAAATAATTTACATGGGAAAATCCTTATGGGTAAAAAACCCACCACCAAAGCCAATCTCTTGTATTACAGTAAAATGTTTATTACATACAAGATACAAATTTAGCTCTCAGGTATATAATACAGAGTCTCTATTTTGGAAGCATTCAACCTACAGATAGAATCAACCTACATAGACAATAGGCACAATGTTCTTCAGTTTAGCACCCAACACCAACCACACAGACCAACCTCCAATTGTTGCCCTCAGCATCCAACCACCGAAATCAGTCGTTGCCAACTTTCGGTATGCAAGGAAAACAAATGATCTTACAAACTTTAGTTACAGACGTTTCTACAACAAGTCATATAGATATTTGTTCATCAAACACTACCCCCTCAATTGACCGGTTTTACTCTTTGTTTTGTTCATAGACAGGAAAACTGTTCAAATTCAATTCAATTTTTTTCCCAGATGATCAACCATCAATCTACCTAGTCACTGAACAATCATTACACATTTAGCACAAAGACCAATGGCTTCTCAACACATCATACCATCAGCACAGTCAACAAACATCAGACTCATGTTATCAGCATGAGTCTGATATCTCAAACCAACATGTTAAACCACTACTCAGTATTCCTTCTACCCCCTTATCGGTGTGAGTCCCTCTGATGATCAATAGGATGAACCCATCAGCATGATGACAACTACCGGACGGAGATTCAAGAAGTCACATCAAAGAGAAAATTCACTCTGATGTCTGCAATCAACTGACAACAACATATTGGCAACTGTCTCACCGATAAGCAACACAACCAAGTCCATTGACAAGAACTATATAGTCGAAAAGACATTCTTCAATTCACCTCGTAGACCAAAGTTACCCCGACGTTGTTTCGTATTGAAAAGACACCCTGATAAGATCATCCACACCATCGGCCAAAGATGCTCTGTCAGTGAAGCACACATCGATATCTTGAGTCACCCCGATGACGGTTCATAGCTACTCATCATCCATTCTGACCGATATGATCACAAACAGAACTTCCAAGAGTATTTCCTAGATCACCCAGAGTATCGCCTATCACACATACTAAAGATAGTTCAGGATCTCTATACAGGTCAACCAAAGTCACATTGATGGATAGAAACCATACTCCATAACCTCATTGGAAAGACTCACTTCGATAAGACTATTTCGATCCATCATCAGCTAGACATGCTCAGTCAATAAGATACATACCAATAGCCCAAGTCAGCCCGATAGAAAACTCTATTTGACCATCGGCCAGAGTCACGTCGATCAGGTCACCGAAAGGGACTTCTCCAACACTACTTAGATTGGCTAGACATCTTAGGGGTCTCACCGATATTTCTCTCTCAGAGGTTCAGTTCAATAAGATTGAGGCACATTTTTCCAACAAAAACCACTATATCTATTGTAGCCATATTTTTGCATAATATTGAATCCTTTCCTATATTGTTCTATATGAAGCTAAATTGGTGATCTCTCTTCTTCATATCTATAGATCCAATTTAAAACATCTTATTCTAGGGACTCCTCATTTAGTTTACCCTACCTCATGAAGATAGTGGGTGGCTGATACTGAATAGTGATTTTTGTCCATTGTTGGACTGGTTTAGGTTTCCCGTAGTTCCTTGGTGATACCAACAATTTTCCCACAAGAAATGCTACTTCATAAGTGTATTCCCTATATCCCTTATCTTCTACTTGAATCTTGATCTTGGGAGAAGAAGTGGAGGGTGTGATATATTGTGATATGAAGATTGGGGATCAATATAAGTTGAGGTAGATGATGAGGAAGTTTCTTGGTTGATGGGGATGTGGTTTGTGGTTGTGCCTCTTAAGTTGTTACAGTATTGAAAGAGATCTCGATCACCTAGTATAGTAACCTCTATTCCATTATGGGGAAACTTAAGACACAGGTGGTATGTGGAGGGAATAATATCCATGGTGTGAATCCATGGTTGGCCAAGAAGCATATTATACCCGAGATCAAGGTCCAAGACTTGGAATACTATTTCTTACATTGCTAGGACAAATGTTATGCGGAGAGTGATGAGACCTTTGGAAAGACGCTCGATGTCACCATATGCCTTGATCTTTATCCTCTTTGATGCATCAACACAACTCTCAAAAAATCCTAAAGCTTTAACCAATTTTAATGTACAAATATTTAGGCCAACTCTATCATCTATCAAAACTCTTCTGATTTTGTGTTAATGAATGTAGACATCTAGATGGAGTGGATCATTGTGGAAAGGTTAATGGGTAGGTAGATCTTGTTTAGTGAATGCAACTTGATGATTGGTAGAGAGATGTCCTACCATGGCCTCAAATTCATCAAGGTTTTTGTCATTGTGTACTGAGGACTCTTGCAAGGCCTTGTCTAAGAGTGTCATGTGGTTAGGTGATATGTGTAAGAAGTCAAAGATGGATATTTGGATAGGCATTTTATTTAGTTGATCCAAGATATTATATTGTGTGGCGGGGTGTGACTTTGATGCACTTCCTTGCAAGGTCACCTTGGATCAATGGGTGGCAACAACATAATCAAGATCTTTTACCTTTATGGTTATTATGGAGATTTTATTGTTGACTTCCTAGATATGATTAATTGTATATTTGTGGGACACGCTGGTGTAGTTGGCTATTTTGCTATGGTTTTTTGATCTAGTGGCTTTTCCCTTATTGTGGTTTTGAAATGGTTTTTTAAGATTAATATTATTAGTGTTCAAAATTCCTGAGAGATTCTCAACTATTATTTCTCCTTGATTAATTAGGTCTTAAAGGTGATTTTCTAGTTTATAATAGGTTGAGGTCTTGTGAAATTTTATTCTATGATACACTAAAATTATTGTCATTCCCTTTGGGTGAATATTTTGTAAACTGGAAAGGTTTACAAAATTGTAGTTTCAACCACAGTGTGTGAGATTAAATATCTTCTTGCAAAGGGGAGGTCACCTTCTTATTGCTTGTTATAAATTAACACTTGATTAGGAAATAAAACTAAACTAATGAATTGGATGTTACTTTCACTAATTCCTCTTTTTTTAGGATTGATGTTCCCCTTATTCTCTTGTTTTAGAATAAGTTCATCTTTCAAGACATTCAACTGTGAATGGTAATAAACAATAATAATAAATACCCCAAGATTATGCAAAAGAATAGCCCTGTGTAGCACCAGTGCAAAATATGATTAAGGAGCTTACACAAGCTCAAATACTTTTGCACCCCTTTTTACAAACTAAATGAAAAAGTTACAATATATAGCATTACAAAGACTAGCAAGTATATTGTATCTTTAAACTTATAAAGGAAAGATAATTTGCAGCTCAAAGACCAAATATTCTTTAAATAAATTGTCAATTACTATGTCTAAACCCAATATTGCAGCTCAAAGACTATCAAAATCAGATTTTAAACCCACTCTAAATTCAATAGCCACAACGCAATACCTCAAGTTAAACTTAGGTTAAGTAACCACAATGACATAAGAACACTATAATCACATAAGAAAATGCTCCAACTCAAAGATTGAATGCACAATTTCTCCTTTTATTAACTTCAAATTGATTTGCAAAATAAGCTCAAAGTCTCAAAATGCTACACAAACTGGTACATTTTTGTTGCTATTCATAAAGATCAATATTTACAATGAGAACCATCATATATATAGGAGAGAGGCTATGATAAAAATTAGGAAAAATTTCAACTAACTATGACTAAGTCAAAAGTAGAGTGACATTTGACTTAGGACTTGTGTAGTCCTATATTTAGAAACGTATACACAAAAAGACATCTAAGAAGTCAATTGCAAACTACAAAAATGTTGCTACAACTAAAAGGCATGAAATTAACTAAGTGTCATTAGACACTTCTTTTCCATTTTGATCTTGTTTCAAAAACTCTTCAAACTTCTACAAGGCATTCTTCATGTGATTCGTCGGGTCCTTGGGTATGACTAGTAATGACTGGGTATAACTTGCTTGAGGAAGATCATTTGCAGTCATATTCTGAATTTACACAAATTGGAAATTCAAAAACCCACATTACACTTGGAATATACAAAGGTGCAAATCGAACTTATAACACTAATTTACACTTGATTGAGAGTTTGAAAATGCAAAACAGGTTTATATTTGAGATGATGTAGCTCAGAATTATAACTCCGAACTACACTTTTGAGGATTTCAAGCACATATTTTCCATTCATTTCCATGTGAGGGAAGGGATCGATGATCAAAATTCAAACCTTGCAAGTGCGATTGAATTTTCAATGGTCATGGTGGTGGTTGCTGACAAAGCAGGTCCAAATTTAGTTCCTCAATTACCCCAACTACTTCTTCCCTGATCAAATGTCCTGAATGGCACCATTTATTTGTGTATGCAATCCAAGGGCTCCCATGCCCATTAATTTCCATAGTTGTTCCCTCTCTTTTGATAGGGAATGTTGCAGATGTTATTTCAGAGCAAGTCACCTTGATTTTCAGGGATGTCATCCGCATCAACTGCAGATGCATTCAACTAGTCGATGTATTTCACTTTAGAGGATCATGTGTGCACACAATAATTAGATTTAGATCTTATTTTCCCTTACTTTCATCTCTATAACCTAACCCTAACCTGATTAGGGTTTCATACTCCAATGCAAATCAGAGTTATGCTTGATATATAGAGGTAATTTTGTAGCATAATTTCAAGGTTCTTCTCTTCATTTTCTTATAGGACTAATATGTTCTATAATTATAATTTTGCTTGGTCTTCACATTAATAAAGCTATCTCTTTGCCTTTTTTATGTTTTCAGGTACCTTGTGTGTATAATCTCACCTCTATGCTTTAAATCTTTCTCTTCTTTATGTTTCTAGATTCTGTGCTATGTTAAATGCTCTTATATGTGTTGTTTGTGGAAGCTTTTAGTCCCTTTCAAAATCTCACTAAGTTTTTACCTTCATTCTTTCATTGGAAACAAGCTAAGGATAGGGATTTGTGTATGTTTTGATAACTCCTATTGACATTTTGTGCAGTCACAAGTAGAGAGAATCAAATTCTAATCTTGGTGCATTGCCTTCATTTACTATTTTGTATTCGTTCTCCTTTTATCTCTACAAGTCAATAGAATAGGTTTAGAAAGTAGGCTTTATAAGTGTTGGGTTGGTTCAACACTGCACCCTGATTGGAAAGGAAGCTAGCCTTCTCTAGAGATTCAACCTCACAATGCAAGGTTGCACACTTGGAGGTTGTTTCCATGTTTCACAGGGTTGTTGTTGGCCATTTGGAGGAATTGATTATGTGTTGCATTGATGTCAACACTAGCTATTTGGATGCTTTACTGACACCCTTCTGGTCCTGGTAGACTGAGTGGTTTCTGGTTGGTTTGGATCTGACATGATCCAGTAGGCTCCGCTATGGTTTGGTTATGGAATTGGCTTATTCATGATACTCATGTTTATACTCAGTAAGTTGGTTTTGGTCTAGTGATTGGATGCTATCGTGCTTGCTTGGAAGCTTGGCTTGTAGTTCTGGCGAGGGTTTCACTGGCAGAGCTTTTGATGAATATCTTTGGTGATATGCATAAGTGGTGTTGTTCTCGTGGAGATTCAGGATGTTGATTATGATCATGCTCAAGACTTGGTTGATTGAGATCATTGCCTTAGCGTGTGGACCTATATTGGGTCCCGGTTGATCTAGGTTATGGACCGACTTAATGTAACATGTGGATTAGACCTCTCAATGTGTTTATGGGGTGTCTTATGTGTTGGATATTATTTGTTTGGTCTAATTATGTATTTGGTTTATTGTCTGGTGGCTGACCTGATTGTTTATGGTTGAGGGTTTGTATATATAGATGTAATATCTCATTGTAGATCAATATAGGTATAAGGTCAGGGAATGGATATGGATATTTAATGTGTGAATAATGTAATATCATTCAGGAAGAGGATTTGGTCGATCATTGGAGATCGAATTGGGTTTATGTAAGAGGATTTAGTCCTCCGATATTGAGCTTAGCCGAAACTGTACTCAGGCATAGGAGATGCTATCTTTGCAGTTCAAACACTTCTTCCAAATTGTATTCTGGATTTCTATGTAGTCAGTGAGACTCCTTTTGTGATGAGCAGTGTGCTCTAGGTTGTTGGCCTTTCTGCAAGTGCAGGCCCCTCAATTGTAATTCACATACTTATTGCAGAAGTATTATCTAATTGTGGGTAGGCTTCCCACCGTGGTTTTTCCCTTTACTGGGTTTTCCACATATAAATCTTAGTGTCATGTGGATGGTATTTATTCTGTGATTATTGTTTATGCTTAATTGGTTCAACTGTTATTCCAGTATTTGGTTTAAGCATTCTGGTATCAATGTTTTGGGTTCCGGTAGTAAAGTTTTAATTGCTAAATGTTCTAGTAATCTGTGACAACTGGTTCACCCCCCCTCTCAGTTGTCTTTCGGTTATTTGAACTGTCTAACAGTTGCTAGGTATACGTACTTGGCAAGGGTGCAAACTTTTGTGACAACAATAATCACAGTAATAGAAATGATCTAGACCCAAATTTTTAGCTCTAATATGGTTCAACAAGTCTCTGGATTTGATCAAGAAAATGCAAGACAAGAACTTGCGGATGTGGGATGATTTTTAATCGAATGCAAAATAGATTTTGGATTATGCAAGATAGTTTGGCAAGTGCAAGATAGATTTAAGCTCATGCGTAACAAATTTGGTGAGTACAAGATAGATTTAAGCACATGTATAAGAGATTTGGTGAGTGCGAGACAAATTTAAGCTCATGCGTAAGAGATTTGGTGAGTGCAAGATATATTTAAGTGCATGCAAGATTCAATTTTCTTAATGGTTGCTACAACTTTGGGGAAATTTTGATGTCCAGATAATCATAAAACACAACAAAAAATATGAGATAATATGACTGATTACTTGAATTTGGCTCATTTTAAAGTGTATGTTCATGGGCCAAAAAATCCCAAATTTCCAATGGTATAACACAAATGAAGACAATTCAAACACTCTTTACAACCTAAGAATCAAGAAAATGTTATAAAAAATAGATTAGGCCCACACTTGGTATCTCAAGTTGGTAGTGCATGAAATTGTTATCTTTCTAGAGAAGGATGAGTAGGGCATCCCAAGCTTAGAGGCATAACCCAATCACCCTCAAACTGGAGGCTACAATTAGCCTATGTAACCCAAAAAAATAATCTCAACTCAAGGAGATATAGATGGTGAGTACATTTATGATGTGATGTGCATCCCTTGCACCAATCTATTCAACAACCAATGAGGATAAGGCTTCTAATCACAAAGAGTTTTAGTCAAGTTCGAGGACACCCACATACATACGTTCAATGGTAAGACACTTAAGTATCTAGTAAACCCAACATGGCTACAACTCATATTCGAATTGACACCATTGAAATGGTTAGTGAGTTTGGGCTACAACTTTCGCTCTCACCCTTTTTATATAGTGACTTGAATTAAATACTACTCAAGTTCAAACCAAGGGATGATGAAATCCCCAAGGAAGCTTCTCCTACAAAAGAATTCTTGGAAATTTTTGTGCCAACCGTTAGCAGAGATCAGTTCTGAGATTTCACAGTGACTAACACGTCGTGTTATTGTGCTCAACAGAGTTAGCTGCTTCTTTATTTTTTCAAAAAATGTGCATAACATAAAGGTTATATGAAGGTCAATAACACGAGGGTTAATGATCAGGGCCTTGCAGTTACACTAGCATCTCGTGCGAATAACACATCGCACGACATTCACCATCTTGTTATTGACAATGGCATTATTCGGTTGCGGTGGGCTAAGGTTTTGGCCGCACAAGTTTTGACCAATAGGTTTTGCTCGTGCGGGATGATGTGGAAGGCAAGGAAGTCAGTTCCTTCCTTCCCCCGTGCAAGCATAGATCAAAGAAAATGATGCTTGTAGGATAAAAGAAAGCGAAGTGTGGGCAATGTTCCCACCATCCCGCAAAGTAAAAAGTGCTAAAGAGGTTGTGTTGCGGGGCAACACATGCAAGTAGAGGAAAGGCTTCGCTGCCATCCTACAGTGAACAAAAGCACAAAGAATAGTCGTGCAGGGTAACAAAGCAAATGAAGAAGCGATGTTCCCTACCATCCCACAAGACAAAAGCGGTAAATCAAATGGTCGTGCGGGGTAACACAGAAACAAAGGAAGAGACTTTCCCTGCTATCCCACGAGGAGAGTCAAAGATCAAAGAGACGAGTGTGGGATAGCATCGACGGGGAAGATCTCTTTTCCCTGTAATCCCGTAGCAGATTAGGCCTATTTTGTTCCATCATCTGGTCACAATGGCATGATTTGGAGAAGGAGAACAAATCAGATTGATAGAAGGCCCTCCAATCCTTTTTTTAGAAAGAACATAGTTTGCCACAACTGCAACAACTTTGGCCATAAAAAAAAATCATGTAGATCAAGGATGGTCAAGCAAAGGAAGATGATGAATTTTGCTCCAAAAGTTGCAAATGAGAGTCAAAGGGAGATCAAGTAAATCTAGAGGAGAAAGTACAACCAAGGAGGTGAGAAAGGCAAGAATGCATTCATGAGCCAGCATGATGCATTCCATGCATAGGTGATACCCCCTCGAGCTTAAGGAGAAGAAAGACCTTAGAGGGAGCTACATATTAATCATACCTTTTACCCCCAAATTTTTGACAAGTATAAGGACAAGGATGGTGATTGTTGATGTTTGAGTTAGTTAAGCTTTTTGGATGTATGTTGTAAATACCTATATTAAAGAATTTTTTGCCTTGGTAGCATATCAAGCTTTGACATTGTTGGCATATAGTTATAGTTATATGTAGATGGCATTTCTACATATGTGAGATTGATTACTGCTGCAAGTGTCAACAGATGGTCCATATTGCAAAATGGTTGTAGGACAGGTCAACAAGAATGAAGATGGAAGAAATCAGATAAGCAAAAGTTACAGAGCTATATATATTGTAATATTTGTTCATCTAGCATATAGGCAGTGAATGGTGCATATAATCATATAGGTGCTTTGGTTCAAGGGGAGCTTATTGATTACATTTTGTTTATCCTTGAACACGTGTGTGCTCCAAGGGAGATGGATCATAGAGGTTATTGGTCTCAGGGGGAGACCATTGATCAACTGGACAACAGAAAGATTGCATGTGTAGCAGATGAGAAAATAATAGGGGGATACTATTGCTTAGAAAGTGTTAGCATGTTGATAGTAGGTGCTAATGTTGTTAAGGAGGAAAAGATGAAGTGTATAAGGTATCCACAAAGGAATTGATATTTGTTTCTAGCTGAGTGAACAAAGTCAACATAATGGTAGTAGGTTGCAGATGTGTCATGACCAAAAATTGGAAGATCCATTCATTGCTATGTATCAGAAGGAGATGTGCTTCAATTTACTTAAGGATCAAGAGAATGATTATAGAGAATCTGAGCCACAAGGGGAGAAGTGTTTCAATTACACAATATAGGTTTGTTGTAGAATGAATGTTTTTAGTGGAATATATGGCTTGAGGGGGAGCATAGTGATATTCATGGTTGGCAGTTGATTTGATAATTAGATGAAGTTTTACAAGCTGTCAGACCCCTTTGCCATTGTTATCAAAGGGAGAGAGTGATGATTGGTGTCGGAATCAATGCCAAAAGGGGAGATTGTTGGCATTGAAGTTTTCATTGATGTCAACATGTGTGCAGAGCTGAGTTCAGGAAGTTGCAGAAAGACATACACGACACCTACTAGATGAAGATGCAACTGGCATGCAAAGTTGATTGATGTCAACAGTTAAGAAGCTACATTGGTTACAATGATGCAAGATGATGAGGTCTCAGAGGAAGATCAAATTGGCTCATACGGTATTCAATCAGGATGATAGAGTTGTGCAGGTTGTATGATTATGCATGGAGGTTGCATTAAGTTATATATTGCACTTGTAGGTGATTAAAGGACCAAGGCCATAGAGCTATGATAGCATGGAGCAAACAGGTTTGACCAAGAGCATAAGTGTTGTTGTAGCATCATATAACACACCATGTTATACGCACAAGGAGATACGAGAGGAATGCATGAAGTGTGTCATTAGGACAGACATTTGGATGAAGAAGACAAAGGTCAGTGATGTGGTGGAGACATTAAGCAAGCTTGTTTGAATAAGAAAAAGTAAAGTTGCAATTGTGTATAACACGTTGGTTATCACCATCTACAATGTTACAGAAGGTGACTGAGTTGTCAATAACATAAGGAATATATAACTACAAATGCCAATAACACAATGGATATATGACTGTAGTTGTCAATAACATGACAGGTTAGTTGTGTTGGTCTTGCGACAAAACATTCAAATAACATGAAAGTTATCGACTGAATCGCAAAAAAATTGCATAACATGATGGTTATGAAGATTATCACTTTAGGGTGTGCACAACACACTGTGTTATTGACTCTCGCCATCTCGCTAAGGTGTTACCCCGCACAACCATCAGAGTGTTATATTTTCTCATGCGGAATACGAAGATGCATAGTGAGAAGTGAAAAGATTTACCATGCACGGTCGAGGGAAGAGTCAAAAGGAGGACGCGAGATAACGAGATGTCATGTAGACATAGGCATTATTTCCCCACATGGGTTCAAATCATATGTAATGAGTGGCGTAGGGGAACTTAAACAAAGCAACTTTCTTACCCCACAAGGGTTGAAATCTTATGTTATGTGTAGTGTGAGGGAACTCAAACACACACACTTTCTTACCTTGCATGGTTGAAGGTAGCTCGAAAAGAGCATTGTGGGATAGTGTGATGCAACAAGGAGTAAGGCAGTCCTTACCCCGAATGGGTAAGATGAGCTTGCAAACTATGATGTGGGCTAACAAGAGAGAACAAAGTCTCTTGTAAATGCTTATCCTGCATGAGTCCAACACTTCTTCAAAGTGTTATGCGGGCTAACAAAAGTGAATGGAGTCACTTGAAGATTCTTACCCCGCACGGGTAAGATGGGCTCCTAGATGATGGTGCAAGATAATGAAGGAAAATAAGATAATGACTCTCAGACATATCTGCGATGTGCATAACACGAAAGTTAGTCACAGTATGGAGTTCGATGGTTCTGTGCAGCCCGATGGTCCACATGGAAGTTGACTAAGTTTGACCCAATGACGTGGCATGTACATAATGAATCAGAGGCAGGTTGACCACAGTTGATCATATGTTTTTGAAGGTGGATTTTGGCATCACATATGCAGAGCGATAGATAAATTGTCCATGCAAATAGCTGATCGAAGTTGACCAAGCTGTTTGGACATCAAATGAGTATTTTGATGACATGTTTGCATGCCGATAGAGAAGATAGGCCACAAGGTTGTTGACTGACCTTGATTGATTGATCTGGACAAAGAATATGAATACATGTGGCTCCCTAGCGGACAAAGAACAAATCAGATACGCAAAAGCCGGTGATCACGAAGATAGTGCATTTAAAGGAGGTAGTTATCGGTCAAATCTGTGCAGGAGGATGGAGAATGTATCAAAGTCAAAATTGTTGCTGACAGGTGTGTGACTCAAGAAGATCTTTGGGAAGGATATCGAATTTGACAGGTAGATTGATTGCTAAAAATAGAAATTAGAATACAAAGAATTATTGGAAGACAAAGAGACACATTTAATGCTGACAACTATGGATAGAAAAACTAGATCCGATCAATATGCAGCCATGATTTTCTAGAATGATTTTGGTGGGAAAATCAGATGACCGAATGAGAGGCGGTTGATTAGTTTTGAATATGGTTGATTTTCCAAGCTAAGTAGATATGATCAGAGTGCAAACCAACTAGATGGACGATCCGTATGCAACCTAGGAATTTGTTCAGATTATGTTGCATGATAATGATGGAAACTGTTTTTGTTTAATATGTGATGAGTTATAATCTAGCCGACCTTATGGAGGTGGATGTCGAATAGATAAAATGTATGCTAGTCGGCAAAGAACATGGAGTTGTGATGGTGTGTTTATGAGTGATGAATGTGTAGAGGTTGTTACAGAAAGAGTTGCAGAGCAGAGCAGGACCGAGTAGGAGAAAAAGAACAACAGAAGGAGGCTGAGAGTTGCAATTCTGTGGAAGCTGAAAGAAAAAGAAGAGATAGTAGAATGAAGAGAATAATCTAGCAAAGAATGCAAAGCTATAGTAGAGTGGTTGCAAGGAAGAGATAGAAGCATGTGCAGATCTAAGAGTGAGATGGAGAGCAACAAAGACCTAAGATTAGAGAAGTGCACAACCGAGGAAAATAACATAGTGGGTCATATACACTGTGTGAGGTAGAGAAGGAGGAGTGGTTAGATTAGTAAGCAAAGAGATGGTTGCAGAGAAGAGAAGAGGACAAAAGGCAGAAGATATAGAGCAGAGAGAAAAGAACAAGAGAAGAGATAAATAGAGAGCTGAGAGATGAGATTAAAGTCTAAGATCAGAGAGGAGAAAAGAGTCAGGTTAATCTCAAGAGAAAAATATTTGTGAGATGCAAAACCTAATTTACAACAAGGTACTCAAACTGTATTTAATATTTGTTCATTGTATTCCATCCGAGTTGGTGCTCAAATCAAGGGTTTGTGCTCCTTTGGGTTGGTGTCGTAAACATTGTAATTATTTATTTGTGAGGCTAGATTGGAGTAGTAGACTCCAACAACATTCTCACCGAGGTTTTTCCCACAGTGGGTTTTCCTTGTACATCTGGTGTTATGTGATTGCCTTGTGTGTGTGTCCAATTTTGTTTAACAGCTTTGCTCATAGTTTTATGATTACTATTATTAAAGCTTACATCATTTAGAAAGTTAAAGTTTTTTTATTACCACTGATTCACACCCTTCTCAGTGGTTCATTGTGTTCCTTCAGTTCCTGCCATCCCGCAAAGAAAAAAGTGCTAAAGAGAGTGTGTTGTGAGGCAACACATGCAAGTAGAGGAAAGACTTCCCTGCCATCCCACACCGAACAAAAGCACAAAGAATGGTCGTGCGAGGTAACAAAGCAAATGAAGAGGTGATGTTCCCTCATTCTACAAGGTGAAAGAGGTAAATCAAATGGTCGTGCGGGGTAACACATAAATAGAGGAAGAGAATTTCCCCACTATTTTGCGAAGAGAGTCAAAGATCAAAGAGACGAGTGTGGGATAGCAGCGGCGGGGAAGATCTCTTTTCCCTGCTATCCTGTAGCAGATTAGGTTGAGTTGCACATCAGAATGCCATGTGGGGTAACTGAAGGTGATGAAGATTTGGTTCTTTGTTACCCCACACTAAGGAAAAGGCACATCAGAGTGGTGTGCAGGGTAATAAATATACAAGGATAGGGTGTTCCCCACCATCCTGTGCGAAGAGTTGGACCAATTTGACGGTTGCACAACAAAGGGAGACGTGGACTCGAGGTGCCATGTTTGACATCCACGACCGTCAAATCTTCATTATGGCCTGATCAGACGACCATGTTTTAAACCCAAATTGATCCTTTTGAAGGCTATGCGGTTGGATCTCACATGCTGATTTTTCGTGCAATCTGGAGGATCCAAGGGCCAAAATTGAAACTCGCAAAAAGGTGAAAATTTAATCTCTACGCGCGGTGGTTGTTGACTCGATTGTCGAGACCCTTTTCCTTTCTTGGTTGGTTCCCCAAATTGAATTTGATTTTTGTTCCAACTGCCAAAGGACTCCGCCATTACTCCAAATATGACCTTGTGGCCGGTTTTGGACGCCACCTATGGCTCTTTATTGCAAACAAAGGACTTATGGGTCTAAAGGCATTTTCAGATGTTATCCCAATGCAGATTTCCCCTGATTTTTAGGAGATGATTGTCCCTCTTCATGCCTCTGTAGCCGATTTCAGACGTTGCCCATGCCCATTCAATGTGATATGAGGACTTTTTGCCCTGCAAGCATCTACAAAGAGATTTCCCCTTTATGTGCAAGGATTTTGCTTTTCTAGAAGTAGAAGACGTTCTCAAAGCCGAATTCAACACACTATGAGATCGTCCTTGATTTGATCTTCTTCTCATACTCTGATATTTTGTAACCTAACATTGCCCAGGGTTAGGGTTTCTTAACTACAACTCAAACTGAGTTATGCCTGATCTATAAAGGCAATTCTGTAGCCTTGTTAAGGGATCTTCTTACTTTTCTTCTTCAGAAAACTTATGTTCCTCTACACTTGTAAATTTTGCCTTGACCTTTCATGAATAAAATTCACCTCTTTTGCCTTTATCCAGTTCTTTCAACTTGTGTGATCTTTTACCTTTTTTTCTGAATCCATTTTAGTTTGTTTCCTTAGCATAGGTGAGTTGGTTGATCCCTTGTGGATGTCATATGTGAACAGAACTAGTTCCTCCTTCTATCTTGCAAATTCCAACCTTCACTCTGCATTTTGGAAGCTAATTAGAATAGAATCTTATGCATGTATTGGGTGGTTTTATTTGTGTTCTATGCAGCTACAGGTAGGGAGATCAAATTCCTTCTAGGTGAAAACCTTATTTCCCCCCTCTCAAGCATCCCCTCTTTCTCCCTTTTCTCTGTCAGATCATAGATTAGGATTTATTAGTGTTGTGTCAGTCCAAAACTTGCACTTAGATGGATAGGAAGTTGGCCTTCTTCGGAGATTCGACCTCACTTTTGCAAGTCCCACAATTGGGAGGTTGGTTCCATGTTGCACAAGGTTAATGATCAAGGTTGTTCATCAAACGGGTACAACTTTTGTGACAACAAGAATCTTATGAGTTCTCTTGCACCCAAGTTCCACGAGGGAAAGGTGAGAGGATACTTTCATAAGATTCTGGGAATCACAACAAAAGTGTGCAAATCATCAAATACTCATACAAGAGTTAATTTGCCTTAGGAAATTGAAATGTGAGATAAACCATGAAAGAAAGAAATGAAAGAAAATCCTATTGTAAAGCCTTGTAGCACACAAGTTAGTAGTTTGAATCTTAATTCATCATCCTTCATTTACCATAATTGGTGAAAAAACTCATTAGTAACACCAAAGCCTTAATCTAAGAACAAAAAAATATAGAAAATAAAACTAAAAGCCACAAAAAATAGAATTAAAGAAGGTAAAGTTCAGGATTTCCCCTTCTAGTTTTACCAATTGAATGCATTGCTAATTGTAGTGCATGTGGTACACAATTGTGTGTATGTGGTAAATAAGCATGCGTATGTGGTAACCTTCTTGGCTTATGTGACATTCTGCTCTTCTTATGTGATGTTTTGCTCGGCATATGCAACACTTCTCTTGTTGTATGCAGTACTCAGGTACTCATATGCGATACACAATTCACTTATGTGACATAGATTTTGTGTATGCGGTAGGGAGATCTATAACCTACAAAAAATGAGAATAAAAAGAACAGGTTTGCAAAATTACTGCATTCCAATTGTAAACAATTGAAACATACTAACAAATTCAACACAAAGTAAAAATTAACAATAATACAAATCAAAGGTTGAATTCAAGAAAGGCTTCCATTTCTGTTCTCCTCCTTGTTGCATATGACGATAGTGGCTCTTAGAGTTGTACAATACCTATAGAGTGATCACAAAAATTCAAAGAATGTGGTTGATCATGATTGAGGATGACATTGGATTTATAGATTTTTTAGATTGAAATTGATGAACAAAATTGATTTGACAACAAAAAGATCAATGGTGGAGAATCAATGAGATAAGGTAGTTGGGAGCTAATTACTCATGTATTTAGATTGATTAGTAAGTTAACTTAGTTGACTCACTTAATTAGTGGAAAGTGATTCCAAAAATGGTGGACTGACTAACTATTTAGAAAAAGTGATTTATAAGTTAGTGGACAAGTCAACAGTGGAACTAAGAGTCAATGGCACTAAGCCATTTTTGACATGTGTTATAATAGAATGGGTGAAATTAGCATTTTCGTTGATTTTGGAGAAATTTGGTTTTCAAAATGTGGGAGAAATTAAATTAAATGAAATTTGAGAGAAATGAAATTAAATTGAAATGTGAGAGAGATGAAATTAGATAATTGGGAAATTTATTTAATTAAGAAGACTTTCTTAGTTAATAAATAATTTGAGGTAATTATTTAATTATGAGAAAATAATAGAAATTGATTTAATTAATAAAATATTTAATAAAAGTAGATGAAGTGGATTAATTAAATAACTAAATTATTTAATTAATATTAGAGAAAAAATAGCTAATTAAATAATTTTTAAAAATTGAAATTGGAGGAAGATTTAAATTTTTGAAGAATAATGTTAATTAGAAGAATGAAGTCAAATTAATTAAATAATTAAAAATTATTTAATTAATAAAGAGGAATAATTAGTAAAATTAGCATTTGTAGGCATGAGACAATTTTAGGTGTCTACAGAAACATTGTTTGAATTAAAATATTTGATCCTAAACCAATAAAGATTTGACAACAAAATCATAAGAACAAAGAGGAAAGGGAAAATTGAACACAAGCTAATAAAAGCAGGTCTACACATGGAAAGTAACTATTATATTTCAATATTAAACATTCTTAATCATCAATGACTAGAACTACAACAACATATGCATTTAATTTTTTTTTTATATAGAACTTATATAATATATTAGGTGTTTTCAAAGAAACGCCAAATCCTTAGTATATTCATGCCAACAAATGTGACAAGAAAAATACCTAAATATGATTGGGATGCTCCCCTAAATGAATAAAAGTAGTTATGAAGACATTCATTGTAAAAAAAATGCATAAGGTAAAATCCATACTATGTTAAAAATGAATACCCTTTCATTTACATTCACAATATATAATATTTGAAAACCTAAAAAAAAATAATTATAGAAATAATTAGATCATAAAATTTCTTCAATGATCAACCATTTGAATTGATGAAAAATTCAATATATAGATATGCAACTTGGATGTACATGAGTTGCAAAGGGGAATATATGTAGATCTAGATTCATAGAGATTTATCATGCCCTAACCATCATTATAGAAAATACCCCTTCAGATTATACAAATCATTAACAAAGTTAAATTCATTCTCTATACATCAATGACCACGCCTCTGAACATCAATGGCTTGTGGAAATTAAGTGTTGAGACTAGCAAGCCACTCGTGAAATCTACTAAAATAGTGGCCTAGAGATGACATGGAAATAAGGTTTCATATTTTTAATCAACACAATAAACTAGAGTATATGTTGAGAGATTCATCCTAAAATCATGAAAACATAAACTTTGATGCTAGATGCATTTTTCATTATATATGTCACTAGAAGCATCTAAATCCATGCATCAAAGACTAACAAATTTGTAAAATACATGGTGAAAATAATTTAAGATAATGTAAAAACCTACCCCCTACAAGGTTTGATATATTATAATAAATTGTGTATGCCAATGGCACTATTCTATGTCAAATCCATGTCTTTGGTGGAAATAGGTAATTATGGGAGTGTTTTGGTAAATACAAGAAATTTATTCTCAATTTAGTTGAATTCAATGGATTGGTGGAAAGTGACCTCAAGTTTGGGTTCTACTCCAATCAGGTTTATGTGGTTTTCCTTACTTGAAATAGTAATTATAGATTAACCGTGGCGATTCAAGTAATTATGGGTGAAAACATAAATACTCTATTTGAAACACAACCTAATTGGGATGCATATTTCAAATTGCTTCTAGCCACACATAAAAACCCATTAATTTATCATTTAACATTTGGAAAAATTGACATCATATATGCAATTAGATCAAATATATTTATTTTATAGCCAAACCAATTGTATTTGGTAAATTTGGTGCAATAGAACTCAATTTGTAGTACTTTAGTTACACCAACACCATTTCTCTAATAAGTGATCCAATTTTGGTATAAGAATTTAAGAACAACCTTGTGAGCAACAATAAAGTTATAGAGCAACACTAGTGGACATAGATTGCATGCTTAAATGTAGAAGCATTATAGAAGCAGCATAACAAAAAGACACAAGCATTGCAAATAATATGAAGAACGTGTTGTTCGTATGTGACTATACAAATAATTACAGAGGTTGTGGTAGGAAAGCAAGTTCCCATGATTAGATGGGGAGAATGCATTTATCTAATTTATCTTAAATTGCCCAAAGTAAACCCAAACTAGGCTAAATGATGTGACTAGGTACTAGTTAATAAACTAGTTTACAAAATGCAAGTCAATATGTCGTGCATGTATGGTGCTCTTCCCATGTGGCCAAGGTTGTGCCTAATACTAGATTTGTATGGTACTAATTTGTTGTCATGATCATGTGAAGTAAAGATGGTCATGCGTGAGACATATGAAATCGACTTGAATAGATTGGTGCAACAAGTGTTATCCATGTCTACTTCATACACAATGTAGAAAGGTTGATGCAAGCATTGGCAATTTTGTTATTGAAGTTGAAATGCAAAAATAAATAGAAGAGACCTTACAATTAATTTAAGATTTAATTGAAGACATAATAGTAAATGTTGGGCTCAAATTCAAATCCCTCTTAGATTTGATTTGATTGAATAAATGTTCTTCATTCTTTAAATTTAAGCTAAAAGCAATCAATGATTTCATAGGGATGCTATATACTACAAAAGCTTTCAGTATCTTCACAACAAAGAGAAGTTAGTAGTAGTGAGGAGCAAAGGAAATGGTCTATTTGAGTGACCATAATGTGGTTTCACTGACTGGAATTTTCTGGAATTTTAAGTATCACGAGGTTTTTTCTTTACCATTTGCTGGATTGGGTGGCTAAATTATAGCCATGGCAAAGAAGGGACTAACTCGCTGGCTAAATTGGAGCACTTGGTGCGTGCTTGGAAGGAAATGCAGCTGTAGCTTTGAAAGCTGCTTAGATACTGTGAAAATGGAAACTGCAGAGGAGTTGAAATCCGGCAATGGAAATTCAAATCCAATATACCGATATCACCCCTGGCAAACCATGTATGAGGTATGATACACGGATATAAAATTAATGGCTTTAATCAGTGTGGTAGAAACAGAATTGCAAAGAATAAGAGCTCAATCTTTAATCACAGTCATACTATGCCATCCACCATCCATCTCAAACGCAGTCTCAATTTCCAAGAATTGGGTAGAGAATTTCGGTTGAATGCTGTGCTACACATTGTGGCTACCCCACATAAAATCACTGTAGACTCTCGTACACAGGTTCAATCACTCCACACCTACGTTTATGAGAATGTGCTTTCACAGGGGCAGCAAATCCATTCTGTCATCAGTCACAGAGGATTTGCAGTTGTTAAACCCACATTTTTTCAAAATAATCTAATCAGCATGTATGCTAAATGTGGTGGTTTGAATGGTGTTCGGAAAGTGTTTGATGAAATGACGGAACAAGATGGCTTCTCATGGAATGTGATGATCTCAGCTTACCGAAGACATGGGTGTGCTCACGAGGCATTGACATTGTTTCACCAAATGCAACCATCATGTACCCAACCTGACCAATTCACCTTTTCCAGCATTCTCCCTGTCTGTGCTGAAATACGAGCTTTGGCGCAGGGTGTGGATATTCATCGAAGCGTAATCGAAAGAGGATATTTGTCAGATGTTGTGGTTGCCAGTGCCCTGATAGACATGTATGCAAAATGTGGAAGTATACAAAAGGCACGGGAACTGTTTGACAAAATGCCTCAAAAAAATGTGGTTTCATGGAATTCGATGATTGCAGGATATGTACAAAATGGTGACCTTGACGAGGCGTTGAGGTTTTTCAAAGAAATACCTGAAAGAAATGTTGTCTCATGGAATGCGATGATTGCAGGGTATGCACAAAATGGAATTGTCGAAAAGGCCTTGACGCTATTTTACCAAATGCAACAAACAGGTGTCCAACCTGATCAGTTCACCTTTGCCAGCATCCTCCCAGCCTGTGCCAAAATAGGAGCTATGGAACAGGGTATGCATATCCATCAAAACATAGTAGAAAGTGGTCTTTTATCAGATGTTGTTGTTGCAAGTGCCTTGATAGACATGTACGCAAAATGTGGAAATACACAAAAAGCTCGGGGACTGTTTGAGAAAATACCTAAAAGAAATGTGGTATCATGGAATGTAATGATTGCCGGATATGTGCAAAATGGTGTACTTCATGAGGCTGTAAGGCTGTTCAAAGAAATGCCTAGACGAGATGTGGTCTCATGGAACACCATGATTGCAGGATATGCACAAAGTGGACTTGTTGAAAAAGCCATGGAGACTTTTAAGAAGATGCAATTGACAGGTGTAACGCCAAATTCCATAACCTTTACCAGCATACTCACAGCTTGTGCCGCAATGAGAGATTTAGAAAAGGCCATGGACATCCATAAAAGCATTATTGAAAGCGGATTTTTTTTAGACGCTGTAGTTGCCAGTGGCCTGATAGATATGTATGCAAAATGTGGAAACATACAGAAGGCACGTGAACTGTTTGACAAATTGTCTCAACGAGATGTTGTATCATGGAATGCCATGATTGCAGGTTATACACAAAATGGTATTCTTGGTGATGCATTGAGTCTTTTCAAACAAATGCCTGGACGAGATGTAGTCTCATGGAATGTGATAATTGCAGGATATGCACAAAATGGGCTAGTTGAAAAGGCCTTGGAGACTTTTAAGCAGATAGAATTCGCAGGCGTAAAGTCAAATTCCACAACCTTTGCCAGTATCCTTCCAGTCTGTACCAAAGTAGGTGCTCTGAGAAACGGTATGGACATCCACCAAAGAATTATCAAAAATGGATTTTTGTCAGATGTTGTACTTGTTAGTACTCTGACAGACATGTATGCCAAATGTGGAAGCATACACGAGGCACGTGAACTGTTTGAAAAAATACCCCTCCGTGATGCGATTTCATGGAACGCGATGATCACAGGATATGCACAAAATGGTGCTCTTGATGAGGCTTTAAGACTTTTTAAACAAATGCCTCAACGAGATGCAGTCTCATGGACTGCAATGGTTTCAGGATATGCACAAAATGGACTTGGTGAGAAGGCCTTGGAGACTTTCAAGGAAATGCAATTGGTAGGGATCCAGCCTGATCAGTTTACCTTTGCCAGCATCCTGCCAACCTGTGCTAAAATGGGAGCTTTGGAACAGGGCATTGAAATCCATCA
This sequence comes from Cryptomeria japonica, assembly GCF_030272615.1. Classification (NCBI taxonomy): domain Eukaryota; kingdom Viridiplantae; phylum Streptophyta; class Pinopsida; order Cupressales; family Cupressaceae; genus Cryptomeria; species Cryptomeria japonica. Next base: position 184,007,840 of record NC_081413.1, read on the forward strand.
AAGTACAATCGAAAGTGGATTTTTGTCAGATGTTGTAGTTGTGAGTGCCCTTGTAGACATGTATGCAAAATGTGGAAGCATACAAAAGGCTCGTAAACTATTTGACAACATGAATCAACGAGATGCAGTCTCATGGAATGCAATTATTGCAGGATATGCATTTCATGGCTTTCACATGGATGCTTTCCAACTCTTTGAATTAATGAAACTCTCTGGAGCATGCCCTGACCGTATAAGCTTCATTTGTGTTTTATTTGCATGCAGCCATGCAGGGTTGGTAGATGAGGGCTGTAAATATTTCAATGACATGATTAACTCTCATTGTTTTATCCCTACAATTGATCATTATGTATGCATTGTTGACCTTGTTGGCCGTGTTGGTTATCTTGAGGAAGCTTTAAACTTTATCATCAAAATGCCAGTTAAACCTGTGGCGGTTGTGTGGATTTGTATGCTTGGGGCTTGTAGATCACATAATAATGTAGGGCTTGGAGTATTTGCAGCAACTTGCCTTTTTGAGATGGATCCAAAATCTGCTGCACCTTATGTTCTTCTCTCAAATATCTATGCAGAAGGGGGCAGATGGATTGAAGTTCAAAAGGTGAGGAGATTGATGAAAGATAGAGGAATAAAAAAGACACCTGGATGTAGTTGGATTGAAATCCATAAAATTGTACATGTTTTTTTTGTAGAAAGCGGATCACACCCACAAACTCATGAGATCTATGGAAAGCTGGACAAATTGTCTACGTAGATGAGGTAAGCAGATTATTCTCCAAATGCAAGGCATGTACTGAATGATATGGGGGAGTAAAAGGAGATTCTCACCTGCCACAGTAATGAGAAATTGGCAGTAGCATTTAAATGGTAAACATGTCTGTTAATTATCCGAGTTGCCAAGAGCCTTTGAGTATGTGTCAAGATTGTCAAACTGCGCCCTAATTTATCTCCAAGATCATTTCAAGAGTTGTCAGAGATGTGAACTGCTTTAATCATTTCAAGCAAGGACAATGTTCATGTGGAGATTATTAGTGATGCTAAGTCAAGAAAGCATAGGCTTGCCCTATAACAGGGTACATTGTATCAAACTTTTAGGGACAAGCAGCAATCAAGTTTTATTTTCAGTCTCTAATAAGTGTTTTTCTGTGTTTGGTGAGCTAATTCATACTCATCTTCGGTGCATAGTTCCATGGTAGAAACACTTCGTTGTTGACGTGGCTACCAAAGTTCAAACTTTCGCTGGGCCACTGAGCTCACAGGCCTTTGTGCCTTCGCTGAGCCATTGAGCTTACAGGTTTGAACAAGTGAAGTGTGGAAAATGATAGCCCCCTAGAAATGGCCTCGTGGGAAGAGATCCTCCATAAATGGTCTCTCTAGGCTTGGATGAGGCTAAAAACCCAAATTTCCCAAATCAAAAAAACCAAAAACTAATCCATACTTTTGAATACATAAAATCAGATGAATGGTATCGACCACTTCCTAAATATATTGACAAAGATTTGGTTGAAGCTCGTAGAATCCTATAAAGGTGTCATGAACACTTTTTAAGAAGCTTTACATTCTTTAGAACAAAAATTGGTAAAGAAGATGGAGATTTGGAAAATCAGAAGGAGAGGAACCCTTGAAGCAATAAATATTTAGCCAACAGGAAATGTGAGAAAGGGCTTACAATTCATCCTATTATTCTATGATCAGAAATGGTGAAGGAAAACACTTCTTGACAACTCTTAACTGCAACCTTTTGTCATTGTGTATGGGCTTCCTATCTAAATTCAATTGTTTTATGTAATGCCTTGGGTGTTTGTGCCTTGTAAATCTGTTGATTTTTGCTTCAGTTCTGCTACTCTTCTTAGTGATTATGTTTTATATTTGGATTTCTCACTATGTATTATAGCATCCATATGTTATGTTATTTTTTAAGATTATTAGTGTTTTAAGTTTCATTGTTTTCACTATATATGATATAGGTGTGATTATTATTATTGATTTAGCATTTTGGATTGGTATTGTTATCCTAGTCTTAAGATTATTTCTAATTAGATGCAATGAATTATTGATTCATATTGATATTATATCATGTTGGGTGTTATACATTGTTTTGGCTATTCTATATGGTGCAACTATGTCTAATGTTTCGCTTGAATGTTGAGGCATACATTTTGTTCCCTAATGGTAATTATTTTGGAGATGGTTATATTGAGTAAAAACATGTGTAACAAAATGTTTGCACTTTTGCATGAAACCCTCTCTTGGCTCCATGAGAATAGAAATTTTGAAAGATAAAAAATGAAAGAATTGGGATTGCATGCATGTGTAACAAGATTGTTGTATGGTTGTTGCCTCAAAGGAGATTTCCTTCCATTGTTCAAGCTTGTGTTTTGAAGGTATTTTTTTTTGTTTTAATTGCATTTGGAATGAATTTTCCTTCATTTGTCAAACCACCATTAGGTAGATGCATATGACCTCTATATTGTATGAATGATTTAGCTTTATTTCTTAGTTTATTTTATACTATTTAAATTTTGAAAAGATGCAATTTAGAGTTGAGGTTATGGCAAAATTTCTTTGTAACTCATTTTTGGGTTAAGAATGTTATAGTTGTACATTTTAGATACAAAGTGGGGATATATAAAATATCCAAATTTCTTGTAATTCATGAGAAAATAAAATTTAGGTTTTAACCAAATCCATTAACGGTGGATTTGAGGATTTTTATAGTTTCATTTCTTTTCAAATCGATGAAAATTGAAATTTTAACCATAAATGAATGCTTTAAAATGTTGAGAGAAGATTAGTCTCCCTAATATTTTGGAATTTTACACCATTTGAAATTATGTCATTAAATCTTGCATTATTTTTTGTGTCATGTCCACATTTTAAATTTGGTATAGGGGACACTTGGGATTGAGGTATAAAGTAGAAAAGGAGTGGCTTCTCGCTCCTTTCCCAATTCAAAGGGATTTATAGATAGAACTACTTGAGAGTTTTAAAAAGTGATGACATAAACACATCAGGATAAATAAAACATGCGATTAAATAAGAAAAGTGTGCCACACCTTAAATGCCTGACAAGGATTTGGGCTTGGACATAAGGGACATGTTACAACTCTTGGAAGTTGATACATGTTGTTCAATAACTTCATGCAAGGTAGGATTCCTACTAAACACTCTACATGGCCACCATGCTATTGTAGTGGCATTCCAATTACTTCTAAGATACTCATCTTATCCTATCATGTTTTGTGTGTGTGTGTGTGTGTGTGCGTGTGTGCGTGTGTGTGTGTGTGCGTGTGTGTGTGTGTGTGTGTGTGTGTGTGTGTGTGTGTGTGTGTGTGTGTGTGTGTGTGTGTGTCTGTGTCTGTGTCTGTGTCTGTGTCTGTGTCTGTCTGTCTGTGTCTGTGTCTGTGTGTGTGTGTGTGTGTGTGTGTGCGTGTGTGTGTGTGTGTGTGTGTGTGTGTGTGTGTGTGTGTGTGTGTGTGTGTGTGTGTGTGTGTGCATATCCTAAGGTTTCCACATGATTAGGTGGTACTGAATTATAGTTAGGGATTTGCAATCCTTTTGAGTAGTTCAAGGACACATGTAAAACGAGAATTCACCTCTCTTTGTTGCAATTTCTTACTCAAGCAATTTAGAGAAAAATTATAATTTTTGCATTTGTGTCCTTATATTTAATCATGTAATTATTATTTGATTCTCCATGTTGATGGAATATAATTAGTCTACAAAGTGGTGAAGACTCTACTATTACTTCTATTATGCCTCAACATTTGTGTAAAATGTGCATGGCATTTTAGATGGTTGTCATACCTACTATATGGGGATAAAATGGATTAGTGCAGTTAATTTCTCTCTTTGATTAAAATGAACCTACATATTTAGTAAATGAAGTTCATGCTTATTCTAGTTAAGTTTAGGGATAAATCCTATAAAATCCCTAGGGTGGTTTTGCCCCTAGGTTTCTTGTTGTCTCTATCATAAGTTAGAATACATGTTTAAGAATTGTCTTTTATGTTATTAGAGTTCATTGAATTCTTGTGAATATTTCAATTGGAATACCTTGAATTTTTGGTGTAGTTGTGTAGTCTCAAAGAGTTGGATACTCTTGTGTGACTTGGAGTCATATCTTTCACTTAGACATTTATTATTGTTTGGGTTAGGTGTTCTCTTGACTTCTCCCACCTCTCAAGTGCTCTTAGTTGTCATGCCTTATTCCACTTGATGACCTCCTCCCTCATTAGAGTGTCAATCTAAATACATGAAGAAAATAACTTCTCTTAATGTTCTTTTCTTTTCTATATTTTTTGAAAGTCAAGTGTGTACTAATTACCTATGTGCAACTAATTATTTATATATGATCGTTCATGCAACTTATGCTATGTTTTTTAATTTTTTTAATTTTTGAGAAAAGCTTTCAATGAAGCTTGTAATCTACTTGCAAGTTACTAAAAGTAATTTAAATCTAATTATACCTAAGAAAAATAAATTTTAAATTAACTAAGAAACAATAACAAATTGTTCATGAATAATGATGAACAACAAATAACCCAACCAGTACTAAGAGGGGGGGTGAATCAGTACAGATACAAACTCTCTTAACAACTTATCTTGCTAAAGTAAAACTAACTGGTTATCACCATTACCGAACTTAACCATGGCAATACCGGTTAAACACAGTAAGACACCAGACACCATAAACTGATAGGTTTGAATACTTCAAATACGATCAATTTTGCAACATCAACTTCACCCAAAAACATATGCATGTGGTATACTAAAAATACCATAACCTATTAACCTCGCATGCATAATCCTTCAACCAAATACATCATAAACATCACATAAAAAATGCATAACACATAACACAGAGATTTTTCACGTGGATACCCGAATGGGAAAAACCACGGTGGGGATGAATACCCACAAGCTTGTTTTGAACTCTTTCAAAGCTCGCCCTGTTAGGAGCCTAGTCCGATTAAAGACTTTACAATAAGGTTCTGCTAGGAACCAATCTTGTTAGAGATCACCCAGTTAAGGGATGGCTATATACCCTGTTAAAGGTTACCTCGCTAGAGGATTTAAAGAACTCAATGATCTTGAGTCACCTGGTTACAGGTTTTACAATAAGCATGTTAAAGCTACCCGGTAAAGGGATTTTCCATCAGTTGAAATGATTAGAAGACAACAGAAAAAACTACGATCTGATAACAGTACTATATGCCAAGGCAAATCCATTTCATATCCTCTACTCTGTAATCACACTTTGCAATTTACCTCTTACAGGTCTAGCAAGTATCAAGTATCTCTTCACTCGGATACATACACACAACATTTGCCAACAACTTTACAATAACAAACATCATCGACCTTATAGACAACAAATAGGTCAGTAACATGAACCCTAAACCCTAAACATCTTAGGTTTACAACACAGGCGGTCCAATCCTGACCGTCCAAACATATTGCATAGAGCATTACAATTTCAAACAGATCACAAGACAATCTGCATCGTTCATTCATCACCACTCATGGGAATCACTAACCCATCACGCTTTCTTCTTATACCACTAAGAAGAATGATCATTCTCGAGGTAGACTTCAAATGCGGTTGATCTTCTTATGCGTCAATCCTTCACGTGCACAAAGATGACGTGGCACCTCGATCACATCTCTTAGCTAACTCATCACAGAGTATCATCGGTTCATCACACAAGCTGGATCGTCAAACCGATAACCATAGAGTTGAAACTACCAAGCGATAATCACACTTAGTGAAACCCCGACATCGGTTCACTGAATCTCTTCATGCCTCTTCATACTAGTTCACCAACTTCTTCAATCTGCATACCGGTTCACTTACACTTATTGACATCAATGACAACATACATTATCATCATATCAACATACTGGTTCATCATATGCCAATGATATCCAACAATCTCCCCCTTGGGCATTGATGGCAATACTCAGTGTAGCATTGCAACTGAAAACTTCATAGACCGGTGTATCAGCATTATCAGATATCTTCTCCCCATACATCTATCATATATCTTCTCCCCCTTTGACATCAATGCCAAAGTGGAGGCATAAGCTTCCAAAATCTACTATGTTGCTCCCCTTAAGGAGTAGCATCCTTCAACACATCAATCCTGAAAGATTTGTCACTTTAGTACTTGATTGATGCAAAGCACACCACCTTATTTGACTTCATGAAGGGGTAGAACCCCTAATTCACCTCTCAAATAGGTAAATGTATTCTTCGGTAAGGGCTTAGTGAATATATCTGCTAGCTGCTCCTTACTGGAAACATGTTATAATAAAACCTCCTTATTCTGAACTTTCTCTCTCAAGAAATGATATTTAAGCTCAATGTGCTTAGTTCTAGCATGCAATACCGGATTCTTGGAAATTTTTATTGCACTTGTGTTATCACAAAATATGTTCACTGGTTTAGATATAGTTAACTTGAAACCTTCCAATACATGCTTCATCCAAATTGTTTGAGTGCAGTTCATAAATGCTACCACATATTCTGCCTCAATTGTAGATTGAGAAGTACAACTCTGCTTCTTGCTTGTCCATGATACTAATCTTCCACCGAGAAAGAATGCTCCACCGGTTGTGCTCTTCCAGTCGTCCACATTACCTGCCCAATCGGCATTGGTATATACTTTGAAATTATAATCATCATTATATGGATACCACAATCCATAATCAACTGTTCCTTTCAGATATCTAAGAATCCTCTTCACAGCTACCAAGTGGGATTCTCTTGGACATTTCTGAAAATGAGCTACTATGCCCATTGCATGAGCAATATCTGGTCTACTGTGCACCACATAGTGCGGTTTACCGATCATTGACCGATACTCCTTTTCATTCACCAGTGTTGAATCATCTTCTTTAGTCAGTTTACAGCTAGTTACCATCGATGTACCAACCGATTTGCTTTCCTCCATGCCAAAAGTCTTCAATACCTCTTTGACATATTTGGACTGGGTAATAAAGATACCCTCTTTCATTTGCTGAATCTATAAACCAATGAAGAATTTTATTTCTCCTATCAAAGACATCTCAAACTCTTTCTTCATTTCATCTGCAAATGCATGACTCATTCTATCATCTCCTCCAAAGATTATGTCATCCACAAACACTTCACAAATCAGAATTTGATCACCTTCTGATTTCAAGTAGATGTTGCTATCTTCACTTGTTCTCTGAAATCCAATCTTCACAAGATGGGAGTGTAGTCTTTCATACCATGCCCTAGGTGCTTGTTTTAGTCCATACATGACTTTGTGTAATCTACACACCATGTCACTATCTTCTGATAAGGCAAACCCTTCTAGTTGCTCTATGTACACTTCTTCTTCTAGGATTCCATTCAAAAAAGCAGACTTCACATCCATCTGATAGACCTTAAATCCCTTAAATGCTGCAAATGCAAGTAGCATTTGAATACCTTCTAATCTAGCCACAGGAGCAAAAGTTTCTCCATAGTCTTCTCCTTCCTCCTGAGCATATCCCTTACATACAAGCCTAGCCTTGTTCCTGACAACTATGCCTTCTTCATTTAGCTTATTCCTGAAGACCCATTTGGTACCTATGACATTTTTATGTTCCGGTCTAGGGACCAAAGACCATGTTGCATTCTTTTCTATCTGATCTAGCTCCTCTTCCATTGTTTTAATCTAGTCTTCATCTATAAGAGCTTCTTTTGAAGTCTTGGGTTCAAATTCAAAAATCATGCAAGAGTTTTCTTTCACTTTTCTTCTAGTGAGTATCTCTGCATCTTTATCTCCTATGATTTGCTTTGGATCATGGTGCAACTTTACATATCTAGGAATGATTCTAGCCTGGTCTGCTAGCTTAACCTCTTCTTCTTCACTAACCTCTTCTTCTTCTCTTACTGTGGCTTCTACCAGTACAGGAACACTAAGATCTTTGCAAGTTTCTTTCTTAACTGGTTCCCAGAAGGCTATACCCGGTTCATCTTCTACTTCTTTCTTGCATGTTACCTCAGGTTCCTCAGGGGATTCATCAACCCCGACATTGATACTTTCAACAATCTTCTATGTTCTATTGTTCTAGCACTTGAGAGCTTTGCTCTTAGTGGAATATCCCAGAAATAATCCTTCATCACATTTTGCATCAAATTTGCTCAAATGTTCACCTCTCTTGATATAGCACATACTACCAAACACTTTAAAATAACTCACAGTGGGAGTTTTCCTGATCCAATACTCATAAGGGGTTTTATCTTTCCCTTTCTTGATGAGTACCTGGTTCATAGTATAGATTGCAGTGCTCACCGCTTCTCTCCAAAAAGTGTGAGCAACCTTTCCTTGGATCAACATTGTTCTTTCTGCTTCAACTACAGTCATGTTATTTCTTTCTGTTGTGCCATTTTTTTGTGGTGTCCTCGGGGCAGACAACTATCTCTTGATACTTTTATCTTCACAATACTTATTGAATTCATCAGAAGTGTATTCTCCTCCTTGATCAGTTCTCAAGCATTTTATCTTTTTACCACTTTCTTTCTTTACTAATGCTTTGAAAGCTTTGAACTTTCCAAATGCTTCAGACTTGTCTTTCAAGAATGTGACCCACATCATTCTTGAGCAATCATCAGTAAGAATCATAAAATACCCATCTCCCTGAATACTTCTAGTTTTCATAGGACCACACAAATCAATATGCACAAGATCAAGTTAATTTTCTGCTGAAAAAGACTTACCTTTAAAAGTTGAGGAAGACATCTTCCCAAGTTGACATTCTCTGCACAAAGAATTCTCAGGTTTGTCCAGCAACAATAATCCTCTTACTGCCTTGATCTTTCTGGCTTTAACAATGTTGTCAAAGTTCATATGACAGAGTCTCCTATGCCATATCCAACTATCATCAAACTTAGCCATTAGACACCGACTTATCTTGGCATTCAACTGAAATAGGTTACCTCTGGTCTGCTTACCAGTGGCAATAACTTCACCATTCTTCCCAATTATACTGCAAATTCCACCTTTGAATTCCAGAACTAATCCTTTGTCATTCAGTTGAGCAACACTCAATAGGTTATGCTTAAGACCTTCTACCCAGTAAACATCATCTACACTACTTTTACCATTCAGTGAGATGGATCCTTTTCCTTTCACCAAGCATGGTGCATCGTTGCCAAATCTGACAACACCACCATCATATTCTTCCAAAGACGGAAACTTTCTCCGGTCACCGGTCATGTGGTAAGAACAACAACTATCAATTATCCACTCATTAGAGTTGTCAATGCAGGAGACAAGAGCTTTCTTGTCTGACACTTCTTCCTTTACTGCTACAAACACTATGTCTTCATTTTCTTCATCCTCTGATTCTTCATCAGTGACACATTCATCCATAGCAACTAGACAATTTCTTCTATTTCCACTTTTATATTTTCTAAACTTCTCCGGTTTATCCTTATTGTCATTGTTAGGACAGTTAACAACTATATGTCCTATCTTGTTGCAGGAAAAACATTTCAAAGGAAGTTTACCTCTATATTTTGATTCCCTTCAGAAGTCTTTTAGAAAGAAGAGCTTCAAACTCCATCAGAATCTCTTCATCATCCATATCTTTGCATTGTCTGGATTCATAACTGATACTAGTTTCTTTTCCTTTTCTGGATGGTACAGCAGATGATTTAAAAGCTAACTCAGTCTTCTGAACACTACCATCATAGCTATTCAACTCATATGCAGTTAATTTTGCAATAATAGAATCTAAGGATACCTTGGTCTTATCAATAGACCTTAGTTCCCGGATAGCAGAAACTCTGATTGCATAGACTGGTAACAATGATCTAAGAAATTTACTAACAATAGTAGCATCATCAATAGTTCCACCAGTGCTTTTGATATCACCAACCACAGTCTTAATCCTAATACCATATTGCTGAATGGTCTCTCCTTCAACCATCCTCATATCTTCAAATTTTCCTCTAAGGCTTTCTTCCTTAGCTTTCTTTACATGCTCATCACCACCATAAATGGTTTCCAGTGCATCCCATACTTCCTTAGGAGTGTCCTTGTCTTGAACATCAATGAACTCAATATCAGACAGACTGCTAATAAGGGCTTCCATGACTTGCCCATTTTCTTGGATTTCTCTCTTTTGATCATCAGTCAGAGTGCCAGTGGGAATCACATAGGCATTCTCAACATAGCTCCAGTGTTAAGCACCCATACTCTTGATGTAAATCTTCATTTTGTCCTTCCATATCTTAAAGTTGTCTCTATTGAACTTAGGACCTTCCCTCTTCATCATTACAGTAGGATCTTTTACCTCAAGCGGTTAAGCTTATATCACTGAGGACCTAGAGGTGCTCTGATACCAATTGATGAATAATGATGAACAACAAATACCCCAACCAGTACTAGGAGGGGGTGGTGAATCAGTATAGATAAAAAGTCTCTTAACAACTTATCTTGCTAAAGCAAAACTAACTGGTTATCACCATTACCGAACTTAACCATGGCAATACCAGTTAAACACAATAAGACACCAGGCACCATAAACTAATAGGTCTAAACTTCAAATACGATCAATTATGCAACATCAACTTCACCCAAAAACATATGCATGTGGTATACTAAAAATACCATAACCTATTAACCCTGCATGCATAATCCTTCAACCAAATACTTCATAAACATCACATGAAAAGTGCATAACACATAACACATAGATTTTTCACGTGGAAACCCAAATGGGAAAAACCATGGTGGGGATGAATACCCACAAGCTTGTTTTGAACTCTTTTGAAGTTCGCCCTGTTAGGAGCCTAGTCCAATTAAAGACTTTACAATAAGGTTCTGCTAGGAACCCAACCTGTTAGAGATCAATCGGTTAAGGGATGGCTATTTACCTTTTTAAAGGTTACCTCGCTAGAGGATTTAAAGAACTCAATGATTTTGAGTCGCCTTGTTACAGGTTTTACAATAAGCATGTTAAAGCTACCCGGTAAAGGGATTTTCCATCTGTTGAAATGATTAGAAGACAACAGGAAAAACTACGATCTGATAATAGCACTACATGCCAAGGCAGATCCATTTCATATCCTCTACTCTACAGTCACACTCTACAGTTTACCTCTTACAGGTCTGGCAAGTATCAAGTATCTCTTCACTCGGATACATACACACAACATTTGCCAACAACTTTACAATAACAAACATCATCGACCTTATAGACAACAGATAAGTCAGTAACACAAACCCTAAACATCTTAGGTTTACAACACAGGCGGTCCAATCCTGGCCATCCAAACATATTGCATAGAGCATTACAATTTCAAACAAATCACAAGACAATATGCATCATTCATTCATCACCGCTCATGGGAATCAGTAACCCATCACACTTTCTTCTTATACCACTAAGAAGAACGATCATTCTCGAGGCAATATTCTTATGCCTCAATCCTTCACATGCAGAAAGTTGACGTGGCACCTTGATCACATCTCTTAGCTAACTCATCACAAAGTATCATCGGTTCATCACACAAGCTGGATCGCCAAACCGATAACCATAGAGCTGAGACTACCAACCAGTAATCACACTTAGTGAAACCCCGACACCGGTTCACTGAATCTCTTCATGCCTCTTCATACCGGTTCACTTACACTTATTGACATTAATGACAACATACATTATCATCATATCAACATACCGGTTCATCATATGCCAATGATATCCAACAATTGTTATATTACTAAGGAAAATTTAAGTGATCTCACTACTAAAAAATGAAACTTCAAATGAAAATACTATAAAAAGTAAAGAACCTAGATAAAGTTTTGAAGCTTCTGTGTAGCCATTGTAATTCAAGTCCTCATATAATCCAACTTAATCAATAATTTATTATCCTCTTCTATCCAAAATATTATACACAATTAAATGGAAAGCCTAGATTGGAATTTATTTGGGATGAAGGAGAGCTTCAAATTTTTTTTGTGTTGTATAGGTGTTGATGTGTTTTTTATGAACTTTGAACATAGAATTAAATACAAAGGTATTATATCCTCTCTTAAACAAATATCTCTCAAATGCTAAGATTCATCATCAAATGAGATGACTCCAAGGTTTATAATATCATGATACTATCAAGTCTTGAATTTACATTGTGGATAGACCCAGTGATATATGATGTGATATTGTTGGAATCGCAAGGGGACTTACGCTTTGCTTGAGCTTTGCTAGAACATGGAATCTTAATTTTACTTAGAAAGAAAGGCAAATGAGTTAAACGGTTTAGAATGACTACGCTACTCCTAAGATCAATGATGACAATGAGTGTTTCTTAGATAGATAAACTCCCTTAAACAAAGGTTTGCTTCGCTACGATGACAACGATTACACAAACTTGATGCAATCTTCTAAGGAAATGAAAGATTAATATATTACGAATACATCACTCAAATACCCAATGCTGGCACAATCCAAATGAAAAATTCACAATCGAACTTACCAACAAAAAGGTTCAAGCTAACTTTGCATTGTAGCTTAAAATCAGGAAACTACAAAAAGTATGAACCAAGGAATTCATCACAATATCTTCATAAGAATCCACCATAATCAATGAACTTCATCTAAATTTGAGAAGTAACAAGAAACTATGCAACATGTAAAAATTACACATAGAAATCCAGCATGCTTCAATGAAGTTCATGTATTAAAATCAATAAGTCTTGGCAACAATTCCTTCTTTCCTCCTCCTACTCTACTCTACTTGCTATCTAATTTCTATCTATTCACTATTACTGAACTATTAACGTTTTCAAATAAGGAGAGCAAGCCATTTTTATAGACTTCTCTTTACAAAAGAATGAGCAAGATCAAATCCAAATCAATGGCCAAGATTACAAGATAAAACCCTAATTAGGGTTAGTTACAACTAATTTCTTCTCGACCAATGAGAAAATTACATTATAATGGACATATGTCCAACATTGAATTCTAACCAATAGGAATCAAGGTTAGGTAGGATAAGAAATATTTGCTCCATCTATGAATGAAACAAGTTCATTGAACTTGGACATGTTAACCTTAATTGGTGGATGAAGGTAACTTGTCACCAACCCAACTTACTCCTTGTAACTCATCATAAGTGTTTATGGTTGAGCAATATCTCTTAATACTCAACATTTCAAATTTCTCCTTGATAAATATGATGATAGTGATAAATATTCCCAAATTACATCATCTTATCTGATTTGATCACTTTCACTTATCCTTCTTCATACTTGGGAATTCACCTTATGATGTGTTTCACCTTTAAACCTTGGAATCCTTCACCTTAACTTCTCTTAACCTTGATCATTGTATTGAAATAGGAATATCTCCTTGGTGTGCTAGTCTTGAATCTTGGATTTTTGAAGGAAATTCAAGGTAATTACAAAATTTCCTCCTCTTCATTTCTCTATCTTTCAGTCACATGGATCTTGATATTTTGAGTCCTCTATTGTTCCTTGTGGAGTTCTCCCTTCTAGCTGCATCTTGACCTCATCATTGACATATTTGTTTATTTATTGGCTTGGAATGAAACTCTTGTTTGATTCTTTTGTTACTTTGAATGTTCATCCTTTGCCTTGAGTGTCCCGATTATCATTCTTGTCTTGGAGTTGTGATTCCCTTCTCTTGCATCCACCACCATTCCATGCACTACCATTTTCATCAAACCTGAAAAGATAGAGATTCACTTAATCATGATTGTGAATTGATTATAACACATAAATTTATCCTTATTTCCACAAAAATGAATGTTAACAAGTTCTGATTTCATCCTTAATAATTTGGAAATATTCTTTAAAATTTTGGAAAGGCATTTTAAAATGTGGAAATTGCATATATGTCTCCTCCTCATTCTACCAACTTTCATCTTGAGTCTGAGTTGCCTTGAAATTTGATTGGCTATGATGAAACTCATCTCAAGTTGTTGTAGATCAACTTAAAACTTGATAAAAATCACCTTCAATATTTGATAAACTGACTGCTCCAGGTCTTTTCTATTGTGATCTGAATGTTCTTATATTCTCATTTCAAGTTAAAGGAGTTTGGTTGAATTTACTTGTGTTGATGGAGGAGTTCTCACTCTCTTGATGCTAAGTGTTTTCAATGGTGCCCTTGTTTGGTGAAATTTACTCAGGTTATAATTTGACCTGCAATTCAATTGCTTTGTATTGGAAGAAATTTGTTTCTCTAGAAGGGATTGAATTAGATTGATGAGAAAATTAAATGCTCATCAATATTATATAGGCATTTGCACTTGGGTTTAAGTCACAACCCTCCACTATTAAGCTAACCTAAAACTTATATCATGTTTTCTTTAAAATTCATGTTACCTCAAGTGAGGTTGGCCCTATTTGCAGTGATTTCCCACATTTGATCTTAAGTTTCCTTTATTTCATGTTTCACCTTAAGTCCTCATACATTTCCTTGACTCTAATGCCTTAAGTCGACCCTATTTCTCCTTTCACATGCCTTGTGTTTTAGGTTTTAACCTTTAGGGTTGATCCTTATGAGCCCATGCCTCATTTGTTTGTCCTATCCCTTCATACATTTCAAATTAGGACCACTTTATCTCTATGTTACATTTTAAGTCTCCCTTATCTCTCATGTTGTCTTTTTAATGCACACGCTTCATGTTTGATTCCACACATTTCAGTTTAGGTCTGTACGTTTTGATTTAGGTCGGGATTTATCCTTACACGTTTCATCTTTGAGTCCACCTTCACATGCTTTAAAAGGCGTCGATTTCACTTAAGTGTGGATTTCACTTAAGCGTGGATTTTAGTATCCTATGGATAGATCTCTCCCTTCAATTTTGTGGATTCGAGCACGTCATGGACAAAGTGATCACTTCACCCTCCTATCGTGAATTTTAGCATTTCATGATTTTTTTCTTCCCATGGACAAACTTTAGCACCTCATCTCGAAGTCATGGATTTCACATGATCATGGATTTCATGGAGGTATTGATTTTCAACCTCATTGACAAGTTGCACTTATCACCTTCATGTCATGAATTTTGCTAAGTGAAGGTTAGCATTGTTGCAAGGTTGACTTGATGTTTTCCTTGTCATATTCACTCTAAGTAGTAAGCCACTCAAATCATGCATTTCTATTGCTTGAAAAATTGATCATGTCCTCTTGAAGTCATGGATTTGTGAAGGTCAAGGGTTGATTGATCATTTCACCTCTAAACTGATTTGAGCATTGAGTCCTCCAAGTAGTGGATTCTAACAAGTTGTGGACCAATTCCTTCATTTCACCTCAAGGTTGGGGATTCCACTAAGTTGTGGATTCTGACAAGTCATGGATTCCAACCAGTCGTTGAGTCCTTGAGGTCATGAAATCTCTAATTGCATGTTGACTTTGTATCCTCATCCTATCCTCATGTCATTCTACATGCTTTGAGGGTTATTCATCTATCATGGAACTCATTTCTTGACTTGACCTAAAGGGTGAATTATGAAGCCTTGCTCAATGGATACCTTGACTTCTATCTAGCACCTAATCACTAGAGTTTAGAAAACTCCAAACTAGCCCAAAGGGAGACCTGATTGCTGCTAGACTGCTTGAGACTCCTAAGACTCACTCCACCTCAGACTAGGAAAACCAAACCCTTGTATAAGAAAAGTCTAAAGACTTGAACTATTGCCAAGCTAAGATGACCCAACCAAGATAGATAATCTAAGAAAAAAGTGGGGGTCCCCATTTGCAATGGGGCGATGTGTGAAAAAGTCACAACATCTAGTGCCACCTCAAATAAGTATTCTAGAACATTTCAGAGATAAAGACTCAATCCATACCTACAACCTTTGAAAAATTTAACCCACCCTATCAAGAGACTAGGAAGCATGCTTAAAATGGAAGAAGAATCCCAAATTGGATCAAGGCACTTAGTCTTTGATTGTCCAAGTGTGTACAAATGTATTCATTCCAACTCACAAAAACAATATGACCCTTAGAATCCACCGTGACGAGCTATGTGAGTAATCCAAACTCCAAAAGCATCATGGATAGAGCCTCACTACAAGCGAGCATCAATAACCTTGACGAGGTTATCATTGTAATCTTATGAATATTGCTCCACTTCTAGATGGGCATACATAGCCTTGATGGAGTTTTTCACTTGTCTCCCAAGCTAAATACTTTGATATTTCATTTTCAATAATTATTTTCTCTTGAATTTTCTCTTTTTGCTTTCTTAGTTTTCTTTTCTTTTGATATTATTTTCTTTTTATCACATATTTTTCACACTTTGGCTCGTAAGTATTGAAGCTCACATGGGTTTGAGGTTTACAGTGGTGATGAAGTGAGATTTAAGATTTTCACTAGCCACAACTTCACCTAAGAAACCACAATGGCTTAGAGAAATTAATTGTGTAAAAATATAGTAATAAAAATATTTTAGTATCAAGACACAATAGGCGATTCCCTTTCGATTCAAGTACAAATCCTAACCAAATGATAAAATTTGAGAAGGATACTCTCATATTCTAAAGCACTTCATGAATAGATATCTAGGAAATGGACCAAATACGAAATCCAAATTGTTCTAGCATGTGCCAAATCAACACAAACACCTTTCTTACAAACAAAGACTCTCACTCAAGACACCTAAATAAAACTAAGCTAAAGAAAACAAACTAAACTAGACCTAGTCACCTAGCAATCTTGAGCCAAGTGACTCAAAGAAAATTGACACCTTGGCTACACAAAACAACTAGACTAAAAGACATGAAAAAAACCCTATCCTAAGACTATATACAAGACTCCTAGATTGGATACGACTCAAAGAAGTGACATAAGTACACTAATTTACGTGATTTCTCAAATTGTGCTACAAGAGCATGGCAAAGGTGATGGTTTAGATTTAGGAAAACTCAAAGAAATAAGTTCTCGTAAAGAATTTCTCATACTCAAGAAAAACCTCTCACAAGATGAGATGTTGGGGCAATTCATTGGGTCCATGGTCTATCTAAACACAATTTGTTTTTTCAAAACCCAAATAATCAAATTTATAACCTTAAAAATTTAAAACCAGGGAAAGTGGCAACCCGGTGTGCTTCGTGCTTGAACGGTAATCCCTACGTGTTATCCATCAATGCATCATACGAAAAAGGATCGACAACTTTCAGAGGTTTCCATTAGTGGTTTATCATTCCACTTGCATCCTTAACATGCAAATTCTTACTCGCTAGTTCTTATTGAATCCTTAGAAATGGACTTAGCGCCCCTACGAATCGCACGTCACTCTTAACTTCCATGGTGACAACTTGCTCATAAGTTTTCATAAGCCACATGTCCTTGTACAACTCTGTAAGCATATCATTAAAAACTAGGGTCTTCTTGATTAATTAGTTTTCAAAAATTTCCTCCGATTGATCATCGAATGCAATTTTAGGTGGTAGCTCATCCTCAAGTGGATATTGTTTATCATTCAATAATGCATTGGGAGGTTGTAGTTGATGATGAACCATGCCTCTTGCCGCAACTAGCTTGTCTTGAAAAAAAATTAGTAGTGACTCCTCTTGTGCTTCCTCCATGAGATCTTTCAACACCTCTTCGAGTAGCATTCTGGTGATGATATGTTTCAATGCCACCTCAAATTGTTCTTCATACTTAGACTCACTAGTGATAACTTATAGTTCTTTGTTCAAATTATCTATATGATTGTCTTCCTCTCCAAGGACTCTTTAAATTTCTTGCAATTCATTCTCAAGAATCTCCTTTTGTAGTATGAACGGATATTCATTAAGGAATTCCTCTTCTTGCAATGGATATGAATCACTTTCCTCCTTGATTGTCAAATTAACACCCTGATCATCACTGGTCACTACTTCTTTAGCTTGAACATTCTCTACCTTACTACATCTTTCCTTGGGCACAAGGTATGCAAATTTATTCTTCACAATATCAAATTGACTATCAAGCTCAATTGTACTACCTTAATGATAACTCAATGATGAACGGATAGTACCAAATCAATACTGAGAGGGGGGGGTGAATCAGTACAACCAAAAACAATTTTAAACTGGTTTGTCAGCAAACACTGTGCATTGATAGACAAACAGTAACACCAGTCTTAAACAGAGTACAATCGGCAAAACCCAGAATAACTGAGACAAGCATAAACCGGTTGACACTTATCCTCTCATACAATCTAATACTTCATTTCCATTTCATCCTAGTGCATAGATAGGTAATCTATCATCAAAAGATATATAAACAGCTAGATCAACATGTTTTACCTTCAGACACACATTACTCAAACCATCACAAGAATATCACCACACATGACACATAGTTTTTTCACGTGGAAACCCAACTGGGAAAAACCATGGTGGGGATGAATACCCACAAGCTTGTTTTTGAACTCTTTAGAAGTCCGCTCTGTTAGGATCCTTGTTTGGTTAAAGACTGATACAATAGGTTCTGTTAGGAACCGATCCTGTTAGGGATCACTCGGTTAAGGGATGGCTAGAATACCTGGTTAAGGGTTAAACCCTGTTAAAGGTTACCTTGTTAGAGGATTTCAAGAGCTCAATGGTTTTGAGTCACCCTGTTAAAGGATTTACAGCAAGCCAGTTAAAGCTACCCTGTTAAGGGATTTTCCAACTGTTGAGGTGGTTAGAGATCAACAGGTATTACAATGATCTGGTAACAACACTCAATGCCAATGCAGATCCACTTAAGCTCCTCTTCACCTTCTGCACTTACACTCTGCAGGTATCACTTCTCTCCTCTGGTCTGGCAAGAATCATGTATCTCTTCTCTTGGATACACACACACAACATTCGTCAACAACCTCAGAAAGAAACACAACTTCGACCTTATAGGAAAACAGATAGGTCGGTAGCATAAACCCTAAACCTTAAACCTATTAGGTTAAGGAATTCAAACAGTTCAATCCTGACCATTGAGCACATTGCATTAAATGCAACAGTCTTGATCCAATCTCAAGATATTCTCCATCGTTTTTTTTCCATCGATTTCTTGGCGGTTGATAACCCATCACACATTATCATCATTTACAAACTTCGCACATTCCCGAGGTAGATAGGAACAATCTCCTTCATGCAAGATCCTTCACGCACACAAGGCTTACATGGCAACACGATCTGTTATTCATTACCATGCTAACTCATCACACAAAGTCACCGGTTGAGCCACACAGGCTTGAAGCACTTCAACTAGAAACCTTGAAGTTGAGACTACCAACCGGTAGTCATACAATGCTTCCATGTGCCGGTTCCCATAACCATATGCCAGTTCACCTTGAACAAACACACCGCTTCACTTTGGCACAAATGCTGCTTCACAGTGTTACACCGGTTCCCTTCTCTTCATCATATTGACAACACACAATGTCATTATGTCCTCATACCAGTTCACATAATGCCAACAATCTCCCCCTTTGGCATTGATGGCAATATACAAAGATATCTTCTCCACTCCACATCTTCTCCCCCTTTGACAACAATACCAAAGTGGAGGCACAAGCTTCCCTGTTCCATTATCCTGCTCCCCCTGAGGAGTAGCATCCTTCAACACATCAATCCAAAAAAAATTTGATTATGCAATACCTGACTGATGTGGAGCATATGCCTTTAGTTTACCTCCTGAAGGGGCAACACCCCTAATTCACCTCTTAAGTACATAAATGTATCCTTTGGGAGAGGCTTGGTGAATATGTCTGCTAACTGCTCCTTACTGGAAACATGTTCCAATGCAATCTCTTTGTTCTGAACCTTTTCCCTCAAGAAATGATACTTAAGCTCAAAGTGCTTGGTTCTAGAATGTAAAACCAGATTCTTGGAGATGTTAATTGCACTAGTATTGTCACAAAATATACTTACCAGTTCAGATATAGGAACTTTGAAGCCATTTAATACATGCTTCATCCAAATTGTTTGAGTGCAGTTCATGAAAGCTACAACATACTCTGCTTCCGCTATAGACTGAGAGATACAACTCTGCTTCTTACTATTCCATGAGACCAGTCTACCACTGAGAAAGAATGCACCACCGGTTGTGCTTTTCCGATCATCTACATTACCTGTCCAATCAGCATCTGTGTATACTTTCAAGTTGAAATCCTTTCTATATGGATACCACAATCCATAATCAATAGTTCCCTTTAGATACCTAAGAATCCGCTTGATTGCAACCAAGTGGGATTCTCTTGGGCTTTTCTGGAACCTTGCAGTAATGCCAACTACATATGCAATATCTGGTCTTCTATGCACTACATAATGCAACTTACCAATCATTGATCGGTATTCCTTCTCATCAACCAATGCTGAGTCATCCTCTTTGGATAGTTTACAACCGGTTACCATCGGTGTACCAACTGGTTTGCTATCTTCCATGCCAAATGTCTTCAACACCTCTTTGACATACTTGGACTGAGTGATAAAGATTCCATCTTTCATCTGCTGGATCTGGAGTCCAATGAAGAACTTAATCTCCCCTATCAGTGACATCTCAAACTCTTTCTTCATATCATCTGCAAAGTCATGACTCATCTTGTCATCTCCACCAAAGATAATATCATCAACAAATACCTCATAGATCAGGATCTGATCTCCTTCAGACTTCAAGTAGATATTGCTATCTTCACTTGTTCTGTCAATTCCAATCTTCACAAGATGGGAATGCAGATGTTCATACCAAGCTCTAGGTGCCTGCTTTAGACCATATAAGGCTTTATGTAGCCTACACACCATGTCACTGTCTTCAGATAGGGCAAATCCATCTGGTTGGTCCATATACACCTCCTCTTCAAGTACACCATTTAGGAATGCAAATTTTACATCCATTTGATATACTTTGAATCCTTTAAAAGAAGCATACGAACTCCTTCCAATCTGGCTACAGGAGCAAAGGTTTCTCCATAGTCTTCTCCTTCTTCTTGGGCATATCCTTTGCACACCAGTCTGGCTTTGTTTCTAATCACTATGCCATCCTCATTTAGCTTATTTCTGAAAACCCATTTGGTACCAATGACATTTTTATGCTCTGGTCTGGGTACCAAAGACCATGTACCATTTTTCTCTATCTGGTCAAGTTCCTCATCCATTGCCTTGATCCAGTCTTCATCTTTATGTGCCTCTTTGAATGATTTAGGCTCAAATTCAAAGATCATACATGAGTTTTCTCTGACCTTCCTTCTTGTAAGGATTCTTGCATCCTTATCTCCTATGATCTGCTTAGGATCATGATTCATCTTAACATACCGAGGAATGGTCTTGATAGATTCCTCTTGCTTTTCTTCTTCATCCTCATCTCCATCAGTATCAGCATCTACATCTACCGGTGTAGGAACACTATTACTGGTACTCGGTTGACTGACAACCGGTTCATTTACCGCTTGCTCACTGCCGGTTTCCTTAGTTTTCTCAGAGGTTTCATCAACTCTTACATTGATGCTTTCCATAATTCTCTGAGTCCTATTGTTGAAACACTTGAGAGCTTTGCTCTTTGTGGAATACCCTAGGAATATTCCCTCATCACATTTTGCATCAAATT
This sequence comes from Cryptomeria japonica, assembly GCF_030272615.1. Classification (NCBI taxonomy): domain Eukaryota; kingdom Viridiplantae; phylum Streptophyta; class Pinopsida; order Cupressales; family Cupressaceae; genus Cryptomeria; species Cryptomeria japonica. Next base: position 184,029,407 of record NC_081413.1, read on the forward strand.
TTCTCTGGTGTTCACTCCTCTTGATGTAATATTTGCTACCGAACACTCTAAAATAGCTAACCATAGGTGTCTTACTGGTCCAATATTCATAAGGAGTTTTATCCTTACCTTTCTTGATGAGTACCCGGTTCATTGTGTAGACTGCAGTGCTCACCGCTTCTCTCCAAAAGGTGTGAGCTACCTTTCCTTGAATCAACATAGTTCTAGCTACTTCAACCATAGTCCTGTTATTCCTCTCTACTAGGCCATTCTGTTGTGGATTCTGGGGGGCAGACATTTTCCTCTTGATGCCATGTTCTTCACAGTACTTGTTGAATTCACCAGAAGTGAATTCCCCTCCTTGATCAATTCTCAGGCACTTGATTCTTTTACCGCTTTCCTTCTCCACTAATGCTCTGAAAGCTTTGAACTTTACAAAAGCTTCAGACTTATCTTTCAAGAATGTGACCCACATCATTCTTGAGCAGTCATCAATGAGAATCATGAAGTACCTATCACCCTGCACACTCCTAGTTTTCATAGGACCACACAAATCAGTGTGCATAAGATCAAGCAAATTGTCAGCAATGAAAGATTTACCTTTAAAGGTTGAGGAAGAAATTTTCCCCAATTGACACTCTCTACACAAGGTATTATCCGGTTTGCTTAGCACCGGCAACCCTCTAACTACCTTGATCTTACTAGCCTTCACAATTTTATCAAAGTTTACATGGCAGAGTCTCCTATACCATATCTAGCTATCATCAAATTTAGCCATAAGACATGTAGTTATATTTGCATTCAACTGAAATAGGTTACCTTTGGTCTGCATGTCGGTGGCCACCAATTCACCATTCTTTCCTTTGATTCTGCACACTCCATTCTTGAATTCCAAAGTGAGACCACTGTCATTTAGCTGGGCAACACTCAGAAGGTTGTGTCTAAGACCATCAACCCAATACACATTGTCAGCACTACTCTTTCCATTCAGAGAGATGGACCCTCTGCCTTTGACCATGCATGGTGCATCATTACCAAAGCGAACTACACCACCATCATACTCTTCCAAGGATAGAAACTTGCTCTGGTCACTAGTCATATGGTGAGAAGAGCCACTGTCAATAATCCACTCATTGGAATTATCAAATTGGGAGACAAGAGCCTTCTTGTCTGACACATCTTCCTTGACAGCAACAAACACAATATCTTCATTTTCTTCATCTTATGATTCTTCATCTATGACACCTTCATCAACTGCCACAAAAGAGTTTCTTTGGTTTCCTCCTTTGAATTTCTTTAACCTTTTCGGTTTGTCCTTGTTGTCACCATTAGGACAGTTTACATCAATATGTCATATCCAGTTACAAGAAAAGCATTTCAAAGGGAGCTTGCCTCTGTATTTGTCGGTTCCTTTAGGAAGTTTCCTGGAAAGAAGAGCTTCAAATGCCATCAGAATCTCCTCATCATCCATTTCTCTACTCTGTCTTGGTTCGCCACTAGTGCTAGCTTCTTTTCCTTTTCTGGATGGTACATCAGAAGCTTTAAAAGTTGATTCAGTCTTTTGAACACTGCCATCAAAACTATTTAGCTCATAGGTTGTCAACTTTGCAATGATGGAGTCTAGGGATACCTTAGTCTTCTCTATTGATCTTAGCTCCTAAATAGTAGCAACCCTTATTGCATAGACCAACAATAGGGATCTCAAGACTTTGCTTACCATAGTGGAGTCTTCCATTTTACCACCTGCACTCTTGATATCTCTAACAACAGTTTTTATTCTTATTCCATACTGTTGAATGGTCTCACCTTCAACCATCCGCATATCTTCAAACTTCCCTCTAAGGCTTTCTTCCTTATCTTGTTTTACATGCTCATCACCGCCATAGATATTTTCAAGAGTATCCCATACCTCTTTGGGATTTACCTTATCTTGGACATCAATAAACTCAATGTCAAATAAACTACTAATTAGGGCTTCCATGACTTGCCCATTCTCTTGCACTTCTCTCTTTTGGTCATCGGTGAGAGTACCGGTAGGGGCAACATAGGCATTCTCAACATAGCTCTAGTGTTGAACACCCATGCTTCTGATGTATATCTTCATTCTGTCTTTCCATATACTGAAATTTCCTCTGTTAAACTTTGGACCTTCCCTCTTCATCATTAGACTGGGATCTTTACCTCAAGCAGTTAAGCTTATAACAGAGAGGACCTGGAGGATGCTCTGATACCAATTGATAACTCAATGATGAACGGATAGTACCAAACCGGTACTAAGAGGGGGGGTGAATCAGTACAGCCAAAAACACAATCTTAAACCAGTTTGTCAACAGACACTGTGCATTGATAGACAAATAGTAACACTGGTCTTAAACAGAGTACAATCGGCAAAACCTAGAATAAATGAGACAAGTATAAACCGGTTGACACTTATCCTCTCATACAATCTAATACTTCATTTCCATTTCATCCTAGTGCATAGACAGGTAATCTATCATCAAAATATATATAAACGGCTAGATCAACATGTTTTACGTTCAGACACACATTACTCAAACCATCACAAGAATATCACCACACATGACACATAGATTTTTCATGTGGAAACCCAACTGGGAAAAACCATGGTGGGGATGAATACCCACAAGCTTGTTTTTGAACTCTTTAGAAGTTCACTTTGTTAGGAGCCCTGTTCGGTTAAAGACTGATACAATAGGTTCTGTTAGGAACCGATCCTTTTAGGGATCAGCTGGTTAAGGGATGGCTAGAATACCCGGTTAAGGGTTAAACCCTATTAAAGGTTACCTTGTTAGAGGATTTCAAGAACTCAATGGTTTTGAGTCACCCTGTTAAAGGATTTATAGCAAGCCGATTAAAGCTACCCTGTTAAGGGATTTTCCAACTGTTGAGGTGGTTAGAGATCAACAGGTATTACAATGATCTGGTAACAACACTCAATTCCAATGCAGATCTGCTTAAGCTCCTCTTCACCTTCTGCACTTACACTCTGTAGGTATCACTTCTCTCCTCTGGTCTTGCAAGAATCACATATCTCTTCTCTTGGATCACACACACAACTTTTGCCAACAACCTCAGAAAGAAACACAACTTCGACCTTATAGGAAAATAGATAGGTCGGTAGCATAAACCCTAAACCCTAAACTTGTTAGGTTAAGGAATTCAAACTGTTCAATCCTGACCATTGAGCACATTGCATTAAATGCAACAGTCTTGATCCAATCTCAAGACATTCTCCATCATTTGTTTTCCATTGATTTCTTGGCAGCTGATAACCCATCACACGTTATCACCGTTTACAGACTTCGCACATTCCTGAGGTAGATAGGAACAATCTCCTTCATGCAAGATCCTTCATGCACACAAGGCTTACATGGCAACACGATCCGTTCTTCGTTACCATGCTAACTCATCACACAAAGTCACCAGTTGAGCCACACAGGCTTGAAGCACTTCAACTGGAAACCCTGAAGTTGAGACTACCAACCGGCAGTCATACAATGCTTCCATGTGCCGGTTCCCATAACCATATGCTGGTTCACCTTGAACAAACATACCGCTTCACTTTGGCACAATGTCGGTTCACAGTGTTACACCGATTCCCTTCTCTTCATCATATTGACATCAATGACAACACACAATGTCATTATGTCCTCATACTGGTTCACATAATGCCAACACTTAATTGCTCGATGATGTTGCATTATACTCTTCTTTTGTTGTTTTATACTCCTTAGTTGCAAGATATGTTGTCCAATTTTTTTTTGTAATGCATTTATCCACTACACTTGACTGCTTTGGTAACCCAAACAGACTTTTAACTTGATTGATTTTCATCTCGCATAATGAGCATGTAAATTCAAAATCAGGCGCATTGTTAATCCTGCACTACAAAGGTAGCAATATACTTTCTAAGTATAAGTCGCAATCAATTATTTTTTTATCATCCCCCTAAACCTCGTGAATGTGTCATTACTTTTTGGAACACTAGAATTATCAGCTTCTTCCAGTTTTGAAATATCCCAAAGAAAGATCTCTCCTTGTAGTGCTAGCTCCACTCTTGACAGAAACATCAAGCAATGCATTTCATCGTGTTCATTAGTGTTATAAATTCTACATTTTTCTAGCAATGTAAACTAGGAAAACTTGTGCATGTGATGTTATGCATTCAAATTCCACCAAAGTTGGGGGATATCAATCTGTAGATCACCTTGGCAATGTGAATCATCAAACTGTTGCCCCTCCATTGAGAAATATTTCTTTCATTTTTTTGAATTTTCTAATATTTTCTTTTGGATTTTCAGTTTTTTTTCACTTTATTTTGGATTTTTCTACTTTTCTACTTTTTTTGGAATTTTTTAAATAAGAGATATCTAGCAAATCTCAAATGTAACTTGAAAGCTCCTACTCATTCCAACCTACAATTGATTTCAATGTGGACCACTTCCTTTCTTTTGCAAGTCTAATTAATGACCCAATGTTCTCACCTTCCTCCTTATGGTAATTTTGTTGAGCATAGAAGATGAGTCTCCATTGATTCTCCCCTAAATTGGTAGGCTTTGATTCTCAATTGTTCACATGTTCAAGATTTGTGTTCAGACGATAATTTGTTGAGCATAGAGGAGGGTAAAAATGGCTCGAGATTACTCTTGCAAATATAAATTGATATGATCTGGACTTCAACTATTCACGTCCATGCCCTCCTTCTAGTGCAAATTTTGTTGATGTGTTTTTATGAACTTCAAACATAGAAAAAATATCAAGGTATTCTATCCTCTCTTGAATAAAGAACTCTCAAATGCTAAGCTTTGTAATCAAATGAGATGACTCCAAGGTTTATATTGTCAAGTCTTGACTTTACATTATGGAGACTCAGTGACATATGATGTGATATTGTTGGAATCACAAGGGGACTTACGATTTTCTTGAACTTTGCTAGAACATGGAATCTTAAACTTACCTGGAAATAAAAGGCAAAAGAGGTAAAGGGTTTAGAAAGACTACGCTACTCCTAAGATCAATGATGACAATGAGTGTTACTTAGATAGACAAACTTCCTCAAACCAAGGTTTGCTTCACTATGATGAAAATGACTACACAAGCTTGATGCAATTTCTAAGTAAATGGAAGATTTTCATAATTTGAATACATCACTCAAATAAACAATGCTAGCGTAATCCAAATGGAACATCCACAATCAAACTCAATAACAAAAAGGTTTAGATAACTTTGCATTATATCTTACAATCAACAAACTACAAAGAGTATAAACTAAAGAATTCATCACAATATCCTCATAAGAATCCACCATAATCAATGCAATTCACCTAAATTTGAGAAGTAATAAGAAACCATGCAACATGTAGAAATTACACGTATAAATCCACCAAGCTTCAATGAAGATCATGTATTAAATTTGGCCTATTGGCAACAATTCCTTCCTCCTCCTACCCTACTCTACTTGCTATCTAACTGCTATCTATTCACTATTACTAGACTATTAACCTTTATAAATGAGGAGAGCAAGCCCTTTTATAGACTTCTCTTTACAAATGAAGGGTCAAGATCAAATCTAAATCAATGGCCAAGATTACAAGATAAAATCTTGATTAGGGTTAGTTATGTTGGGTGAATATTTTGTCACCGGCATACCAATGACAAAATATGTATTTCACACACAGCTATGTTGAGACAAAGTATCTCCTCTCATCAAGGGGAGGTTCCCTGGTAGAATTTGGGTATTTCAACAACTTTGAAATTAAATTCAGGGATAAGCTTATTGAACGTAATTCTCCTTTTTTAGAATTAATGTATCTCCCTTCACTTGATGATAGGAGAGACTTTGTCTCAACATAGTTGTGTGTGAAATACATATTTTATCATCGGTAAGCTGGTGACAAAATATTCACCCAATCTGCTGGGGAGTGACGTGCAACTGGTATTTTCTCTTTTGGGTTGCAGTGTGTTTTTCCATTGTAATATCTATATTGCTGATTTTCTCAAAGTACTAATCTGGTTGATCGAAGATACACTCATGGACAACAAGCAACAGGAATTGTTGATCCTACCTTTGAGTTTTTGCAGCAACATAATTTTCTTTTTGTGACTCCTCCTCGATTAAGATCTCCTTTGCAGCGAACAAGGAATTTTCCTCCTACTGCACAACGGTCTCCTATACCAAGTGAGGCATCAAGTTTGCAAGTTGCGGTTATCCCAACCGTAAATCATTTTGTAATTCCCCCATACAATCCATTAAGTATGGTTGTCCTAGGTCCTTGGGGTACTGTGTTTGGCCCTTTGAGCCTAACGACATATTTACATGAACTTCCAAAAGGCACAAGAAAGAATTTGCCTAAGTTTTTGGGAGATGGTGCTCAACATCCTGATGAGCACATCGTTGATTTTTATATCGCATGTGGTGTTCTCGGTGTTGAACATGGAGATGTTTCTATGAGATTATTTATTGAAACTTTGCAAGGTGTAATTGCTAATTGGTTTTATCATCTTCCAAATAATTGTATTACAAATTGGGCTAGCCTCATAACAAGGTTCAAGGCAAGGTTTAAGTCAGTTGAAGATAATCATGCACTTTTAGCACAATTGACTCAAATGAAGAAGGAACCAAAAGAGCCTATGTGAGAATTTGTGGTGAAGTTCAATAAGTTGTACAATTGCATTCTGACAGCATCACAATCTACTGCTAGAAACTTAAAATGTTTCTTTATTAATGCTCAATTGCCAGAAGTAAGTTTTCTCTTGCGTAGGAATAATCCTGCAGGTTTGGTTTCTGCACAACAAATGGCCATATCAATTGAAGATGATCTTATCCTTGCTGGTAAGATAAGAAAGGATCCTAACAAGGTTGGGAATAATCAAATTATTGATGCATCATCTTCTTCAACAAATTATGTTGATCCTATAATTCAAAAGCTAGCAAATGAATTGTTAGCACTCAAGAAGCAGATTTCTACACAAGGGAATGCACCATACTATGATGTTCCAAGGAGAACATTCCCTAACAATGCTTCAAATTATGTTGCTCGTAATCAAAACAAGCTGCCTCCAGCTCCAGAGAGACTTGTATTGGAAGCACTACCTCATAATTCAGCTACTGGTTATTATGAGGCAGAAAAAAATGTTCTTCCACCTTTTGGTGAGGAAGATGCCAATATGCTCCAAGATGAAGAGGTATAATTGGTTGGTGACTATAACATTTGATACATGCAGTATGAAGAAGATCATGTGCAGGAAGGACATGATGGAGATTTCTTTGTGGTTTTCACTCGTTCACAAGCTCAAGCTAATCAGTCGCAAGCAAATGCAAAGAGTGATGATTCAACACAAGCAAAGGATTCTCAACACTTTCCGGTCACTATTGCCAAGTGTGGAAATCCCTTACCAAATCCATCAAAAGACAACACAAATCATTCAAAAGATAATGTGAAGGATAAACATGTAAGTGCTCCTTCAACTCCTACAAATTTTTCAGCAGCTGCACCGAAGACCAGTACACCAAATGTTCCAAATCCTCAGAATGAAATTTTTTCTTAGTCGTTGATCAATTCCTTTCAAGCATTTGACATAATAGATCATCCTAAGAAAATAAAGGTTCAAATGTCTAAAGTAGAATATTTGAGGTCTAACCCAAATCAGTTTGATCGGTTAGTTAATTTTGTCAAGGAAAAAGACAATGTTACAAGTACTTCCCAAAAGTCCAATGTTTCTCAAAACAACTTAGTGACTTCTCCTACTCCTTTGGAAAAAAATTATAAAGCGGAAAATCGCGATCGAACCCTAGTTGCTCTCCCCTCTTCCAACTCCAAGGAGAGAGAAGGGAGATTCACTAGGGTTGATGGTTTTCACTTAGGGGAGAGACTTTACATTCAAAAGAGGGGTTGAAACCCACAAGATCCAATCCCACGCAATGCAAGATTGGATGCTAAATGAGTTTCAAGGGTTATGACAGCAAGGCTACCCTCTTTTGTAAAGAATGTGCATAGAAGAATTAAGCTAGGAATGCATAGAAAGTGAGAAAGATTCTCTTATAAACTGAGATAGGAATACAGTATGAAGCTGCGGACCTGGAATTAGCAGTAAAATGTCAATACGGCGCTGTCCTGCAAATTTGAGCGAAAGTTGCCGGGACGATGGCGCCCGAGCGCCACGGTCCTCCGAAAAATCCACGAAACGAAGGGGGATCTGTTCGTCTCTGCACAAGGATTCCAGATCTTCAATTTCAGCTGCGTACCTGCAACCTATACACAGAAAAGCGAAGATGATTGGGGGGTTAGGGATTAGGGGTTTGCCTTTAGGTCAAACCCCGGTTTTGGAATTAACCAAGAAATGAGCAATGCTGTAAATGTAAATGTCTGTAATGTAAAACAAGTACTAATACCTTGTTGTAAGGATGTTTGTATCCTTATGTGCGAAGGTATAGATGTTGTATGTTGTAAGTGATCTCCTCTTCAATGGTTGAATCCTTGTCTTGAATGCAACACTTAGCCTTGAATGGAGACTTGAAATGATCAATTGCTTGAAGGAATGCTTGAATGCTTGAATGCTTGAGTATAGTTTCCACGCTTGTACACATATGGCCTTCTTCCTTTTCGACCTCCAAAATGGGAGAGGAAAAGTAGTTTATATACTTGCCAATTAGGGTTAAAAGACTGATTTTCCCGACCTTAGGCCGACCAGGAAAGATAATTTCCAATTTGCAAACTAAAAAGACCTGAAGTCCCATAGGAGACCAGGCCCAAAATAGGGCCAGGGACCAGGGCGCTGGGCGCCATGGTCCTGGGGGACCAGGGCGTTGGGCGCTCTGGTCCCACCTCCCGGGACAGCAGGGTGCAAAGGAGGTTCAGGCCAGGGTGCTTGAAAATGCAGTTTTTGGTGTCGTGGACAAGTTTCGGGGTCTCCATTCAGGTTCCGTGTTGCGTTGCCATCGTGAAGACTGAAATGCAGTCGAAATTGCAAGTGTCGCAATTTTAGGACGCTACATTTAGCCCCCACTTTAGCGGGAGTATGTATGCTCATACTTTCGGTAAAGTACAAGGAAACAATATTGAAAGACTTTCACCATGTCAAGGAGGCAAGATACACCAAGCCCCCAGTGGACTAAGGATCTTACGACTTCGATTGACAAAGTAAAAGGGAAGATCACGAGGGAGAACCATGACTATCAGTAGTAAGGTTCCCTCACTATGAGTCATGCAAGAAAGATATCAAAAATTTTCAAGGCAAGGCTAAATTTGCCAAGAAATTTTCAAGTATCTTGAAAAGATATGAATGGGATGTATGCCCCCCTACGTTAAAGCGATCGCACACGCCTCACTGGGGGTGATTGCTTTAAGGTAGTGGTACATATAAGAAAATGAAAAAGGGAAAGGAGCACGTTATCACAAGGATTTAGCCCCCAAGTGTGAGATAAGCCCAAGGATAATAGACACAAAACACAAAGCACGAGGTGACTTCACTTTCCTCGGGGTCAGTATGCTGTATGATAATTCATGTATATATATCATATGTATGTATGCATAATTGTTCTTCATTCCCCAATCAAGGAAGGTCACCTAGAAGAAGGGAACACATGTGTCTTTTGAGTCAACATGAGAGAGACCAAAAGAGATCTCAATGCTTTGCATCATCCTCAAGTAGACAACACTAAGGACAACAAATAGAAGAATGAGAATAACATATAGAAGAAGTAACACAAGAGAGAAGGAGAGAATCTGCTATGCTAATGTAACTAGTCTAGCACGTCATCTACCCCCCGATCTTGCTGATCAATGTTTCGGGAAGGTAGGGAACACGCTAGAGGAGGAACATCCAACACAGCAGATGGAGCTATCACAAGATCCAAACAAGGGCTATGTTCATGTTCCAAGCCACGCTGTTCTTGTCTAGGAGCTAGGATAAGTGCTTTAGAAAATTCATTAGATAAATGGTTATCAATATCAACAAGTTCATATTCACTATCAGAAGCAAGAGAAGTAACATTTTCATCATGAATAACATTTTCATCTATAGCATCATCAAGATTTATAAAAATAGGGTCTTTAATTCGCACAGGATCAAGACCATCATGCATCTTATGTTTAGGAGATTTTGGAGAAAATGGAATAATGCTTGTTGAAGGTGTTTTTGGAGATTGCAAAGTTTGAGAAGCAGCTGCTTGAGCTCTAAGACGACGCTTTCGTCGGCGTTCACGTGCAGAACGATTTCGTGTAGTCTTAGTAGGAAGTGAAGAAGATTGAGGAGGAGGAATGTTCTCATCCTTATCACTTGGGTGTTTAGGTTGTGGTCTCTTAGGCTGGATAATAGGAGAAGAAGAAGGTCTCTTCTCTCTATAAAAAGAAGGAGGAGGAACTACTCCATATAAAGGAGGAATTTTTGGTTTAGGAAGGAGACCAAGTCCATCATGACGAGGAGGGATAGGTCTACTTTTAGGAAGTTTATTAGATATAGACATAATCACATCCATAAGGATGGGTTGGGAATCTTCTTGAGGAAAGACATTAGTTTTATCTTTCAAAGGAAGAACTTCCTTCTCAAGAACGATAGGAATATCAAGTTTGGGTGTTCTAGGTTCACTTAGAGATAGGATCATATCTGTTTTCCACTTTTGATAAGATTTGAAAAGATGATCACTTCGCGGAGGAAGAGATTGGAATTGTTTAGGCCAAAAGTAATCAAGAGGAACGCTAGAAGTTCTTTCAGCTGGTTTAAAGAGACTATGATTGACAGTAACAACTTCACCATTATGGGGAAATTTCAAACACTTATGAATAGGAGAAGCAATAGCTTTAATGGAAGATAGCCAAGGATAGCCAAGCTTCACACGAAATTGTTCGGATGAAGGAATAATAGCAAAGTTCACATCAAGGGATTTGTTATGGACCTCAATAGGCAATGTAATAGAACCAATTGCAGGAGAAGAAAATGCATCAAATAGTTTCACAATCACATCTGTTTTATCATAAATCACTTGATTCAATTGCAAAGTAAAAAGAAATTCTTCAGTAATAACATTAACCATGCACGAAGGATCAATAAGCACTCCACGGCAAGGTGTATTCTTGACTTTTGCAACTATGTATAAAGGACCATCAGGTGCCCTAATGGTTTCACTGGAATCAAATGTGATGGAAGGTTCTTTAGGGTTTTCTTGCTGCTCTACAAAGTTAATCACATTCGGAGTCATAGACACAAGACCATCAGATGAAAGAGAGGAATCATTAGTCTCAATCGCATTAGAGGTATGAGAAGGTAATGGATCAGTGAAAATCTGAAGATTTTGATTAGGAGGAGCTACAGATGTATTGCCCTTATCATTCACTCCAGAAACAGAAATAGTATTATTATCAATCAAATCTTGAATTTTACCCTTTAAAGAAAAACATTTTTCAGTATCATGCCCAGGCTGACGATGAAATTGACAAAAAGCTTTGTTATCAAAATAAGGTGAAGTAATCTTTGCAGGATCAATTTGCCTTATAGGAGGAAGAGTAAGCACATTTTGTTCCAATAACATATTCATAATACTATGCAATGATTAATTCAAAGGAGTATACTTTCTTTCTTTCTTAAAAAATTTAGAAATAGGAGGCACACCTGATGCTGCATTCACATTGTTGTTGATGATGTTTTCATTGAATTTGATGGAATCTCTGTTCGGTTTAAACTTCCCAAATGGTTGTTGACTGTTATCACCCTTATCACTCGGAGCCATAGGATGTGATTGTTCCATTTGACTCACAGTCAGTTGATAATTGTGAAGAGTTGCACACAACTGTTGGAAAGAAGTAAACTCAGAAAACAGAAGTTTGTCTCGAATATCTTTTTGTAAATTAGAAATAAAAATTCTTTGAATATCATTGTCAGGCACTGAAAAAGAAATTTGAGCATACAAATGCTTATATCTACCAATGAAATCAGTCACTTTCTCTTTAACACCTTGTTTACAATGCATTAAATCAATCAAAGTAACTTTAGGACTTATATTGTTTTGAAATTGTTGAATGAAAGCATTTGCAAGTTGTTCGAAAGAAGTAATAGAATAGGAAGGCAATGAGCAATACCATTGTAGGGCTTTGTCTCTTAATGTTCTAGTGAACAATTTTGCAAGCAACCTTTGGTCATAGGCAAAATCAGTACAGATTGTTTGAAAAGTCTTAACATGTGTTAGAGGATCACCTTTACCATTATACAGCTCCAAATGCGGGATTTCAACATGTTTAGGAGGGATAGCTCAAACAATGTCAAGAGAAAGTGGGCTCGCAACATCAAATGTGGGCACACTAAACTTAGATTGATTCATAGAGGCAATTTGTTGCTGTAAAGAAGAGACAGTTTGTGCAAGATTGTTAATGGTCGCTTCAGTCGAAGAGTTCATATTAGATGTGTTAGATTGAGATGGAGGTGTTATGTTATTGAAAGAAGGTAAAGAGTAAGGTGGTGGGACTCTATGATAATTAGTCATAGGAGATGATTGGACAGGAGGAACACTACAAGGAGGAATGGAATGGTTAAATGAATTGCCCCCTTGCGTCATATTCATTTGTGGAGATATAATAGGGACACTCATTGAAGGAGTGAATGAAGAAATCAGATTGAATGAAGGAAGAGGGTTAATTGAAGAAGAACGATTGCCCCCATGACTGGTGATCACAAGAGGAATGTCTTGCATAGAAGTAGCCATTATGTTTGATGTAAAGGTAGGTATGCTAGCAATAGAAGTTGTCAAAGGAATAGAATGATTGACTTGAGTAGGAGGTTGTGTATAACCCAAATTTTCAGCACAACTCTTCATAGGCATCACATTCGAATCCACAATGTGTGCAATACCACGCAAAATATCAATTCCATTCTTATCACTTTGAAGCATACGTTTTAGACCCTCAATTAAAGGAAGAGCTTGACTATCGGGGTATTCTTGAGACATCCATTGTCGAAAATCGTCAAATTGGCTATCCAATTTCGAAAGTTGTTCTTCAGAAAGCTCATGGAGAGCTTCTTCATCATTAGGAGGATTAGAGGAATTACCCATGTCCTCGTTAAAAAGGCTATTCAAATTAGGTTCCATCTCCTCGGTAATTAAACCTCGGAAAGACTTAATTCTACGACTTCGTCTAACGGGAATAGTGTAAGTAGGGCTTATTGTTGTAAAACTCATGCACTAGAGAGAGAGAGAAAATTTTGAATTTAGAGGTAGCAATTTTCAGTAAAATCAGCCAATCTTCTGGATTTAAGCTGTTAAATATAATCAGGACAATCTCCCGAAATTTCAGAAAAAATGTCAAGGACCGTGGCGCTTCGGAGTGCACACGGTCCCGACAACTTTTTTTGAAATTTGCAGGGATGAAAGTTATGATGATTTTAGAGCTAATCTGAAAAAATTGAGTGATTTTACGATCTGTAGATAGGCCAAATTAAAGTTGCAATCTCGAAATTGAACCCTACCAAGATTGTTGAAAAATGCAAAAATTTGAATTTTGAAAAAGAGAGGGAAACTGAAATTTTGAATTTTATGATTTTAGAGGGAATACCGAAAGCAATGCAAGTTTTGAAATTCAAAAGTTGACTCAATTTCACGCAAAATTCAATTTTGAAAGCGAAAATTGAAGTTGTTGTAATTAAGCACTTAATTTCAGAAGTCACAAATTGCAAGAATTTAAATAAAGCACTGAAATTTTTAATGAATGCAAACACACATTTCAAATTTAGGACAGTAAGAACACAATTTTGACACAAAATTTCAATTTCAATGATTTTTGAATGATTAGAAGCGTTAATCCAAGCAATCCCTAGACCAACTTTGACTTTAATTTTGAAAGTGTTATAATTGATAAAATCAACCAAAATTCTGGATTTTAGCAGGAAAATACAGTAAGATCTAGCTCCCGAAATTTCAGAAAAAATGTCGAGGACGATGGCGCTCGGAGTGCACACGGTCCTCGCAACTTTTTTCCAAATTTTCAGGGATGAAAGATATTGTGATTTTATTGCGGAATCCAAAGTTACAGCTGATTTGGAAATGTTTTGATCGGTGAAATTGTCGGACAAAGGTTGAATCAAGAGGGTTTTAAAAATTAGGGTTTTAACACTTAACCACTTAATTTTCAAAATTAAAGCATAAATATGAATTGATAATTTGTAATAGAAGGGTAGATCTGAAACAAGCATTAACATTTAGACATTTCACAAGCTTAATTACTAAAAAGAAAATTTAGGGTTTTCATGCAATCAACCTCTAAAATTTGCAAAAGATCAAACATGGAAATGTAATCAAGGAATCCAATTTTCAGATCTAACCATGAATAATCAGAAAGGATGTTCACATCGGGTTCACCAAAATGTAAAGCGAAAAATCGCGATCGAACCCTAGTTGCTCTCCCCTCTTCCAACTCCAAGGAGAGAGAAGGGAGATTCACTAGGGTTGATGGTTTTCACTTAGGGGAGAGACTTTACATTCAAAAGAGGGGTTGAAACCCACAAGATCCAATCCCACGCAATGCAAGATTGGATGCTAAATGAGTTTCAAGGGTTATGACAGCAAGGCTACCCTCTTTTGTAAAGAATGTGCATAGAAGAATTAAGCTAGGAATGCATAGAAAGTGAGAAAGATTCGCTTATAAACTGAGATAGGAATACAGTATGAAGCTGCGGACCTGGAATTAGCAGTAAAATGTCAATACGGCGCTGTCCTGCAAATTTGAGCGAAAGTTGCCGGGACGATGGCGCCCGAGCGCCACGGTCCTCCGAAAAATCCGCGAAACGAAGGGGGATCTGTTCGTCTCTGCACAAGGATTCCAGATCTTCAATTTCAGCTGCGTACCTGCAACCTACACACAGAAAAGCGAAGACGATTGGGGGGTTAGGGATTAGGGGTTTGCCTTTAGGTCAAACCCCGGTTTTGGATTTAACCAAGAAATGAGCAATGCTGTAAATGTAAATGTCTGTAATGTAAAACAAGTACTAATACCTTGTTGTAAGGATGTTTGTATCCTTATGTGTGAAGGTATAGATGTTGTATGTTGTAAGTGATCTCCTCTTCAATGGTTGAATCCTTGTCTTGAATGCAACACTTAGCCTTGAATGGAGACTTGAAATGATCAATTGCTTGAAGGAATGCTTGAATGCTTGAATGTTTGAGTATAGTTTCCACGCTTGTACACATATGACCTTCTTCCTTTTCGACCTCCAAAATGGGAGAGGAAAAGTAGTTTATATACTTGCCAATTAGGGTTAAAAGACTGATTTTCCCGACCTTAGGCCGACCAGGAAAGATAATTTCCAATTTGCAAACTAAAAAGACCCGAAGTCCCATAGGAGACCGGGCCCAAAATAGGGCCAGGGACCAGGGCGCTGGGCGCCATGGTCCTGGGGGACCAGGGCACTGGGCGCTCTGGTCCCACCTCTTGGGACAGCAGGGTGCAAAGGAGGTTCAGGCCAGGGTGCTTGAAAATGCATTTTTTGGTGTCGTGGACAAGTTTCGGGGTCTCCATTCAGGTTCTGTGTTGCGTCGCCATCGTGAAGACCGAAATGCAGTCGAAATTGCAAGTGTCGCAATTTTAGGACGCTACAAAAATGAACCACTCTATATTTCATTATTGAATAATGCTCACAAGTTAATTAATTTTGTCATATATTATGGTGCATCAGATAATGTGATGCCTGCAAAGGTTGCAAATGTTATTGGTCTCACCTTGACTAAGACTTTTGGTAGGTTTTTTTCTATGGATAATAAGCAAGTACCTTTGATAGGTCAGATTAAGGATGCACAATTTGCATTTGCTGCACTTCTAGACAAGAAGATTAAAATGACAGTATTGGTAGTTGATGTGTCGGCTTCCTATGACATACTATTGGGGAGGAATTTTTGAAGAGATGTTGGAGGGGAATTGAACATGGATATGACTGAAGAACGTATTCCCATTAAGGAAGAAATCAAAAAGTTGTATCCAAAAAAGGAATCACAATACACCATTGTGAAATCTGATGATCAACGGGCTCAGATTCTTTTTGAGTCATCAGGTATGGGCAATTATTTCTTATATGTTGATGATGAGTTTGAAGTTGTACTTGAAATAGAGGATGTCATTTCACTTGATGAAAGTTCAAGTGATTGTGAGGATATTGTTGTTGAATCTGTGGGATCCTCAACTTCACAAGAGCAACCGCTTAATTTTTATACTGTAAGTATTGGTGATCCAAATGATGTTTGGACATTAGAGTTTGATGGTAGTTGTTCTTCCACCGGATCAGGGGTAGGTGTCATGTTGGTGTCTCCTGATGGTAAAATGTTCCTATTTTCTTTCAAGTTACAGTTTGACAATACTAATAATACTGCTAAGTATAAGTCTCTTCTTTTGGGAATGAATGTTGCTAAAAAAAAGGAATTAAGAATCTACATGCTCAGGGAGACACTGAATTGATTGTTTGTCAAGTTAGAAATATCTATCAGACAAGAAGCGACAGGCTAAGGCATTATCGTAATCTTGTGTGAGATTTAATTGAGGCATTTGATGCCTTTGATCTATTTGTTGTTTCCCGGGAATTCAATGATAGAGTAGATTCCTTAGCAGTCTCTGCAACCTTGTTGATTCCGCACAAGGATTTTTCAGGACCAACATATACTATTGAAATGATATTCCGACCAAGTGTTCCTGATAATTCTGACAATTGATAGGTATTCAATGATGATCAACACATAATCAATTTCTTGCAAATTGTTGATAACTTTGATGGTTTGTATTTTGATGGTAGTCAATATCCTTCAAGAGACGTCGTTGAAAGTGTTGATGCAGAAACTGGTGAAAAATTCCTACAACTGAAAGGTAATAAGATTCCTAAGGGTCTTGTTTCTCTTGAAAAAGTATTTGACAAGCATGATCGCTATGTCAAAAAGTAACAAAAATCAACTGCTAGTAAAATGGAGTATGAGCAAGTGAATATTGGAACGGATGAGAATCTAAAGTTGATCAATATTGGAAAATGTTGTTCACATGAAGAAAGGTATAAATTTATTACATTATTGCAGCAATATATTGATGGCTTGGCCTACTCTTATGATGACTTGAAGTCTTTTCGTCCTAAAGAGTTTTGTCATGACATTCCATTGAAGCTGGGTTTTTCTCCTTTTCGTCAAAAGCAAAGGCAATACAATCCAAAGATTTATGATACCATCTTTGCCAAAATTCAGAAAATGTTAAAGGTAAGGATAATCTTCCATATTCATCACTCCACATGGATAGCTAATATTGTGCTAGTGCGCAAGAAAATTGGAGAGATCTAGATTTGTGTTGATTTTCGGAATTTAAATCAAGCTTCTTTGAAGGATAATTATTCATTGCCTATCATGGATCAAGTCTTGCAAACTTTACAAGGTCTAAGATGTTGTCTATGTTGGATGGCTTCTCAGGATATAACCAAGTGGAGGTTGCTGAAATAGATCAATACAAAATTGCTTTTACGACCCCATGGGGTACTTTTGCATGCCACAGAATACCTTTCGGGTTGATAAATGCGGGAGCAACTTTTCAGCGTGCAATGGATTTGGCTTTCTGAGATTTTCTTGGTAAGTTCATTGTGGTTTATCTTGATGATTTGACCGTTTTCTCTAAACAACGTCACGATCATTTTTATCATCTACAACAAGTGTTAGAGAAGTGCCAACAACATGGGATATCTCTTAATCCCAAGAAATCAGTTTTTGGGGTTACGAAGGGAAAGTTACTTGGACACATTGTGTCTAAGGAAGGTATCAAGATTGATGGTGAAAGAGTTAAAGCTATTTGTAGTATTTCCTTGCCTGCAAGTAAAACTGATGTGAATTCCTTCTTTGGTAAAGTAAACTTCTTGTGAAGGTTCATTCCAGACTTTTTCGAACAGACTCGTCACATAGTTGACATGATGAAAGGGAAATATCTTTTCAAGTGGAGTCTTGAAGGTAAGAAAGCGTTTAATGAAATTAAGGAAGCTATTGCTCATGCTCCGGTCTTGGTATGTCTGGATTACACTAAATAATGTTTGAATCCAAGAACACTGAGAGAGGGGGGGTGAATCAGTGTTCTACTGGTAATGACAGTTTTGATCTTATTGATTATTAACCGGTTAACAGTAAATAAAATTAAAGTGCATACACCAAATAACACATAAAGAGGCAACACCATAACACCAATATTTGTACATGGAAAACTCTGCAAAGGGAAAAACCATGGTGGTGCTGATACCCACAATATCTATATACTTGATCAAGGTATACAAATATTACATGAGGGGGTTTGCACATGCAGAAAGGCCAACTACTTAGATCTCACTGCTCAAACACAAAATAAGAAGTCTCACTGACTTACATAATATTATAAAGTGTTTACAAATGAAAATGAACTTATAAATTACATCTGACCATGATAGATAAGTTCTGGTGAATGCTCTGATATCCTTCTCTATATACCAGTTGTTTGATGCTTTGTTTTGCCCTATTCTACTATCGGTTATGTTGTGCATGTGAAACTACATACAAACGCTTCTAATCACTGACCAAAATGTATATCGATACTCACTAAAAAATTTGCAACCAAAAATTCACATTCCAACACACATCTGATCTATTGCTGAAATGATCTTCTTAAATATCCTTCCAACTTTACCATGTCAGCTTTAATGAGAAATATAAACTTGTTGGTTGCCGGTACATAATGAGTTTCAAACATAATCCTAATGACCATGTTGGCCATCACACGTTACCACAAAATACATGAAAGAAATAATCGAAACCAAAAGATTTCCCATCTGGGTCTTATCCATTACCGGATTCCATATACACGTTACCGAGATCAGGACTTGTTACCAGAATCAGGACTTGTTACCAGGATTAAGACTTAGCCAGGTATGAAGTGAATGTCGATGTCGGTGTAAAGCAATGTGAATACTGATTAAGTGCAATGAATGTTGGTTAACCAAATAATGACCATTTACCCTGAGATGATGAGTTTCCATCAATGACAATCCAAAATGTTATTAACTCTTACCGAATGAGTGTCAATTGCCAACAATCTCCCCCATTGGCATTGATGGCAATACTCATGTGAAAAATGGTGCCAACCCTGAATCTACCTCTGAATCTGTATAACCTCCTGACTTGTACATGAATCTTCTATATACATCCAATGCTCCCCCTAAGAAATATATACATTTTTCACTTATTCCTCCCCCTTTGACAACAATGACAAAGCGGGGTGCCCACAAAGAATTATGTACAGTTATAAACATGAGTCGGTTCTATACAAACTTCAAAATATCTGCATACATATTCTTCAAAAATGAATAGTAGGTATCCCAACCCTGCTTAAGATATTCATGAATGGAGATGAATCCATTCAAGATACTAGCATAATACTCTATTTCTTCCGAAGTAGTGGGATCCTCCTTCTGCAAGTTAGAAATACACTTTGTTCAAAATTTGATCCATAACCACCAAAATTGGACCATCCAAAGAGTTTGTTATATTGACTGTCAGGTAGCCTTTTGCTTCTTCTTCAGTGTCTCTATCGGTTTCTCACTAGCAGGCTTAGTTGTGGATTCTTTTGGTTGTTTGGAAGTTTCTGTTGTGACCGGGACCACATTGGGTGTAGCCTGAGCTACTTTTTGGGCTTCCCTTTCCTCTTTTCTCTTCTGCTTCATTTCTTCCTTCATTATTAGAGAGCATAAATGTCAAGGTGGATGAACATGGCAGTAATCAGATCAGATCATATGAGGTGGTATTCATGTGAAAATCAATCATATCTTTGAGGGAGATTGTTGGCATTCCTTGGCACTTGGATGTTTTTCACATTCAGTGTTGCCATCAATACCAAAGGGGGAGATTGTTGGCAATATATTGGATTTGGTTAAGTGTTGTCATTGATGTCAACACTGTATCCCGGTTGGAGGCTATCCCGGTTGGACCTATCTCAGTTAGTCTTGGTGATCATCTCGGTTTTGGCTATGATTCTGATCCGGTATGATCAGATCTCTGGAATTGGTTTTGGATGCTTACTCTGGATGGTTATTTGTTTTCTATATTCTATTGGTTCATATTTTGGTGCTTTGGTAACTATCGCTTATGTTCCTAGTACTAGTTAGCTTTACCGGTAAGTGATATTTGGTGTTTTGGTTAGACGATTTTGGTCTATCTTATGGAATCGGTTTCTATCATGCTGAAGGTTCTTCTTGATCATATTTCGAGTGCTTGGTGACTTTGCATTGGCTGGCGTGTTGTTATGGTGTTCCTATTTGGATCCGGTTAGACTTTTTGTGTTACTTCACTAAGGATTTCTACCGGTTGGTGAAGCATGTTCGATTTTGGTCTTAGCAGAATTTTCGACAGATGGAATTGTTTGGTTACTTGATTTAGGTCCATGCTATGTAATGTAAATCATAATATTGGTCTGGTGATACCGTGTAATGTAATTTTTGTTATTATGGGTTTATGGTTTTAGGGTTTAGTCGACCTTGTCAATAAGGTTGATGATTTGTATTTATAGGTGAATTATTCATGTAATTTAGATATCGATACATGGATGGGATCGATGGTTATGTCTGCATTATCAGAGGAAGGTTTATGTGTGAACAAGTGATATATCATTCGATGAAGGTTTTTATATTGTAGGGAATACATGTGTGCTTAACTGGAACTGTATCAAGCATTAGGAGATGCTACTTTCACAGTTCATTCTTTTTGGATTGTAGTCTGATGTTTTTGTAAGTCAATGAGACTTCTTTTTGTGATGAGTAGTGAGCTCTACGCAGTTGGCCTGATTGCAAGTGCAATCCCCATTGTAATTCCACATACTACTGTAGAAGTATTATCTGATTGTGGGTAGGGTTTGCCACCATGGTTTTTCCCTTTACCGAGTTTTCCAAGTCAAAAGATTGGTTTTGTGTGTACTGTGCTTTCATGTTCTATTCTTCATTGTGTTGGTTTCTTTGTGCTCTGATTTAATGGTTTTGATATGCATTAGTTTTGATTTCCGATGGTAAACTGACTCACCCCCCCCTCCCCTCTCAGTTTACTCCTAGTATCAGATTGTTGGGATGCAAGAACACTGAGAGGGGGGTGAATCAGTGTTCTACCAGTAATGATAGTTTTGAACTTATTGATTATTAACCGATTAACAGTAAATAAAATTAAAGTGCATACAACAAATAACGCATAAAGAGGCAACACCATAACACCAATATTTGTACGTGGAAAACCCTGCAAAGGGAAAAACCACGGTGGGGATGATACCCACAATATCTATATACTTTATCAAGGTATACGAATATTACATGAGGGGGTCTGCACATGCAGAAAGGCCAACTGCTTAGAGCTCACTGCTCAAACACAAAATAAGAACTCTCACTAACTTACAGAATATTACAAAGTGTTTACAAATGAAAATGAACTTATAAATTGCATCTAACCATGCTAGATAAGTTCTTGTGAATGCTCTGATATCCTTCTCTGTATACCGATTGTCTAATCCTCTATTTTTTGTTGTTCTGCTAATGGTTATGTTGTGCACGTGGAACTGCATATAGATGCTTCTAATCGCTGACAAAATATATATCAATACTCACTGAGACATTCACAACCAAAAATTCGCATTCCAACACACATTTGATCTATCGCTGAAATGATCTTAAATATCCTTCCAACTTTACCATATCGGCTTCAATGAGAAATATAAACATGTTGGTTGTCGGTACATAATGAGTTTCAAACATAATCCTAATGACCATGTCGGCCATCACACATTACCACAAAATCCATGAAAGAAATAATTGGGACCAAAAGATTTCCCATCTGTGTCCTATCCATTACTGGGTTCCATATACACATTACCAGGATCAGGACTTGTTACCAGGATTAGGACTTGTTACCGAGATCAGGACTTAGCCAGGTATGAAGTGAATGTCGGTGCCGGTGTAAAGCAATGTGAATACCGGTTAAGTGCAATGAATGTCGGTTAACCAAATAATGAAACCATTTACCTTGAGATGATGAGTTGCCATCAATGACAACCCAAAATGTCATTAACTCTTACCAGATGAGTGTCAATTGCCAACAAATAATTCATAATGTATAGTTATGCATCAGATCACAATTGTTCAACTATATTAATGCAGAAGAACAAAGAAGGTGTTGATTCACCTATTGCTTTTATGAGTTACCCTTTGAAAACTCATGAGTTGAAGTTTTATGCAATGGAGAAGCATGCCTTTGTTGTGATTAAAGCAGTAAAACATATTAGGTTCTACATTCTCAATTCTCATGTCATTGCCCTTATTCCTAACACTATTTTTAAGTCTATTCTTATGCAACAGGAATTTGGAACTAAAAGGGGAAACTGGGTTGCCAAAATTCGGGAATATGACATGGAGATAAAGCCTACTAAGTTGGTTCGTGGTAAAGGTTTATGTCAGTTGATTGCTGATAATAAATATGATGAAGAGGAAGAATGAAGGCATGAATGAATATCTTCCTAAAGTTTTGTTTGTTAGCACCACTGATGAGTGGTATTATGATTTACCATACTTCCTTAAATATGGTGAATGCCCTTCACATTTGTCACAGAATGAAAAACCTACCTTGAAGTTGAAAGCAATGATTTTTCCTTTGGGATAATGGTTTGTACAAGAAAGGTATAGATGGAAATTTCTTACTTTGCATGGATAAGCAACAACAAGTTAGGTTACTTGAAGAATTTCATGATCTAGCTTGTGGAGGACATTTTTCAACTCCTGTCAACCTTGTTTAAGGATGCATGCATCTAGGTCCGAAAATGTGAACAATGACAACAATTTGTCGGTAAGCCTAAGTTGGTTGCTTTACCTCTCAAGCCGATAGTAATTGAGGAGCCTTTTCAGCAGTGGGGATTGAATTTTGTTGGACCAGTGAATCCCTCGTCCAACGTAGGCCATATATATATACTCATTGAGACATATTACTTCACCAAATGGGTGGAGGCAATTCCCTCAAAGCAAGCTACTTCAGCAATGGTTTGTCAGTTCTTGAAAGAGAACATTGTTTCAAGACTTGGTGTTCCTTGTAATATTGTCACTGATAATGCTTCTTGCTTTTCATCTTATGAGATCATTGAATTTTGTTTTGATCATGGTACTACCCTTTCGCATTCGTCTGATTATTATCGTCAAGGAAATGGTCAGGTTGAATTGATTAACAAGAACTTGTTTACCTTTATCAAAAAGCTTGTTGATGAAAAACAAAGGACTTGGCACAAAGCTCTTTTTGGTGCACTTTGGGTGGATCGTATCACACCCAAGAGGGCAATCGGCATGTCTCCTTTCCAACTTTTGTATGGGACAAGTTCCGAAATTCCTATCACATTGGAACTTCTAGATTTGAAGCTTGTCAAGGCTATTGAAGATGAGACCTACCAAAGTTCACTTGATAAGAGGATCATGTTTCTTTCTCAATTGGAATTGGCAAGGGCTGAGGTGGTGGATCGTATTTTTGCACATCAAATTCAAGTGAAGGTATTGTTTGACAAGAAGGGAACATCTCATGAATTCATTGTAGGTGATCAAGTCTTGCTATGGGACAAGAGGAGAGAGCAAAAAGGGATGCATGGGAAGTTTGATTCCCTTTGGATGGACCCCTTCACTATTCATCAAGTTTGTGGAAAGCATAGCAATTTGCTTGCATATGTTGATGGAACTCCGTTCTCACTTCCTCATAGTGGAGAACATCTCAATCTGTTTACTCAATGAAGAGTTGTGAGAAAATCATCTACATATGTAATTTTTTGTATAATGTCTTTTTTTGTGTCGTATTTTGCTGCCTGACTCTATGGCCCAATGGATACATGCACTTGGAGTTCTGGATTCTACAATCTTCAAGTGGTGAATTTTGTTCCCTAGTCAGAGCTAGTTGTTGTCACTGATTTCAGCTTAACTGAATTCGTGAGGTAGCCCTACGAAACTTGTTCATTTCATACCTCACATACTCAGAGGTTGGCCGACTTGTCTCATAAGTCATGCCTTTTTTGCATCTTGTTTAAGCGTCTTTTTTCTTTTTATAAGTTAGTGGTTTTTTTTATGTTTTTCATGCAAATCAAGTTTTAAACCCCAAACTGCATGTTTTAGTCTTTAGGCTTGCACATCGGGTTTTAAAACTCGAAGTGCAAGCTCTTTTCTGCTTTTAGGCAAGTCGGGAAAAATAACCCGACCTGTAGGTCTGCTTGGGTGCAAGTCGGGTTTTAAAACCCGACCTGTAGGTCGTGTTAGTTGCAGGTCAGGTCTTTTGTCCCTGCACATCGGGTTTTATTTTCTAATGTGCAGGTGTTTTAGCTGAGCATGTCGAGAAATTTTTCCCGACATGCAATTTTGATTTTGCATGTTTGAGTGCAGGTCGGGGTTTTTTCCCCGACCTGCAGATCATTCTTCGTGTAGGTCGGGGTTTTTTCTCTGACTTGCACGGCGCGCCAATTGACTGAAGTGCATTAAATGCACTTCTAATTACCCTCTAAAATGCATTTTTGGGTTTTTAATCATCATTTTGTGCTTGATGTTCATTCTTTTTGGCTCTGCAATTGCGAGTTTTCTTCTGAGCATAGGCGCGAGGGTTACTAGTGATTTTCCTTTGTTTACTTCATTTCCTTGCATTCCAGGTAAGGGATTTTTGGTTTTCTTCATCTTTTCTTTTGTGTCAGGTAGGGTTTTTGGTTTCTGTGTTTTGTTTTCTTTCGTTTTCTGCTAGGTTTTGAGCTTCAGGTTTTAAAACCCGACACTCTTTTTGTTGTTTGTGCTTTACACAAGGTTGGTTTTTTTTTTTTTAAATCGACCTCGTTTTATCCAAGTGCAGACCTGCCAAGTAGTCTTCCCAAACCGCTTGTTGAGATATATTTATTTCCTAACATGTGCATTATGCTTTACCCTTAAGGGCAGGTCAGGTTTTAAAACCCAACCTGCCTTTGTCTCACATATGGGTGTAGGTTGGGAAATAAATCTCGACCTGCGAGTTAATCTACCCTTGTGTAGGTCAGGATTTATTTCTCGACCTGCAGCCTTCAATGTACCCCTTGGCATGTCGGGTTTTTTAACACAACTTGTCGTATAATGTGTTTGGTTTGCATGTCGGGTTATTTTTCCCAACATGCAGGATGGCCTTATCTCAAGTGCAAGTCAAGTTTTAAAACCTGACCTGTTGATTTTTACAATTTTTGTTCCTAAGGCATTTTTGCCTTCCAGTTCTGATTCTGATCAATGAAGGCATGATTCTGATGAGGCTAACTCTGTGAACATTGGTTTTGGTGTTGAAATGCAGTTCTCTAGCAAATGTCTGAGCCCTCCCCTAGCAAGTCAATGGGAAATAAAATGAAGTACAAGTACGACGAGTACTTGAATATGTTTCCTAAAAGTTCCGTCAAATCAAATGTGGACCAAAATTGGGACACAGAGATTGGACATGTGGACTTGGAGGAATTTCTCAAGAGGATTCAGGAGGCTCCTTCAAGATTATCTTGCCTCATAGCCAGTGAGCTCCATAAGTATGCATCCTTTCCAGTAGTTGCTCATGATCCTGATTTTGTACTAGCCATAGTAGAGCAGTTTGATCCTGTCACTATACATGTTAAAGATGCAGATGGAAATGTGGTTATCTATCTTGACAGTGAGTATTTTAACAGTGTCTTCAAAGGTTCTTATGCAGAAGAAGTGGTGGATATAAATCAGGCGAGGGCACAAAAATGGTATGAAGAAAATGAGGATAAATGTAAGAAAACCATCAATAATATTTTCTTGTTAAGTTCCCAAACATCTACAACTTCTCAGTGGCCAAAATCTTTTCACAGAAGTGATTCCACTGAAGAATATAATGATATGGTCACCTTGTTGTCTCGGGTAAAAGGGCTTCTGAATTCTCACTACTTTCAACCATGGATGTGTTGGTATATGAACATCATTAGAAAAGGGAATGATAGGATTGACTGGGGTGAGCAAATTAGTGATGTGATTTGTGATCAGTTGAAAGAAGTCAGAACCACATATCATGTTTATGCAGCTACCTCTATGAGGCAATTTCCAGGTCTATCTACAAAAGGTGATAGAAGACAAACTCCAGTGTGGGATTACTATACCCAGTTGACCATCTTCAATGGGAGAAGCCATTTTCGCATAATTAATGATGCATTCTTTGTAGTATGAAAATATTTGTTTGACAAGGATTTGCAGAAGAAGAGGCTTTATGATGCTTCTTATAACAAATTTTGTGAGTACATGTGTGTTTTCCTATAGTTTCCAACATTTACATACATCTGGGTGGGTTGCTTTACTGGTAAACCGTTTATGCTACCAAGATATCCATCAGAAAAAATTGTTGTCATGGAGTTATGTAGACAATTAGTGTATGTACATGAAAGACAATCTTCTTCACACAAGACTGGTCTCAAATCCTCTCAATCAATTGGCAGATATTCAGTGATGACTACTCAAAAGGCCAAAAACATGGAGGAGGAAATGCAGTGGGTAACAATGAGAAGATTCAAAGCCCGCAACAACTTTGATTTATGTGGAATGAAAAATAAAATCCGCTAAAACTATGTGCATGTACACAGGCTTGAGGATGTTTGGGCCGATTGCAGAGATGATGAAGATATAAGGAAACTTGATTTCAGTCACCTAACACTTGAGCAAATTGAGAATTTGGATTTGGCCAAAATTCCAGACACTTGGGAGGATACCACTGATGATATTGTGGATCTTATTTATTTTACTAATAATATTGCTAATACTCCTCTCCCTCCCATTCAGGTCGAAAAAAGAAAGTAAATCTATTTCTGCAAGGTTTGCACCTATTATGGCAAACACAAATGCATGGCTTCTAAAGAAAGGTATCAGGATGAAGCAACTTCCCACAAGCTCTGGTGATGATCAAGATGATGAAGGCCCTATAGGGAAAACATCATAAATGAGAACTAAAAGCAGACATGATCCACAGGAGCTACCACCAATTTCATCTCCTAGGTCAAAGGGAAAGAAGCCCACCTACAAATTCATAGTCAAATGGCCGAAGAAAGGAGAGTCCTAGTCTCAAGCTGCACAAAAGGACATTTTTGAGGAACTGACATTACAAGAATAAGAAAAGGGACAAGAAGAGGGTGAGATACTGCAAGAAGAATAAATACAAGATGCAGAAGAATCTTTTCCACCAACAGTTACCACCACTTCTACCATAACACAAGTTCATGTTCCAACACAGGTAACCATTTATTCCATTGAATCTGATTCAGATGAAGAGGATGAGGAATGAGATAATGAGGGCTTAGATATTGAAGAGGATGATGAAGAATTTGTAACTTTGTCTAGCCTTCCAAATTGTGATGAAGTACCCGTGTCTATGATTGAATCTTCAATCTTAGACTTTTTAGAAGCAATGGCTCAGATCTCTCAAGAGCAACAGACGGTGACGCTTCCTTCAGGCATTGTTACTACAAAGGCTCCACCACTTGTTTCTACCATTGTCACTACAATGGCTCCTCTATTGGTTTCCACCACAATAACAACAACTTCTTCTTCTCAAGTTCCTAATGTTATTGATACAACTTCACTTGTGCCAGTATCCTAGGCTATTGTAACTTCAAGTTAGGATACAATACAAGTATCTGCATATGCACAAACTGATACCACAACTCCAATGAAAAAATCAGCTCTTCCTCCATGGTTGGACATTGTGGCGCCCAAAAGAAAGAAGCGGGTAATTTCACTAGATGATTTTGATTTTGGTCAACTGGGTCCTATTAAGAAAAAGCTACCAAGAAGCCCAAGATTGTGTCCAGAGTCTTGGTTGACCCAGTAAGTAAAAGGAAATATGCTGAGGTCATGGTGCCATCCTCAGATAAAGACAAGTACAATATTCAACCTGCAGATTATACTATGCAGACTATAGAACTTGGTGTGGAAACACGTGAGAGTGTCAAGCAAGACTCTCAAACTGCTTTCAATTCTCTCGAGTGTAGGTTTGATCAAGAAAGGGATGAGAAGAATGAATGGAAGCAGAAATGTGAACAACCGACAAGTCTGCTACATAAAATAACGCAGTCATCATAAGAGGTTCAGCCAATAGTCTCTTCAGTCGACACAGAAGCACTGAAAAAGGTGGAGCGACTAGGCACAAGAGGTAGGGCAGTAGAAGAATCAATCGATCGCTTGAAGTCAAAGGGGACACACATCATTGATTCTGCAGTCAAGCTTTTGACATATTTTGAAAATGCTCAAATACAAGTTCAAGATGTACAATCTCTATTATCCCAAGAAATAATAGAACTTGAGAAAGATTTAGGGCTTTGGGATAAAATGAGGGAGTATATAGTATACATTCTTGTTGATAACAACGTAGTATTGACTCGAGGACACTACATTCAAACCTGATTAATATTGGCACACGAGGATGAGCTAATGAAAGTGTTGGTAAAGGATATGAATCAAGACAAGAAAGCGTGTACTGATGCAATCACCAATATTTCATGAGGAATATCATAATTGCCTTGCCAGTTACTTGATACAGAAAATAAGGTTTTACCCAATGAGACCATCAAACAAGAATTCCTCACCATGATCAACCAATTGATAGATGATCAATTTTCTCTAGCATCATTTGATAATTTGATTGAAATCTAAATCAACTTAGATGATCTTGCATTAGTTTTGAAGAAAGAAAAAAGGATTTATGTAGAAGTCGAAGATTCCATATCTCGTATTCATGTCGTTTCCAATGCAACTTCAGGGCCAAACAAATCTGAAAAGCAAGATACGCTAGCAAGGTTCGAGGAATTCCAGAAAATCAATGAGGGGGTAAAATGAAGAATAAAGTGTCCCCATTGACACTATCTTTTCATGTAGTTGCATTCTTAGTTACTACAAATTTTCTTACAGTTGCATTTTTATTTTATGCAGTAGTTTTATTCAAGTGGGACTGTGCAGTTGAATTAGTTAATTGTGCCCACCTTTTCCTCAACTTATTTTCCTATATAAGGAGGACCTCATTTGTAAATATTTATCTTTTATTATGCTAAGCAAGACTCTATCGAATTTTTGCCTCAATAAAGACTTTGAGCTTTTTGATGTAAAGATTGATTCAAGGAAATAAAAATAGCAATCCGCTAGTTTCCAAACTTTGTGTTGGGTTGAAGATTGTGTTTATGATTGAATTGTTCTTATGTCCAGTTCTTATAATCATTTCCTAAATACTTGAATCTTATTCGTGATATTGTGTATGTGAGTAAGAGAGCTTTCTAATTGTGACAAGTAAACTTTGTACTATTTGCATATTTGGGAAATCTTCTTATAGTTATGTGATTACATAGTAAGCTTTGTATTGGTATTAGATGCTCTTAGTTTTTAGGAAAATTAATCACATCTTGGAGACTTTGAGCTACAAGTTGTGATTATAGTTGTAAGTGTGGTGATTATAGTAAGTTGCACTCACGTAAGACTTTGAGCCTACATAATTGTTGAAATTTTTAAAAATCATTGTAAAGAAGTTTTGTTAGTTGTTAGTTTTGTTAATTGTAAGAAATATCATCAAGTGAAGGGAGATACATTAATTCTAAAAAAAGAGAATTACATTCCCTAAGATTACCCCCGAATTTAATTTCAAAGTTGTTGAAATACCCAAATTCTACCAGGGAACCTCCCCTTGATGAGAGGAGAGACTTTGTCTCAACATAGTTGTGTGTGAAATACATATTTTGTCATTGGTACGCTAGTGACAAAATATTCACCCAACAAATTACAGCTAACTTCTTCTCAATCAATGAGAAATTTACATTATAATGGACACATGTCCAACATTGAATTCTAACCAATAGGAATTGAGGTTGGGTAAGATAGAAAATATTTGAAGTGACATGTATCATTTGATCCATCTTTGAATGAATCAGATTCATTGAACTTGGACATGTTGACCTTAATTGGTGGATGAAGGTGAGTTGTCGCCACCCCAACTCACTCCTTGTAACTCATCACAAGTGTTTGTGGTTGAGCAATATCTCTTGATACACAACATTTCAAATTTCTCCTTGATGAATGTGATGATGGTAAGAGATATTCCCAAATTGCATCATCTTATCTAATTTGATCACTTTCCTTCTTCATACTTGGGAATTCACCTTATGATGTGTTTCACCTTTCAACCTTTGAATCCTTCACCTTGATTGCTCTTGACTTTGATCATTGTATTGATATAGGAATATATCCACACACTATTGTATTTGGCACCAATTACCGACGAATGTTTGTTGAAATTTCAACAAACTTTTGTCGGATTACTAATGAAACACCCTTACAAATTTCATTGCAAAACATTTGTCGGAAAAATGACGAACGTAAATTCATCGAAACCTCGACCAAGCATCGTCGGACAATGCCACGGAAAATGGAACCGGTTTTCGTTGGAAAATCGATGAAAACTAATATATTTTAGTCATCAATTTGATAGTATACTAATATATTTAGTGGTTAATTTATTCATTGATTCTTGTTAATTGGTCATTTACTTAGTCATGGTAGTCATTTATTTAGTCATTGTAATCATTAATTGTCATTTAAATACCAATTGATTTATGTCTATTGGTAGTATATTTAGTCATTTGTATCAAAATAGTTAAGAGATGGTGAATATTATTCATAAGTTTGGATGTCATCTAAATATGTAATGTTGGTTAAATTCATTTTAATTCTAAATATTGCAATACTGTTACTAAAATGACCACTATTATTAAATTTAGAGTTCAAAAAAAATAGTTGAATGTGAAGTTACATTTATTTCCATATGAATGTTTATACTATCAAACTCACAAATAAATTATATATATTAATTTTTTTATGACTAAACTATTTTTGTTTTTATATAATATAAATACATAAACTATTTAACATATATATAATTATTTTTATATAAGATTTTATATATATATATATATATATCACTTATATGATTTTATATAAATCAATTAAAATATTTTTAAAAAATTAAAATAAACAAAATTTAATAAAAATATTAAAAAATTAAGAGGTTGTGGCCCCCCTGCATGGGAGCTTGCAGACATGGGTCTGCGGCACCCCATGTAAGGGGAGGTCATAGCCCTTGGGGACTGCGACACCCCCTTACATGGGGTGTCACAGTTCTCAGAGTTGTGGCTCCCCATGTAAGGGGATGTTGCAGCCCCTTGGGGACTGTGACACCCTCTTCAATGGGGGGTTGCAACTCTTAGAGTTGCGGCAACCCTTTGCCATTTATTTAAAAAAAAAACAAATAAAAAACTTTTAAAAAAAAGATAAATATCAAAATAAAAATCTCTTCAAATAATAAAATGGAGATTTTAATTTTCCATGTATCAAATGGTTGCCATTTTTCTCAAATCTGCACCTGCAAACAAAAGAAAAATGACATTAGATCTAGGGTTTTATTGAGAAAACAAGAGGGAAACAAAAAAAATCTCAAAAGAAAATTGGTGCGAACCCAAAACAAATAAAATGAAGATTTTGATCTCCCAAAAAATGCATATGGCCGCCACTCCTTCCCAAACTAGATATCTGCAAACAATATAAGAGAAAAATTAGATCTAGGGTTCTGAGAAAACAAGAGGGAAAGAAAAAAAATCTCAAAATAAAATTGGTGCAAACCCAAAACAAATAAAATGGAGATTTTGATCTCCCACAAATGCATATGGCCGCCACTCCTTCCCAACCTGCAAATCTGCAAACAATATAAGAAAAAAAATAGAGCTTTGATTCCATAGCTTGTTTGATGAAGCACTTTTAAGAAACTTGCAACAATAGCTTCAATGGAGGAAACTAGGGTTAGAAAGCTTGAGAAAATGTTCAAATGAGATAATAGGGTTACTTTCCATCTTAATATATGTTAGAGTTTTCCTTTGAAACCATGAGATCCAACAGTATAGATTAAAATAATCTAATGGATGAAATTCTTTGCACAACCCATTAGGATTGTGGCTGAAAGTTTTTTTTATGGAAATTAAAATAATTAATTATGACTAGCATCATAGTGTGGGACCATGATGTTAGGTACCCATAACTTGGTGTAACTTAAATATATATTATATTAAATATATATATTCACACACACACACACACACACACACACACACACACACACACACACACACACACATATATACACGTATAAAAATCTATATAAATATTTATTTATATTAAAAAATATAAATATATATAAAAATATATATTTATATATTTATTAATATAAGTAAATATACATATATATATATACATATGTACATATATATATAAGATATATATTTATATACACATATATATACACATATATATACATATATATATATATGTGTGTGTGTGTGTGTGTGTGTGTGTGTGTGCATACATGCATACATATAACTATTGTCCAAGCATAAATCTAATGTTTAGTTGTGTATTTTATCTGATGATCAAATTAGTCATTTGTAAATCGTCGAGCTCCCTTTTATTTATTAAAAAAATATTTGTCGATATTTCGACGCGACAAACGTCAAGCATAAATTTTTTAAAAATTAAAAATTTCACATTAAATATCACAGGTATCCGACGATACATCTAATTATGCATCTTTCGTCGGATTTTGCAACCAAATGAGTTAGTGATGGTGTGCTATTCTTGAATCTTGGATTTCCAAAGAAAATTCAATCTAACTGCAAAATTTCCTCCTCTTCATTGCTCTATCTTGAAGTCACGTGGATCTTGATATTTTAGGCCCTCCATTGTTCCTTGTGAAGTTATCCCTTCTAGCTACATCTTTTGAGGTCGTGATGATGTTGATTCTTGACCTCATCGTTGGCATATTTGTTTCGTGCTCAGCTTGGAAATAAACCCTTGTCTAATCCTTTTGTTACTTAGAATCTTCATCATTTTCCCTGAGTGACTTGATTATCATTATTGTCTTGGAGTTGTGATGCCCTCTTGCATCCTCCACCATTCCACGCAGTACTCTTTGCATCAAACCTGAAAAGATAGAGAAAACACATAATCATGATTGAAAAATGATTATAAACACATAAATTTATCCTTATTTCCAGAAAAATGAATGTTAACAAGTTCTAATTTTGTCCTCAATAATATAGAAATGTTCTTTGAAATTCTGGTGAGACATTTTCAGATTTGGAATTGCTCATATGTCTCCTTCTCCTTCTACCAACTTGCATCTTGAGTTTGATTTGCCTTGCAATTTGATTGGCTATGATGAAACTTGTCTTAGGTTGTTGTAAATCACCTCAAAACTTGATAAAAATCACCTTCAATATTTGGTAAATAGACTACTCTAGGTCTTTTCTGTTGTGATCTAATTGTTCTTGTATAATTGTATTCTCAATTTGTGTTGAAAGAGTTTGATTGAAATTTACATGTGTTGATGGAGTAATTCACACTCTCTTATTATTAAGTGTTAATGGCACCCTTGTTTGATGAAATTTGATCAAGTTGTAGTTTGACCTACAATTGAATTGCTCTGTATTGGAAGAAATTTGACGATCTTGAAGGGACTGAATTAGATTGATGATAAAATGAAATGTTCAGCAATATTATATAGGCATTTTCACTTGGGTTTAAGTCACAATCCTTCACTATTAAGCCAACCTAAAACTTACACCATGTTTGTTTTCAAATTCAAGTTACCTCAAGTGAGGTTGACCCTATTTGCATTGATTTCCCACGTTTGATCTTGAATTTCCTTTATTTCATGTTTCACCTTAAGTCCTCACATGTTTCCTTGACTCTAATAGCTTAATTTGTCCCTATTTCTCATTTCACATATCTTGTTTTGGTCTTAACCTTTAGGTTGATCCTTATGAGCCCATGCCTCATTTGCTTTCCCTATCCCTCCATACGCTTAAAATTTGGATCACTTTATCTCTACATTACATTTTAAGTCTTGCTTATCTCTTATGTTGTCTTTTGAATCCATGTGCTTCATGTTTCAGTCCACACATTTCAGTTTAGGTCTACATGTTTTCATTAAGGCCAGGACCTATCCTTACACATTTCATCTTTGAGTCCACCTTCACATGCTTTAAAAGAAGTGTGGATTTCACCTAAGTGTGGCTTTTAGCATCCTATGGGTAGATCTCTCCCTTCAATTTCATGCAATTTTGCATTTCGTGGATTACATCATGTTGTGAACAAATGTGATCACTTCACCATCCTGTCATGGATTATAGCATTTCGTGGAGTTTTGCTTCCCATGGACAAACTTAAGCACCTCATCTCCAAGTTGTGGATTTCACATGATCATGGATTTCATGGAAGCATGGATTTGCAACATCATGGATAAGTTGCACTCTTCACCTTCATGTTGTGGATTTTACTAAGTGAAACATAACAATGTTGCAAGGTTGACTCGATGTTTTCTTTGTCATATCCACTCTAAGTATTAAGTCACTCAAATCATGCATTTCTATCCCTTGAAAGATTGATCACCTCCTCTTGAAGTCATTGATTTGTGAAGGTCAAGTATTGATTGATCATTTCACCTCTAACCTGATTTGAGCATTGAGTCCTTCAAGTCATGGATTCTAGCAAGTTGTGGACAAATTCATTCATTTCACCTCAAGGTCAGGGATTCCACCAAGACGTGAATTCTGGCAAGTTGTGGATTTCAGCCAGTCGTGGATTCCTTGAAGTCGTGGAATCTCTGATTGCATCTTGACTTTTTCTCCGCATCCTATCCTTAAGACGTTCTACTTGCTTTGAGGGTTATTCATCTATCATGGAACTCATGTCTTGACTTGACCTAAAGGTTGCATTGTGAAGCCTTTCTCAATGAAAACCTTGACTTTTATTAAACACCTTAGCACTAGAGATAAGAAAACTCCAAACTAGCCCAAAGGGAGACCTGATTATTGCTATACTCCTAAGACTCATTCCACCTTGGACTAGAAAAAACAAACTTTCTCATAAGAAAAGGCTAAAGACTCGAACTATTATCAAGCTGAGACGACCCAACGAAGACACCTAATCTAAGCAAAAAGTGGGGGTGCCCATTTGCAATGGAGCGATGTGTGAAAACATCACAACAATAGGTGAGGCTAGAACGTAACTATGGGGATTTGGCTTTGTAGAGAGATTTACAATCTTCTAAAGGTGGTTTGATTTCTACAAGAAGGGATGTAGAGATTCTAGCAAAGAATTGTAGATATAACCTAGATTTTTCTAAGTTATTCCTAATGTAGGAAATAAATTCTTTAAAAATTCTCAAATATTTTATATTAAAAAATTATCCTCCCTTATGAAATAAGGAAGGGTGCCTTAAATAGTAAAAAGGAAAGGAAACCAAGAAGAAAAATCTAGCTAAGGATAAAAATGAAAGATAGAAAGAAATCATGAATT
This sequence comes from Cryptomeria japonica, assembly GCF_030272615.1. Lineage (NCBI taxonomy): Eukaryota > Viridiplantae > Streptophyta > Pinopsida > Cupressales > Cupressaceae > Cryptomeria > Cryptomeria japonica. Next base: position 184,064,801 of record NC_081413.1, read on the forward strand.
AAATAACTAAGAAAAATCAAACAAAATGAAGAGACATGCATGCTTGTAAAATTACAAGTCACTTATGTCAAGGAGTGGGTTACATCTTTTAGTAGGTTAGGTCATCCAACTGCTCTTGTAGATGAAGGAACATGATTGTAGATTTGGAAGGTGAAAAGGAAAAGCAAGCCAAGGGGGAAGCAAACAAAGGTGAAGGACAAATGAAGGAAGGTACTAAGTGATGTAGGAGCATTTGGGCTCACAAGCAATCCTACATCACAAAAAAAAAAAAAAAAAAGAATCTTTTCATGTTCAAGTTTTACATTTTTTGGTGTAGGTTGGAGCCTCAAGAACATATTTTTAGAGTGCTGAAAGATCAATACTTAGCTTCTATTTCAAAAATAAAAAACAAAGAGGGTGATTAATGTGGTTTGAAGAGTATTATATTGCACAAATTCAAAGTTTCAAGGGTTGAAGGGATCCATTAGCATTTTATGGATTTGAAAATAATCATTTTCTCAATTTTGGATGCCTAAGGAAGTGTTCATAAGGCAATTGATCTTTGGTATTCCATTCTTGTTTTATTCTTTCATTTCGGGTGCCTAAAATGAAGGGAAAAGAATATGATTTTTGAGATAATAATTAAAGACTCTTTATTTTCCAAAGGAGCACAACTTGGTTCTTGTATTTATTCCTTTTTCAAATTAATCTACAACAAAAAGACATTGTATATGGTAGAGCGAGCTTTTGAAAGCATTTAATGAGAAATTTCAAGCATATATAGAGGAATTTCAAAGGACAATTGGAGGGAAATGAAAGAGCAGAGTTGGTGTCTCTTTGTGACACCTCATGAGGGTTCTAATCCCTATAAAATGCATCCTTCAATGGTATTAAGAAGTAGCAATCAACATTAGCAAGGTTGGAGAAAGAACTTGTTGATTGCTCCAGAGAATTGCATAAGGAAGAGTGTAGGCAATTAGCTTGCCAAGAGGAGAAAGATAGAAAAAGAGAAAGAAGATTTTTTAGGTGTGTATGTGGTGTTCAAGGAAGCCATGACAGCTATAGGATGAAGAAAAATATCATAATTCAAATAAGGAGTAAAGCCAAGAAGGTGTGAAGGGATGAATATTCAAAGACTTGTAGGCATGAAGTGCCTAGTTCAACATTGTCAAATTGTTGATTTTTTTCTCTTGTTGTAATCCTCAATACATATAATTTCTCCTAACATATTTTGTTATATGAATATACAAATGAGAGTTTCAATAAATAAGTGTTTTTCCATATTATGGATTGGATGACATGTTAAGCTTGCAAGATTGGGTAGTTTGATAAGACTCCCCAATCTTGACTCTATCAAATGGTATCAGAGCTAGAAAATCATTGGCATGGTGAGAAGTATGCATGAGGATTGAGGTATGGAGAATTAAAAAAAAAAATTGTGAAATCTGTTTTTTTGTTACAAGCATGAAAGAGTTTGTTGTTGCAAGCATAAGAAAGAGTCTGTAACTTCTATCCTCTAGCAGAGATAAAGTTAGGTAGAAAGTGTACAACTTCCACTAAGAGAGAGTGGGTGGAAGGGTTTTGTGAGGTACAACTTCTAAAATCTTTGTTGGGTAGAAGGTGATGTGATTTGATAGTTTTTGTTGTAGGGTGGACCTGTAGTTGCAGAGGGAGTCAAAGTCAAAGAAGAAGTGTTCAAAAGAGAGGATGAGATGGGTCATGAAGAGACCCATGAGAATTTTATTTTGAGAACAATATTGAGAAGAAGAGAGCAAAAGAAGGCTCCGTGAAGAATTAAAATAAGGTGAAAGAAGAATCGAAGAAATTGAAGCAAGATTAGATGCCCTTGAAGAAAGCTATAGATTAGAAAGAGAAGAATGAAGAAGACTAGAAAATGGGTGAAGTTGGGTCCCATTGTTCTTTGTATGATAACATGTTTGCAAGTTATGTTTTGTGTGGAGGAAATGAGGAAGAATCCAAAGATGAATAAGTGCAAAAAATGGACTTTGAGAGTACTATATTGATAGAGAAATTGGTGAAGATAAAGAAAATCCCTAGCTTTAGGATATGTCTCAATATCATTAGTTTGGGCCTTGTTAGGGTTTAGACTAGCACTCCTCCTTGGTGTAAAAATGGGATCTCAAGTGGGTCATAGCATAAATAAAAGATATGAAAATAAATCCTAAAATCATGCTTTCAAATTTACAAAATAAAAAATCACACATATATCAAATATAAAAGTAAAACTATGATGTGTTGGCTAAGGGTGGGTAGAGAAAGTAAAAAAGATGTTATTATAAAGCTCAAAAACTTTAATAGAAAAGGATAAAAAAATGAAGCAACAAAATATTAAAGGGTCATATTTGAAAAGATGTGAATATTGAAAAATCGCAGATTGAAAAACCTTAATAGGAATAAGAAACCCTATAAAGGTTCACCAAGATGAAATGTCAAGCATGGTTTCCTTAGGGTTAAACTTAAGCTATTATTATCAAATTCATTGAAATAAACACAAATCAATCTAGGTTAAATGGTGACAGTTCATGACTTATAACTTGGACTAATATACTTTCTATTTTAGGGAAGTAAACAAGGAGAATAGGGTTACTTGGCTCATTGACCAAAGAATGATTACCAATTGATATAGATTTTTGTATATCCTATGTTAGATGAATGCTTTCGATTATGTATTGATCCTCTTATAGTCTGGGGTTGAAAGAAATTACCTACATAAGATCAACAATCATGGACTCCTCATGTTCCTTCAAACATGGCCCTCCTCGATGTGCAATTTGGTTCTATTACTTGTTTGATTGGCCTATGTCTACTCTACTCCTATTGATCTAAAGGCTAGGATTGTCATTATATCACAAGGAGACAAGTTCTCTCATGTCCACCACGCCCAAATATGTGTACATAAATTCAAAGATAGGAGACAAAGACCCAAAGATGGCATATGCATATATGTTATTATTTCTAGTGCACCAAAGCAAAATATTTTGCTACTAATTGCTCCCTTACTACTCTAGAATAATAGATGATGCTTCAATGTGTGAAAATGTAAAATTAATGCAATTAAATACCTTTAGATATTAGAACATTACATCAAATTTTAGAAATTATATGTTTAGTTGACTAAGGAAGAAAAATAAAGAGGATTGGCTAGTTGATCAAATTTGAATTTCAAATTTTGAAAAGTAAAAAGTCAAGTTCTCAACTATAGAAGTTGCCTTTGATAGACAAACAATTAGATCTAGTTAGCTAATAGCTATATATAAGTAGGTGTACATATAAATGTAATGAATGTGGGATACTATATATAAGTAGGTGTACATATAAATGTAATGAATGTGGGATATGGTAAAATGTATCAAAATATAAATGTAAAAGGATAATATACCTGACCTAAGTGTATGGAATATATGTATATCACAAAGTAAAAAACTAAAGGTATGAATCCAAGTTTACATAAGATTGCACCTCTTATCACTATGTACATGTATCAAAAACATTTCCTCAAAATCAACACAAATGACATTAATATGCAAATTTCACCATTACAAAAATATATTCAACAATTTTTTCAATCGTGATATATGTATTAAAGTATAATTTAATAAGACTTCTGCATACTTAAATTTCTAGTAATTCATTTCAAACTGAAACAAGAGAATGAAAGCTCTCACACAAATTTAAGGGATGTGAAGAATCGTGAGAAATCTCTAACCATTCAAAACAAACATAGGCATAAATATATTTACATGCATGATCTAGTTCCGGTGATGAAATTAATCTTAGATGCCAAACCTGACATAGACACACACAAATACAATTGATCCAGATAAAAGCTACTCAATGACAAAGATTGGGGTAAAGAACTGTCAAAAAATGCTCTTCTCATCCCCTTCCAGGTTTGCATTCCAGAGAGATACAGGCTTTCCTAAAAAAAATAATTCAATGTTCTGATATATCCAGATCATCCTAAAATAGGACTTTATCATATATCCAATTGGGATATAGGCTGTGATGCATGCTATAGATTTTTAATATCGAGTCAATAACATGGGCTAGCTGTGCGAAAACTTCAGAAAGATCTTAGAAAATTGGAAATAAAAGCTGACTGTTTCTTAGCTTGTTATGGCACAATTCTCTGTCTAAAGCTTGCTAGTTGCTTCAGTTAAGCATCACCAATAATCTCCACATGAACATTGTCCCTGCTTGAAATGATGGAACCGGTTCGCATCTCTCACAATAATTTCTCTCGCAACAATCTTCGAGATATTCTTGGTTGCAGTGTGGCAGGCAACACAGACTCGAAGGTTTTTGACAACTCTAATAACTGTTCCAGGGGATGTGTTGAGCAATCCAAATGCAATTGCCAATTTCTCACTATGGTGGCAAAGAAATAATTCTTTTTCCTCCTCCTCCACATCATTCAGTACGTGTATTGAACCTGGAGAATATCCTGCTGCCTTAATCTCCTGAGACAATTTCTCTAATGTGGCGTGAATCTCCTGTGTTTGTGGATGTGATCTGTCTCCCATACAAAAAGCATGAACCATTTTGTTGACTTCAATCCAACTACATCCAGGTATCTTTTTAATACCTCTATCTTTCATCAATCTCCTTGCCTTTTGAACATCATCCCACCTGCCCACGTCTGCATAAATGTTTGATAGAAGAACATAAGGTGCAGCATTTCTATGATCCAGATCAAAAAGGAGAGTTGCTGTAAATACCCCTAACGCTATATTATTATGCGATCTACACGCACCAAGCAAACACATCCACACAACCACAGCAGGCTTGATTGGCATTTTGATGATAAAGATTAGAGCTTCCTCAAGACACCCAGCACGACCAAGAAGGTCAACCATGCATGCATAATGGTCTATTGTGGGCCTAATGCAATCAGATTCACTCATACCATTGAAGTAATTACAGCCCTCATTGACTAAACCCGCATGGCTGCATGCAAATAGAATACAAAGTAAGCTTACTTGATCAGGGTATGTCCCAGAGAGCTTCATTAGTTCAAAGAGTTTGAGAGCTTCCTTGTGAAAGCCATGCACTGCATATCCTGCAATCATTACATTCCACAGGACTGCATCTCTTTGAGACGCTTTATCAAACATTTCACGTGCCTTCTGTATGCTTCCACACTTTGCGTACATGTCTACCAGGGCACTTGCAACTATAACATCTGATAAAAATCCGCTTTCAATTATTCTTTGATGAACGTCCTTACCCTGTTCCAAAGCTCCCATTTTGGCACAAGCTGGGAGAAGGCCGGCAAAAGTTGCGGAGTCTGGCTTTACACCTTCCAATTGCATATGCTTAAAAGTCTCCAAAGCCTTTTCAGCAAGCCCATTTTGTGCATATCCTGCGATCATCACATTCCATGAAACCACATCACGTTGAGGCATCTCCTTGAAAAGCCTCGAAGCCTCATCAAGGACACCATTTTGCACATATCCTGCAATCATTGCATTCCATGAAACCACATTTCTTTGCGGCATCTCTTTGAAAAACCTTATAGCCTCATCAATAACGCCATTTTGTGCATAGACTGCAATCATTGTATTCCATGAAACCACATCTCGCTGAGGCATTTCTTTGAAAAGCCTCAAAGCCTCATCGAGAACCCCATTTTGTGCATATCCTGCAATCATTGCATTCCATGAAACCTCATCACGCTGAGACATTTTGTCAAACAGTTCACGTGCCTTCTGTATATTTCCACACTTTGCATACATGTCTACCAACATACTTTGAACTTCTACGTCTGATGAGCATCCGCTGTCCATTATGGTTTGATGGATGTCCATACCATGTTGTAAAGCTCGCATTTTTGTACAGGCTGGAAGAATGCTGGCAAAGGTTGTGAAGTTTGGCATTATGCCCGCCACTTGCATTTGCTTGAAAGTCTCCACGGCTTTCTCAATAAACCCATTTTGTGCATAGCCTGCAATCATAGCATTCCACGAGGCCACATTTCGTTGGGGTATTTCCTCAAAATACGCTAAAGCCTCATCAAGAATGCCATTTTGTGCATATCCGGCAATCATGGCATTCCATGAGACCACATTTCGATGAGGCATTTCTTTAAAAAGCCTTAAAGCTTCATCAATAACACCATTTTGTGCATACCCTGCAATCAATGCAGTCCATGAAATCACATTTCTTTGAGGCATTTCTTGGAAAAGCCTTAAAGCCTCATCCAGGACACCATTTTGTGCATACCCTGCAATCATCGCATTCCAAGAGGCCACATCTCGTTCAGACATACTGTCAAACAGTTCACGCGCCTTGTGTATGCTTCTACATTTCGCATACATATCTACCAGTGCACTCACAACTACAACATTTAATAAAAATCCCCTACCAATTATACTCTGATGTATTTCCATACCCTGCTCCAAAGCTCCTATTTTGGCACAGGCTGGGAGAATGCTGGCAAAGGTAAATTCATCGGGTTGAACATCTGTTCGTTGCATTTGCTGAAGTAGTTTCAACGCCTTGTGAGGAAACCCATGTCTTCGGTAAGCTGCAATCATCACATTCCATGAAAAGCCATCTCGTTCTGTCATTTCGTCAAACACTTTATGTGCATCAACCAGACTCCCGCATTTGACATACACGTTAATTAGCTTATTTTGAAAAAATGGTGTAGCGAAATGACAACCAAACACTGTTTTCGTCCTCAACTGTGGTTTTAAACCCATTTTATTTATTTCTGTGAATCAAACGTCTCGTGCACCGCTTGCCAGTGATAATATGGCTTTGACGCAGCCAATGCCTTCCATGAAGGATTTGAATTTCAATGTTGAAATTCAACAGTTCTGTAATTTCCATTTTCTCATTTTCTAAGGTGATTTTGAAGCAAAAGATGCATTTCGAAGCCATTATGTGCCAACACCAGTCACCCCACTGCAAGTCGCCAAGCACCTCGATTACCTGCTAAACATATTTTCTTATGAATACAATAGGATTACATCTGGATATTCACCTTAACTTTGTGACTGATAACCCAAACACATAGTGACCGCTCTTTATTTTTGTGTCCATACCGATTTCTTTTATTTCTTTAAAAAAAAATTTATACAAACACCATTTTGATAATGGATTATGGAATATGAATTGAAATATTGATAGAAAAATATTGACATATTTTAATTCATAAATAACAAGCTAAAAGAAGACTTGTTTGCATAAGCAATTATATATATCTTAAATATGAATGTATAAAGGACATGTAAACTCTTATCTCAGTATAGGAGAAGAGCATCAATTATTGCCCATGTTACAATTACCATTCACTCCTTGCTCACCCAACCTCCCAATTATTAACTTCAAAGAAACCAAAAAAATGTTGACTAAAAGCCCATTAAGAAATTCCACATGTATCATAGCGGTCCATTTTACCCCTAGTTAGAATTTTTAGACTTTAATTGGAGGAGTTGTGCAACTTTACTAGTACCCATAGCGCACGACTAATGGGGCATTTGTGCATAAGTACTGCACATTTTTGAGGTGGTTGTACTGCACAATTATTGGGGTATCTTTAAGTAGGTATCAGAGGACACTTTGAAGTGACCACTTTTTGACCCTTATGCGTATAATGGATCCCACAACGTGCATCATTACTACCCAAAAGATGGAACAATAACTATGAGTAGTTATTGTCGCATACAAAGACAAAAATAAATCATCGAAATCCAATGTAGCGTTTAGGATCTGTGGGTGCACAAAGTTAGCTATAACAATGGTTGGTATGCTTCTCCTACATAGATTAGAATATTAAAAAATATACACATAAGACTACATACAACCAAATATATAAAACAAAAGAATGTGTACACACACATACATATATGCATGTGTACACACACACACATGTGTGTGTGCAGGGGGGTCGTGCATATATAGTTTTATGTATGTATGTGTACATACAGAAGAAATGTATATATATAGTTTTATGTATAGTTTTATGAAGTATGTATAGTTTTATGTATGTATGTGTACAAGCAATTTAATTCAGATGCCAATCCAAACATGGACAAGACAACATAACTAGTAGAGACAAAAAAGTCAAATCAAATATAAAGTTTAGTACTGATGATTGGGATCCTTCCCGAATACTTTGGATCTCGCTGAGGTAAATCAGATGACTTGGACCCACCTCCCTCTACTCTTGTTCTTGCCACATAACAACTTAATGTAATTGTGTTATTATGTTTTGTTCTAGACTACTGTCTTGTTTGAGTTTTTAAACTGAGACTAGGTCCACCCACCTTTTACTTGTGAATATGTGTAACACTATTTTACTAGCACTTGCACCTAAAGGAGATGCAATGGTTACGCTGATAGTAAAATATACTTTAAATAATATATTAGAGAGTACAAATCTTAAAAGAAATGTTTATCTACTGAATTATTTAAAAATTAACATAAAGAGATGACTATGTTTATAAATAGTCTTAAATACCACATTTAATGTTATTTAATCATTTTATAAATAAGCGTTGTCACCATACACTTAAGAGATAGATTCCATGTAGAAGATCCCTAGGACAAAGAGGTGCAATGGTTAGACCAATTGTAATATATATTTTGTTCAAAGATGAAAATTTTCAAATATTATTTGAGTTAAAGAATTGTCAATTAAAAGATTCAACTTTGAACTTTAAAACATAATCCCTAAGGAATAAAGAAACATCAACACAAAATTGTAACTTTTATGATGAGAGTAGAGTGCAAATCCTTAGAAGATATGATAAAACAAAATAAAAACATAATTGTATCTACATACTTCATAAGATATTTAGTTTTTGCTAAAGAAGTCTCATATTATGAATGACATGATGAGGCATTCAAATTGAATCGAACATTATTTCTTAAGAACTATTCTCTGTGGACTGTTGAGTGCTTGAACTTGATTGTAAACTATTGATGTCTTTGTCGATGCCCTAACGCTTCTTTCACGGGCACAATATGCTATTTTACATATATTTGCCTATTTGGTTAGAACAATAACAATTATTTAAAATCTTACATTATAATGTAAACCCCACTTAAAGAGGAAAATGAACAAAAAAAATATCATTATAAAATGAGTATGAATTCTTCTATTCAAAAAATGGTTCACTCATGGAGAATTGTTCAGTTGAATGACATTTGTTTGCACAAGGCCTATAATCTAACCAAATTAGTAGAAGTATGCATAAAGCCAAACAAAATTGAATTGGCCATTTCTGGTCCAATACATAAATATAGATGGGACGCCTCTCAAACCTTTGTAACTTAGATATGAAGTTGATGTAATAAATAATTTAGACTTGAAAGGGCATGTTGAGAGAACATGAAATGGATGTAAATTTATCAAATAACTAACCCAAATCTCCTTCTATATAAAAAATTAAGGAGATTAGTGAGCTAATAAAAAAATCTGTGAGAAACCATAGTTGAAAAGAAAAATACATTATTATTCTTTGGTTCCCTTACCAATACAAATGTAAATCAATTATCTTTTGAGAAACGAAATATCTTAAAAATTCATAAACAATTCTCCACTCCAAAAAAATAATGAATAAATATTTGAAAATAAAGTAAAAAATCCTAAATCTCTAGTTATCTCAAAATGAAAAATAAAAATATATTTATAAAACAATCAAAATAACTAACTATATATAAGGAAAACTTTAAAAAATCTTAACTCACTCAAAAAATAAATAAATAAAATTAAATAATTAAATCATTGAAAGACCAAAAAGGTAAGGAAAACCCTATATAATTTCATGCTCGTTCAAAATAAATAATAGCTATTATTTGTGAGATAGAAATAGCAATTGTAGGGATATAATTTCAGGCTCGTTCAAAATAAATAATAGCCATTATTTGTGAGATAGAAATAGGAATTGCATGGAGACTGGTATTGGGCATGAAAACAAATTGTAATTTGCAACTAATTTTCAAATACAACCAAATTAATCAACAAAGACAGATATTATAAAATGCGTGCATAACCCATTTATCTACGATATAATTTTTCTATATAATTAAAGATCAAACAAATAATTTTAGTAAGCAATAACAACGAGCATTTCTCATACAAAATATTTAAAAAGAAACCAGTGTAAAAAAATATATGTTGAACATAGGATTTTCATTTCTATCACACATCCCAAAATTGAACATCAAGCCCACAAAAAACAGGAACTAAATTAGAAAAATACTCATAAAAGGCTAAAGTCAAATATCTGAAATGATATTATGTCTTAACAACTTTACTCACTGCTTGACCAGCCATTATTATCGTACCACACTTCTAGATTTCTGCCTTCAAAGAACTTCAAGCCTATGTCGCTGATTTGTGTTTGGTTGTTTGCCTCTTTTTTCTTGGCTTTGGCCCAACTGGATATCGCCATTATATATCTGATGATTTAACAGTAGTTGCCAAATCAATAGATGTTGAGTCATAATAGTTGATAGCATAGGAGTTTTACTTGAAATTGGGATTTACCAAATTGCAGATCCTTCAAAAAGTACATTTTGAGTGTTGGTATGCTCAGAGTGTGGCCTTGGTTTAGTTGAATTTCTGATGTTACTGTGTTGAATTGTCAGGCCAGGGCTGGATCCTGGGGAAGATCAGAATTTGGTCTAGACCAGTCTAGATTTGTTTGGGGTTACTATTAACCTTTTAGCAAAGCCTCATATTTTAAAATTCTCTATTCAGTCTACCAAAATAAACTCAAAATTAACTTTTATATGTTGAATCTTTCTTGGGAAAGATTATTTTCTTAAAAGTGTTTTGGGATGAAGCTAGCTCTTGTTTCAAGTATGCTCAAGTACATATGGACTATCAACTGTTTTCCTGTAGAAACATATTTTAGCCTTGAATATGCCAGATGCCTGTGACCTCACATTTTACTTTGTATTTAAGAATGCTAGCAGCTGCACACATCATTTATGATTATTTCTTTTGATTTACAGGTTGTATAACATATCACTATAGAATTTAAACTTCAGTTCAGAAATATGCTTCTATAGGTCACAAACACTTTTGTGCCTTCTCTTTCCTTAAATGTGAGAACGTTGAGGTAACAAAGAGATGTTGTCTTATGAAATGCAATGATCACAAGATTTGCAGAAAATAGATGTGTTGAAAAGGCTTTAGAAAATTTCAAACAAATGCAATTGGCAGTTACAAAGCCAAATGATTTGCAAATGTCCTCCTTGCCTGTCCCAAAATGGGAGCTATGTAATGGGGTATGGACATACGCCAAAGCATTATGGTAGGGAGATTTTTATCACATATTATAATTGGAAATTCTCTGGTAGACATTCATGCAAATGTGGAATCATAGACAACGCACCTGAATTGTTGACAGAATGCCTTAGAGAGGTCATGTCAGGAAATGAGATGAAATGATTGCAGAATGTGCACAAAATGGATTTTGTAGGAAGCTCTCAAAATCTTTGAATTAATGAACCAATCTTATTACATTGCATATATATTTGATCAATAGGTGTCCATAATTGAGCTTCATGCCCGTGCTGGCTATCTTGAAGACACCTTAAACATTACTCTTAAAATGCCAGTTAGACCTGTGCCCCTATCATTCCTAACCAGAAAATATACATTCATTGCTTACTGAATCCCTAAAAAGTAAAAACCCTTGTACCAAAAACTTCAACTTCAAATTAAAAATCTCCAACTATTTCCCGTAATAGCCCTAATTCGCAGTAAAACCTTGCCATTCCAAACCAGAAAATATTCATTCATTGTTTACCTGGACTACAAGCAACGGAAGGTGATGGTCTTTGCTGCATAGAAATATTGTACAAAATTGACGGACTTGTTGAAGGCGGTAAGATCCGTGATAGTTAGGTTTTCTGCCGTCGCTTTGATGAAAAAGGATAAAATTTTACGAGCATTTCAGACAGCATCTCATCTATCAGTCATTTCCAGTATGAGACTCTTCCGGCAACCAATTTTACAGCATAAAACCAACGGATAAAACTTCCGGCGTGTGACATGTTTCCGGTGAGAGGTTTTCCCACTTAAAATAGCCTATTGGCTAATAAATACTAATGTAAACAGTACTCATCAACAAAAAGATTAGAAAAAATTAAGAAGGAATGATGTCTCTATAACCTCCAGGTATTGGATTTATTTGAAGCCTTTATGTCAGATTTCCTGCTGGCAAAGCATCTTTCCATTATTTTAATCCTTGCTCTCCTTTTTCTTTACTTTTTTCCCCTGCCTCCTCCGGTTTGTTCATTTCGCAGACGCAGGCTTCCTGAAAAAACAGTTAAATGGCATTACCTCTCCACAGTATTATTAAACAGGGCTTTAACAAATACCCCATCAGTATTTATAGGCAGTAAGGCCTGCTATATATCTGATATTATTAAGTCGACAACATCGTGTAGCTTAGCAAACCTGAAAATAGAACCTGATCCCTTCTTATCACTGCAAATCTGTCACTATGGACTTTGTCAAGGTGTGACTCTGGGTTTACAGAATGCTTCACTTAGCTTCACCAATAATCTCCACAAGAACATAGTCCTCGTTTGAACTGATAGAATCGATTTGTATCTCACATCAAAGTATCTTGAAACAATTTTGAGGCTAAATTAAATGCAGTTTTGGACACAAAACCTCCTTGAAGCTTCTCGGTGACTCTGGAAGTTGTTCAAGGGGGCGTGTTTAACAAGCCAAATGCAATTGCAAACCTCTCACTCTCATGACAGAGAAAAAACTGTTTTCCTCATCCACAACTTCTAGAAAATACCCCATCTTCTTAATATCTGAAGAGAATTTCAGTAACTTCGCATAGATCTTCTATGTTTGTGGGTGTGATCTGTCTTCCACAGAAAAAGAATACACCACTTTATGGACTTCAATCCAACTATATCCAGGTATCTTTTCAATTCCTTGATCTTTCATCGATCTCCGTAGCTTTTGAATGTCACCCCACCATCCGATCTCCGCGTAAATGTTTGACAGGAGAACATAAGCTGTAGCATTTTCAGGATCCAATTTAAAAAGAAGAGTTGCCATAAATATTCCAATCCCTATATTTTTATGTGACTTACAAGCACCAAGCAGACTCGTCCACACAACAACAACAGGTTTAATTGGCATTTTGATGATAAACTTTAGAGCTTCGTCAAGATAACCTGCACGGCCAAGGAGATCAACCATGCATACATAATGATCTATTGTAGGCATAATGCAATAAGAGTCATTCATGAAATTAAAGTATTTACATCCCTCACCCACTAAACCTGCATGGTTGCATGCAAATAAAACACAACCAAAGCTAACATGGTCAGGGTTTGTTTCAGAGTGCTTCATCAGTTCAAAAAGCTCGAGAGCATCTTTGCACAACCCATGCATCGCGTATCCCGCAATCATAGCATTCCATGAGACCACATCTCGTGGAGACATTTTTTCAAACACTTTATGTGCCTTCTGTATGCTTCCACATTTTGCATACATGTCTACTAGTGCACTCCCAACTAAAGCATTTGACAAAAACCCACTATTGACTATGCTTTGATGGATGTCCATACCGTGTTGCAAAGCTCCCATTTCAGCACAGGCTGGGAGGATGCTGATAAAGGTTGTGGGATTTGGCTTTACACCTTCCAATTCCATTTGCTTAAAAGTTTCCAAAGCCTTGTCAACAAAGCCATTTTGTGCGTATCCTGCAATCATCGCATTCCAAGAGACCACATTCCTTTGAGGCATTTCTTTAAAAAAACCTAAAGCTTTATCAAGAAAACCGTTTTGTCCATAACCTGCAATCATGACATTCCATGAGATCACATCTCGTCGAGGCATTTTCTTGAAAAGTCTCAGAGCCTCATCAAGAACACCAGCTTGCATGTATGCTGCAATCATCGTATTCCATGAGACCGCATCTCGCCGGGGCATCTCTTTAAAAAGCCTCAAAGCCCGATCAAGAACACCATTTTGTACATATCCTGCAATCATTGTATTCCATGAGACCACATTCTTTTGTGGCATCTCTTTGAAAATCCCTACAGCCTCATCGAGAAACCCGTTTTGTGCATATGCTGCAATCATTGTATTCCAGGAGATCACATCTCGTTGAGGCATTGCTTTGAATAGTCTTACAGCCGCGTCAAGAACGCCATTTTGTGCATACCCTGCAATCATTGCATTCCATGAGACCACATCTCGTTCAGGCATTTCGTTGAAAATCCTTAACCCCTCATCGAGATGACCATTTTGTGCATATCCTGCAATCATTGCATTCCATGATACCACATTTCTTTGAGGTAAATTGTCAAACACTTCGCGTGCCTTGTGAATGCTTCCACATTTTGCATACATGTCTATCAGGGCACTGGCGACTGCAACATCTGAAACAAAGCCGCTTTCGATTATGTCTCGATGGATGTCCATACCCTGTTCCAAAGCTCCTATTTTGGCGCAAGCTGGGAGGACACTGGAAAAGGTGAACGTATCCGGTCGCACACCTGTTCGTTGCATTTGGTAAAACAGTGCCAATGCCTCGCGAGGGCATCCAAGTTTTCGGTAAGCTGCAATCATCACGTTCCATGAGCAGCCATCTCGCTCTGTCATTTCGTCAAACACTTTACGGGCATCAACCAAACTGCCGCATTTGGCATACATGTTGATAAGCTTATTTTGAACAATTGTGCGTGCATGAAATGCAAGTTCCCTGGGAGTGATAAGAGCGTGGATTTGCTTACCCTCTAAAGGAGTATTCTTGTCAATGCAGGTGTGCAACAATTGAAGGTGTGTAGAAAAGCCTACAGGGTGACAGTGTATTGTAACAACAATCTGCAGCGCTTCCTGCAAACAACCCTCTCTACACAGTGCCCTCAGACTGAAATTGAGAGGGGTAGTGGATGGCATTGTATGATTATAGTTGAAGTTTATTTTGGTATTCATTCTAATTCTACCAGAGGGGCAACAAACAACTTTCCAACGCTAAATAACTCCTTCCTCTTTCAATTTTCTCATGGCTAAAGTTGAATTCCCTTCCGACGAAACACAAGGGATTCTAAAACCTACAAATCTTGCTGAATGGGACTTTCTTGCTTCCCAAGTTCTTTCAGTGACATGACCTGCTAGACTCTCCTCTAACGAAGAAGTTTTTGTGCTATTAATATTTCATTTTTCAACATATTTTGTAAATAAGTTACAATTTGACCCCTCTCTATGGGGGCTGAAGCTATTCTCGCTCCAAAAGAGACCTTTCGTACAGCGTGTTAGTGACACTGAGAGGTTAGTCAATCGCAGCCATTAATTGCAAAATCGACGTTGTAAAATGCGCACGTGTTAGTCAATCCATACTGTCTTTTTTGAGCTAGAATAGACGCGTCCCTCTATGGGTAGTATTGTTATTATTCAATGTAGTATTTCATAATTATTTGAAAAAAAAATTAATATTTTGATTATCTTTTTCATTAATCAAGTATGATGTAGATAGGGGATGACTCCACACTATAGTGGTTAGCTGCAAACCTTCTATATGGGAGGTCTTAAGTTCAAATCTCAAAAGAATTGTTCAATAAAAAAATTATTAAAAAAAAAAAAGTATAGTGTAGATATGTGTGTATATTTGAAGGTCATAAGTACAATTTGTTTGGAGAATAGTTAGTCTTGCTTCTTTTGCCATTAAAAAGTTTGTAATTGTCCCTTGACCCATCCTGCTAATCTAACATATTCCAAGTTAATCTAGGCATTCCTTGGCTGATTGCCATGGAGGTAGTCCCTTCAGTAATTCATAAATGTCTCAAGTTTCCCCATGAGGGTTCGATGCATGTCATCCAAGATGTTGGATGCCTAGTAGCCCGTGGGGACTTTTTGCTAGACCATTTTTTGCCTGCTCCAGTGGGACCCATGCTTCCTCGTGGTGATCTAATGTGTTGCGCTTATTATCAGTATAAGACGGGGGAGTTGGCCCCTAAGTCAACTCAATCTAGTTATTATTTTCCTCTTCTTGCATCAACCTCTGCTTTGTCTATTCCCGTGTTGGAGCGGGTAGTGCCCCATGTCCCCTCATCATCGAGGATCGGAGCTAATCATGTTCCTTCGAATAGACCATCTCGTCCGCCTAGGACTGCGTAGCCTCCAGTGATGTCTTTTGTTCCTACGACTGCGTCTAGTGAAAACAAGGGAAAGGCACCTGAGTTGTCAAAGTTTGTGGCCCGCCCTCCCTTCGATCTCTCGATCATGGTTGATATCCCTCGGCCTTCTTGCTACGAGAAAGGGAAGTGTTCCTCTCATGTTTGTTCATCTCCACTTGCTCCTATTTCTGAGCTTGCATCGACACCTTTTATTCCTCTCAATGCTCCCCGCATGAAGCGAAGTTGAGCACCTGTTGCTATCAATGTCATGCCTATTTCAGATGCACTTCATGTTGGGTCTCCTCCTATCCCTGACATGGTTCTAGAAGTGTCTCCCATGGAGCATGATGCTCCTAAATCCTCTCAAGATTCATTTGGTGGGTCGCATCTCTGTCGTAATTAGCGTGCGCATGAACATAAGTGCTATCGACGCGCCATGGCTCGAGAGCATGATGTTGCTCGGCAAGCTACTAGTGCATCTGCAGCACCTAGCTCTATCGCATTAGCTCTTGCTTCATCTGGTGCTCTTGTTTCTGCATCATCTTCGGTTTTGCTTCCAGCTGCTTCGAGGCCTATTAATGAGCCTCCCCCTAAATGGGTGCAAGTTTTCATTGCTCCTTCATTGGAGCCACCCCTCATCACCTCTTTGCCAGACATACCTTTTTTGTCTCGGCCTATTGATATGTTGCATACACAGGTGGTTCCTAGTGCAACTTTGTCTTCTCCCCATATTTCGCAGTCATTCCAGCATCAGAGTTTTCCTGGAGTCCTTCAACTGCTACGGTTTATCAGAGACCTACTTCTCCTGTCCGACCCAAACACAAGATTCAGTAGGGCCCCATTCCAAAGTTTCGACGGCGGAAACCCTCGCAGGTATGTTCCTCACCCTCTTCTATGCATGTTTCAGTGCTTGTTGGTTTGCCTATTTATGTGTGCGTAGTTGAGAAAGCTCTGCCTTCTCCTGAGTTTGTCACTACCCCTCTTCCAGAGGCAGATAGTACTATTCATGTTTCATCTTCTCTAAATGAGTCGCCTGCTTCCTCTACAAAAGCTCGCTTGTTCAACTCCTTGGAAGACATCTCGACCTTGTCGACGATCTTCACGCAATTGTTGACCCTTGCCTCCTTCGAGCCTATGAACACAGACGTTGGTACTGCTTTGTCCCTTGTCCTCGCTACTGGTGAGGCGCTCGATGAAGCTCTTGTGGTGGTCCCTCTCCAAGCTCATCCTCCTTCTCCATATGATCTAGATTGGGAGGACGACGATCTCCTATGGGATGACCTTCAGGGTGTTTATCTCTTACCTCCATCTTTTTGTGTGTGTGCACTTGACTGTGTTCCACCGTGCTTTCTTTATATGTTTGTTCCCTCCTAGAGGACCCAGGTTACTCCGTAGGTACTTGGATACGGGAGGTTGACTGTCTTTATCTATTGTGCTCTCCCAGAGGATCCGAGTTACTTCATAGGTATTCAGATACGAGAGATTTTATGTCGTAGATCTTCTTTTATTTGTCTCTCTACTTCTTCTATCTGTCATATGTTGTTTTTTCGATATTTGGGGACGATGCAAAGCATTGGGAGCATTTTGGGCCTTCTTCCATGTTGACCCGAATTTTTTTAATCTTTGTCTTCATGTGCTCTTCTTCAAATTCGAGAACTTTGGCACTATGACGATATACACATCTCACAGTTGTATTGTATATCTCTTCTCGTTGCTATGGTTTATGATGCCAAGCTATTGGATTCCCCCTATCCTCTTGCATTTCATTCTTGATGTTGTGGACATTTATGTGTCATCAGCTACTAGTGGCATTCCACGAAAACATCTCGTTATGTCGATGTGCCACAACTACTCTTCTCCTTAGAATAGCATGCCTTTCATGCATATCATTCTAAGGTGGGGTGATCATATCTGCATTTCTGCAATATTTGCATTTTGTCTTTTTAGCTTCTTGCATTTATTTTTCTTGTTGATTGTTTGCCTAAGTGGGGGCCAAACCACTTGATCTTTTCCTTATCATGTTTGCCAAGGTGGAGGTCAAACCACTTGATCTTTTTTTTGCCTCGATGGGGGCCAAACCATTTGATCTATCTCTTTCGTTTGCCTTCGTAGGGGCTAATCTACTATTTACGAAATCTATCTTTAATGGTGCCCAATCACATGGCTATCTAGTACATCGCTACCCATGCTGGCAAAATCTATCTATCTTATCGCCCTATCGTATGATTATCCATACTGGCATATCTCATCGCCCTATCGTATGACTATCTAGCATAATGCACTTTGCTATCCATACCAGCGCATCTCATACCATGGCGACCGCTTATCTTGTATCTTTTTTTGTAATAAGGGGCTTTCCTCTAAACCAAGGTTCATTTATGTTATGCTATCTTATCATCCATCTAAATCTATCCTTTATCTTACCATCTGACATGTTAGTCTGCAGCTAGCATGTTTGTGATGTAACAGTTAACAATATCTATTTCAAAATTTCAACTTCATTTCACTAAGGGCAATCTCATCTGATCAACGAAGTTCTGCCTTCCCATCATAACTCTTTATCTTCCTCTACTTTAGCTTCACATCTCTCAACAAAGACATGCTTGCTAAAGTGGGGGCAAAATGTAATATCAAAAATCACATCCTGTTTAATTCAACGTGACAAATGGCGCCTTTCCTCCATGTCATCGGAGGTCGTGTACCACCATCTTTGTCCATCGGGATCGCTTCGTCGCTTCAAATTGGAACTTTACCAACTCTGTCGACCTATCACCTTTGGGTGAGCATTATGCTTATGCCCACAAGGAATCGTAACGCCCCTGCATGTGTCCACCGACGTTGGTTTTTGGTCCAGAGCCTATATCTAGCACTTTTGGGGATCTTTTGGCATTTTTGAGATCACTTCTTGCAGGTTGGAGCTTTTGGCAATCTCTTTGGACAGTGTTCATATATTTTCTCACAAATACCACCATTGTTGTAGCTTTCTGAATAGATCACAACACCATTTTTATAGAATTTCGGAAAGTGGGAGTTTACTCATTCTCTTTTTCATTCATTTTTACACATTATCACTCTTTTGTTTTGCACTATCTTTCAATCATCTTTATCATTTGTTTCCCCATGGCTTTATCTAGGTTGTCCGTGGAGGTGGAAACACCAAAGCGGGGGTCTGACTTAAGTAGGATCCAAAAAACAACCACCAACATTTTCTCTCTCGCTTGTGTGCAGGTACATAATCATAGAAGAAGAATCACTTTGTGAGAGGCTCCAAATTGTGGACCAGTTGTGAGTTTCTCTCACCTTCTCTCCTTTTATTTTGTCCTAGTTAATTCGTATTTTTTTGGCATTCACTAGCTTAGTTTTATCATTTTATGTGTCCTTATCATATTATAGTCTTGTTTGCTACTTTTTGTATGACTTTTGTACCTCGTATGTACCAGACGATAGCACGTCGCGTTGGTGTCCCAAATCTGTGTGCTCGTCCTTTGGACAAAGGCTGGGCAGAGTCATCTGAGAGTCTCAGATTGCAGTCAATTTACTCAGTTTTTTATTTTCACCCCTTGGCTCACCCTTAGTGCCAGTTCGAGTGAGGTATCGGAGGGTCAATTTATTCTATAGGATTCATCATCCTTGAGGTAGAAAATTTCCTCTGTTATACACATGTTAGTCAAGGGGACTGTTAGCACCTTCAAAATCATAATGAAAACTGTGATGCTCAAGGTGTAAACCAGAATCATGCATATTGATTCGTCCTTGGATAAGCTTCTGCAAAGTACCTTAGGGTTCGGTTTTTCAACTTTGTTGTGTTTCTAAAGCACATTCAAATGTCTTCTTAGCAAGCACGTTTTATTTGATCAGTGACCTCCTATTCTGGTCACTTGTAGCTTAAGTTGTTTTCTCATGGGTTTTTTATCATCTGAAACTGACCCCAGGTTCTAGTCCCTCTTTTTCAGCTAATAACCTTAGGATTTGATTTACCCCAAGTATTTGGCCCCACACTTTGATATCCTAGGGCCATGAGCTATATGCACATGCTTTTAAGTCATAACTAAAATGGAGCAGAGTCTCTCAATTCTTAGTATGCACTAAGGTGGATTTACATAGTTGGTCGAGGTTTCGAGTCTAATCTAACGTGGAGGTTCAGACGTCTTTCAAGGTAGCTTGAGACTCAATGAATGAAAAGGTGAAGTTTCACTAAGTTTTGAGTGATGTTTTTTACCACAAGGGTTCTAGTTGTGCATCTCAGATGCTCATTGAACCGCTTTAGGGACTTGACCGAGTGTCGAGTTTGTGCCACAAGGTGCATGGATTATGTACTCGGAGCTTAGTGGATTCCTGCATTGTAACTAGACAAGCGTCTGAGAAGATGATTTCGTGATGATATTTGAACGAGGCGTGGCGAGATGCATAGGACGATTTCACTGAGTCCCAAGTAGAGGAAAGAAATGTTGAAGATATGTGTGAACTTGGAGAAAGCTCAAAAGGATGACATGTGTCAAGATCAAGTGTCAAGTCAATCCTTTGTGGGCAGTTGTTGATGTTTTTTAGATCGATGGATAAGAATTGAAAGGATTGACACAAAGGAGATTAAAAGATAGGGAATAAAAAACGTGAGATGTACGATTAGAGGATAAGAAGATCATGACAAATCGCTCACACAAAATCAGCTCCAGACGGGATAGTTAGAAAACCTTATGTGCGGTAAACTTGAGGAATTCGAAGCAACGACGTAAAGGGTTGCATGGGTACGGGTGATGGATTCTCTCAAGAAAATAAGTGAACTAGTGGTTGGGAGATTAATAAGGATGAGCTTCAGTCTTTCGAAAAGACATAAAGCATAAAAGATTGCTTCCATGCATGGTATTGTAAAGTATAGCTATTTTTAGAGCTTTTAAGTTTTTCTCAAGTCGACAACTAGTGTATTGACCAGACATTGTTATAAAAAAATTCCCTCCATGCTTGTTTGAGAGAAATTTTAGAAATGGATCAATCAAACCTAGAGAAGGACTGTGTGTTTGCAAGATGTAAATTCTATGAAACCGGGTGTAGGATATTTCAATAAATTTCCTTGTAGCTAAAGGGATATTGAAAATCCAAGGGGTAGTTAAAGGGATATTGAAAGGCAGTCTTAGTTGTAAAAGGTCTTTCAAGAGCTACCCATCTTCATCCCTTCACCATCAAATGGATGAGAGGCAAGGGGAGAAGAGAGGAGAACAATGACTACATGAGGTGTATGGCTTAGATGTAGAGCTTGTTAAATTCAAATTGAGTGCTAGAGTTGGAACCCCTGTTCTAATTACAACATTTCTCTTTGAGCTCCTCTTTCCACTTTACTAACTTTTCTTCTAGTTCTATGAACTTCTCATCTAGTTTTGAGGATGCTTCCCTTCTATGTTGTGGATCTCCTCTTCTAGTTTGTGGAGCTCCTCTGCTAGTTTGTGGAGCTCCTCTTGTAGTTTGTTGAGCTCTTTTGATAGCTAGTATAGTGTGAGGCTTGCCCCCTTTGAGTCATCTGTAATGAAATGGTGGCATGACTCAAAGCAATTGGACTTCAATGGTGTTTTATTCTCCACCCAGGTGGTTTCTATTACGCATGGCCCAACCTTGTCCTATTTTGAATTCGTAGTAGGGTTTATTTTCTACATATAATCTAAAACGTGTCAAAAGGAAGAGGAGTCATTTGTAAATAGCCTGAAGCTTGTTGCATTCCTTGCTATTATAAAAAGAATTCTAGGGTTGTTAGGAGAGGATTATGGTCAGTCACATTTTGGGTACTATTGGAAGAGTAGTAATAGAGTGTAAGTCAAGAAGGTAATTTAAAAAGTAAGAAGAATGCAAACTTTCTAATGGGTAGCATGGATTATGGTTTACCATGAATATTCTATAGAAATTGTCTCTATAGTGTATTTCTTATTTTATATGAATAGCAAAATCAAGGGTTTTGTTATTCATCTTCACAAAGATTTTATGAATCTGTAACATTGTTTGTGGGTTTTCTTCAAGGAAGAAATTAATGTCCTTCATTCATGTTGCAGTAATTTTAGAAGTATTTTATAGATTATTTAAAGAATAATTTTGTAGTAACTAGATGGGTTGCGTTGATGTAAGGCATCAATGTTAGGACGACCTACTAATTTTGATGAATTGTTGTTAGATATTTACATTTAGATGTGGTTTTGAAACTATTACATGGATTAGGCAGTGATTTGCAAATATTGCATGAGCAAACTCAAAGTAGTTCAAAATATTCAAGTTCTTTCCCTCTCTCTTTCCCTTTTATTTCCTATTTAGGTCATTTTGTGTTTAAGCATCTCTAGGGTAATTAAAAGACGAAGGAACATGTCATGAAAGTGTTGTTATTATATAGTTTATTCATACAACATAGATGAAGAGGCAGAAATGTTATTCTCGGTGATTAATTAGAAGAAATGGGATAAATATTGAGTAATTGGTGAATCCTAAGCACTCATTGTTGTAAACATGAGAATTATCCACTATTAGTGTCTCGTGGCTGTTATATAAATAAGAACAATCATTTTTGCATGAGATTTTGATCTGGGAACACCCTCCCGAGTTTGGTGGAGCTCAAAGTAAAGAGGGCTAGTTCAAAGCCCTACTATGTTGTGTTTTCTTGTCCTTGGTCTATTGATAGGTTTGAGAAATTGTTCTAATTCTCTTATCCCATGGTTTAGGTTTCATGGTTTTCCTTAGGATTGAGGGTAGCAAGAAAAATTCTCAACAAAGGCAACTTTGTTAATCAAAACTCTTTTATCCCTCCTTCCGCGAGTCTTTCATTTGTGACCCAATCATCTCCCATACCTACATATCATAGCATTACACCTCCTTACTCTCAACCTCCACCTACATACAACAATGTTACTCTTCCATTACAATCCAAGTTTAAAGTGCCCACATTTGATGTAGCAAGCCCATTGTCTGATGGCATTGTCTATGTTGTCCCTCCTAAACATATGAAAGTCCCTCAATTGGAGTTTTATAATGGAAAAAGTGATCCCTTGATGCATGTGAAAATATTTCAAACTTTGTGTAGTGACTTTGCTCATGATCAAAGACTTATGGCTAAATTGTTTACTTGAACCTTTAGGGATAAAGCTTTGCAGTGGTATTGTTATTTGCATCCTTATTCTATTACATCATTTCAATAATTAGCTAATGATTTAATTCAATAATTTCACAATAATATTGGTCCTAAAATTACTCTGACTAATTTGATTCATTGTACGCAAGGTGTTAAAAAAAAAGTGACTAATTTTATTGGTAGATATAAACATTTGTATTCTCAAATTGTTTATTATATGTCTGATCAAGATGTTCAAAGAATTTTTATTTCTAATTTACAAAAAAACATTAGGGTTAAGCTTCTCTTTTTTGAGTTTACTTTCTTTACGCAATTGTGAACAATGTTTCATAATTATCAGCTTCAAGTGAGTCAATGTGAATCATCACCTTCAATGGCTCGATTGATAAGAATGAGAGTGCTCACCAATATTTTGTGAAGTTTAAATCGAATAAGGATGCATCAAGATCAATGACAACATCAATACTCATGTGGCAGCCACGACATTAGGTGTGGCTCCTTGATCAAAATACTTTAGAAAATAATTTACTCCTCTTTCTAAGTCTTTGCATAGAATAATGACACAATTGAAAAATAAAAATATGTTAAAATTTCCTCTCATCAATCCAATTGATACCTCTAAACCTTTGCCACATTATCATGATCTCAAAGCTTTTTGCCAATTTTATCATCAACCTGGTCAGGATACTAAGAAGTGTTATACCTTAAGGAGTAGGATTCAAGACTTTATTGATAATAATACTATATTCGTATTTGGTGTGAATGACAAAGGAAACAAATTCATAGCTCCTCCTAATCAAAATTTTCAAATATTTACTAATTATTTACCTTCTCATTCTACTAATGTGGTTGAGTTTGAGCCTCTTGCATATTCTCCCAATGACCTTGGACTCGAGTCTAATAATATGATGTATCTTGTTGATAAACCTACACCTCCTAAGGACCTATGCATTAACTTTTATTACTAAAGAATATATTTATACTTTACAATTGCATCAAGTAACATATTATAAATCAGATGTAGTGTCAGTTCAAGTGTATGATGGTTTCTCTTTCCCTAATATTGGATCTATTACTCTTCTCGTTGAGGTTGGTACTAAGTGCTTAGATATTATTTTTGTTATCATTCCTACATCAGATCAATTTCGTGTGAAGTTGGGACGTCCTTGGCTCTCTTCCATGAAAGTGATCCCTTCTACCATTCATAAATATCTCAAATTCCCTCATAATGACAAAATCATAACAATGAATGATAACATGTACAAACTCATGGTGAGGCATGGAGATGTCAACCTTGATTACTTTTGGCCTAAACAATTTGAGCCTCTTAAGACTTGAAGTGATACTCTTTTTCAATCTTATAAAGTGGAAGAATGAGATGATATTATCTTTGAGTAAGCCTAGAGATCCTAGACCTATTCCTCCTCCTCATGATGAAATCGATCTCCTTCCTACACCATCTATTCCTCCTATATATGTTGTGGTCCCACCTCCTACATCTCCTATTTTTCAACCTAATAGACCTTCTCCCATTCCTCCTTTAAAGGAAGAGAAGAAGCCTATGTCTATTGATCCCAAACCTTCACAACCCTTGACTACAACTAAAAGAAACTATTGTGTGAGAGAACGCCAACAAAGACGTCATGCCAAGGCTCATGAACTTATTTCTCAACCTATTTCCTCCCGAAAGACACCAAATGTTGACTTAGTCCCATTCGTTTAGCCTTCGCCTAACCCTAGGGAAGAAGTTCAACCTAAATCACTAAGATTAAAAATGTTTCAGAAAGATGATGGTTCATGTTCTATTTATATTAGAGATCCTATTTTTATTAATCTTGATGAAGAGATGGATGAAAATGATGTTCATGCTAACATTGTTGGTAATGATTCCAATGATGAATATGAACTTGTTGATGTGGACAATGGTTTATCTAAACAATTTTTAAAAGCATTAATCCTAGCTCCTAGTGATTGACAAAGAGACTCATCATTAGAGCATGGTCCTTGTTTGGAACTTGTAGTAGCTCCATCTACCATGCTCAAAGTTTCACCTTACCAAAACAATGTTCAACAAGATTGGGAGGTGGATGATTTGCTTGATTAGCTTAATTCATGTCGTAGATTCTCCCTCTCTCCTCTCTTGCTTGTTTGTAATGTGTTTCCCTTGTGATGTGTTTTTCTGTTGTTCCATTCTTCTATATGTATCTCAATTCTTCTATTTGTTGTCCCTTGTGGTGTCTACTTGGGGATGATGCAAAGTGTTGATATCTCTTTTGGTCGATTCCATGTTGAATCAAAAGACATATGCTCCCTTCTTCCATTGTGCTTGTGGTTCCCACTAACTTTGGGGGATGAGGTCAATTCAATACATACATGTTTTATGGTATAAATTATTTATCATAGGATCATACTGATCCCAAAGTTAGTGGATCCCTTATGTGTTTTATGTTTTGTGATCATTATCCTTTGATATATCCTTTCTTGGGGGCGTATCATTGTGGTAACATGCCTGCATTTTTGGATGCATGCTAGCTTAAAGAAATTTACCTTGATAAGATGTGTGTAATCACTTTAATGCAGGGGAATACACTCCACTCAATGTTTCACTTTGTTCACACACTTTTACATCTCTTGATACTCAAGTTACTTTGTAAATTGAGCCTTTTGCCTTGTAATTTCTTTTTTTTTTCATGACTCATAGTAAGTAAACCTTACTAGGCTAGTAGTCATGATTCTCTCCCTCTTTTATCTCTTATGATGTCCCTTTTATCTTGATATTGAAGTAGTTGTTAGACTTGTATGAATATTGTTGTCATTGATGACAAACTAGCTATCCAGTTTAGACCAAATAGTATATGTAGTCTCGTGTTATTCGAATTGGTCCAGATACTATATGCAGTCAGTATTTGTAGTTCTTTGTTATGGACATATGTTATGATGTAGTTAGATAGGAGGTGATATGATGAGGTAATCTCTAGAAGATATTTGTTCCAAAATTTTGAGTTCTCATTAGTCCCGGTATCAGTTATGAGTTTCGGTATTAGTTGTTTTGGTCATGATAGTAGTATCTCTTTGGGTTTCATGTTACGGTATTCTTGGTATGCATGGAGTCTATATATTTGGAAGATTGGAGATGTTATGCTTAATTTTGTAATAATGGGTCAGTATCTTTGGGTCCGGATGACCCTGTCCCATTTTGATAGTATTGCTATATGCATTGGCAAATGAAGTATGGAAAAGGAAGTGTGTAGAGACCATGCGGAGGTCGACTGAGTGTCTTGTTTATGTTGGATAATGTGTTGGGCTTGGTCGATACACTATTTCGTGTTTGTATCCTCTGGTATATATATACATATATGTAGTAGCATGTGTGTGGTAGAGAGAGTATGTGTGAAAAAAAGATTGAGAAAGTATATGAGGTGTGTATGCGAAAGATAGTAGTGAAGTAGAGTGTGAGTTGCAGACAACGAAGGCATATAGTGTTGTAGCGGTGCAATAGTTCTTCACCGGACCCGTTGTAGGATAATTGTATAGATATCTTTAACCATATATAATGTAGGTTTGTGAATTGTGATCTGAGCTTAATCTTAAAACTAATCTCATGCATTTTGAGATGCAATCCTTTTTAGTTCAACTTTATCTGTTTCAGTGGGCATTCTAGCAGTCAGTTGTTCTTTTGTATCTTTATACTGAGAAGTCTGGCAATCGCTTTTATAATATGGTAGTGAGCCACCTGACAGTGAGCCACTCCTTTGTAAACACCATATGACTAGTTATATTCTCCTTAGAGTTAACACTCTCTGTGGTTTTTCTCATTTTTGTTTTCCACATATAAAATTTGGTGTTTCTCTTGTGGTTGTGTTCTTCATGATTATTCTACTTTTGTATTTTGATATCTGTTGAGTATGATAGATGAAGTTTGATATTTCTACGGAAGATTAAAGTATTGCTAAAAGTTTATTTATATATATATATTTGTGGGAATACTGATTTTCCCCCCTCTTAGTATTTTGGTCATTTCAACCAAGTCAACAATTGGTATTAGAGCTTTGGTCCCTTGCTTGAAAGCTTAACTGCTTGAGGGAGATATGTGTTGGTTGAATCATGACACCTATATACATGATCGAAGATTTTTAGTTGGATAAAGATTTGAAGACAACCCTTGAAGATTTGGAAAGTGTTGAATCAGAGAATGAAGAATTGAAAGAGAATGTGAAGATAGAAAATGAACATGTGTAGAAGCTGAGAGAGAAAATCTGAAAATTCAAATTGAGGCATAAGGTTAACAATTAGTTGAAGCAGACGAATGAGACTATTAAAGATTTGATGCAGAAGATTGAGGAGAAAGACAAGACAGAGAAATCCGTGATAGAAACAATCAAGCAGAAGTCTGAAGAATGTGAAAAGCTAGAGAAA
The DNA here is from genome assembly GCF_030272615.1 of Cryptomeria japonica. Taxonomy (NCBI): domain Eukaryota; kingdom Viridiplantae; phylum Streptophyta; class Pinopsida; order Cupressales; family Cupressaceae; genus Cryptomeria; species Cryptomeria japonica. Next base: position 184,092,429 of record NC_081413.1, read on the forward strand.
GAGGTGAAGAATATAAAATAAAATCCTTGATAGTGGTAAGCTCCTGGGAGATTTGATCGACATGCAGCAAGTTAACTTGGATAAGATTGGACTTGCCTTTCAACCTGGTATGTGTTAGTATCAGAATGACAAAAAGGAAAACAAAGAAGTCAAAGCTGAAGTGGAGAAGAAGTCAGAAGATGAGAGTAAATCTCAGAATGAAAATTCTAATGCAAGAAGGCCACCAGTTCGATAGCCTAATGCAAAAATGTACCCATCTTTTAATGTCTATTGTTTTTAATGCAATAATTTTGGACATAAGGCAGTAAGATGTAGAAGCATTCAATGTTATAGTTGTATGAGGTTTGGTCATAAAGAAAATCATTGTAGAAACCATGGTATAAGTCGTAATCATAATTTGGTTGAAGCAAACAGGAAGAGTTACAACTTTCATGGATACTATTATATTTACAATAACTATGGACATAAGTCTAATCAATGTAGACATAGATCACATTTGGTAAGATTATAAAGGAAGGATATCAATTATTTCAAATACAAATAGGTTGGATATTATGCTAATCAATGCAGAAATAGAAATGTAGATAAATTTGTTGAGAAAAGTGTAATGAAGAGTGGTGAATCAAATAAGAAAGATATTTTGGTCTGGAGAAAGAGGAGTGAGAACAAAGGAAGTGATCTTGATGTACCACAATTTTTTGCATGGGCCTCTTCCTCCATTAACTAAGTATAGTGCTTTGGGTTAGGGGGAGTTCCTTTTGAAAGAAAAATCTTATGTCCTCCTCATCTGAGTGGATCATGTCATTGATCCAACATGACTCTTCTTTAAGTGCTATCCGGTAATCAAAGGAATTTTTCTGACACCATCGATTAGATAGTTCTTGGCAGCAAAACCCCAAAGGAAGTGTTTTTGGCAAGATAAGTATCATCTTTTTGAATTCATTCTTTCATTATCAGTCATTCGTTCTTAAGAATATTGGGAACAATAAAGGAGTAGTAGAACAAGAAAGTGGTGCGAGAAATCATGGAAAGAAAAATGATCATCGAAGAATCTAGCAGTGAAGAATTTCAAGTTTTGGATAAGGTGTTCCTATATGAATTTAAACCGGAGAAAATTAGAGGTTGAAGTTGGTTTGAGTGATGTTGAGTTGCAAAAGGTCGAAAGATTGGAAAGAAAAGGTCTGAATCTTTGGACATAATTTCCTTTGTTTGATAATGTGGAGGTTATTAGGATGATCCTTATCCATGTACATGATGACAATATTATGTTAGATAAACCCTACCCCATCTCGAAGGAGGTTATATTTGTGATCATTAGTTTGTGTGACAGTGGAGAAGTTTCAACAAAGAAGTCAATCTTGAACAGAGAAATGGAAGCCCTAACCGGCATGAAGGGTGATCAGCGAGCATTGATCATTTACACTATCATCAACCCTATGGTGAGGTATGTAGCCTATGACATTTCTTATAAAATCTATTTCAGGATTAGGGAAGGTTCCACCTCGGCAATTGCACTATATATGGAACATATGGTTGTGATGGAAAACAAATCATTTGGCTTGTGTGAGTTGTTGAGAGCATGGTTGTTAGAGAATGTTAAGATGACAAAAGAAAGGAATTATCCTTTCCAGTTTGTTTCATTGCTTGTAAGTTTGGTTATGTATTGTTTAGGATCCCTTCTGACAAAAGACTATATTATATGGGAGTCTCGTGTTTAGATTGCAAGACAGATATTTAGATATTTGAATAGTTTGAATAATAAAGAAGAAGTCTGTGATGCCTATTTCAAATCCTTTCTAGACACATGGAGTGTTGGCCCGATATCTTTTGTTTTCGGTTATAGAGGCTCTTCCTTCGAAAAGAAGAAAAGAAGACAATTTGTTCCTGTCAGTATTTCAAAGTCAAAGAAAATCAAAGTAGAGGATATTGTAGTGATTGAAGATCCAGAGTCTTTTGTAGCTAGAGGAGATTTGACATTTGCAAAGCAGGAAGCTGGAGAATCAGATGATGAATCTAATTTGCTGAAACTAGTGGACAACGTGGATGGAATCAAGAAAATTGGTGTGATGTGGTTGACTTCAATTGAGTCAGATAGAATTGAAATCATTTCCTTGAATCATTTGATTCAGAATAACATGAGAATTGAGAATATTAGTAATTTACTTCCGAAATCCTTGAATGAGGTTCTAAAGGAGAATTTCTTTGAGCAATTTGTTGAGGGTAGAATATCTGAAGAAAAAGGTATGGATATGCAGAATCTAATGAATGAATGTGTTGATGCACAAAATATCTTATCAACATGTATTGAGGAATTGAGGAACTGTATCTGTAGTGCTAGTAGAGTCTATAAGTATTGTGTTTCTTGGCCGACAGCTGCAGTGAAGCACAAAAGAAAAATTGATGCTATTGAAAATGAGTTGACAACTTTAGGCAAATCTTTTGATTTTTTGGATGATAAGGATGGTGAGCAGAGGGAAAGAATCAACTTTCTTCAAGCTAAACTTTTATTCCAACAAAGGTAGAAAGAAGACTTTGTGAACATGTTTTAGAAGGTGAAGGAGATTGTTGAGGTTAAATTGGAGCATTTTTCAGCGTTGCTTGGAAGTGCAATTGAGTATGAGTAGACCCCATCTGCTTCGGGTAATTTTTCTCATGCAGTTGATCTGTTGGTGGAATGCATAAGCCTTTTGGTCATTATTAAATTGGTTGTAAACTCTTGGGAAGTTCTTCTTTTGGATTTGAAGGAGAAATACAAGCTTATCTTTCCGAAGAAGAGCTGCTGAAGGTTCTTGTGTGGTATTCAGTTTTTGATTTTTTTGCAATTGTATATATTATGTATTTTTCTTCCTTCTTTTTTTTCATCAAAGACATCCATTGTCCTTGATGTCAAATGGGATAGAAAGGAATGTGGTTTCTTGGACTTGAGGAGTTGCATAAGAAAGGGGGAGTTGTGTCATACACATATATGTTTTGGATATGTTTTGTCATCAATGACAAAGGGGGAGATTGTTAGACGTGTGAGTATTATTGTCATTGATGTCAAACTAGCTATCTGGTTTGGACCAAACAGTATATGCAGTCATGTGTTATCTAGATTGGTCTAGATACTATATGCAATCGGTATGTGCAGTTCTTTGTTATGGACAAATGTTATGATGTAGTTAGATAGGAGGTGATATGATGAGGTAATATCTTGAAGATCTTCGTTCTAGAATTTTGAGTTCTCATTAGTCTTGGTATCAGTTATGATTCCACTATTATTTGTTTTAGTCATGACAGTAGTATCTCTTTGAGTTTTTTGTTGTGGTATTCTCGGTATGCCTGGAGTCTATATCTTTGGAAGATTGGAGATGTTATGCTTAATTTTGTAATAATGGGTCAGTATCTTTGGGTCGAGATGACCCTACCCCATTTCGGTAATATCGATATATGCATTGGAAAATGAAGAATGAAAAAGGAAGCTTGTAGAAATCATGCAGAGGTCGATGTGGGTGTCTTGTTTATGTTGGATAATGTGTTGGGATTGGCCAACACACTATTTAATGTTTGTATCCTTTGGTATATATATACATATATGTAGTAGCGTGTGTGTGGTAGAGAGAGTATGTGTAAAAAAAAGATTAAGAAAGTATGTGAGACGTGTATGTGCAAGATAGCATTGAAGCAGAGTGTGTAGTGTGAGTTGGGGATAGTGAAGGCATACATTGTTGCAGTGGTGTAGTAGTTCTTCACTGGAACTGCTGCAGGACAATTGTACAAAGATCTTTAACTAGATCTACTGTAGGGTCTGTGAATTGTGATCTGAGCTTAATCTTAGAACTGATCTCATGCATTTGGAGATGCAATCTTTTTCAGTTCGACTTTTTCTATTGCAGTGAGCATTCTTGTTGTATATGGTGAAAATGGATAACAATAATATTGAAAGACTAAATGGATTCAACCACAAAACCCTAGCCTAACAACAACAAAGATCCACCATAACATATGAAGATTACCTAAGACAATGCAAATCAAATGAAATCACAAAGACTATACCATCACATGTCCAATAGGGTTTTGATCTCCATTCTTCCTATCTCCATTGATCTTGCTTGATATATTTGCTCTCAGATTTTATGTGCACAAGAGCTCAACAAAGAATTTAAATGTGGTTGCAAGTAGGATCGCATATGAAAGTGCAAAGCGTAGTGTAGTCAATTGATCAAGTAGTTAGGATGCATAGTTGGGGTTTGATAATGAAGGAAGTATCCTCTTATATAGAAGACACTATAAGAAATGGAGGGATAAGATTGAGAGGTGTAAAAAGAGGTCGGCTATGATTAGAGGGTAGGTAGAGGAAATAAGAAAATAATAAAAGGGGTAGGTAGTGTAGGAATTAAGAGATGAATGACATGTGTCATAGGTAGAAAAGGTTAATGAATTAATTAAATAAATAAAGATTTATTTAATTAATAGAAGAAGTGGGATCAATTAAATAAATAAGATATTTATTTAATTTAAGAAAAAGGATAATTTAAATAAATAAATGTATTTATTTAAATGAGAAATAAGGCTAGAAGAGGATAAATGAATTAATTAAATAAATAAAGATTTATTCAATTAATAGAAGAATTAGGCTAAAGATAATTAAATAAATAAAGATATTTATTTAATTAGACATGACAATTTTAGGTGTCTACATTTTGCCCCTCTTTGAGACAATGCAGCTTGTCGCGTTGTTTCAAAGAAGATAATATGAACTGATACGAAGTTGCCCCAAGATGGGAATGATATGCCCCCTTGAGAGATTGGATGAAAATGTTTGGAAAGATCACAGACAATCTCTCGATAAGAAAGAAAGGCTAGAATGGACTGACTGGATAGGATGGAGTGATAGAGTCATGGGATAATGAAGACTGACTCGGGAAACGAGACCTAGGGCTAGGGTAGTCTATAAAATAGACCACGAGGGGAAAACATCCTCATTGTCATCCACACATCCAAGAGATCAAAGTGCAAAGCGAGAATAGAGCAGAAACAGTTAGCAGCAATGGCATTGGTTCACAGATTCGACCGCATTTGCCGATTTCAGAGGCCAGCCGACGCAAGAGAGCCGGTGAGTATCGCAAAAACCTCCTTGTACTTTGTCGCATTAATTGTTGTCATAAATGCATGCTAGGTAGTGTAATAAATGCACTTTAGGATAATGTCAAAAGATGTCAAAAATGTGTAGGCGAGTCTGCGTTGGTGCTAGGCGCGTTTAGGTTGGCTAGGCGTGTCTGTGTTTGTGTCAGACGCGTCTGTGCTGAAAAAAGCATCTGTGTCAAATACGAGCATGTTTGCGTTGTTTAGGTGCATTTGTGAAATGTGGGCATGTCTATGCAGGACAGGCGCGTTTGTGCAGAGCATAGGCACGCTTATGTATTTTAGGCGCGTCTGTGCAGTCTGTAAGTGCGTTTATGTCATGAAGGCACATTTGTGTCTTCAAGGTCAAATCGACAGTTTTGTGATGAACACACGCTGTCAATTGGATAAGCTGCTGAGAGAATACACTCAAGCAGGTCTTCTAGGGAAGACTAGGATAGCAGATAGGGCTAGGATTGACAATTCTATGATAGAACATACGTTGCCAATTAGGAAACTACTCAAGATGATACACTCAAGAAGAGGCCCTAGGATAGGATAGATCAAGGCACTTTGTGATGAACAGTGAGTACCAAGACATAGTGCTTTGTGATGAACAGTGAGTACCAAGACAGTACTTTGTGATGAACAAGGAGTACCAATAGGAGCAGCACTTTGTGATGAACAAGGAGTGCAAATATGAGCAGCACTTTGTGATAAATAGGGAGTGCAAAACACGTAGTACTTTGTGATAAACAGGGAATACAAAACATGTAGTATTTTGTGATGAACAGGGAGTACCACTAGGATAAATAGCAACACTTTGTGATGAACAGTGAGTGTCACTAGGATAGAAGCAACACTTTGTGATGAATAGTGAGTGTCACTATGACTGACATGATTGCTTTGCTTGACTGTAGAAGTATTTGCCTATGCTGGAGTCGCGAGAGAGATTCCTATCGACGCAGAGATTACGACTAGATCTGACATTCGAGGACCGAGCTACTATTGAGGGTATGGGTCTACGATACATTCTGTATGTGCCTGAGTTTCGGGTGAACATGGGGTTTCTGACTGTGCTGGCTGAGAGATGGCACTCAGAGACATGCACATTTCATTTACCAATGGGTGAGATGACAGTCACCTTGGAGGATGTATACAGGATTCTGAGGATACCGATCGATGGGGAGCTGATACCCTATGATCGAGATGGAGATAGGGAGGCCCTGAGATGAGTGTTTCAGGATCTTGGACTAGAGATGAGAGTTGAACACGTGGCATGGGACACGATGATAGCGACAAGACTAGCACTACCAGCAGTGTTAGGAGGAGTGATCAGTGGGTTCCTATGTCCAGACAGGGCGACACGAGGGTTAGTTGTGGGCTGGGGGAGAACCTTGGAGATGCTGGTTACACAGCACACCGGATATGCCTAGGGACTATGCGTCCTGGCACACTTATACTATGAGCTGCATCAGTTTGTGTATCATGGATCCGTAGGATTGGGCTGCAGGTGTGGGCATATGAGCATCTGCCGGTTACCTGACCAATACATTTCAGAGGCAGGGGTCATGGACGCAGCTTTGTTCATCTATATGATATGATTACCTCATAGCCACAGATTGGTAGGTTGGAGTATTGGCATTGAGTCCTAGATGAGATCGACACTGTGATATGGAGGCCATACTGTGAGTGCGAGCAGTGGGAGGAGGAGGCAGTGGATCTACCTTATACCTTCCAAAGAAGATATCTAATTGGGCGGACGCCCTATGTATTGGAGAGACAACTAATTGACAGGGTATGCAGGCAGTTTGGCCGTATTCAGCGGATGCCACGGGGTTCCGGGATGTATGCTCGGACAATCAGGGATCAGGCACACTTTGGGCCGTTGTTGTCATATGATCAGGCCATGATGTAGCTAGTAAAGATGGTGTCGATGCCATGGGATATGTGGCCAGAGATTGAGGATGCAAGCATGGATGTAGAGTACATGGCATATTGGGCTAAGCATCCCTTTCCACGACTGATAGACCCAGGGGAGCCTCTAGATGGAGATGGTGGTGGGGATGGGGATGATGATGGAGATGGTGGGGGGAGAGGTCGATGGAGGAGACGGGGTGCAGTTGGAGAGAGGAGGGTGGCTCCATGGAGAGAGGGTGGGGAGGAGAGATAGGCTCAGGTGGTGAGGGGTTGCGGTGGATTGCCACTACAAGTGCCAGTAGCACAAGGTCCTAGACAGGTGTAGGGACAGGGGTAGAGGCAGGTACAGGCAGAGGCACAGGTACCAATACAGGGGGAGCCACAGGCAGAGGTATAGGAGGCCGAGGAGGAGGAGGATGAGCTGCTTGAGCTGAGGGAGATATGCCAGGGACAGGCAGATGAGATCCAGGACCTGGAGAGGGAGACAACTAGGCTTAGGAGGCAACTGAGGGACACAGAGTATGAGCGGGATCAGGCTATCCAGCACTATACTGAGGTTGAGACAACACTGAGGGCTGGGAGGCAGGCGGCAGAGGACATAGGGGTTGGATATGCCTATGTTCTACAGGTAGGGGAGGAGATAGGTAACTAGCGAGACCTATACTATGGGGCAGTGCCACTAGAGCAACGGGCGAGGAGCTTCCACATACCATTGTGGACAACGACGGCTATGGGAGGGAGCCAGAGGAGATAGGCATCTAGCGGTGGGGTTATGGGTCCTCCACCACCACCGGATAGAGGGGGTAGGAGAGATGATCCTGAGGTGAGTCCTTCTAGGGCTTAGACTCCGTCGAGGCCAGGCGGCTCCGAGGGAGGGAGTTCATCATAGCCTTAGAGGGCTCCCTATGTATCAATTTTGTACCATTTTGTATTATGATGTAGACACCTTCGGGTGATTGTAGCCATATGATTCTGACATCATTGTATCATGACACTTATGATTTGTATATATATATATATATGAGATGATTCTTTGTGGTAGCTATATGCATGTGTACCTATGTGATGAGATGTTTTATGATATATGTTTCTATGTGATATTTATGTTATGGATGCAAATATGTACATGATGCAATGCAATATTTTTGATCTTTTATGTTTTTAATATGTTATGCCAATGCAAATGTGAATGTATGAAATGCAGATGAATATGATAATGCAAATGTAAAATGTGCTAATATGTGTTGTGTGTAGGATGTGATGCAATTGTGATATCTATATGTATGTATGAAATGCTAATATGTGGTAATGCAGGTGCAACTACATAAAATGCAAATGTTTTTGGTGTGTCATTATACTTAGTCATGTGATAATGGGCTACGCAGACTCAAGAAGGATGATGGAGGTCAATCAAGAAAGGGGGATGGAAGATAGAAGATATGGAAGTGAAAGAGCTTCTTGTGCATTGTCATCATTGAGCTTTGTTATGGCAAGTAGGTTATGACAATCGAGACATATGTTCGACCCGGAAAGTCATTGTACCCGTTTGCATGGAGATAAGACAGTCACAAACAAGGAATGCCCCAGTTCACACTAGACTCATAGTGTCCTCATATCCTTGGACAAGTCATAGCATTACTAAGTGACAATCCACAGATAGCAAAGAAAAAAAAAAAGGTGACGATACCCCATCCTTGCCTTTCTAGTCAAAGACATCGTGGAGATAAAATCTCTAGTCAGAGACATCCTGGAAAAGCTAAAAGACATGTCACCAAAAGATAAAATCAAAAGAAAACCAAGACTCGACACCAACATCCACCGTATTCCTCAAGTTTAGTGCCTCTTGTCACTTGTATAAGTCTTATTTGATTGGGGTCACAATGTTTACTTTCACAAAAATGATAGATAGCACTAAACCATAATGTTGTCTGAGTCCGTTGAAAGATTTGATTCGTTGAAGCCCATTGTTGCTACTATGTCTCATCTGAAACTGACTGAATCCATGCAACTGATACTTTATTGCGGAGAAGACAAAACTTTATTGTGGATTGTGATGCAAGTGTTGCTTTATTATGGATTGTGCACGGATAGACTGAAGAAAACTGGAAGAAAATGTACTCCTCAAAACATGTGATGCTCTCAGTTCCACACCCATCACTAGACGTAGGATTTGCCTTAGCCACAGATAGGAGCTGATTTATTATGGATGGAAAGGGGTGAAAAGGAAGGTTTATTATGAATGGCTAACCAATCTTAGGTAGATCAGTAACAAGCCATGATGGGAATGGGTATGTTTATTATGGATGAATAGGTTGTGAGTGTGTGCAAAGTGAAAGGATGAAATGGAATCCTGAAGGAGGGAGGAGCAATGTCTCTACACATGGCGCCGATGACCCAGTTTTCACCATGGTACTTGCCCAGGGCGCCACCAAAGTGGTTTTCACCGTTGGACGAAATGTTTTTTTTTACTTTTTTGATTTTTTGATTTTTTTTTGTGTCATAAGGCACCTGTTTGCCAGGTTTTCACCAAGTAACGATTTTGTATTTTTATGATTTTTTTGTATTTTTGAATTGGGATACTCTGAAGAGCTATGTGTAAAACCTGCGAAGGTGCATGCTGTTGATAGGATCCTCCAAAGGTTCACCCTCTGTGGTTGAGAGCTGATATGCACCAGATCCATATGCTGCTGTGATGATATAAGGACCAAGCCAGTTTGGTTCAAACTTGCCCTTCTTCTCTTTGTCTTGCTGATTTTTAGGATTTTCTCTAAGAACCAAGTCACCTACCTCAAATGTGCGAGGCTTGACTTTATGATTGTAGCTGGGACTCATTCGTTGTTGATAAGCCTTGAGATGATTAAAAGCAGTTTGTCTTCGTTCATCCAATAGTTCAAGTTCTTGTAAGCGAGAGACCTTGTAGTCTTCATCATTGATAATGTTTTGCAAAGAGACTCGTAAAGAGGGTAACTCGACCTCAATAGGCAAGATAACTTTAGTGTCGTAGACAAGTGAATAGGGTGTAGCTCCTGTAGGTGTGCGGACGCTTGTACGATAAGCCTAAAGTGCAAGATTAAGTTGGATATGCCAATTACGACCAACGTTGTGGACTGTCTTTTTTAGAATTTTAAGGATTGTTTTATTAGACGCCTCAGCTTGACCATTATCTTGGGGGTAATATGGTGTGGAGAAACGATGGGTAATATGGAAGCAGTCACAAAGTTCACGAACATCCTAATTTTTGAAGGGACGTCCGTTATCAGTGATGATGGAAACAGGAATACTGTATCGACGAACGATATAGTTGAGAATGAATGCAACAATTTGTTTTCCAGTGACTTGTGTGAGAGGCATGACTTCGATCCATTTTGTGAAATAATCTGTGGTAGTGATTATGAATTTATGACCATTGGAAGATGGAGGGTGAATCTTGCCTATGAGATCGAGTCCCCACTGACAAAAGGGCCAAGGAGTCGCAATTGGTTGAAGTTCTTGTGCTGGTGCATGAATGAGGTCTCCATAAATTTGACACTGCTTACATTTCTTGACAAACTGATATGAATCTTTTTCCATATTAGGCCAGTAATATCCAGTCCTGATGAGTTTCTTGGCTAAGGTAGGACCACTAGAATATGGACCACATATCCCTTCATGTACTTCACGTAACGCAATCTAAGCTTCATTGCTTTCTAAACATCTAAGAAGAGTGCCATCTAGACCTCGACGGTATAGGATATCGGCTAAAATGATGTATCAAGAAGATTGGCGAATGAAAGTGCGACATTGGTTATTGGATAGGTCAGGAGGAAGGGTATTGTCATGAAGGTATGTGAAAATGGAACCATATAACTGGGACTCAGGACCAACAACACATATCATCTCAGTAGGAGTGATTTCATATGAGGGAACCAAAAGGTTATCTACCAAGAACTCATAGTGGGTCTCATTCGGTGGTAGATCAATTAGTGAAGCAATTGTAGCCATGGCATCCGCGGCTCTATTCTGCTCTCTGGGTATCTGCTCAAAGTCTATCTTCGTGAAATGTTGTTTTAGGTCATCCACCATTCTTTTGTAAGGCATTAATTTATCGTCCTTTGTTTGGTAGTCATTAGTTGCCTGACGAATCACAAGTTGAGAGTCCCCAAAAACATGAAGTTCCTAGATCTTCCACTGAACTACAATCCGTAATCCAGTTGTTAATGCCTCATATTCTGCTATGTTATTAGTGCAAGGAAATGATAATCGATATGATTTTGGTATAGAATCCCCTTGAGGAGTTATGAAGAGGATGCCAGCTCCTACTCCATGATGTGTGTATGAGCCGTCAAAGTATAGTTGCCAAGGCTTTGCATGTGACATTGTTAAAATGAATTCATCTGGAAATTCTGAAATTAGAGGAACATCATCTATCATGGGAGCATCTGCTAACTGATCAGCGATAGCTTGTCCTTTTATTGCTTTTCTGTCCACATACTCGATGCCGAATTCACTCAGGATCATCACCCATTTGGCTAGTCGCCCAGTAAGTGTTGCTTTATTGAGATGGTATTTCAATGGATCGATCCTTGCAACCAACTTAGTCTTATGAGTTAGCATGTAATGTTGTAATTTCTGCAAAGCAAAGACCATAGTGAGACATGCACGCTCAATTGGTGTGTAGTTTAGCTCATATCCCACCAATGTGCGACTGATATAGTATACTGCCTTTTCTTTGCCCTCAGCAACTTGTTGTGCTAAGAGTGCCCCAAGTGTTGTTGAAGTAGCTAATATGTATAGTAATAGAGGTTGGTCTGGAACTGGTGGCATTAAAACTGGCGAATTTAGAAGATAATCTTTGAGTATCTGGAAAGCCTGTTGACAGTTATCATCCCATTTGAATTTGATGTTTTTATGTAGCAAGTGCTGAAAAGGATTACACTTATCTGTAAGTTGTGCTATGAATATTTGTATGGACTGGAGTCTCCCTTGCAAAGATCAAAGTTGACTGATGTTTCGTGGTGGTTGCATCTCTAGGATGGCCTTGACTTTTGCTGGATCGGCTTCAATTCCTCTTTTTGATACAATGAATCCTAGGAGCTTCCTGGAGGTTACTCCAAAGACACATTTCTTGGGGTTTAATCTTACTTTATACTTTTCCAACCAATCAAAGACGACTGAAAGTATGTCCAAATGTGTATCTCTATCTATTGATTTACCCAAGAGGTCATCAACATAATCTTCCACAGTTACATGCATGAGATCATGAAAGATAGTAGTCATGGCTCTTTGATATGTAGCGCCTGCATTTTTTAGCCCAAAGGGCATGACATTCCAACAGAAAGTTCCCCAAGGACAAGTGAATGTTGTTTTGTGCTAGTCTTCGAATGCAATTTTTATTTGATTGTAACTAGAGAATCCATCCATCAAAGATAACATCGCATGACCTGCTATGAGATCAACAATCAAGTCAATATTTGGTAATGGAAAATCATCCTTAGGACAAGCTTTGTTGATGTCTCTGAAATTTGTACATATTCTGATACTACGATCTGGTTTACTGATAGGCACTAAGTTGGAGATCCATTCAAGATAATCAATTGGGCATATGAATCCGACATCCAATAATTTCTCAAGCTCTGCTTTGACTAATAATGCGACATGTGGATGCATCTTTCTTAATTTTTGTTTCACTAGTTTTGCCCCCAGTTTAACTGTCAAATGGTGCATTACCAAATCCGGATCCAATCCAGGCATATCAGCGTATGACCATGCAAAGTTGATTTGTCGTTTTGTGAAGAAACTTATGAATTTTGACTTTTCTGACTCTATCAAAGATTGAGCCAGGAATGTGTTGTATGGAACTTCTTCTATGCCAATGTTCATTTTGATAGTCTCCTCTACCAACATGGATGACTTTTCCTCATATGATGCTGGGAGAATGTCGAGCCCTCCATCTTCGGGTGCCTCAGAGAGGTTTTCGCCCTTAGATACGTCCTTTCTTTTTACTTTTTTGGGGTCAGACAGCGCCACAATGTGGTTTTCACCATAAGACCCTTGGTTTGTTTTTATTTTTATATTTTTGTGACTGGAAGGCCCGACACCCTCACCAAAATATGCCACGCTATTGAGTTCTATAGTGTATCCCGCTTTATGGCCCCCAGGGGGAAGATCATCTCACATGCCAAGATAATCAATAAAAGCTTCATCATTTTGGAATGTGTCAAACTATGCAGGTCCTTCATGGTCCCAGTCAATGAGTTGGTGGTGAACAAGGGGAAGGCCTTTGATGTCTTCGAAGTTAGCAGGGCTAAGAGTGAAGATGCAGTTATATTCAGGTATGTCAAGGTAGTTATCAAGGTCATCGTTGGCACTCTCCTCGTCAGCCTCGATTGTGAACGAATCCAAATTATCATCACTAGTAGCGCATTCTGGGACAGGTGTTCTCATTCTATGTGATTTCAACCTAGGACCTAGAGGCAAGGATTGTATGGGATCCTCCGGGGTTGTTTTTTGACCAACTTTGAATTTTTCATAAAATTCCTCTTCTTCTGTGGGTTCATTTGGCTCTCTGAATGTCTCGGTGAGCTTGTAGTCACTGGCGGATTTATCTGAACCCCATTCCCATTCATTGTAGTCTGTAGAATAGCGATTCTCTTGTTGAATTTTGGTAGCTTTGATTTGTAATGCTTCTTCTGTCCTTTGAGTGTGGACCTTGGAAGTCACGAAACCAAGTCCCTTCGAGTGTTCCTTTTTGAATGTCAAATCAGGTTGTAAAGGTTCAATGATGCCTTCCTTTCTTAAGCCAAGAGGGCTTTTGCCATCATACCCAAATTTTTGTAGAATCTTGAATCCTTTGCCATATTTCTCACATGGTATACTGATGTGATCTTGTGTATCATTTCCAAGGTCTTTGTAAAGCATTTTGTATAAGTCTTCCTCTTCCAGTTCACCCCATCTTTGAAAGATAGTAGGGTCCTACTTGAGTATAATAATAGATACCTGCTTATTAGGATGTGGTCTTCCATATTCTTTTGGTGAACTCATTACTTGTTGTAAGCACATGGTTTGATTCAAAGTGTATTCATCCATGCCCTTGTCCTGGAATTTGCCTTTAAGTTCACCTTGTTTTGATGTCAAAGGTTTTAACGACTCAGGATCAATGTATGCAGAAGAAGGAACAACTTCCCTATTACTTGGGATGATCGTTTCAGTTTTCGGTCTCAAGTTATTGCAGTATATGAATGGATTAGGATCTCCATTAACTGTTATTTCAACTCCATTGTGAGGAAACTTGATGCATTAGTGATATGTAGATGGGAGTGCCCTCATTTCATGAATCCAAGGACATCCTAGTAATATATTGTATGTGAGATCTAGGTCTAGGACTTGACAAACCACATCCTTTGTAACTAGCCCAACTTTGAGAGGCAAGGTGACTATGCCTTTGGATGAACGCTCTTCATCGTCATATGCCTTGATGGTAAATTTGTTTGTAGAATTCACAGCTTTATCAGAATATCCCAATTGTTTAATAGTGCTCAATGTACAAATGTTCAGACTTGCTCCTCCATCTATCAGGACTCATTTTATTCGATGTTTGTGTATGAAGGCTTCAATGTGTAAAGGTGTATTATGTGGCTAACTTACAGAGGCATCATTGGCTTTTGTGAATGTAAGGGAGTGTGGAATGGAAAGGTATCCCACCATGGCTTGAAACTGGTCCACGTTCAGATCAGTAGGGACGGAAGTGTCTCTCAAGATTTTATCAAGAATGGCTTTATGTGTGGGGGATATGCATAAGAGCTCAAGGATTGAGATAAGTGCGAGTGTCTTCCCTAACTATTCTACAAGGTCATACTCAGGCTTGGTTGATGAGGAAGCGGTGTTTTTGGCTGGAGCACCTTGCAAAGTGAATTTACCTCGATGGGTTGTAACATGACATTCAGAGGTAGGCTCGGAAGAAGATCCAATGCCTTTTGGGACAATTTTGGGTCTTTGGGTAGAATTCTCAGGTGTTTTGTCCTTGATGATAATGGTAGAGACATAATTGTCCATTGAAATGTGATTGATAGTTGAATCATAGTTATAAGATACTCTTGTATAGTTGGTTTGGTCATGTGTGGCTGTAGCTTTTCCCTTGTCATGTTTTGGGAATGGTTCCTTAAACATCTCATGTTCTTGATTGGATGAGTGTCCCTCGATCTCAATGTCACCTCTACCAATAAGATCTTGTATGATGTTCTTCAGTCGATGACAATTTCCTATTTTATGACCCTTGCTCTTATGAAATTCACAATACTCATCATCATTCCACCAATTTGGTTTGACCTTTGGCTCATATGGAGGAAAATCTGGAATGGTGATTACTTTGTTTGCTAATATCTTCTTGAAAACTGACTCAAGTTGTTCTCCCAATGGGGTGTACTTCCTTCGTGATCTAGAATTTGTTTGAGTATTCACTTGATTGTTTGTAGATCTTGATCCCGAAAAAATGATTTTGGGTCGCACTGTATTGGCATCAACAACACCATCATTGACTGTGTTCTTGTTTTTGTTCCAAAATCCTGGCTTATCTTATCCTTTAAAGTCATCTTTGTTTTCCTTGAATATCTTAATGACTCCTTGTTCAATTAGGACATTTTCTGTCACTAAGCCTTTTTCAATGACATCCTTGAAGGTGGACAAACAAGCTTTCCTTAGATCATAGCCAATGTCTTTGTTAACATTCTGGGTGAACATCTCTACCATTTGTTTTTGTGGAATTTCACAAGAACATCTACTAGCTAGATTCCTCCATCTTTGTAAAAATGATGAAAAATATTCTCCATCCCTTTGCTTGGTGTTGCACAAAGTAGTCACCGATATGTCTGTCTCTATGTTGTAGGAGAAATGTTGGATAAATGCCTCTGCGAAGTCACCCCATGACTTAATTCCAGGTGGAAGTTGGGAGAACCATTCCATAGCTTGATCACCTAATCTTTGTGGGAATAATCTCATCAAATATGTCTCTTCTGCTGCTACCTCAATGCAAGTTGTGAAAAATTATCTTATATGTGCCTTAGGATCCCCTTTTCCTCTATACTTATCAAACTTAGGTGTCACAAAGTGTGTAGGAAATGGAGGCATTCAAATTCTTTTTTCAAATGGATAGGGACATATGTCTCTCATTGTGTAAGTTGGCTTTGGTGTATTTATGTCCTCCATTTTCTTTTGTAAGTCCTTAATTTGTTGTTCCAAATTGTTCTTTAGTGGAGACCGACTTCTTGGACCATACCCCATGCTTGAGGCACCAATTGGAGGAGGAGCATGTTGCATATATGGATGATATTGATCATACACATGTTCATATGGAGGAGGTCTATAATGATGTTGCGTATAAGGACCACTTGGTATAGAGTCATGATGAGGAATGGAATATCTGCTTTGTCTATGTATACCATACTCTATAGGCATGTCGTGAGTTTGTTCTAGTGTGTTGCCCCCAAATTTGATGTGGGGTTTCCTTGTGTCCAAATTTTGAGCATGCCTTTGAATATCCAATTGCTTTGGTGGTTGATCCTTAGCATTGGTATGTGGTTGAGCATATTTTTCTGCATAAGACCTCCATAATGGTTTGTGAAGGTGAGTATCATATGCTTGACCATGTGTATGTGGGACCTCTAGTTTTTAAAAACAAAGATGATGGTGATTCAGGCACCATATGTGGTCCTCTATTGCCTCCACTATTAGGCCTCCTTTGATCCATGCTAGAGTGAGATTATTGCAAATGTCGATTTTCTATTATTTGAGACATGTCAAAATCATGAGGGATCTTGGCTCCACTTTGTGCCATCACTTGTAGAAAGTGTTATCTATCTCTCCTCATTATTTCCTCAACCAATCTATTGAAATGGGGATTTATAATGGTGTCTTCCACTTCTGCTGAATGTACGGAGAAGTTGTCCATATTGTCATTATGTGTATCATTGTTGTTTGTAGTGTCCATGTGCTCAACATTTGGAATGTTTCTATAGGCATCCATGTCAGGTAATGTGTTATGATCAGAATTGAAAAAGATATCATTGTCATTCTCATAAGAACTCATGTTTGCAGACTCTTGAGCCTCTTTAGCTTCTCTCGTAGATTTTTGTAAATGAGTTTCAACCATGAACTAGGTATTGACCAAGATGTGTGAGACTAGATGAAAAATGGAAAGAGTATGGAAGACCAAGAGTTGGATGGAATGTAAATGAATATGAGGTGTACTTGCAATGTCCAAAGTGTAAGACCAAGTATGTATGTAGTAGAGTAGGTGTGACTTCCAAAGAGATGATAGTTTCTCTTGATGAGGTAAGTTGACCTTGACTCTAAGTAAGACCAAATGAGACCCAAAGGTGATAGACCTTGATGAGGGACCACTTAGCAAAATGTTGTTGTATGTAGTGTGTTGACAAAGTATGATGAGGACAAGCAAGTGACCTTTTGACTCAAGTTTAGACAAATGTGTATGCAATGTAAGATGTAAAGCAATGATGGACTTTGTGAGACCCAAAGACAAGTTGAACGCTAGATGAAAACCTGAAGAGATAACCTAGGAAGCTCAATAAGTCTGAAACTAACTGTTCTTGTTTGTTGAATTATGAAAGTTTTTAATTCTGAACACAGATGTGCTTGTATACTTCACAGACGCGCTTAAATGACACAGACGCTATTCTGTCAGACACAAACGTGCTTATATGACACAGATGTGATTATGTCAGACACAGACGCATTTCTGAGATGCTGCAATGTTGCTCAAAAGACACAGACGCGTTTCTGCCCTTCACAGACGCGGTTATATGACACAGATGCTG
The DNA here is from genome assembly GCF_030272615.1 of Cryptomeria japonica. Taxonomy (NCBI): domain Eukaryota; kingdom Viridiplantae; phylum Streptophyta; class Pinopsida; order Cupressales; family Cupressaceae; genus Cryptomeria; species Cryptomeria japonica. Next base: position 184,110,260 of record NC_081413.1, read on the forward strand.
TTTTGTCAGACACAGACGCGTTTCTGTAAACTTTGTGCAATTTTTTCTAATCTGTGAAGTTATTTTGTTGTGACCAAATCTGAATGTTTGACTGTTTTTCGTGACAAGAGGACACAGTGTTGAAGAGGACTCAATGTTTGCAAAATGTTTAGACTTCCCAAAATGACTTAAAGACAAGTGTATTGTTTGATGTAAAATTGTTTTGCATACACTTGAAGACACAAAAGACACAATGTTTTGATGTTTGGTCTTGAATGTTTGAATGTTCAAAATAAGTCAAGCACAATTCTTATGGCTGGCCAAGACAATAGTTGTTGATCCCACATGGAGTTTCCCCCGAGGCTACGCTATTTAGAGCGGATACGTAGATGCTTGACCCCACTAGCTCCACCCTCAGCACTCACTTCTTGGGGCAGTCAAGCATCAGTCCCCACAAAAACTCCTCGTGGCAAACTTTGTATCTCTACTAAGAACTGTATGTGTGTGGGCCGCTACCAGAGGTCCGACCTCCTGCCTCAACAACTAGAAGGATTTTGGCTTCTAAAACAAAAAGGTGCTAGTAAGGGCATCCGCTCGTGTGGCTATACATGCGACACTTTCAACTCTGTAAATACAAAAGGCTCCCAGCTAGTAGGGGTTACACCCTACAAATGATCAAATAAATTTGATCAAATGGGTTTATGGGGAGACATAGTGTCGGTATGAACTAATCAGCACATGTTATCCATAGTTTTCACTATGGATACAATTATTTATAGTGGTTTGGAAGAAGATGGCTTTTCTTTTGCTACCACTTGGGTTATTCTCTCCTCAAGTCCTAATGACCACACAAGAGATAGGCCCTCTAAAGATTAAACAAAAAGAGCCTATTGCTCAAGACACAAAAGACAATGGTTCAATTTTAGTGCACCAATTGAAGTGTTTTCTAGTCTATAAAAACAAGGCACACAATAAAAAAATCCAAAAAACCTTGCCAAGAACTTGCAACAAAGATTTATTAGTAGTTTGGATTGTTTGAAATAATCACCCCTTCCTACAAGCACACAAGTTAGGTAAATTTTAGATCCCAAAAGACTTTGTGAAATAGGGGCCTTCGACAAAACGATTTTGCTTCCAAGACAAGCTGCACCACTTTTGTTAGCTAGATCTAAAAATGTTAGCTCAACATAAACCAGATCTGAAATCCAAATGACGAAAAACCAAATCAATGAAATAAAAAATGCAACAACCAAACACAAACATAGTTGTCACAGACACAAACATTGCCAGAACACACAGACACGCCTAGATCTGACATAGACGCGACTCCCGAATGCAGATGCGTTTTCCTAACGCAGACGTGCCTAAAGACCTCATAGATGCGACTATGGAATACAAATGTGTTTCCCGAAATCTGCAAAAAAAAAATTAAATATTGTCGAATACGCAGACGCGGTTCCAAATGTCACAGATGCAGCAGAAAATAAAAAAAACGCAATCCGAAAGTGCGCAGACGCGAAATATCAAAATGTTGTCGGAAATGTCATATCTGCAACCTTAAAACAAAATCTGCAATGAAAGATGTTAAATGCAAAAGGGACAAGATTCCCACCGGGCGTGCCAAAATGTATACGATGAAAATGGATAACAACAATATTGAAAGACTAAATGGATTCAACCACAAAACCCTAACCTAACAACAACAAAGATCCACCATAACATATGAAGATTACCTAAGACAATGCAAATCAAATGAAATCACAAAGATTATACCATTACATGTCCAATAGGGTTTGGATCTCCATTCTTCCTATCTCCATTGATCTTGCTTGATATATTTGCTCTTAGATTTTATGTGCACAAGAGCTCAACAAAGAACGGAAATGTGGTTGCAAGTAGGATCGCATATGAAAGTGCAAAGCGTAGTGTAGTCAATTGATCAAGTAGTTAGGATGCATAGTTGGGGTTTGATAATGAAGGAAGTATCCTCTTATATAGAAGACACTATAAGAAATGGAGGGATAAGATTGAGAGGTGTAAAAAGAGGTCGGCTATGATTAGAGGGTAGGTAGAGGAAATAAGAAAATAATGAAAGGGGCAGGTAGTGTAGGAATTAAGAGATGAATGACATGTGTCATAGGTAGAAAAGGTTAATGAATTAATTAAATAAATAAAGATTTATTTAATTAATAGAAGAAGTGGGATCAATTAAATAAATAAGATATTTATTTAATTTAAGAAAAGGATAATTTAAATAAATAAATGTATTTATTTAAATGAGAAATAAGGCTAGAAGAGGATAAATGAATTAATTAAATAAATAAAGATATTTATTTAATTAGACATGACAATTTTAGGTGTCTACACTTGCAGTGAGTCGTTCTTTTGTATCTTTGCAGTGAGCAATCCGACAATGAGCCGCTTTTGTAATCTGGCAATGAGCCACTTCTTTATAAACACCATATAACTAGTTATATTATCCCAAGAGTTAACACTCTTTGTGGTTTTTCTCATTTGGGTTTTCCACATATAAAATCTGGTGTTTCTCTTGTGGTTGTGTTCTTCATGATTATTCTACTTTTGTTGTTTGATATATGTTAAGTATGATAGATGAAGTTTGATATTTATGCGGAAGACTAAAGTATTGCTAAAAGTTTATTTTTATATATATCTATGGGAATACTGATTCACACCCCCCCCCTCTCAGTATTGTGGCCCTTTCGACCAAGTCAACAGTAGTAAGATCCTAAAGTCCATTGGGAGCTTAGTGTATCTTGTCTCTTTGATACCTTGATAAAAGTTTTCAATGCAAGCCTTTGTACTTTATCAAGAGTATGCTTAGTCTCATACTCCCACTAAAGTGGGGGCTAAATGTAGTGTCCTAAATTGTACTCCCTTACAATTTGTCCTCATTTGGGCCCTCACCTTGGCATTCATCCCTCGAGGCTTGATTGGAGCCTTGATTTTGCTCATAGCCAAACTCAATATTTTCAACACCTGCACTTTCTCCCCCAAAATTTTGATTCCCTAATTGGTCAGGACTAGAGTGCTAGCATCCTAGTCCTTAGGGACCAAAGCACCCTCGCTCTAGTCCTCCCAACTAGGGCCCATTTTGGGGCCTCTCAATGGTAACATAAAATGGACAGGAACCTAGATCTCGTGTTGACCCATGTCAAAAAAATAATTTGTTTTTTGACCAAGCATGCATAAAAGGAGGTCTATCCCTCTCATTTTGACATCAATTAGAAAATTCAAGTCCTCAAGAATTCATTCAAATTGGAGTGATCAAGCAATCAATCTTCTTTCAAGCATTGGAGTAGAAGTAAAGTCAAGATTCAAGCATTGAAGATGACATCCATGTTCTATGTTTTATAAAGACTACATGCAACCCTAATTCCTTGTGAAGACAAAGAAAACTTCATAAAAAGGTATATCATTAGTGTTTCAGATACTTTAAGAATTTCCCTCAAAAGGAAATCATTTTCATTACAACTGTTGGGACCTATAAAATATTGAGGGTTTAGGGTTTTTTTTTTTTCATGAAAATATTTAGAAAAATTAAAACCTTTGAAGTGCATTATTGTAATTCATATTGAACTTGAACCCTTGAACCCTTTTGGTTCAAGGTTCAAGGTTCAACCATTTCTCTTGCATGAGTCACGGCTTTGTAATGTGAGGGCATAAAATATTAGAACCTGCAGGCAAATTCTTTTGGAAAATGTATCGCCAAATCCCCTATGTCGCACATGGGAAGCAGAGAAACTTCAATGCAGATGCAATTGGCTTGTGTAAGGAGTTTATACTTGGGCGCCAAACTGGGTTTACAAAAGAAATGAACTTTTAAAGCATAGACCATTTATCCCACATTGGCCACAGGGAGGAGCATTTTTGTATTTTTATCCAAAGCCCCACGCATATTAGGTGTCAAAGCTTAAAGGCTTTTGACAAAGTGGTAGCTTAGCATGGGTGGCCCCCTCGCGTGTGCGCGCATCTCAGAGAGGCCTAATTTTGCAACAAAAGGGGAGATTAACCTGAGTCGCAACTTTGTAATGTGAGGGCATAAAAAAATAGAACTTGCAGGCAAATTCTTTTGGCAAATGTATCACCAAATCCCCTGCGTCGCACATGGGAAGCAAAGAAACTTCAATGCAGATGCAATTGGCCTGTGTAAGGCATTTATACTTGGGCGCCAAACTGGGTTTACAAAAGAAATGAACTTTCAAAGCGTAGACCATTTATCCCACATTGGCCGCGGGGAGGAGCATTTTTGTATTTTAATCCAAAGCCCCACGCATATCAGGTGTCAAAGCTTAAAGGCTTTTGACAAAGTGGTAGCTTAGCATGGGTGGCCCCCTCGCATGTGCACGCATCTCAGAGAGGCCTAATTTTGCAACAAAAGGGGAGATTAACCAGCCTGCAAGTCCAAGAAGATCAGACAATGGTGTGAAAGATATGACGACCATCGTTATACCGCAACAAGAAGGTGCTCAACTGTTAAAGGCTGCGACTTGGCAACAAACCACTAGCGATGAACTATGGCCAACAGTCAGTGCAACCAGTTAAGGAAGACAGTTATGAAGAGGTTCATTGTGGCAGTTAGTGGAGGTCATGTTAAGGTGTCAGGATAAGGACCGTGGAGCCAATCAAGGAGTGCCACGTGGCAGACAGGGGGCATGTCATCAGGCATGAATTTCGAGTAGACCTTGGCTTTGATGGACCTCTAAATGGACTCATCGAAGGCATCCGTTTCATCGACATGAAAGGTGTCGATGAAACTAGGGTTTCGATAAGACATCAAAATAGCTGCCGAAGGGGAAGTTTGGCTGAAAGAATGATGCCAAACAAACCAAACCAAGTGGTGGATCTGGTGGCGCTGACATGGCGGATGAGGCCGTGCTCAGGTGGATCAGGTGGTGAGCCAGAGGTTGATGAGTGGCAAACTCAACAGGAAGGTGGTGCCTAGGTAGATATAATAAACAAATCAGGGAGTGCCATGTGGTGACACACGACAGAAGGAAAGAGATCAGCCATGGTTAACGGTTGGGCGGATCAGGGAAGATTGGATGGTGATACAAAAGATCCGATGGTGGTCGCTATACTGTGATGAAAAGATGCCTGCTAATTTATCATCACGACTTGGTGACTAAGCACGTGTGGAAATGGAAAGCGACCCATGCGCTAAGAATTGAGAAGATAGTTGAAATCCAATGGCAAATCCGAGGCAGATCAACGGTGGGATGAAATTCTGGGGCTAACCATGACTGTCATTGTACTGCGGTTGTGAGGGGCCTAGAATGAATACCCTCGTGATAAGTGGCACCGAGGTGGACTCTGAGAAAATCGTGAGGTGCCACATGGTGACACGTAGTTGATGAGGTGGAAGGTCTAGTGGTAACATGAGGAAGACAGATGGTGTGTCATCAAAATGAACATCGAGCAGATCTTGGCTTTGATGGACCTCTAATGGACTCACCGAAGGCATTAGTTTCATCGACATGAAAGGTGTCGATGAAACTAGGGTTTCGATAAAACATGAAAGCGGCTTGTTGAAGGGGAGGTTTGGCCAAAATACTAAGGCCTAACAAAATAAATGACGTGGCAGTTGCGGTGGCGAGCCCGCTAGAGGAGAGAGTAGCCCAGGTGAATTAACTGGCGGGCATGTCAAGAGGGATCTGATGGTTGGATGGATGATCTGACAGTGGTTGCCATGTCGTAATGTAAAGATGATCGATGGCTAAGAGGCGTGACTTGTGACTAAGCGGTGGGACCCGTAGGAAGAACAGTTCGGAGGAAGTAAAGAATAAGCAAGTTCACGGAAGATCTACGGTTGTCGCCATACTGCAAGATAGAGGTGCTTGAATGTTAATGGTCGCGACTTGGCGACTGGTGAGGTGGCAAGACAGGTGGAGTCCAGAGGGACTCACGAGCAAACCAAGAGGTGACATGTGGCCAAAATCTACGCGGGAAAGTCAGGTTAAAATATAGTTTCAGACCGTGGTGAAAAGGCAAAGGCTTAAATGACCAATCCGTAGAGGGATTGATGGTTGAGGGTTGCATTTTTGCCCAAATATGGATTTGTCATATATTGTTGGAAAGCTCTCGATCTAAGGAATCTGATTCTATAGTCAATTGTAACCCACGACATGTATTTTTGGGGTAGTGACCTCAGGATCTCATAAGTTATTTCTCAGACAGAAGGTGATGGTTTTCTGCAGGCCAAGTGTGATAGCAGTTAATGCTAGTAGTTAAGGTAAGCGGTTACGACGACAAACTAGTGGTAACAGTTAAGTTTTTAACAGCTAGAGACCAAGTGGTGGGGCCCATTTCTAAGTGGATTACTCAGGAAAGTTAAAGGGCGTGCTAGTTTCCCATGATCAGATGGTTGTTGCTATACCGCAATGGAAATACATCAGAACTTTAAAGGCCATGACATGGCGACTAAAGGAAAGGTTCTTAGAAAGATGACTTCCTAATCCGTTGGCACCAAAAGTTTTAAATATTCAAAAGAAATTGTGGCAGAGATGTGTGAATCCCATCAGATTTTGTTTGAAGCGAAAAGTTGGTGAAAGGTATTCAAGGCGATCTGCAGAGGGCATAATGGTGTGCGATTCTGTGTTTTCTTAGATAAGAACTCATCAATGCTCTGGTACAAGATGATCCACCGACATTATGAAGCTGACGGTGGTTGTATCCAATTTTGGGTAACAGTAAATTACCCTTTTGACCGTTTTCCAAATGAATGCCCAGTCAATTAATGAAGCACTCATCCCAGAAAGAATGTTAGATTTCCCCCTCAACTGCAATGGTACAGAAATATAACTTTTGCAATAAATGACTATTAGGGTAAGATTTTTCTTCTAAGTAGTCTGAAGCTTGTTGCATCCTGATTTCTATAAAAGGATACCAAGGCCACCTAGAAAAGGGACACAAATTTTTGTAGCTAAACTTTGGCAAAATTAATACAGGCCTTTGTCTTAGCAATTTCTGAGTCAAATATGAAGTACTTGTAACCTTCTGACAAAAGAATGAAATATACAGTCCAGAGAATTTAAATTCAGATTAGTATTGTCTCTATGTCATTGTATTAGTGTTCATTTCGTTTAAGTAATCAAGGATTGCTTTTTTGAATGATTTACTAGGCATCTAATGAAGTTGCTTTGAGTCTTTTTCTTAAGGAGAAAAATATAAATATAATTTGAACAAAGTTATTGATATCAGTATTTCTGGTGTGGATTTGATGATGAAATCTGGTGCAGATTAGGACTTTGTTTATGTCAGGCATATTCAGAGTTGATAGATTAGGAACTTGTGATTTGTGTACTAGTTTCTCTTGTTAGGTTGCAGTCTCTTGTAGATGACTCTGTTCCCTGGATAAGGCACTGGTTTATCTATTGGTTTTTGTTGCATTTTATGATCCTTTAAAAAAAAAAGGTCAAATCAATTTTCCAATTATGTTAGTTGTACTGGTCAGTAGGGAAAGTTTGCAAGAATTTACACTGGTTTTTTGCAAACCATTTACTATTTTTGTAAAAAAATAGTCTTTAAAAGGGTTCACCTACCCAAGATTTTATAAGCTTAAAGTGTAGGAGGTTTCCTAATTCTGGAACCTCATATTGTTGTCTTTACTTTAAAATTTTGTTGTTCTCTTCCATTGCAGCACAGAGGCAGTAATTTTCACTTTTAAAGAGAAGAAACATAAGTTTTCAAAATGGAGAACAACAACAACAATTCATTTACATTTCAATTCTATTTTATGATTAATTCCAAAACTAAGTTTTGACCTAAGGTAAACCCCTATTCCCAATCATTTCCCCTTCTCTATTGTGCGCATGAATAGGTACAAAGATGCAATTTTTAAGATTGACATTATTCACAGAGATGAATAGGTTCCTCTTTGTATGGCGAAAAGTTTGGAGGACTATAACGACGAGCATTTTGGTCCCGATAATTCAGGACCATCTTTTGGGAACAGATCCAAACACTCACATAATGCTTAGATCTAGGTTCATGGCTTTGTTTGATGATTGTAGCTTACTATTTATGCATAATTGCTTCAATTTCAACACATTTACTGTAATTTCAACATTTTCACAAATCAAATTAAAAAGAGGGTATTCAAATTCAACTAGTGAATCTAATCATAATTCTTAGTCCTATCTTTATTGGATTGAGGCTAGATCCATTGGATTCACCCCTCTTTAATGTAATGGCCCCTAAGCAAAAATTAGTGGTTTTACTACATCATTGGGTGAAACCCTAATTTTTCATCCCATCACACTAGATAACTAAAAGTAAATTTCAAAAGATAAGATAAGATCTTATGACAACTAACACCTTCTAGAAATATCCCTAGGACCTAAGTAAACTTAAGTATGTGAATAGGACCCACTAGTGAACTAGTTGGGTAAAATACCTTATTCACACCAATACGATCTATACAGTTTGCATAACATTGACACCATTCCTTGCATTGTTTTCCTAGTTAGAAAAATTGGCATACTCACATGGCACACTCTTATCCTAGTGCAAGCCTTGGATAGGTCCTATATCATCTTTGTTGATTGTGCCAACTAGTATGGTTGCTAACATCTGATAGTGCGATTTAATTTTGGTATTTTTATTTTTTTATTTTTTATTTTCATCATTATTTTAACACCTTTTGGTTTGAGGTATGGTTTTGTGGCATAACACTAAGCAACTAGGCACTTGAGCCCATGGGTTGGGCATGCACCAACTACCACCCTATTGTCACACCAATATCATTGCCTTGCTTGAACGACACCGTTGTTGGTAAGTGACATTCTATTTTTCTACTAGCACATGGTCAGTCATATTGGTAACTATATTTTTAGTGCTCAGGTGCCCATTTTGACCCCTCCAAAGCCCTAGAAGGATTTTTTTTCTCCAAAACACAACTTTTTGTCAAGCTATCAAATTTTTGCAAATGAGATATTGATAAAAATCTAGTTTTACATAATTCAAAGTGGTGCAATTGATTTTTGTAGATTTTGTTATAGGTGAATTTTATATAAAACAACTTGTTATAATCGATAGAGTTGATCATGATACTCAAATCTATGCCTTTTTCCATTTTATTCTTGATGTTGAATGTTCTAAGGGGGATTCTCCTAGATCTAATGTGGGCAGTAATTCAAAAGGTAATATTGATTTTGTGAACCTCATTGTTCATCAACCCATTGATGAGGTTTCATCATCTCCTCCTTTTTTAGACTTTAGTGTTGATTTGGTTTCCATGATTTTAGTTGAGAGTGATACTTTTAGTTTTCCAAATTTGGCTTTGTGGGATGGCTTCATGATAGGTTTATTAGATTTGTTTTGTCATTCTTCTTTTATATATTTTGAGGACATGTTTGAGGGGTTCTCTCTCCTCTTTGATGACTCATATTTTTTAGAGATGCTCTTGAGTTTCAACATCCTTTGTCTTCTTTCTTGATTGGGGTCAGTCCTGATTTTATTAATATATACACAAAGACACTTAATCTATTTTTAGAGATACACTTATGGAGGCTTCTTCCCTCTTGCTTCTTCATGGAGATGGAGGTTCTTCAACATCCACTAATGGACTTCTTTCTTCCCAAGAGGAGAATTTGTTTGTAGTCATTGGATTCTCCTTTTTCTTCAAACATTCTTCATTAGCTTTAGAGATACTTCAATTTGGGTGGGGGCTATGTAGTCTATATGTTTCTCTCCAATGGATGGAATTTTGTATTGTATATTTTCTATTAAATGTAGTTCTTGGGGGTTATTTATGAATCCTCCATACATCATTCATTTTATCACTCGTACATGATTTCTTTCTACTTTCTCTCTTTTGGAGAGGGTTTTTTTCAGAAGAGATTGTTTCCATTTATTCTGTTTGTGAGAGATCTTCTATAATGGGTACCTAAAGTGACCTTGTATTTGGGACCCATCTTGCATCTTGCATCCTTGCATCATTTTTATTGGTTTTGTTCTTTTCTAAGTTGCACTTAAGGGGGATGTTAGAGTGAATAAGGCCTTGTGCATAGTATGGACCTGTTTACAGGTTAACTTAGGTCCTAGGTGTTATTTATATAAGCTAGTTATAATGGGGTCATGTATCTCATTTAATTCTTATGTCCTAGGTCATATTTGTTCTAAGTAGTTGACTCATAGCATAGGATTAAGACACATGCCAATATCTTGTTTAAATTTACCACTCACCTTGCTCTA